>NC_088419.1:23980894-24617144 GCF_034236695.1 Oncorhynchus nerka
ATACCTGTATACGTGTTTAACAGATGTTATTGGTCACATACCTGTATATGTGTTTAGCAGATGTTATTGGTCACATACCTGTATATGTGTTTAGCAGATGTTATTGGTCACATACCTGTATATGTGTTTAACAGATGTTATTGGTCACATACCTGTATACGTGTTTAACAGATATTATTGGTCACATACCTGTATATGTGTTTAGCAGATGTTATTGGTCACATACCTGTATATGTGTTTAACAGATGTTATTGGTCACATACCTGTATATGTGTTTAACAGATGTTATTGGTCACATACCTGTATATGTGTTTAACAGATGTTATTGGTCACATACCTGTATATGTGTTTAACAGATGTTATTGGTCACATACCTGTATATGTGTTTAACAGATGTTATTGGTCACATACCTGTATACGTGTTTAGCAGATGTTATTGGTCACATACCTGTATATGTGTTTAGCAGATGTTATTGGTCACATACCTGTATATGTGTTTAACAGCAGATGTTATTGGTCACATACCTGTATATGTGTTTAACAGATGTTATTGGTCACATACCTGTATATGTGTTTAACAGATGTTATTGGTCACATACCTGTATATGTGTTTAACAGATGTTATTGGTCACATACCTGTATATGTGTTTAACAGATGTTATTGGTCACATACCTGTATATGTGTTTAACAGATGTTATTGGTCACATACCTGTATGTGTTTATGTTATTGGTCACATACCTGTATATGTGTTTAACAGATGTTATTGGTCACATACCTGTATATGTGTTTAACAGATGTTATTGGTCACATACCTGTATATGTGTTTAACAGATGTTATTGGTCACATACCTGTATATGTGTTTAACAGATGTTATTGGTCACATACCTGTATATGTGTTTAGCAGATGTTATTGGTCACATACCTGTATATGTGTTTAACAGATGTTATTGGTCACATACCTGTATATGTGTTTAACATATGTTATTGGTCACATACCTGTATATGTGTTTAACAGATGTTATTGGTCACATACCTGTATATGTGTTTAACAGATGTTATTGGTCACATACCTGTATATGTGTTTAACAGATGTTATTGGTCACATACCTGTATATGTGTTTAACAGATGTTATTGGTCACATACCTGTATATGTGTTTAGCAGATGTTATTTAACAGTCACATACCTGTATATGTGTTTAACAGATGTTATTGGTCACATACCTGTATATGTGTTTAGCAGATGTTATTGGTCACATACCTGTATATGTGTTTAACAGATGTTATTGGTCACATACCTGTATATGTGTTTAACAGATGTTATTGGTCACATACCTGTATATGTGTTTAACAGATGTTATTGGTCACATACCTGTATACGTGTTTAACAGATGTTATTGGTCACATACCTGTATATGTGTTTAACATATGTTATTGGTCACATACCTGTATATGTGTTTAACAGATGTTATTGGTCACATACCTGTATATGTGTTTAACAGATGTTATTGGTCACATACCTGTATATGTGTTTAGCAGATGTTATTGGTCACATACCTGTATATGTGTTTAGCAGATGTTATTGGTCACATACCTGTATATGTGTTTAACAGATGTTATTGGTCACATACCTGTATATGTGTTTAGCAGATGTTATTGGTCACATACCTGTATATGTGTTTAACAGATGTTATTGGTCACATACCTGTATATGTGTTTAACAGATGTTATTGGTCACATACCTGTATATGTGTTTAACAGATGTTATTGGTCACATACCTGTATACGTGTTTAACAGATGTTATTGGTCACATACCTGTATATGTGTTTAACAGATGTTATTGGTCACATACCTGTATATGTGTTTAACAGATGTTATTGGTCACATACCTGTATATGTGTTTAACAGATGTTATTGGTCACATACCTGTATATGTGTTTAGCAGATGTTATTGGTCACATACCTGTATATGTGTTTAACAGATGTTATTGGTCACATACCTGTATACGTGTTTAACAGATGTTATTGGTCACATACCTGTATACATGTTTAACAGATGTTATTGGTCACATACCTGTATACGTGTTTAGCGGATGTTATTGCGGGTGTAGTGAAATGCTTATAGATCCAACATGACAGATGTCGAAGCAGCACCATCCAGGTTAAATATGGGGTCTGAGGAAACTATGGGTCACTGAGGAAACTGACAGACAGGCTGTATGGTGCAGTAGAAACATCTGAAAGGTGAGCAGCAGTTCACAGAAAGGTTTCTGTAAGTCATGTATGACTGACTACCTTCAATAGTCCGTACCATGTTGGATTACCGTTCTCTCTCTGATTTACAGTAAGACTTTGATTATTGCTTTCAAGATTAAATGAGTACATACAGTATCGTCCAGATACAGAGGCTAAGCTGCAGGCCACCAAGTCCAAGGCAGGTGATGCCAACAACACAGCCAATAATGTGCTGGCCAGAATGAGAGACATGAACCTGAACTTGATGGGCCTGCAGAGGAACAACAGCAAGCTGGAGGACGACGTCATCAAGGCTAACAACATGATTCAGGATCCTGAGGAAAAACAGTAAGAGATCTTCTGGGTGTTGTAGTTCTTAAGGGTAGTCAAGCCTTAGCTACAGTATCTACTGTATATGAAAGGCTGGTCTGTGCCATATCATGAGCTGATTGACACAAAATGCATATATATTTTTTTCAAACCTGTATTACTCTGGCACGTTTGTCTCACACAATGACATTGTATAATTCTGTATCTCACATATTATTTTCTTTCTGTCCCATTTTTCTTTTGAACCCCAACAGCTATAAGTATGTCAAGAAGAAAGGAGGACCAAGGCACTCTTTATATAATTAATTAAAATGCCTTTATTTGTATGGCATATTCAATAGAAACAAAGTCTTAAAAAATCTGCCGCGTTTCGGCTGCATGGCCTTTGTCAGGGCCTTCTTGAATGCATAGCAATCTTTCTTCTCATAACAGCTTTCAGCTCTTTACCTTTGATGCTTCTAAATAAGTGATTAAGATGCCGCCATCTCTCCGCTGATCTCTGACTAATAGGCCTGGCTCACAGAAAGCAGTGGCTGTGAACGTGCTACAGTAGTTAATAAGGAGGAGTGATGTTTTTAGACTGATGTCTCTTCCCTGTGTGTGTGTGTGTGTGTGTGTGTGTGTGTGTGTGTGTGTGTGTGTGTGTGTGTGTGTGTGTGTGTGTGTGTGTGTGTGTGTGTGTGTGTGTGTGTGTGTGTGTGTGTGTGTGTGTGTGTGTGTGTGTGGATACAATCCCCCAGTAAATCACTGAACCATAATAAGGGAAACCTCAGGGCAACAAATAATGTGTGTGAAACGTAACATATTAGGGCCATTTAGTGTTTAGGTTTGGCTCATCTCTATTCTGGGATGTGTAATGTGTTGTTGGCCAATTCATTTCAAATCATTCCACCAGTGGTTACTTCCCAACATACTAGATAAATACCAATTATCTTAAAGTCAGAGAGAAAATAATAAAAGGTTACTTGTTTCCCTGTGTGATCCCCATGAGAGAGTAGGTGATATTGCCTCTATATACTGCAACAGCAACCACAGCAACCACAGCAATTAGCCGCCAGTTCAAACCGGACTATTTCATCTGTCTTCATCACTGATTTCCCTGGGGAAATCACACTGCTGTTGTTCATCTCTTGATTAGCCTGTGATTCCTCCCCATTATCTTATTCTAATGTGTCCTGCTCTGTTCTCCTGCACTGTGCTACCTACACTACACTACAGCAACCAAGAGAGACAGAATAATAATGGACCTGTAATGTTATCAGATAGGAGATTGCAGTGCTGCATCTTATTGGCTCATCATCTGTCTGCCTCTAGATTGACTTCCTGGCAATTGAGATGTGTAAGGGCAAGGTCAACTTCCTGTGGGATGTGGGCTCCGGAGTGGGTAACGTGGAGTACCCTGACACGACTATAAACTATGGCAACTGGCATCGCATCGAGGCCTCGCGGTAGAATACCATTGTTATTAATTTTCTATACCAGATATTTTTCAGAGCAAAGATTATACAGGGATAGAGAGATTTGTCTATCAGTTTACTTATTAATTCATTCATATTTTAGCATTGATTGTGCCAGGTAAGCTTCTTATTCAAAAATCACTTCTCGTCTGATCATTTCTGTTTTGGTCCCAGGAATGGCATTAATGGCATCATCTCTGTCCATGCACTGGAGGGTCCCAGAGCTGGCATCGTGCCCACCTCTAAGAGTGGCACCTCCCCTGAAGGCTATACGATCCTGGATGTGGACCAGAATGCCTAACTGTTTGTCGGTGGCATACTGGGCAGCGTGAAGGTAGCTGATATCACTTTGTCATACAGTAGTTTATCCCGGAGCCATTTAGACATTTTTACCCGTTTCTATTTTGGTAGATGCAATGGTATTCACTATGTGTTTCATTGTTTGTCCTGTAGAAAGTGGTCAAAACCACTACTCTCTCCCGGTATATGAGAGTGACATACCTGGAAAACAAACCTATTGGCCTGTGGAATTGTAGTTTAAGAACATTTCCCTCAAGTTGATGTTTCTAGAATCTGTGTATTTTAAAGAACATTTCCCTCAAGTGGATGATTTTAGAGCCTTTGTAGCTTCATCAAATCAAATCAAATGTTATTTGTCACATGTGCCGAATACAACAGGTGTAGTAGACCTTACAGTGAAATGATTACTTACAAGCCCTTTAACCAACAATGCAGTTTTAAGAAAAATACAAAAAAACTAAGAAATGAAAGTAACAAATAAGTAAAGATCAGCAGTAAAATAATAATAGCGAGTCTATGTATAGGGGGTACCGGTACAGAGTCAATGTGCGGGGGCACCGGTTAGTCGAGGTAATTGAGGTAATATGTACATCTAGGTAGAGTTATTAAAGTGACTATGCCTAGATAATAAACAGAGAGTAGCAAATAGTGTGGGTGGCCATTTGATTAGACGTTCAGGAGTCTTATGGATTGGGCGTAGAAGCTGTTTAGAAGCCTCTTGGACCTATACTTGGCGCTCCAGTACCGCTTGCAGTGCGGTAGCAGAGAGAACAGTCTATGACTATGGTGGCTGGAGTCCTCTGACACCACCTGGTATAGAGATCCTGGATGGGAGGAAGCTTGGCCCCAGTGATGTACTGGGCCGTACGAATAGATTTTGTCGTGCCCTCTTCACGACTGTCTTGGTGTCCTTGGACAATGTTACTTCGTTGGTGATGTGGAGACTAAGCAACATGAAGCTCTCAACCTGCTCCACTACAGCCCCGTCAATGAGAGTGGGGAATGCTCGGTCCTCCTTTTCCTGCGGTCCTCCTTTTCCTGCAGTCCACAATCAATCAGTCCACAATTTTATCAGCATATCGATTGCGCAACCAGGGCTGGAAAAACTTTGGATCATTGCTATTTCAACTTCCGCGACGCATATAAGGCCCTGCCCCGCCCTCCTTTCGGAAAAGCTGACCACGACTCCATTTTGTTGATCCCTGCCTACAGACAGAAACTAAAACAAGAAGCTCCCGCGCTGAGGTCTGTTCAACGCTGGTCCGACCAATCTGATTCCACACTCAGACTGCTTCCATCACGTGGACTGGGATATGTTCCGTATTGCGTCAGACGACAACATTGACGAATACGCTGATTCGGTGTGCGAGTTCATTAGAACGTGCGTTGAAGATGTCGTTCCCATAGCAACGATTAAAACATTCCCAAAGCAGAAACCGTGGACTGATGGCAGCATTCGCGTGAAACTGAAAGCGCGAACCACTGCTTTTAATCAGGGCAAGGTGACTGGAAACATGACCGAATACAAACAGTGTAACTATTCTCTCCGCAAGGCAATCAAACAAGCTAAGCGTCAGTATAGAGACAAAGTAGAATCTCAATTCAACGGCTCAGACACAAGAGGTATGTGGCAGGGTCTAAAGTCAATCACGGATTACAAAAAGAAAACCAGCACCGTCACGGACCAGGATGTCTTGCTCCCAGGCAGACTAAATAACATTTTTGCCCGCTTTGAGGACAATACAGTGCCACTGACACGGCCCGCAACTAAAACAAGAGGACTCTCCTTCACTGCAGCCGACGTGAGGAAAACATTTAAACGTGTCAACCCTCGCAAGGCTGCAGGCCCAGACGGCATCCCCAGCCGCGCCCTCAGAGCATGCGCAGACCAGCTGGCTGGTGTGTTTACGGACATATTCAATCAATCCCTATCCCAGTCTGTTGTTCCCACATGCTTCAAGAGGGCCACCATTGTTCCTGTTCCCAAGAAAGCTAAGGTAACTGAGCTAAACGACTACTAGTCAAGGACCATATCACCTCCACCCTACCTGACACCCTCGACCCACTCCAATTTGCTTACCGCCCAAATAGGTCCACAGACGATGCAATCTCAACCACACTGCACACTGCCCTAACCCATCTGGACAAGAGGAATACCTATGTGAGAATGCTGTTCATCGACTACAGCTCGGCATTTAACACCATAGTGCCCTCCAAGCTCGTCATCAAGCTCGAGACCCTGGGTCTCGACCCCGCCCTGTGCAACTGGGTACTGGACTTCCTGACGGGCCGCCCCCAGGTGGTGAGGGTAGGCAACAACATCTCCACCCCGCTGATCCTCAACACTGGGGCCCCACAAGGGTGCGTTCTGAGCCCTCTCCTGTACTCCCTGTTCACCCACGACTGCGTGGCCACGCACGCCTCCAACTCAATCATCAAGTTTGCGGACGACACAACAGTGGTAGGCTTGATTACCAACAACGACGAGACGGCCTACAGGGAGGAGGTGAGGGCCCTCGGAGTGTGGTGTCAGGAAAATAACCTCACACTCAACGTCAACAAAACTAAGGAGATGGTTGTGGACTTCAGGAAACAGCAGAGGGAACACCCCCCTATCCACATCGATGGAACAGTAGTGGAGAGGGTAGTAAGTTTTAAGTTCCTCGGCGTACACATCACAGACAAACTGAATTGGTCCACCCACACAGACAGCATTGTGAAGAAGGCGCTGTAACCTCAGGAGGCTGAAGAAATTTGGCTTGTCACCAAAAGCACTCACAATCTTCTACAGATGCACAATCGAGAGCATCCTGTCGGGCTGTATCACCGCCTGGTACGGCAACTGCTCCGCCCACAACCGTAAGGCTCTCCAGAGGGTAGTGAGGTCTGCACAACGCATCACCGGGGGCAAACTACCTGCCCTCCAGGACACCTACACCACCCGATGTCACAGGAAGGTCATAAAGATCATCAAGGACAACAACCACCCGAGCCACTGCCTGTTCACCCCGCTATCCAGAAGCCGAGGTCAGTACAGGTGCATCAAAGCTGGGACCGAGAGACTGAAAAACAGCTTCTATCTCAAGGCCATCAGACTGTTAAACAGCCACCACTAACATTGAGTGGCTGCTGCCAACACACTGACTCAACTCCAGCCACTTTAATAATGGGAATTGATGGGAAATTATGTAAAATATATCACTAGCCACTTTAAACAATGCTACCTAATATAATGTTTACATACCCTACATTATTCATCTCATATGTATACGTATATACTGTACTCTATATCATCTACTGCATCCTTATGTAATACATGTATCACTAGCCACTTTAACTATGCCACTTTGTTTACATACTCATCTCATATGTATATACTGCACTCAATACCATCTACTGTATCTTGCCTATGCCGCTCTGTACCATCACTCATTCATATATCTTATGTACATATTCTTTATCCCCTTACACTTGTGTCTATAAGGTAGTAGTTTTGGAATTGTTAGCTAGATTACTTGTTGGTTATTACTGCATTGTCGGAACTAGAAGCACAAGCATTTCACTACACTCGCACTAACATCTGCTAACCATGTGTATGTGACAAATAAAATTGGATTTGATTGTCTTGATTGCGTTGAGGGAGAGGTTGTTGTCCTGGCACCACACGGTCAGGTCTCTGACCAGCTCCCTATAGGCTATCTCGTTGTCGTTGTCTGTGATCAGGCCTACCACTGTTGTGTCATCAGCAAACTTAATGATGGTGTTGGAGTCATGCCTGGCCATGCAGTTATGAGTGAACAGGGAACGCTGAGCTGTAGTCAATGAATAGCATTCTCACATAGGTGTTCCTTTTGTCCAGGTGTGAAAGGGCAATGTGGAGTGCAATCTGTGGATCTGTTGGGGAGGTATGCAAATTGATATGGGTCTAGGGTTTCTGGGATAATGGTGATGATGTGAGCCATGACCAGCCTGTCGTAGCACTTCATGGCTACAGACGTGAGTGCTACGGGTCGGTAGTAATTTAGGCAGGTTACCTTACTGTTCTTGTGCACAGAGACCACTATGGTGGTCTGCTTGAAACATGTTGGTACAGATTCAGACAGGGAGAGGTTGAAAATGTTAGTGAAGACACTTGCCAATTGATCAGCGCATGCTCGGAATACACGTCCTGGTAATCCATCTGGCCCTGCGGCCTTGTGAATGTTGACCTGTTTAAAGGTCTTACTCACATCGGGTGCGGAGAGCGTGATCACACAGTCGTCTGGAACAGCTGATGCTCTCATGCATGTTTCAGTGTTATTTGCCTCGAAGCGAGCATAGAAGTAATTTAGCTCGTCTTGTAGGCTCGTGTCACTGGGCAGCTCGCAGCTGTGCTTCGCTTTGTAGTCTGTAATAGTATGCAAGCCCTGCCACAACCGACATGCGCCAGAACCGGTGTAGTACAATTCGATCTTAGCCCTGTATTGACGCTTTGCCTGTTTTATGGTTCGTCGGAGGGCATAGGGATTTCTTATTCGTTTCCGGGTTAGAGTCCCGCTCCTTGAAAGCGGCAGCTCTACCCTTTAGCTCAGTATGGATGTTGCCTGTAATCCATGGCTTCTGGTTGGGGTATGTACGTACACTCACTGTGGGGACGACATCATTGATGCATTTATTGATGATGCCAGTGACTGATGTGATGTACTCCTCAATGCCATCGGAAGAATCCCGGAATAAATTCCAGTCTGTGCTAGCAAAACAGTCCTGTAGCTTACTATCTGCTTCATCTGACCACTTTTTTATTGATCTAGTCACTGGTGCTTCGGTGGCCCCGCTACGGTGGCCATCGTGGACATATACTCCAATGAAGAGGAGAAGCTGGTGCTGTCATCTCAAGGCTCTGCCACTGGGCTCAACCTCAAGGAAGATGAGAGGATTTACTTTGGTGGTTTGCCAACCATTGGAAATTATAGGTATTTCCTGTACTCTTTAGGAGGTCAATCACCTCCACAGTAGGGCCTAACAATAGTTTTTTTTTTACACACACACACACACACACACACACACACACACACACACACACACACACACACACACACACACACACACACACACACACACACACACACACACACACACACACACACACACACACACACACACACACACACACACACACACATACATACATACATACATACACACACATACACACACACACACACACACACAACTCTGTGTCTGCATACTGAACACTACCTTTGATCATCAATCTCACTTGGGTTAACATGTGTAAAGGTCTGTAAGAAATCCCAATATGGTCATTTGGAACTTTCTTCAACTAAAGTACACCTCGGATAGCTTTTCTTTACACCTCTGCTCCGTGTTTTGCTCAGACACTCAGTACTGTACAGTCTGTTACTGTTTGTTCCTGTTCTTCTCATATTGTTACGTTTGGCCATAAAAGTTGAGGGTTGACAAGGCATATAGCCAGATTAACAGACAGACAAACAGACAAAGATTTGAGTTTCCATTAGAACACCTTTGTCTGCTCCCGGACCTTGAGTCAGTGTCACTGTGTCATTGTCGCTGGCCTCTTTGGTGTTAACTCTTTAGGAACTGTCACATAAATAGTAACAATAGGTTATGTAGATATGACCTTCACAGTCTTCGGCAGTATGAGAGGTGTATTCTATAGGTCTTTAAATCACACATGGAGAACTGAATATACTTTTTAAGTTTCTGTCTACGTGTGTCATACTTGTCTTAATATCCATATACTTGTATCTTTTGCTCCTACAGTATTAAAACAAGGTAATAAATGTACTGTTAAAGTTTACTGTATCACCTTTTGCATGTACTTAGCATAGCCCATTACTCTCTAAAGCATCCCTGGTACCTTGGCTTTATCATACAAGTTACCATGCATTTACTTCACAAAAGTATGCTTATTTAGCTCATTGTAAATAAGAATTTGTTCTTAACTGACTTGCCTAGTTAAATATATATAAAATAAAATAAAGTTTTTATATATACCTGTATATATATATTGTAGATGCTTTAATGCAATATATGCTGGCCAAATTGCAATTGAGACAACTCTCTCTTCTCTTTACAGAAGAAGAGGTATGCTGGCTGTATGAGAGACATTGAGGTGAACAGAACCCCCTGTAACCTGCTGAGCAGCTCCGACTACACCGGCCTGACCAAAGGCTGGTCTGTAGAGGTCAGTTTAGCACGTCTTCTCTTTCATCTCCCTCTTTTTTTCATCACCCCTTTAATTATTCAGAGGTACAGGCACACTCATGAAATATGGCCAAACATTTTGCGAGAAAAAAAAAACAAGAATAATAAAAACGAGTGGGGCATATAAATAACAGAGAAATCGCTGCTTCTGAAATAGTTATTTTAGTTAGGGGAGAATAGTTATACACACATTCACACCACAGACACAGAATGTAAAAGAGTGTAGCAAAGAATTGAGTGGGAGAAGTCATGTTTAATTTAGCAACGGCTGGTTTGTACGTCTCAGTTGTGTTCAGTTGTGTTTGTAAAATGTTTGCAAGATTTCACACTCACTTCAGTAGGCCTACATCCATTTCTTGTTGACCCTGTGTCAATGCCTGATGATGCATCTGAAAATGCATACTGTGCTAATGAACTCTACTCTAACAGACAAGGTTTATTATTATGTTCGATATAACTCTGAAATTGATATGGACATTATAAACAAAACAACACAACATTATACTATATTGTTCTATTATACAGTATTCAGATTACAAAAAGAACTCTGCCAATTACTGATGACTTTCAAATGATTGTGCTGTGAATGAACATCATGACTGGTCTCTCTCTCACCAACAGAACCTCCATACAGTGATCAGCCTGTCCTTCACAACCAAGAGTGACAAGGGCATCATCCTGTTTGGCAGTGGGGGTACCAATGGGACCAGCTCCCAGTTCCAACTCCTAAAGAGGAGACACAGGCAGTCTGGGGTGGTAAGAGGAGGTGGATGAGATACACACATGCATACACACACACATACACTCCTCGTACACACACGTATACATATACTGTACACACACACGCACACACACACACACACACACACACACACACACACACACACACACACACACACACACACACACACACACACACACACACACACACACACACACACACACACACACACACACACACATAAACACTCACTTCAGTGTTACAGCTATCAAAGCATGCTAACACAGCACTAAGTCCTCTATAATGTCACCTCCTTGTTCTTTATGTCATTGGATCCTATTACCCAGTAGAACTGGAATGGCTGTTGGAGGTGTTTCTTGGTTCCTGTAATTGAATAAGGAGCACTGTGCTGTCTGGCTGAGTTGCTTTGAAAAACTAACAGCACATTGATAATCAACTCCTGCTGTGTGCGAGGCTCCTTATTAAACTAACTATAAAAGAGATGGATTGCCTGTGAGGTTTAATGATTATACTTTCACCCGACAGCAAACAAAAATTGATAATCTTTCACAGAGGGCTAAAGGCTGGGAGATTTGCGATGACAGTTTTGATTAAAATATGACTTTCTACGTCTCTGTTAGGGCACCCTTCATCTCTCTCTCCATCTCTGCTTCTCTTCATCTGCAGACCACCACATCAATTAGTGCCTGTGGCTGCAGGAAATGATAGTGGGTTTAACCTCTAACATTCTCCCTGCAAGTGTCGTTAGTAAGAAATACATTATACAACAGTCCTCTGATGGATCACGTCCAATTTAACGATGACCCTTGGTAAAGGTCCAGACCGTCACCTTTAAAAATCATTAGACCTAGTAAATTAAGTGAGTGTCATTTCGAATGAGTACACGTCGGCCTCATCTGTCTCTCTGTCCTCGTCGTTCATTCTGTCAATTTGCGCAGGGGACAGGAGGAACGCGTGCTGAATCAGACCATAGTTATTGTAGCAGTAGCACTTCCCCTCACTCTCCCTCACTCTCCCTCACTCGCCCCAGGCAAACTCCCTCTGTGCATGCTAGTCTGCAATTCCAACGCTGTGGTGGGATGTGCTCACCATCTCGCTGGACTGATTACAGAGAATTTAATCATAACAAGAGGCACTTAAATCTATCTACTTCTCGTCTAGTATGTTTCAGAGAGGGCTGCGCTTTCTTTGAAGCTCTGCCCAAACAGAATCCAATCAAGGCGTGTAGAGAAATGGAGGACTTACATAAACGCTACAGGCCCTCAGGGTTGAAAAGCATATCGGTATGCAATTATGTAAAGTTGACTTCCTTTTCTCAAAGTATCTGAGGTTTCATCATTATTGAACAGATTTTTCTTAATGTTTCTGGGCATAAAGTTCTTATTGTCTTTGAACATTCAAGGCTCCAGATTGTATGAAGCCTGTCCTGACTTGCTCCATATTGTATGAAGCCTGTCCTGACTTGCTCCATATTGTATGAAGCATGTCCTGACTTGCTCCATATTGTATGAAGCATGTCCTGACTTGCTCCATATTGTATGAAGCCTGTCCTGACTTGCTCCATATTGTATGAAGCATGTCCTGACTTGCTCCATATTGTATGAAGCCTGTCCTGACTTGCTCCATATTGTATGAAGCCTGTCCTGACTTGCTCCATATTGTATGAAGCCTGTCCTGACTTGCTCCATATTGTATGAAGCATGTCCTGACTTGCTCCATATTGTATGAAGCATGTCCTGACTTGCTCCATATTGTATGAAGCCTGTCCTGACTTGCTCCATATTGTATGAAGCATGTCCTGACTTGCTCCATATTGTATGAAGCCTGTCCTGACTTGCTCCATATTGTATGAAGCCTGTCCTGACTTGCTCCATATTGTATGAAGCCTGTCCTGACTTGCTCCAGATTGTGTCTTCTAACCAATGGTTTTATGCACTGAGTGTGTTTATGTATTGATTATCTGTATAACCCTGTGTCCCTGGTCATTTAGATTGGGTGGTCCCGCCTCACGCACCCTCTCTTCTCCACTGCCTCCTACAGCCCTTCCTGGCTGTGTTGCTGAACAAGGGGGCCCTGGAGGTGCTAGTGTTTACAGGCAGCCACAGCCCACGCAAGCCTGACCAGGGCATCCTTCATGACGGGAGAGAACACACCCTGCGCATTGAGAGATTGGGCAGCAGGTAAGATCACACACACACACACACACACACACACACACACACACACACACACACACACACACACACACACACACACACATTGCTACACACTGAATAGCCTCATATTGCACAATAACTTGTGTCTTAATGAACTAGTTTCAAGCCATTCTTTTTTAGCTGGCTCTACACAGAGCTGGCTCAAAATGTCTCACTGTCCTGTATGTCTCTGTCCAGATCATTTGCAGTCCAGGTGGATGAGGAGCTGAAGAGGGAGCAGGGCCTTCCCAACGAGCAGCTAATGGGCGTCAAGAGACTGTTCATAGGGGGTATCCCCGCTGACGTAGAGTTCAGCTCCCAGAGACCCAATGTCCACTTCGAAGGCTGCATCTGGAACCTCATGATCAATACCATGTACATCTCTCAAACAGCGCCTATTATCTCCCTACTATCTCCATATAACGATTCATTATCCTGATCGTAGATATTGGCTCATTATTAGTAGATATTATTAATGGAAGGCTATGTGGGAAGTGTTGTAAATGTGAAGTATTTGTTTCATGGGGCGTTGGTTTCTCCCAGTTAAACAGGTTGTAAATGCAGTCATTTGACACCTTGACCTGTTTTGACTGTTTTTGTCTATAGATGATAATACATTCATATCATTAGGCTCAGGGCTCTCTCTCGCTTCTCAGTGGACTAAACACAGTTCACCCATATTTAGTTGGCTTTAATGGGGCTATCCTCTGTGATAACCATATTCATAAGTCAACTGATTACACATCATCACCCATTAACACACTTTCTGTGTATTTGTGCGTGTGCACATCCATGTGTGTGTTTGTTTGCTTGTGCATGCCCTACAGCCTCACAGACTTCTCCCAGCCCGTGGCCTTTGAGAACGCAGAGATTTGCCAGTGTAACAACCTGGCCCCTCCCCCTCCCCTGCTTCCCCTCCCAGAGGAGGAGCCTGATGAGGAAGAGAAGGCCAAGGAAGAAGACGTGTCCCAGACGGTCCAACGTGAGGCTCCACCACCCACCCCGACACCAGACAGACCCTCTCATGTCCCACTCGTATGGGTATCAGGGAGTAAAAGACAAAAAAAAATCACATTAAAGGACTAAGTTCCCAGCCTATGATGGAGTGACATATTATCCCCATAAAGAGCTGTCATCTGTCCCCAGCACAGCTCAGCCAGACCGGTTGGCCCTGAGTCTAAATACACCATCAGAGAGGTTGATGTGGCTGGAATAAAGAATGGGCCGTTTTCCAATCCATTAGGTCTGCTTTATAGGTAAAGCTGCAGTGTTGACAGGGCTCTTTCTCATAGCTCCACTGCTCCATCTATCCTCTCTAGCTGACAGCTGAGGTACTGTAGCAGTATTCTCTCTGTCCTCGCTCTGTCCTCCTTGCTCTCTCTCTCTTTCTGTCTCTGTCCTCCTCTCTCTTTCTGTCTCTCTGTCCTCCTCTCTCTCTCTCCCTTTCCTCCTCTCTGTCTCTGTCCTCCTCGCTCTCTCTCTTTCTGTCCTCTCTCTGTCTCGATCTCTCGGTCCTCTTCGCACTGTCTCTCTGTTTGTCTCTCTCTCTCGCTATCTCTCATCCATCCTTCCAGACTCATTCATTCTCTGCTAACCAAGCTGCCTGCATTGGCCAACACCACCTGTATTTTCCTCAAATATTCTCTCGATATATCTCCATAGTATGTGTAGTGTCTTAACACTTAGTACTTATTTATGTAATAAGAAAGACTCGGAATACAAGCAATTGAACTGGAGCTTCACATTTACTCAAACTAGTTAGTACCAGAATAACATAGAACAATACTGCGCATGACCAAGGGTGCTCCATCCTTAAAGGGGACATCAGTAATTAACAGAACATAACATTCCTTCTCTTATACAATCAGAGTTACTTTTACCAAACCACAACTGAAACATTTCCCAGAACTTCTTGTAGTTATTTTGCATCTTTTAATTTGAACTTGAACAGTTCGTTTTTGTTTGTTTGTTTATAAGTCTAGTCTGTCTGGTGGACGGTGCCTTCGTTCTGGGTAGCGCCTCGGATTGTCTGGAGGCTCCTGAACATCCTCAGTGTGTGCTTGTTCCATTATAGCGTCTGCTATAGCAGCACCTTCATCAACACGTTCCCTTCTTTCAGCCTGGGGTCTCTCTACTGCCCCACCGTCCTCTACAGTTCCCTGTGTGTCACTCTCAGGAGCTCTCTGTGCCTGTTCTCTCTCGATTGTTGTGCTGTTTTCCGTGGAATGCATTTGGTTAATGTGACGCCGCCACATTATGTCTGGGCTCACTTGAACCTGGTAAGTTCTGGGTCCCGTTTGTGTGTGTACGGTCCCTCTTGTCCATTTCCCTCCTCTTCTGTAGTCTCGCACCATCACTTCCTGTCCTGTTTGGAGATGGCGCTCCCGGCCACCGGAGAGCATCTTGGCTTGTTTGTTCAGCACTTCATTACGCCTGTTTGGCTTCATGATGTCCAGCTGTGTGCGGAGAGGCCTCCCGAACATCAGTGCGGCTGGGCTTTCATTTGTCGTGGCATGTGGGGTGTTTCGGTAGGAGGCCAGGAACTTGGCCAGTTTTGTTTGCAAAGTCCCTTCGTCTCGTTTTGCTGCACGGAGTCCTTGCTTTAGGGTTTGCACAAAGCGTTCTGCCAGCCCATTGGTGGCAGGGTGGTACGGAGCTGAGGTTGAGTGTTTGATTCCATTTACTGACATGAATCTTGTAAACTCGTCACTTACAAAAGCTTGCGCGTTGTCACTTACCAGCTGCAGTGGCAAACCGAAGCGTGCAAACGTTGTTCTGAGACACTCTATCGTCTGAGCTGAGGTGGAGGAGTCAGTGCAAAACACCTCTGGCCATTTGGAATGGGCATCAACTATAACCAGAAACATGTGCTTTTCAAAGGGACCAGCGTAGTCCACATGAATTCTCTGCCATGGCTCTGCGGGCCATTCCCATGGGTGGACTGGGACAGGAGCAGGCATGTGAAGGGTTTCCAAACATCCACTACAGTTCTTTGCCATATTTTCTATCTGTTGGTCCAGACCTGGCCACCAGAAGTGGCTCCTCGCGAGCAGCTTCATTTTGACAATTCCAACATGACCTTCATGTAGTTGCTGCAAGACTAGATGTTGGCATTTCTGGGGTATCATGACTCTCATTCCCCACATCAAACATCCTTGGTACGTTGTAATTTCGTTTCTCCGCTGGAAATACGGAGTCAGCTCCTTTCTGCCAGTAGCTGGCCATCCTGACATGGTGTAGGTGTACACTTTTGACAAGGTCACATCTTTCCTTGTCTCCTGTTTGATAACTGTGCTTGTGACTGGTAGTGCCTCAAGCTGAGCGGTATGGAACATGTCCACTGCATCCACCCTCCTTTGTCTTTCTCTTGTACACGGCAGTCTGGATAATCCATCTGCATTTGTGTGGAGGGATGACGGCTTAAACTCAATGTCATACATATGACTGGCAAGGAACAGGGCATATCGCTGTAACCTGGCTGCTGTCATTGCCGGAATGCATTTCTTTGGACTGAAAATGGAAAGCAACGGCTGGTGATCTGTAACCAGTGTGAAACGCTTGCCATATAGGTATGCGTGGAATTTCTTGACGCCCCACACTAGTGCCAGTGCTTCTTTGTCGATTTGTGAGTAGTTTTTCTCTGCATCATTCAATGTTCGTGACGCGAATGCAACTGGCCTCTCTGACCCATCTTTCAGTGTGTGTGAAAGGACTGCCCCTAATCCATAAGGGGACGCATCACAAGCCAACTTCACTGGCATTTCAGGGTCGTAATGCATCAGGACCTGTTCAGATGTTATGAGCCGTTTTGCCTCCAGAAATGCATTTTCACACTGCTCTGTCCACCGCCATGTCCTATTCTTTTCCAGGAGCTGATTTAGAGGCTGGAGTACTGCTGAAAGGTTTGGGAGGAATCTTCTGTAGTAATTGATCAGTCCCGTGAAAGATCTCACTTCTGTGATATTTTGTGGTCGTGGTGCCTGTACCACTGCCTCGATTTTGTCCTGTGTTTTGTGCAATCCATTGCAGTCAATCTCATATCCACAGAAGACAATCTTGTCTTTGAAGAACTCACACTTCTTTAAGTTTGCCTGTAGACCATACTCTTTCAGTCTTTTCAGGACCTCTTCCAGGTTAGCCAGGTGCTCTTTGTCGGTGCGTCCTGTTATGATCATGTCATCCAGGATACACTGGGTTCCTGGGATTCCTTGCAAAATCTGGTCAATAGTTCGTTGCCAAATGGCTGGGGCTGATGCAATGCCAAAAACCAGGCGGTTATACCTGTATAGACCTTTGTGTGTGTTTATTGTCAGGTACTGTTTGGAACTCTCTTCAACCGGTAGCTGCAGGTAAGCCTGTTTCAGATCGATTTTACTGAAGTGTTTCCCACCAGCTAGTGCAGCAAAGATGTCATCCAGACGTGGTAGGGGGTATTGGTCCACATGCAACATTGGATTCACAGTTACCTTGAAGTCCCCACACATTCTAACAGACCCGTCTTTCTTCACAATAGGAACTATGGGTGTGGCCCATTCGCTTCTGTCCACTTTCGTCAGGATCCCTGTATCCTGCAAGCGATCGATTTCCGCTTCCACCTTTGGTCTCAGGGAGTATGGAACAGATCTGGCTTTGCAGAATTTTGGGGTTGCATCATCTCTTAGTACAAGTTTTGCTGTGAAGCCTTTTACTGTTCCCATCTGATCACTGAAAACTGTGTTGTATTTCTTCCGCAAGTGTTCCAGTGTTTGGTCTGTGCCTTTCTCTTTGGACTGGAACGTGTGGAGCATTTTCAAGTCACACCAATTCAGCTTTATTTTTGAAAGCCATTCCCTGCCAAATAATGGGGGGCCAGTTCCAGGCACAACATACAGCTGTAACTGCTGTGTTTATCATAATGCACTCTGACTTGCAACGCCCCCATTGGACTCAATCTCTCTCCTGAGTATGTCTTCAGCAACACATTTGTGTTCTTCAGCTTGATAGCCTTAAAATGCTCATTGTAGACAGTAGTGGAAATTATAGACACTGCAGATCCTGTGTCCAGCTCCATTTTGAGGGGTTTGCCTTCGATATCTGGTGTCACCCATATTATGCTACTGCTGGGAGAAGTCACTGTGTTTAACTCCATTGTACCAATTAATCGTTCATCTGAATCACTGCCACTGTTCTCTGCTAGTGCATTCACAGACCCTTTAATTTTCTCAGTTTTCCTGTTGTGACTGAATTTTGCTTTGCATGCTCTTTGAATGTGCCCCCTTCTACTGCATTTGTGACAAATTTCGTCTTTGAAACGGCAATCCTCTGCTCTGTGACCATCTCTGTCACACCTGTTGCATTTTTCGGCCACACGGGGGCGCTGTCGACTGCGTGAAAACTTGTGCAGGGAAATTTGTGACAGGTCAGTACTTCTTTTACTTTGCAACTCAAATGCATCTTTAGTCGCGATTTCCATAGCCACAGCAATTTCAACAGCCTTTGCAAACGTGAGCTCTGATTCTGTGAGCAAACGTTTTTGAATGTGTTCATGTTTCAGTCCACAAACAAATCTATCCCTTAATGTGTCATTTAGGTTCTCTCCCAACTGGCAATGTTCCGACAGTTTCTTCAACACTGCTACATATGTACTAACCCCCTCCCCCTCATTCTGATCTCTCTTGTGGAAACGAAAACGTTCCGCGATGAGGAGTGGTTTAGGTGATAGGTGATTTTGCAATATCTCCACAATCTCTGTGAATGTTTTATTTGAGGGCTTCAGAGGGGCAGTCAGATCTCTTAGCAAACTGTATGGTTTTGGGCCAATTAAACTCAACAACGCTGGTACTCTTTTGTTATCAGCAATGTCGTTTGCAATGAAGTACTGTTCCAGTCGTTCAATGTAAGTTGCCCAGTTTTCTTGCGTGTCATCAAACACATCTATTTTCCCGATGCTAGCCATTCTCTTTACCTCCGGCTCCACAGGTCTTTGATCTGCCGCCTCGTTCTCGTCAGCTCTCCCCTCGTTTTCACTGCTTGCTAGCTGTTGTGCTACAGGGTCAAAATCTTCCTCTCTTCCTACGAACTCCATCTGAATTCGTGATGCACACTGCAGGTAATCATCCTCGTCGCCATTGTAGTGTCTTAACACTTAGTACTTATTTATGTAATAAGAAAGACTCGGAATACAAGCAATTGAACTGGAGCTTCACATTTACTCAAACTAGTTAGTACCAGAATAACATAGAACAATACTGCGCATGACCAAGGGTGCTCCATCCTTAAAGGGGACATCAGTAATTAACAGAACATAACAGTATGTATCATTGTAGGCAAATGAATAGATTGCTACACTATTGCCACTGGTTGTACAATATTTTCTCGTAGAACTAATCTTTTTCTTAGCACTGGTCCTCTAGCTACCTGCTGTGCTGACTTTCGCCATTCATGACATCAGTGACATCAGACGTGTGTCTGTGGAACCTTCATTTGAATGGATTTCAGCCATAGACCTTCAACACCAAGCCTCCTGTATGAAGATGTGTTGCTCGTGAAATATACATGCACACACTTTCCATCTCCATATTCCAAGTATTGCCAGAAGACATTTGACTTTCAATAGGGATTTTCTTAATTTCTTTCTAAGTAAATCAATATGGTTTTAGTAGTTCTGCTTTATAAACAGGCTATATATGATATATGCTGTACCGTGTGCAGTGTGAAATAAGTGTATGTAGTGTCAAATAAATGTCCCTTTAAGCAATGGGAGCCTTCGTGGCTCAACAAGAATATAGAAAGAAAGGACCATTCTACATTGAGAGAGATGTATTGTATAATGCAAGGTCAGAGGAATAGGGATGTCTTCATGTTCTGAACAGAACAAAATAAGTGATTCAGATGTTGGCCTTGCAAAAACAAATGTACATTTTCTGATAGTCTCAAAAGCAAATCCATGTCTTTTTCAATAGCACCATCTATTGGCACGTTAGAATAGCACTTCATCTAGAAACAGAAAGCAGGTCAACTATATTCATATTCAAATGAATGTTTACATTATGTTTTTAATGCATTCTTTGAATGAGATCATCTTAGCTAATATGAATGGTTTAAGACGACTGCTACTCCCCCGTCCCCTACAGGCCTCCCGTGCTGCCGAGGAATCTCCAGTGGTCTTAGAAAAAGCCAAACAGTTTGGGTTCTCCAAAAATGTTGCATTTGAATTTGATGACACAAAGGTCAAGAACAGGTATATAGAGTTTTAATTTCTTTGAAAAATCCCAATGAGACCTTTCTTTTCTAGATCAATCGTCAGTTCTGTAAATATCATATTGGACTGACTGTTGTGAATCTGTTTGCTTACAGGCTAATCATAGAGTTTGAGCTGCAGATCACAGCAGAGTCAGGCCTGGTGTTCTACATGCCGAGGATCAACCACACTGACTTTGCCACCATTCAGGTGAAGGAGGGCATGGCCCACCTGGGCTACGACCTGGGCCACAGCAACACCTCCGTTATCAACGACGGACACTAGCACAAGGTCTGGGATCACCTAATATACCTCTCGAGCCAGCCGAGGAAACAATCATAATAGTAATTTAGCATGGTGTACAGTCTGTTGGCAGTTACCATCAGTTCTATTTCACTGTCTGAGTGAGTTTAGATCGTGAGAGCAGACAGCTAAATACTGTGTCACAATGACACAACTACAAAACCACATCATTTTCTATTTGACTAGTTCATTGACCAAAACAGGAGGCAAGCAAAGTAATCAGGAACTACAGTTCTTTATTTCCATCATGTATTAAAGATATGTATTGTTATTGTCCTTATTTACCCCTGAATCTTTCCCTTTCTGCAGTCTCCGATCCAGGTGGTGAGAAAGAAACAGAGAGGTGTACTGGTGATAGACAACCGCTACTCCAAGCACACCACCAGCCCCACCAGCCCCAAGAAGGCTGACATCCTGGATGTGGTTGGCATGCTTGTACACAGGTGGCCTACACCACCAAGAGGATCGGACCAGTACGTTCATACACACTTCCTCACATTTCATTTGTAGGAAGTAAAACACAAAGCCCTATACACTGTATTACTGTAATTGTATGTATTTACATATGATCAGTTGAAAGGGTTGATGTTAGAAGTAATCATTTACAATTTATGGGATAGATTCAACAGTAAATGAAACCTCTCAGTGTAAAGTCATATGTTGTAGCATAGTTAAAGGTGTGTTGTGTTCTTCTAGGTCTTGTATCGTATCAATGGCTGCATCAGGAACTTTAAGATGCTGGGTATTGTGTTGGACATGGACACGCCCACCTCCAACCACCAAGCGGGCAGCTGTTTCATCATCGATGAGAAGGGAACCTACTTCGATGGCACTGGATATATTAAAGCAGGTACGTTCTGACACTCAAAACGTAGAACTATAACTATAGGAAAGACTCCAGGCTATAGTAACATAACTATAAGATCCTGGGGTTTTCCTGACCAGGCTATAGTAACATAACTATAAGATCCTGGGGTTTTCCTGACCAGGCTATAGTAACATAACTATAAGATCCTGGGGTTTTCCTGACCAGGCTATAGTAACATAACTATAAGATCCTGGGGTTTTCCTGACCAGGCTATAGTAACATAACTATAAGATCCTGGGGTTTTCCTGACCAGGCTATAGTAACAAAACTCCTGACCCCACAATGCAATATATCCTATCAATCACAAAATATAACTCCTCGTACACCAAAATTTCACAGATCCAATTTTTTATGACAGTATAATGACTCCCTGTCAAAATAAAGGTGAAATAAAAATAGATAACTTATTATTCAATCTCGTGGGATTTGTTGTATCACTTCTGACTGTTCCCTGTATCTCCTGCCATCTGGTCCAGTGTGTTCCTACAGGGTGGAAAGTGTGGACGTGTCTCTGGAGCTGGAGTTCCGTACGTCCCAGAGCAACGGGGTTCTGATGGCGGTCAGCAGCCAGGTGGACACCAAGATGGAGGGCCTGGGCATCGTACTGCACGGCGGAAAGGTACACACAAACATGCAATACAATACAATGCAATACAATAAAATTCTAATCAGACTATACACTCTCTTCTGTAAGCCTAACAACAATAATGAGTGTGCAAAGCTATTGTACTGTATAAATTCAATAATGGGTTTCAACAGAATCATGGCTGTTCATAAATAACAGTCATGTTTTATGACAAACTGCCTACTGGACAAGCCAGGTGTATTCTTTTTTTTTCTTTTTTCTTTTACCCCCTTTTTCGTAGTATCTAATTATTAGTAGTTAGTATCTTGTCTCATCGCTACAACTCCCTTACGGGGTCGGGAGAGACGAAGGTCGAAAGTCATGCGTCCTCCGAAACACAACCCATCCAGGCCGCACTGCTTCTTAACACAGCGCGCATCCAACCTGAAAGCCAGCCGCACCAATGTGTCGGAGGAAACACTGTGCACCTGGCGACCTTGGTTAGCGTGCACTGCGCCCAGCCCGCCACAGGAATCGCTGGTGCGCGATGAGACAAGGATATCCCTACCGGCCAAACCCTCCCTAACCCGGACGACGCTAGGCCAATTGGGCGTCGCCCCACGGACCTCCCAGTCGCGGCTGGCTGCGACAGAGCCTGGGCACGAACCCAGAGTCTCTGGTGGCACAGCTAACGCTGTGATGCAGTGCCCTAGACCACTGTGCCACCTGGGAGGCCAAGCCAGGTGTATTCTGAGTAAAGTATGTCTTCTCGCCTTCCTAGCTGCTGTTCCACGTGGACAACTGGGTGGGCCGGTTCACAGCCGAGTACCAGCCTGAAGCAGAGGCCTCTGTGACGGTCAGTGGCACTCAGTCACTGTCCACAAGCTCCGCCATAGGCTGGAGATCATTGTGGATGGCAGGAAGGAGCAAGCAGAGAGCTCCAACACCAGGTCCAACACCGCTGACATCTGGGACAGGTACATGATACGACAGCACTCACCAAGCATATCACACCTGGGGCATGTTCAGTAGAGGCACCTGGGACATGTTCAGTAGAGGCACCTGGGACATGTTCAGTAGACGTACTGTTGTGGAACATCAAACATTCAGTTAGAACTGTATCATGTAGAACATCATGTAGAACATCATGTAGAATAGACATGCCTCTGGAATCAGGTTACATACTAACTCCTGAACATGACCCTGGATACTGTGTGGGACATTAAAGATGTGCCAAACCATGCTTCATTACAACATTGAAGATGTTTGTGATTTACTTCCTATCTAAACCTCAGGAGATATTTAAAGTTATAACCTCCAGCAGTCATCGGCTTCCTGACTTATGAAATAGATTCATGAATTTGTTTAACGGGCCAGAAAATTACAATCATAAATCAACCGTTGTCTTTCATCTCTTTTCCTGAGGGGCTCAATCAGTTTGGCCTGACTACCAGCACTGCATTCAAAGGCTGCATGCGCAACCTGAAGATAACAAAGGCATCCAAAGTGTTGGAGGTTCAATTCAACAAGGGCCTGGAGTTCAAGGGGTTTCAACCTCTCACCTGCCCAGCCAATGCAGCCTAAACACAGACTACCAAAGCCTGTCACTGCCAGAGGTACAGCAGCAGCACCAAAACACATGGAGACACAACTTACAGGACTGTAACTTCTCTCTCATTCTGGATCAGCGGGCCAACCAGCTTTATACCAAGGGTTTGGATTGCTTTTTAGAGTGTGAAGTATACAATACAAGTGAGTGTAACCTTTAGGAAGACATAGTATAACATCATGGTTCATTTAAAGGACTATAGATCCTCTTCTTTATCCTGCATGTCCTAAGCCTCCTGTGTCTGTCTGTCTAAACTACATGTGATGTAGCATACCGTATGTATGTTGTGGTTGGAATTTGAAATCCATGCTTTGAAGGAAATCAAACAATTGTATTGTCTTTATTACAAAACAATTGTATTGTTTTATTACAATATCAAACCATGGCCTTTAACTTACACTCGGGATCTTGAGGATTGCCATCTGCTTCATATCCAATAAATTTGTCTTGCAACATTTCCTCCAACAAGAAACTGCCTTAGTTTGCTGCTCTTCCTAACCTTCTGAAGCAAGAAACTCTTACTGTCAATCTGGTACACACACTTTATTTGATGTCTATTCTACAGTAGGCTATGTCTAATATATATGGAGCAAACCGTGAACTGGACTGAAATGGGAAGAATTGTGAAAATAAAATGCTAAGCAACATATATGTTTGTAATTATTATTGGGAAGTGCATTTTTTTCTTGTAATAATACCATGATGTATGAATGCTTAATTCAGTTCTACAATTGTCTTCAGTGCTATAACAACTATCTTTTCTGATTAATTTCATTCTTATGAGCTGTATTGGGGAACACCCCTGGGGGGGGATGAGCTCCCCAATCTGACGGACCAAAGGCTAACGACTCATGGAAACGGAGAACCGACTACGAGCATGGAATGTGTATGTGGAAAGGTCCAGAAGCTTTAGCAGCATAGCTCTCTATGGGAACAGCAACAAGCTGAGGCTGCCCTTGAAGTCCCTGGAAGAGGAGCTCAAGGTCACTCGGGCGAGGGAAGTGAAACACTGCCAAGGGGAAGGAGAGACACAGGCTGGTTCAGGAGGAGATGAGAGCAGCTGTGAAAGAGGTCCAGCAGAGCAGTGGGAATGAGACAGCAAAGAGCCTGGGCGAAGTAGGACCAGGCAGTGTAAGCGAGCTCGGCCCAACTGTCAGAAGATCACTTTCGTTTCAACCAGGCTCAAAATCCAAAACAAAATCTAATGTACGAGGGACTGGTCATCGACTGTTGGAAGCAGGGTGTGGAAGGCTAGATGTGTGCCTATTGAGGTAGGCTGTAGGGGTTTAGCTGGGCAATCCCTCTCCAGAGCCTACAGTACACTCAGCATCAATGGATCGAAGACGAGGAGAGCCATCAGCAACAACATCAAGGCAGCTGTAAAAGCCTCAATATGGCTCTGGATCAAGAGAGGAGATCCTTTGGGCCCACAGCATTATGCCACCTGGACACACCTGGACACGGGTTCTGATCAACCTCGGCTGGGTCACACGCTTTCTTCAGCCTCCCAGTCTATTAGGACTATCAGGTTTAACTTCTTATGGGCAGTAGCGCCCCACCTGGCCAACATCCGGTGAAATTGCATAGCACGTAATTCAATCTACATTATTAAATATTTAACTTTTATAAAATCAAGTGTAATACATGAAAATAAAACCTAACTTCTTGTTAATCCAGCCGCTGTGTCATATTTCAAAAAGGCTTTATGGCAAAAGCATACCATGCGATATTCTGAGGACAGCGCCCCGCATATAAACACATGAAAAACATATTTCAACCAGGCAGGTGCGACACGAAAGTCACAAATAGCGATATAAAAAATGCCTTACCTTTGATGATCTTCTTCTGTTGGCACTCCAAAAGGTCCCAGTTACATCACAAATGGTCCTTTTGTTCGATAATGTCATTCTTTATATCCATAAAAACTCAGTTTAGCTGGCGGGCTTCAGTCAATAATCAACCTAGTTTCCCTCCATCAAAATGCATACAAAATGAATTCCAAACGTTACTAATAAACTTTTCCAAACAAGTCGAACAACGTTTACAATCAAACCTTAGGTACCCTAATATGTAAATAAACAATCAAATTTAAGACAGAGAATCGTTATTGTCTTTACCGGAGAAAAATTCCAAAGAACGCGATCTCTTCCACGCGCTTGGAAACACTACAGCCAAAATGGGAGCCACCTAGAAAAACTACAATTTCTGGCTAATTTTTCCAAAAACCAGCCTGAAACTATTTCTAAAGACTGTTGACATCTAGTGGAAGCCCTAGGAACTGCAATCTGGGGGTACTTGGCCTTATAATAAAAGTGATAGCCATTGAAAATAGCGGTAGGCCCAATTTTTTGTTTGTTGGGATGGTTTGTCCTCAGGGTTTCGCCTGCCATATCAGTTCTGTTATACTCATTGACATAATTTTAACAGTTTTTGAAACTTTAGAGTGTTTTCTCATGTATATGCATATCCTAGCTTCTGGGCCTGAGTAACAGGCAGTTTACTTTGGGCACGCTTTTCATCCGGTCGTCAAAATACTGCCCCCTACCCAAGAGAGTTTAACTTCTTGCGTCGAGCCATCCCGGATCCGGGATCGTGACTACAGCCTCAAGTCCATTACCATAACGCAACGTTAACTATTCATGAAAATCGCAAATGAAATGAAATAAATATGCTAGCTCTCAAGCTTAGCCTTTTGTTAACAACACTGTCATCTCAGATTTTCAAAATATGCTTCTCAACCATAGCAAAACAAGCATTTGTGTAAGAGTATTGATAGCTAGCGTAGCACTTAGCGTTAGCATTCAGCAGGTAACATTTTCACAAAAACCAGAAAAGCATTCAAATAAAATCATTTACCTTTGAAGAACTTCGGATGTTTTCAATGAGTAGACTCTCAGTTAGATAGCAAATGTTCAGTTTTTCCTGAAAGATTATTTGTTTAGGAGAAATCGCTCCGTTTGGTGCGTCACGTTTGGCTACCAAAAAAAAACGAAAATTCAGTCATCAAAACGCCAAACTTTTTTCCAAATTAACTCCATAATATCGACTGAAACATGGTAAACGTTGTTTAGAATCAATCCTCAAGGTGTTTTTCACATATCTCTTCGATGATATATTGTTCGTGGAAGTCTCCTCTCTCCCCTGAATCACATGGATGAATGCGTGCAGCTTGGAGATTACGCAGCAATTTCGACAAAGGACACCGGGCGGACACCTGGTAAATGTAGTCTCTTATGGCCAATCTTCCAATGATATGCTTACAAATACGTCACAATTCTGCAGACACCTTGGGCAAACGGCAGAAAGCGTAGGTTCGTTCAGGCCACATTCACAGCCATATAAGGAGACAATGGAAAACAGAGCCTCAAAAATTCTGAAGTGAGATTATAGTGAGAGTGTACCACTACATCCCAGTGTAGAAGTAGAACTGATTCATCCATCCTGTGCTGCTCTGCATCGGTTGTCATGATGAGGGCTCTGTTTAGACTGACCCAGGAAAGAGTCCTCTCCTTGGGGCAGAGAGAGAGGAGGACCATCCTGGAGCTCTACGGCAGCTCCACTCCAGCTCAGCACTGGTGTACAGACAGCGTGGACATCACCATGACCCAGTCAGGTAAGGTATGATGTCTTAACTGTGTGTGGAGTCGAGCTGGAGCGCACATGATAACATAGCTCAAAGTGAGAACAACTCTCTCTCTCGATCTCTCTCTTGAGCACTCTCTTTGTCCTACCTCTCTCGACCTCTGAATGCTCAGCTATGAAAAGCCAAATGATTTTACTCCTGAGGTGTTGAACTGTTGACAATGCTGGTCATCTTTGAACGTCTTGAAGAAGGATCTGGCCTAAATAGCCATGTACTCTTATAATCTCCACCAGGCATTAGCATTTACTAAAGATACACAGAGGACAGAGGCAGTCAGGTCGATACAGACAGCTCAAGAATTATGCTTATATATGCAGAAAAAAAATACATTGAATTTTGAACAATTATTATGTCTCTAGACTGCAAGAAAAAGGTGTTTGAATTCAACATTCTCTAATGTACTTTGCTCCCTCAGATGTTTGCACATGACCCCCCCAGGCAGAGTTCACATTTGTTTTCATGTTCAACGTAATCTCAAATGATTCACAAATTGTCCTGTAAATTGTAGACTAAATGTAACCTTGCTTACAGTATACCCTTGACATTTCTGTTTTCTTTGGCTCTCCAACAGAAATGTCTTCTTTTTAAGAACATCACATTACAAGTATTCTGGATGACACCGTGGAAAAGGAACAACAGTAAAGGTCAGCATGCTGCACAAAGCTCACTCCAACCCACAAGTGCACACATTTTCTTTTTACTTTCAAAATATGAAATGTGGCGTCGTGTCTCTCTGTGTGTCCCCTGCAGATGTGAGGCGGCTGCAGGCCATGGTGACCTCTGTGTTTGGCCTAGTAAAGTCTAGCCAGCACCAGCCACCTCAGTTTGTCCAAGTCCCCTTCCACCACTACAGCCAAGCCCTCCAGGCCACTATACAGGCCCATCAAAGGAAACATGGACTTCTCATGTCGGCACAAGCAAAACAGAACACAATATTCTCCTTTGGGAAAAATGTGTTCCCTTTGATTTTCTATTATTGTTGTTTTTAATGTATTTTATTGTGTATACATGAGAACATTACACACTAAATAGGAGCAATTACACATTTATTTACAAAAAGTTTAGTGGTCATTTCAGAAGCAGTATAACATACAGTATACAACATCAAATGGAACATCTTTCAAGTCATATTCACAGTATCAAGAACAACATAAGGGCAGGTAGAGTGTATAAAATACAGTACATATCTGAAATAATGTTATTCATGTTTTCTAAATTGAAATGATCGGACATACATTGCATTATTCAAAACTGATCCCGCCATCGAAAGTACCTTTTGAGAACTACACATGTTAATGTTATTAGGAAGCAACCTGGAATGCTAGCTTAGGACCACAGCTTGAGAACCGGTTCTACCCAACACATCTACCCAACATATATTCATATGAACACAATTTTAGCTAGCAGGGTTGAGGTCAATTCCATTTAAATTCTAGTCAATTAAGAAAGTAAACCAAATTCCAATCCTAATTCTTCCCAATTGAAAAGCATTGAAGAGAATTGGAATGTCAGGGTACTTCCTGAATTGACTGAAACTGAAATAGAATAGAATTGACCCTGGTAGTTTGGGGAGGCCTGTATGCCTCCCCAATCTTACAATAGAGAATATCCTATGAGTAATTAAATTATGTCATAAATGTCTATCATTGAATGTAAAAACATTGTCGTTGTCATTTTTAGAGCAATCCATTACAATATACTGTTTCCTCAACTGTTGTTTTCTTGGTTTGGGGCATTTACTGTATTGATCAATACCACCACAGATTATAGTTCATTGGCTCTCCTCAACTCCTCAAGCTCTTGGAAGTTGGACTTCCAGTAGCATACATGTCAATCAGGGGAGCGCTTTATCCCAAACAGTAAATACCCTGTACACATGTGGACCTAACACACCGCATACATCTACTTAAACTGTATTCTAAACTACAGCACCAAAGGAAAACAACTTTAACACTTCTGTAATACCTGTCCTGCTGGGTCCAGTGGTCAGCTTTAATGTTACCCACGTCCGTTATCCTTTAAAGGCCCAGTGCACTCAAAAACGTGATATTCCTATGTTGTATATACACTGTATATACAGTTTATTAGGTACAATACCCCGTTCACAAAGATGCATCGCACCAATAGACAATTAGACACGTGGCCGTGGCTTGCTATATAAAGCAGGCAGAAAGTCATCGAGGCGTTCAATTGAACGTTAGGGTGGGAAATATTTGTGAGCTAAGGGACTTTGAGCATGGTATGATCATCGGTGTCAGGCGCACCGATTCCAGTATCTCAGAAATGGCCGGCCTCCTGGGCTTTTCACGCACGACAGTGTCTAGGGAGTCCTATGGGCGAAAACAGCTCATTGATGAGAGAGGAGAATGGAGAAGGAGAATGGCAAGAATCGCGCAAGCAGACGGGCCACAAATAGGCAAATAACAGTGCAGTACAACAGTGGTGTGCAGAACGCCATCTCGGAACTCACAACTCGTCGATCATTGTCACGGATGGGCTATTGCAGCAGACGACCACATCAGGTTCCACACCTATCAGCTAAAAACATAAAGTGGTTCAGGTGGACAATTGAGGAGTGGAAAAACATTGCCTGCTCTGACGAATCCCGGTTCCGGTTGCATCATGCTGATGGCAGAATCAGGATTTAGCATTAGCAGCATTAAGTCCATGGACCAATCCTGTCTGGTGTCAACGGTACAGGCTGGTGCCGGTGGTGTAATGGTGTGGTGAATGTTTTCCTGGCACACATTAGGACCCATGATACCAATTGAGCAATGTTTGAACGCCACATTTTGTAGAAACCACGCCACAAAGAATTCAGGCTTTTCTGGAAGCAAAGGGGGGTTCCTTCCAGGTACTAGATGGGTGTACCTAATAAACTGTACAGTGAATGTATATTTCCACACTATGAGGTTGGAAAAAGTCTGTGAAATTGTAAAAATTATGATAATGCCCTTTTAGTGCAAGAGCCGTTTGAAAAGACCGCCTGAAATTTCAGCCTGTTTCAATGGGATGGAGTGAGGCCTGCCTAGCAACCTCTCTGCCAATAACAGCTAGTTATCAGGTTACATATCCCTCCCATTAGGCTCGTGCAATCAGGCCCCTCACTCAGACCCGACAGTCCTATCAAAATTCATGCTTGAGAAATTGCCCTTTGCAAATAAGCTATTTTTGTTTCATTTTTACCATTTTAATAGAAAACAATCACAGTAAGGTACTTTATTTGTTACCCAGAAATTATTTGATATTGAGATAAAAATGGCTGCATTGGACATTTAAGACATGGCTGGCAGGGTGTGAGTATCCTATCTCTGGATGACCCACTTGATGACCCACTTTGCACTGGGGTTCAGCTCCAACAGGTCTTTCATATAGGTATCCTCATCCAGACAGCGCTCCTCTGTTCAGGAACAACACACAGCAAAGAACTAATCAGGTACTGTCTGACATATTGGGAAGGTGACGCTTTGAATATGGTCTGAATAGAGTCTACTGTAGGATGTTGTCATATCTAAAAAAAAATGTAAGTACCAGTCAATAGTTTGGACACACCTACTCATTCCAGGATTTCTTTATTTTGTTATTTTCTGCATTACAGAATAATAGTGAAGACATCAAAACTATGAAATAACACATATGGAATCGTGTTAAACAAGTCCAAATATATTTTACATTTGAGATTCTTCAAAGTAGCCACCCTTTGCCCTGATGACAGCTTTGCACGCTCTTGGCATTCTCTCAACCAACTTCATGAGGCATTTCAATTAACAGGTGTGCCTTGTTAAAAGTTAATTTGTGGAATTTCTTTCCTTCTTAATGCATTTTAAGCCAATCAGTTGTGTTGTGACAAGGTAGGGGTGGTATACAGATAGCCATTTTTGGTAAAAGACCAAGTCCATATTCTGGCAAGAACAGCTGAAATGAGAAATGACAGTCCATCATTACTTGAAGGACAGTCATTTCAGAAAATTTCAAGAACTTTGAACGTTTCTTCAAGTGCAGTTGCAACAACCATCAAGCGGGATGGTGAAACTGGCTCTCATGAGGACCGCCACAGGAAAGGAAGAACCAGAGTTACCTCTGCTGCAGAGGATAAGTTCATTACTTACCAGCTTCAGAAATTGCAGCCCAAATAAACGCTTCACAGAGTTTAATTAAGTAACAGGCGCATCTCAACATCAACTGTTCAGAGGAGACTGCGTGAATCAGGCCTTCATGGTCGAATTGCTGCAAAGAAACCACTACTAAAGGACACCAAAACGAAGAAGAGACTTGCTTGGGTCAAGAAACACAAGCAATGGACATTAAACCGGTGGAAATCTTGTTCCAACCTCCATGTATGTGTGAGAAGCAGAGCGGGTGAACGGATGATATCTGCATGTGTGGTTCCCACCGTGAAGCATGGAGGAGGAGGTGTGATGGTGTGTGGGTGCTTTGCTGGTGACACTGTGTGATTTATTTATAATTCAAGGCACACTTAAACAGCATGGCTACAACAGCTGTCTGCAGTGATACGCCATCCCATCTGGTTTGAGCTTCGTGGGACTATCATTTGTTTTTCAACAGGACAATGACCCAACACTCCTCCAGGCTGTGTAAGGGCTATTTGACCAAGAAGGAGAGTGGTGGAGTGCTGCATCAGATGACCTGGCCTCCAGAAACACCCGAGCTCAACCCAATTGAGATGGTTTGGGATGAGTTGGACCGCAGAGTGAAGAAAAAGCAGCCAACAAGTGCTCATCATATGTGGGAACTCCTTCAAGACTGTTGGAAAAGCATTCCAGGTGAAGCTGGTTCAGAGAATGCCAAGAGTGTGCAAAGCTGTCATCAAGGCAAAGGGTGGCTACTTTAAATAATCTAATATATCAAATACATTTTGATTTGTTTAGCACTTTTTTGGTTACTACATGATTCCATAGTTTTGATGTCTTCACTATTATTCTACAATGTAGAAAATAGTAAAAATAAAGAAAACCCCATGAATGAGTAGGTGTGTCCAAACTTTTGACTGGTACTGTATATTAATGCCACAGAATACACAGTGCACAAAACATTAGGAACACCTTCCTAATATTGAGTTGCGCCCCCTTTTGCCCTCAGAACAGCTTCAATTCATCGGGGCAGGGACTCTGCAAGGTGTCAAAAAAGTTCCACAGGGATGCTGGTCCACGTTGACTCTAATGCTTCCCATAGTTGTGTCAAGTTGGCTGGATGTCCTTTGGGTGGTGGACCATTCTTGATACACACAGGAAACTGTTGAGCGGGAAAAATCCAGCAGCGTTGCGGTTCTTGACACAAACCTGTGCGCCTGGCACCTACTACCATACCCCATTCAAAAGGCACTTAAATATTTTGTCTTTCCCATTCACCCCTGAATGGCACACATACTCAATCCATGTCACAATTGCCTACAAGCTTAAAAATCCTTCTTTAACCTGTCTCCTCCCCTTAATATACACAGATTGAAGTGGATTTAACAAGTGACATCAACAAGGGATCATAGCTTTCACCTGGGTTCACCTGGTCAGTCTGTCCACTCAGTGTATTTGAGATGGTTTGTGTGTTGAATGACTGCACACCACCATGGAATACTTACTGATATTGCCCCCTATTTCATAAAGGCACAGGTCTTCTCTCTTCACAGACACAGAGCTAGAACACACAGATGACATAGTGAGGGATAAATAAAAACCTGTTAGAAATATAGAGTGACATTCCAATACAATGTCAGAGCTATGACATTTTAGTTTTATGTAACAGATGTGGGGAAATCTGAGCCATGCCATGCAGTGTCACTCAACTGAGTTGGAGCATAAATAACAGTCTCCATAGTCTGCTCAGTCAGGGTGTAAATGTCTCTGTACTGTAATTTAGCTGGACTCAGAATGCAATCCTTTTGTGTATGACGGGCTTGACAGTAGTTCCCCAGGGAGGACGTGGACAGGAGAGAGGGAGGGGTGTTGGTCTCACCTCTTCTGGCTGAGGAAGTGACTGAGGACGTCAGACGCCTGCAGCTCTTCAGTCAACTGGACAGCCATGGAGACCTTAGAGAACTGAGGGGCCTGGACCCTGATGAAGCCCTGAGAACTACTGTCCGCCTAAGGAGACAACAGACACGTCTCCGTTAACCATCATAATAGTGTACACACTATAGTGTAGCTACTGTACTTCATACTACACCAATACAAACTGTACAGCAGCTATATTCTTGTACAACTTATCAAGCGTTTCTTGAAAATTGCACTTCAATATCAATATACTTTGAAGGTATTCAAATTCTATGCTAAATTATATAATTTCGTCATAAATCCATATTCTTCATTATTAAGTAATTTTTCAAACAAAAACATTACAGTTCTACATATGTCCACTAGGCGTCACAGGGGAGCCATTCCCTTTTAACTCAGTTGAACCAGGAAGTGCAGAAGGCATTTGAGTTGAGTCATTCACATATTATCCTCTTGATTCACTCAGGAGCATGGGTGTTCCCTCAGCCATAACTGCTTTTCAGTTACCATACACAGGTGCTAGACAGACGGCCTCCTTTGCTTTCTGCTGCTCTCACCTCTGAGGGGGGTTTCTCCTGTTTTTCGGGTTTCTCTCGGTCATAAGCAATCTTCTTTAAGAGTTTCCTCATGGCATGCTCTTTGCTAATTTTCTTCTGGTTCTCCGTGTTTTGTTTCCTGACTTGGTTCATTATGAATTTAGGAATCTGAAGTGAAAAATGTATAATAACATTACTAATATGATACCAAAGTGTAATTTCAACTACAGTAGGCCTATAAAGTATCTATGTCAAAAAGGTAGAAGACTAGAGCGTACCGTCCAGAGCAGGTTTTGGTATCGGATGAGCAGTCGGACGATGTTGGCGGTCTCTGTGGCCATGGATAATTCCTGCTGCATACTGATCTTGTTGCGGAAGCCTTTAAACATGAATATGTTTGGAGCCATCACCACGGCAACGTTGTTCAAGGTCATCTTGTTCTGCTCTTTGTGATCTATGACCCTCTGAAGGAACTCCATCAGCGCCTGAACCCATCATAAGATACATTATATTGTGTCCAACAGACACCATGAGTCTACACTGTATTGGCTAGAAAACTAGCACAGAGAAAGCAGTTCTATCTACCTTCAGTACATCACGGCTGGACTCTGGAAGTAGCAGAACCACTAAGTTGAGAGCCTGTAGCTGTTGCGTCTTAGTGGGCAGTTCTGTAAGGCAAGCAAGCAAATCACATCCACGATGGATTGGTTTACTAACCCATAACTCAACATATGATAAAACTCAATGTGAATCAAGCTACATTTGTGAACGGGTATACCACAGGAGGTTGGTGGCACCTTAATTGGGGAAAACGGGCTCATGGTAATGACTGGAGTGGAATTAGTTGGTATGGTATCAAATACATCCAACATGCAGGTGTTTGAAACCATTCTATTTGTGCCGTTCTGGCTATTATTATGAGCCGTTCTTCTCTCAGCAGCCTCCTGTGGAGTATACATATAGTGCACCATTGTGAGAAAGTGTGTAGCATAAGGAGAGTCTGGTGCATAATGTAGTGCAGTATATAATGGGACTGACTGAGCACTGCCATGAAAGCAATGAGGTACTCCACAGTGAGCAGTGGGTGGGGCAGCTCCCTGATGAAGAGCTTGAGCAGGCTGGCTGCATCGTGCTGCTTCAGACTCTCCCATGAGAACAGGCCCTCATAGAACTTCCCCTCCAGCTCCACATGCACCGCCTGCCAGCAGGACACATATGTTAATATACACACATACATTGTAGGCTTCATCACATAGGCCTACAGTACAACACTCATCATAAATTCCACACAGTCTGTCGCCACACCAGCCCCTCCGTTAGCCAAATGTTAATTTCTCTATTGCTACATTATGCTGATTTTACAGCATGCAAATCCTTGCCCAGACACCGTATAGGCATAAACCATAAACCATCTATCAACAATGATGAACAATGACCTTGACTCTTGTGGCTGATCCGGGTATCCGTAGAAGCCACTCTGTGTCCAGACCTTCCTCCTCTATGTGAAAGATCAGCTGGAAACAATAGAACACTCTTATTACATTTACATTTAAGTCATTTAGCAGACGCTCTTATCCAGAGCGACTTACAAATTGGTGCATTCACCTTATGACATCCAGTGGAACAGTAGTGCATCTAAATCTTTTAAGGGGGGGTGAGAGGGATTACTTTATCCTAGGTATTCCTTAAAGAGGTGGGGTTTCAGGTGTCTCCGGAAGGTGGTGATTGACTCCGCTGTCCTGGCGTCGTGAGGGAGTTTGTTCCACCATTGGGGGGCCAGAGCAGCGAACAGTTTTGACTGGGCTGAGCAGGAACTGTACTTCCTCAGTGGTAGGGAGGCGAGCAGGCCAGAGGTGGATGAACGCAGTGCCCTTGTTTGGGTGTAGGGCCTGATCAGAGCCTGGAGGTACTGAGGTGCCGTTCCCCTCACAGCTCCGTAGGCAAGCACCATGGTCTTGTAGCGGATGCGAGCTTCAACTGGAAGCCAGTGGAGAGAGCGGAGGAGCGGGGTGACGTGAGAGAACTTGGGAAGGTTGAACACCAGACGGGCTGCGGCGTTCTGGATGAGTTGTAGGGGTTTAATGGCACAGGCAGGGAGCCCAGCCAACAGCGAGTTGCAGTAATCCAGACGGGAGATGACAAGTGCCTGGATTAGGACCTGCGTCGCTTCCTGTGTGAGGCAGGGTCGTACTCTGCGGATGTTGTAGAGCATGAACCTACAGGAACGGGCCACCGCCTTGATGTTAGTTGAGAACGACAGGGTGTTGTCCAGGATCACGCCAAGGTTCTTAGCGCTCTGGGAGGAGGACACAATGGAGTTGTCAACCGTGATGGCGAGATCATGGAACGGGCAGTCCTTCCCGGGAGGAAGAGCAGCTCCGTCTTGCCGAGGTTCAGCTTGAGGTGGTGATCCGTCATCCACACTGATATGTCTGCCAGACATGCAGAGATGCGATTCGCCACCTGGTCATCAGAAGGGGAAAGGAGAAGATTAATTGTGTGTCGTCTGCATAGCAATGATAGGAGAGACCATGTGAGGTTATGACAGAGCCAAGTGACTTGGTGTATAGCGAGAATAGGAGAGGGCCTAGAACAGAGCCCTGGGGGACACCAGTGGTGAGAGCACGTGGTGTGGAGACGGATTCTCGCCACGCCACCTGGTAGGAGCGACCTGTCAGGTAGGACGCAATCCAAGCGTGGGCCGCGCCGGAGATGCCCAACTCGGAGAGGGTGGAGAGGAGGATCTGATGGTTCACAGTATCGAAGGCAGCCGATAGGTCTAGAAGGATGAGAGCAGAGGAGAGAGTTAGCTTTAGCAGTGCGGAGCGCCTCCGTGATACAGAGAAGAGCAGTCTCAGTTGAATGACTAGTCTTGAAACCTGACTGATTTGGATCAAGAAGGTCATTCTGAGAGAGATAGCGGGAGAGCTGGCCAAGGACGGCACGTTCAAGAGTTTTGGAGAGAAAAGAAAGAAGGGATACTGGTCTGTAGTTGTTGACATCGGAGGGATCGAGTGTAGGTTTTTTCAGAAGGGGTGCAACTCTCGCTCTCTTGAAGACGGAAGGGACGTAGCCAGCGGTCAGGGATGAGTTGATGAGCGAGGTGAGGTAAGGGAGAAGGTCTCCGGAAATGGTCTGGAGAAGAGAGGAGGGGATAGGGTCAAGCGGGCAGGTTGTTGGGCGGCCGGCCGTCACAAGACGCGAGATTTCATCTGGAGAGAGAGGGGAGAAAGAGGTCAGAGCACAGGGTAGGGCAGTGTGAGCAGAACCAGCGGTGTCGTTTGACTTAGCAAACGAGGATCGGATGTCGTCGACCTTCTTTTCAAAATGGTTGACGAAGTCATCTGCAGAGAGGGAGGAGGGGGGGGGGGAGGATTCAGGAGGGAGGAGAAGGTGGCAAAGAGCTTCCTAGGGTTAGAGGCAGATGCTTGGAATTTAGAGTGGTAGAAAGTGGCTTTAGCAGCAGAGAGAGAGGAGGAAAATGTAGAGTGAAAGGATGCCAGGTCCGCAGGGAGGCGAGTTTTCCTCCATTTCCGCTCGGCTGCCCGGAGCCCTGTTCTGGCTTATAAGCTTTAACCACCAAATCAACAGCACACATGAGAATACCATCACCACTACAGCAAGATTTCTACTTCAGGGCACACATTTAGACATACCGTAGGATTAAAGTGAACCGGTATCAGATTACAGTGCACCAGGATCCCTAACTGTGTTAACTGAGAGGTTGTGCTGCTCACCCTCTGCAGTATGATTGGCACCTTGGTCCCTGGCTGTCTCCTCTGGTCCTGCTCCAATAGGGCGGCCAGGGGAACTCCAAACAGGCCAGACTCTAGAACACAGACACAACAAACATAATTTCCTCAGAGCTTCCTGAGACTAAGGTTCCTTTCACACCAAATTGGTTTGTAGTGTTTTTTCCAAACCCTGGCGTGTTTTCCCCCTTAGTTTGGTTCGTTTGGACAGGTGTGAACACTCTATCCGCACTCGGGAGCGCACTAAACAATACACCATGGTTCGCTCAAAAAGGGTGGTCCATTCGTACCATGGTGCGTTTCGCTACAGGTGGGAACACAGTCCGGACCAAATACAGGGAAAGAACCACAGGTATTATTGGTTACTTGAATGCGAGCATTGGATTAAATAACTTCATATACCTGAAACATTATGTGAGTAGCAGAGCATTTATGATTATCGTGCCGTTTCCTCCCATATGTTGTTGGAAAACCAAAGTGAAAGTACTAGGCCTATGAAGTTTGGGACACACAAGTTATGCTTCTTGATTATCGTAGATTGATTTAACGTGAGCATTTTTCTCCAATAAACAAGTTACCTGCATGACCACATGTTTAGGCATTTTAGTTTGCTTGACATTTGGCAATGTGAAACCAACCGGACCAAATGAATCAAATGTAACAAATAATTCAACTCTGATTCTAACTATAGCTCAAAATGGGATAGTTAATAGGATAGTTATTAGGGCACTTAGATATACTGTTATATAGTACTTCCATGCTAACAGTTGTAGCATACTGGCTCACCTTTGACCTTGAGTTTGACGGCTTTGTGGGCCTTGAGGTCGATGCCTGCCGTGTCAAACAGAGCGGTCATCTCTATCAGTACCAGGCGGTGCACCTTCTTCATATCCTGAGGGGACAGGTCCCCCATCTTGGTCAGCCCAGTCTTGTCTCTGCTTAGCTTGAAGTTCTGTCACACAGAGAAGAGAGAAGCAGCGATGAACATAGGCAAGTTAGCAAACCCGACATCATTTGAGTACCTGTGGTTATACTTTAATGTCACCACCAGGTGTCCCTAGAGCCAGAGACTAAAATGCACAAGTAGGCTAGAATAGTTTGGACTGTGAAATGTATTAGACAAAAAGTACTCAAAGGTTCTGATTGATCATCTGTGCAAACGGCAGCATTCAATGTCATATAAAACTTACACTAGTACACAAGCAGGGGGGGGATATAAGAAACAAGACATAAGAAAGCTCAGGATTTGTGTTGTTGTTGTTGTTGACATTTCTTTAGGCAAAAAAATACTCCCATAGTTCCATTCATTTTTTAAACCAATACATTCAGACGATTCCCGTGACGCCTGTGAGGGTAGGAGAACAAACGGAGAACACTGTCGTGTTCCTGAGAGTTCATTCGTTTGAAGCCCAAACGGTTCGGATGCTACAGACAGAAGTTGGCACATCTGCGGTACAGACTTCAGATGAGGCCCCTGGGGCCCATGGGAGTCATGGGCAAAACGGAGAACACCATCGTGTTCGTGAGTCTCCTCTTTCCATACAGTGGTCATATTAGTTGGGATGCTACATTAGTTTTCGTGAGAGGAACGATTTTCAGGATGTCTCTTGGTCTGGCAAACACCGCTGTAGCTCTGCCACTTTCTACCGCGGATGCGTAAGGCCAACATACTATGCCTTCAGGAAGTATTTTTCCACGTTTTGGTGTGCTACATCCTGAATTTAAAATATATATTTTTTGTCACTGGCCTACACACAATACCCTATAATGTTAAAGTGCAATTATGTTTTGTTTAGAAATGTTTACAAATTAATTTTAAAAAATTAAAAAATACATTAATAAAAAATTAATAAAAAATGAAAATAAATATCTTGATTCAATAAGCATGCTTCCTTTTTGTTATGACAATCTTAAATGAGTTCAGGAGTAAACATTCGCTTAACAAGTCACAGAATGAGTTGCATGGACTCATTCTGTGTGTAATAATAGTGCTTAACCTGATTTTTGAATGACTACCTCTTCTCTGTCCCCCACATATACAATTTTCTGTAAGGTCCCTTAGTCGAGCAGTGAATTTCAAACACAGATTTAACCACAAAGACCAGAGAGGTTTTGCAATGCCACAAAAAGAAGGGCACCTATTGGCAGATAAAATAAATAGACACTGACTATCCCTTTGAGCATGGTGAAGTTATTAATTACACTTTGGGTGGTGTATCAATACAAAGTGTTATGTTTGGGGAAAATCCAATAAATCCAATAAATCACCAATAAGCTTTTTGTGCATACGGAACATTTCTGGGATCTTTTATTTCAGCAGGGACCAACACTTTACATGTTGTGTGTATATTTTTGACGAGTGACACTTCCTGTTTTGACATGTAAACTTTACTCCAGCTGAGAGGCTCAGTCAATCTGTGTGGTGGTGTTAATGTTTACTCACAGGTAGCTTATCGTCTGTGTCCGTCAGAGCCTCACTGCTGGCCTTTGAGTCCTCCTTATAGCTGAGGGCCTGATCAGAGAAGGACAGCTCTAGGTTGATGTCAGTCTCAGGTTCAGACACACTCTGCTCAGAAGGGCCAGCCCCATTCCCCTGCCCCACCACCTGACCTGTACACACACGCACAAGCACACACACAAACACCAGTGTGAATCTGAGCCATGGACATGCCAAACGTTGTCAATAAACTAGATTGAATTCACTATTGATAAGACTTAAAAATAGTAATTAATTATAATATCATTTGAATCAAAATGAAACAACTTGTTTTAATATATACTATGTCAAAATACTGTTACAGGCACCATAATTGCTCCCCGTGGGCATATCATATTAAGGTAGACTATGGAGGCTTTTACGAACATCCAAATTAATAACGAGTGCAGGCTAAAATAATGATAAAAAGGGGAGGTCCGCTCACTGTTTTGCTGCTTCCAAACTTGATCTTTTAATAAAGCTTTGGTGATTCATATTTATTTCAAAGCAGTCTTATTTCAACCCTTTATTGTTATGCTGCTATTTGGCGAATGCATTTGGCAGGACAAAAAAACAGCCTTCATTGAGGGGAGGCTATAACTGGTTTTTAATCAAATGAAAAACAAAGCCATCTGTTTTTAAAAACAACAACATTTCTAAATAGGATGGGGTCAGAAGCATGATATCATAAATCACATCACTTGTTGAATGGCACTGTGTGCACACGTAGGCCTAAATGTCTTTACGCATTACATTTGTACGTCTTTACAAAATACTACGCTCCTGTCAATTGTATCGTTGCCTATGTGCGAGGCACATTCTCAAAATAATCTGCCGTTGTTATGGCATTATAGGACTGAATAGTTTGGAGGATCACGTCTTTGGTAATCGGATGAGGGGTACTCTTTGAAAATGGGGAAGGATAGCCTACTTGAACAAGCAAAGTGAATTGTGAATCATGAAAAAGCATGAGGGCAAAAACCTCCAAAATATTTCAAGGCACTCTCAGTAGACCATTTAAGACCCCTTTACTCAAAACTTGGCTAATGGAGTGGCAGGTGGCCTAGTTAGACCGTTGGGTCAGTAACCGAAAGGTCTCTGGTTCGAATACCCGGAGCCGACAAGGATAAAAATCTGTCTATGTGTCCTTGAGCAAGGCATTTAACCTTCATTTGCTCCGAACAACTATGACTGACCCCCTAAAACAACACATTTCACAGCACCTATCTGGTGTATGTAACAATACAACATAATAAAAAGATGCACCTATGTGAAACCAGCCTTGATTAAAGGGATATTTTGGGATTTTGGCAATGAGTCCCTTTATCTACTTTCGCAGGGTCAGGTGAACTTGTGGATGACTGGACGTCTATGAGTATCTACTAGCATGCTAGCAGATACCCATAGACTTCCAATCATTGTGCAAATTCTAGTTAGCATTGGCTAGTGAAACTACCTCTAAATGGTATCCACGAGTTCATCTGACTCTGGGGAATTAGATAAAGGGCCTTATTGCCTCATAAACGAAATGGGGGGGAAACCAATAGTTTTTTATGTTTCGAAAATACGAGATTCACCAGCATAAAAGGCACACCTCTCTTTCAATGGGCACTGAGAGTCACGGCAGGACAGGCTGCGCTGCCTCTCTCAAAATCAATGCCATTATCAACTGCATTACCTTTAAGACCTGCTTTTTGGGGGTCTTAAAACTTCCCTTTAGTGCTGCATGAAATGTTCACTTTTGCGTTTGATTTTAAGGACACACCTCAAATGTTGCCAGTGTGCCAGTTTTTACATGATGAAATTGACCCTTGCGCCTACTAGAACTTGTGGTACATACCATCTGTCGTAATATTAATTTTTCTGTTTTCTGTTTTTTTCTCTGTTGACTTTGCTTCATCCTCCTGCAACATAATACAGAACAAAAACAGGCTCTCATCAGAATTCAATATAGCTTATTTTGCACAATTAATGAATCAAACAAGTTCATGTAACTGCTGATATTGTAGAAAGTCGATATGTTTCTATTACCAATTGTGAACAGACTAAAGACAAGACTCTCATTAGGATAAGATATCCAGTTACCTATAACCTCACATTCTGGTGTCCATTAACAGACTATCTCCATGTGATTAGTAATGATGTTAACTGACTGTGGTACACAAGTCAATGGGTTCTTTCTGCAGTGAAGCATCTCAGGCATGACTGAGTTCTAAAACCAGGTTTGTGCGTGTTAACAGGACTTGTGGTAGGCTGACCTTTGACTCCAGTGTGCCTGGGAGTTTGAAGATGTCTCTGACGTCAGGTATGTGGTGCTGCTTGTTCCTCTTCCTGATGGTTTCAAAACGTTTCTCTACGGCTGCAGCCTGTGTGCGCGTCAGTGTGAACAACAGCCCCATCATGTCCTCGGGGTCCGACGCCGACTCGTCAAACAGAGGGGCCAGCCCTGCCTCAGTCAGCCATGCCTTCTCCTGTTCCCCCTCTACAGACAGACAGACAGTTCAGTTAGGTTGAGTCATATCAGTTGATGATACACCAAAAGAGCTGTAGTATGTTAATGGTAAAGTCTAGGTCTAAAGACTGAATAATAAAGATACAAACTAATTCATAGATTATTTCTGTGTAATTACTATTATATTATGCAATTTCTCTGTACTGAGGAGTGGGAATATAAACAAACAAGGACATGAAACAGGGAAGGATGTCTCACTCCTAACCCCTTACTCCAGGGGTTCCCAAACTTGTTTGTCCCACGACCCCATTTTGATCAAAAAATTCTCGCAACCCATGTGGACCATGTGTAATTAACAGCCAATGATAATTTGATAATTGGGGGGGTATGACAATCAATTGAAAAAACATTCTAACAGTATTTCTGATTGTCTTCAACTCACCATCACATACTTTTAATGTGGGGCTAATTTGTTTGACGTAATGTGTCTTATCTCACCACCACTAATGAAATAGTTGTGTTTGATGACTGTTTTGTTGGAGCTTCTCAAAGTCAGGGGGCGCGGTCGACAGTAATCACGTCATCTCTGCGTTCACATTCAACCCGGATCGACATTTGGTTTTAACGCAGACGAGAGCACTGAAACCAGCTTCACACAGATATGAGCTGGCGAAGGGTACCATGAGTTTTAATCCTAAACGGGAGACAGCAGGATATTCCCTTTGAGTCAGGAACCAAAATTCTTCCGTAGTGACATGTGAATGTGTTGTCTGCATAATTCGTTCACATAACAGCTCGATCAGCTGTTCGACTATCACTTAACGGCATGTCAACTGAGCCATTCAAACGGATTGGGAAGTAATCCCAAAGTGCTCTTCCAAGCGTTGGAGGTGAGCAGTGTTCACTTGTGTGGGACACTTACTGATGCTGTTTTCTGTTAGAAACATGCACAGCTGAGGGAAGGTGGCATGGTTCGCTTTCGAAAAACTCTCTCCAATAAGAATTCTTTCCTCTGAATCCACTGATCATCTGTAGAACGTTTTCGTATTTCCCCTGCATGCTTGTGTTCAGTTCGTTCCCAAATACTGTATGTCTGTTACATAGGCAAGGAGACATTTCATTTTCATTACATCCATTGTGAATGACAGTTCCTCTCTCAATGCAAAAAATCACCCAACATTAATTGCGAACTAAGGTAAATCCATGGGCATCTCGGCCCTCACAGCTAACGTCCATTTGGAGATCATAAACTGGGGATTTTGAGTCGTTCAGTCAGAGTTTCCTCTTGATTGCTCGCAATAGCATCAATTATTTGTTTAACAATGTAGTCTGACAAAGGTATTGATGTGTTTGTGTGCCTCTGTCACCCCACACATTGTTTTCACCATATCAATTGTGGCCAGTAATATCAAAGTCTCTGCAATAGTGTGTGGTTTCATAGTGTAACAGGCCTAGCCATTCACCGTGGGAATAGTTCAAGTGCAACGGTCAAGTGCAGCATTTTTCTATGATCTAAGAGCGCTCTCTGGTTGAATTTAATAATTTTAATTTAGATTTTTAAGGTTAACCACATTCCAATGATTTTGAGATAGACTATATTATAATCATTTTTGGGGGGTTGTTGTTTTTCAGAATTTTGGGAATTCTCTCGCGACCCAATTTACATATCAGGTGACCCTTCGTTTGGGAACCGCTGCCTTAACCGGTCATACACCAACATTCTTTATATAAGAAATAACAGAAGGAAGTTCCTACGTTTAGTGCTTCAGACAAAACAATGCATTTCGACTTTATAAACAAACTTCTGCAGTCCTTTTTATAGGCATTTCCTGACCCTGTAGGATCAAGCCAGGCTATTGTATTTTGTGGATGAAAGAAATCAGTTATCAGTTATTATGTCATTAGAACGGACCAGTATGTACTGCATGTGCTCTATTTTAAAAGAATCCTTTCAGACAGTGATCTAGGTAAATCACAGTCATATACTGTACCATAGAAATAGAATGAATTCATTATATTTCTAATGTACATAGTACATACTCACTGGCAGACTTACCGTTAGGCAGAAGAGGCAATTGCATCAAGTGGCCTCGTAAGCTGGGCATAATGAAAAAATATTTATTTATTATTATTTCTCCGCTAAAGCCCCCCTTGCTAAGCTCATCACTCTCATTCAATCTTGTTTCAGCAGGTTGGTCTAAAATGTTACTTTGAAGCAGCAGGGCATATAGTCCTTCCACTATAACAAACCCATCTCATCTCTACTTCAATTGACACTCCTGCTATAGTGTAGAGCTCCATACCATCAGGCAACTTCAGCTGCACCACCTCCTGTGGCTCTGCATCCCCCTTTCCCTCGCCGCTAAGGGTGATGTTCTCCACCTCTGTCCAGTATTCATCCATGAACAGCTCGTCCAGTGAGTCCCGGGAGTTACAGCAGTGGTATGGGGGCTTTCCTGAGGCATTTTTGGGCCGGCTCTGGACACTGTAGAGGCCTGTCCTGCGATTGAGGAAGAAAGAGGGACAAAGTACGAGGACTAGTTCAGTGTGAATTTTATTAGGGTTCAAGTGAGTTATAAATACTACAAGCCATACCATACAACAATGTGTTGAATTTCCAATCTGAACTCTAATGAGAAAACCAACTGTGGTTGTCCGGTAAATATAAAACTCTGGGAATGCTGTGTTGTCACATATGGTTGTATTTTCCGCATAGAAGTTAGTTTAGCATGAACGTGAAGGGTTAACTAATCTCAGTCATTCAATGCAGAACTGTTTTCCTCTGACCGAGTCACACTAAAACAAGGAGTTCTGTGCACCCCTGCTGTTACCTGCTGTTACCTGCTGTTAGCTGCTTGTTAGCTGGCCCAGGACCAGCCCCTATATTAACCTACTACAAAATGCCAAGTTAGTAGTTTAAAGCTGTAATCCATACTGGTGAAACAGCCACATCCGTTTGAGATATTAAAACAATTAAGTTACAGCAAACAAAGAACACAGTATTTTTTTAAATTGCACATGCAATAAGCATTTCACTGTTGTATTCGGCGCACGTGACAAATAAACTTTGATTTGAACTGCATGTAGTTTTATTTCATATATATCTATATATTTTTTTAAATAACAACGACCGTGGGGCAGACAGTGGCGCTAATTTGCACTAATGCGGATTCCATCTTTAAGGTGATACAGCCCGCCAGGATGCTCTCGATTGTGCATCTGTAGAACTTTGCGAGTGCTCTTGGAGACAAGCCGAATTTCTTCAGCCTCCTGAGGTTGAAGAGGCGCTGCTGCGCCTTCTTCACAACGCTGTCTGTGTGGGTGGACCAATTCAGTTTGGTAACTTAAAACTTACTACCCTCTCCACTACTGTCCCGTCGATGTGGATAGGGGGGTGCTACCTCTGCTGTTTCCTGAAGTCCACGATCATCTCCTTTGTTTTGTTGACGTTGAGTGTGAGGTTATTTTCCTGACACCACACTCCCGAGGGCCCTCACCTCCTCCCTGTAGGCCATCTCGTCGTTGTTGGTAATCAAGTAGTGTCGTCCGCAAACTTGATGATTGAGTTGGAGGCGTGCATGGCCACACAGTCGTGGATGAACAGGGAGTACAGGAGAGGGCTCAGAACGCACCCTTGTGAGGCCCCAGTGTTGAGGATCAGCGGGGTGGAGATGTTGTTACCTACCCTCACCACCTGGGGGTGGCCCGTCAGGAAGTCCAGTACCCAGTTGCACAGGGCGGGGTCGAGACCCAGGGTCTCGAGCTTGATGACAAGTTTGGAGGGTACTATGGTGTTAAATGCTGAGCTGTAGTCGATGAACAGCATTCTCACATAGGTATTCCTCTTGTCCAGATGGGTTAGGGCAGTGTGCAGTGTGGTTGCGATTGCGTCATCTGTGGACCTATTGGGGCGGTAAGCAAATTGGAGTGGGTCTAGGGTGTCAGGTAGGGTAGAGGTGATATGGTCCTTGACTAGTCTCTCAAAGCACTTCATGATGACGGAAGTTAGTGCTACGGGGCGGAAGTCGTTTAACTTAGTTATCTTACCTTAGCTTTCTTGGGAACAGGAACAATGGTAGTCCTCTTGAAGCATGTGGGAACAGCAGACTGGGATGAGGATTGATTGAATATGTCCGTAAACACGCCAGCCAGCTGGTCTGCGCATGCTCTGAGGACGCGGCTGGGGATGCCGTCTGGGCCTGCAGCCCTGCGAGGGTTAACACGTTTAAATGTTTTACTCACGTCGGCTGCAGTGAAGGAGTGTCCAAAAGTTTTGGTAGCGGGCCGTGTCAGTGGCACAGTATTGTTTTCAAAGCGAGCAAAGAAGTTATTTAGTCTGTCTGGGAGCAAGACATCCTGGTCTGCGACGGGGCTGGTTTTCTTTTTGTAATCCGTGATTGACTGTAGACCCTGCCACATACCTCTTGTGTCTGAGCCGTTGAATTGCAACTCTACTTTGTCTCTATACTGACGCTTAGCTTGTTTGATTGACATGTTTCAGGTCACCTTGCCCTGGTTAAAATCAGTTGTTCACGCTTTCAGTTTCGCGCGAATGCTGCCATCAATCCACGGTTTCTGGTTTGGGAATGTTTTAATAGACGCTGTGGGTACGACATCGCCGATGCACTTTTTAATAAACTCGCTCACCGAATCAGCTTATTCGTCAATGTTGTTGTTGGACGCAATGCGGAACATATCCCAATCCACGTGATCGAAGCAGTCTTGAAGCGTGGAATCAGATTGGTCAGACCAGCGTTGAACAGACCTGAGCGCGGGAGCTTCCTGTTTTAGTCTCTGTCTATAGGCTGGAAGCAAAAAAAATGGAGTACTTTGCCACCTCTGCTGAAAAAATCCTAGGGGAAACACTGAAGAGGACTCCTGATGGGCATCAGAGAGCGGCTAACCTCCCCTCCCCCTATCATCTCTGGTGGTTGCACTTAAAGGGACGCCTAGAGTGGCGTTTTATCAACCCTCAGCAGTTTTACATTCCTTAATGACTGCTACTGCTTTATACACTCGATACTAAACACAGTCAATCTGGGTCATGCCAGGCTACACCTTGGCTTAAATGCAGCAGTCAGCAGTAAGGTTTGTTTTACACTACCAAGGTGTCAGCATGCAATGAGAAATATGTGATGACCTCAATTCAATACAAATTAGCCAAGATAATTCCATCTTAGTGTTCTTCACGGCTGTGAGGTATACAGTCTTTCTTGCAGTGAATTGTCATAAACAGGACAGAAGACAAATGAGCTGCAGGCCTTAAAGGCTGTTAGGTCTCACCTAAAGGTCTGTGGAGGTGGTCAAATGAGTATCAGCTCCCTCCTAGCCACAGGACAGGATATCAGTAATACCTGACATTTCTGGCCCTGGATAAATAACATACAGTACCTGCACAAATCTGATATTCAGAGTGTTGGGGAAATGCTCTCACAAAGCAATTGCTCTGTCTATTTTCTTTCTAGCTTTCTTTGATATTTCCACCATGTTTCAATTTTAAAAGAATAAGTGCTGTAATGTTTTTTTATTCAAATGTTCAGCCGTGTAATTACCTTTTATGGGGAACAACCCAAAACACAGAACACATATTTGGTTTAGAGGGGCATTTTAATAAACACAACAACCACCAGAAAATGCAACGAGAAAGAGGAAAGTGTTTCACTGTTAGTAGGTAATCCATCCCAAGACAGAAATATCTCCCCCATTAAGAGAAATGATGCAAGGTTTGAACACAGCCACTCAAGATGACCAGGAAGGAAACCAAGTATACCAACAATGCAAACAGCACCAATGTTATCCCACAGCCTGCCACATTCCATTGAAAGGTCAGCTATTTTGCTGGCTCCAAGATTGACAAACTGCCAGTGCACAAGGACAAAAGGGGAAACAATTTAGTCTTTCTCTAGTGTTTTGCCTTGTCATTTTGCTTACAGACACAAATCCGAGGAGCCATAGTAAAACAGTCATACAGAAGATCTGACAGTACAGGTCAGATTAGGGGCACACAGGTATACTGTCCCCTCCGAGGCTTACTAAATCTGAGACTGTGTGGTAAAAAAGTATTTCTACGTAGTGACAGAAAATGCATGCTTTAGCATGTAAACAGGGAATTACAGTACTATCAATCACATGCACTAGCAATCAAGTTTCACTTAACTCATAATACACATTTCAAACATCCACTACTGTTAATACAAGGGCCTATGCCTGTTGGTTACTGTGACAACCCCAACAGAGACATGGAATGTTACTGCTGGGGTTCTATCTGTCTGGCCCTCCACTCTTCTGTAGTGTACACTCTCAGAGGACATCTCATTTCCAGAAGACTGGAGAATTGGCTGGGTTTACTACTGATAACATGTGGGGGCAAATACTGTAGTACCTAGTGAATGGATGCACCATGGAAACAGTGCCAAGGAATTGAGGCAAAGCTGAACTGGACAGACTGCATGGGAAAGCCCCCAGTGATGGGTTCTGGGAGGTTGTGTTTTCAGATACTCTATGTTCTTTTGTGTAAAAATAATTGCTTGATTGTATTTCTTTGTATTCCTCAAATATAAAATATGTTGTTTTACTCCATTGTTTGTAAATTGTAAACAAACACTGTACACCTTCAAAACATGGTTAAAACTAGGGTTTCAAAGGGTCGGATACGTTCCGCGTAAATTTCCGGAATTTTTCCATGGGAAGTTAAGCCCGGGAATTTGGGGAATTTTGCTTAAATTCATCAAAAAAGTTAGCTTATAACAGTGAACCTTTTTTTGTGGGATACACATAAGGCAATTGTAGGTCTTGTGGCATATTTTGGTTAAACCCAATTCAATGGAATTGCAACCCTCTGCATGCACAGTGTATTCTTCCATCCCATGTACAGCTGATTCTCAAGATGTTGCACACTAATGAGATGCTATTGAGCCCACACTACTGTACTGTGTGTGCCAAGGACTACATGCTTTCTGGTCATTTTTTGCACTATTTGGCACTATCTGATGTGTGGAGACATTTCACTGAAGCTAATGTAGAAGGAAAAGCTGTGTACATTTGCAAATACTGTGCAAAATCATATGTGACGAATGCAACAAAGATGCAGAATCATCTGGCCAAGTGCATAAAGTTCCCTCAGCGCTCACAACAACAACCTCTGACAAAAGTCCCTCTACTTTTATTTGAGGTGAAAATGATGAATAAGGCACCTTATCGATAGCAACAGCTCACGGTCCTCCTGGAATCAGAAGTTTTTTTGACTCAATGGAGGAACGTAGTCAGAGAAATGCTGATGAATGTCTTGCTGTGTATGCAACTGCTTCACCTCTGATGCTCAGAGGCAATGTGTATTGGAAGAGATTTCTGAATGTTCCCTCGCCCAGCATACACCCCTCCAATTAGACATGCTTTATCTACTCATTTGCTGGATGCAGAGTTCAACAGAGTTGAAGTGAATGTCAAGCAAATCATAGAGAAAGCAGAAAGTTTTGCAATCATCTCTGATGGGTGGTCAAATGTTTGTGGGCAAGGAATAATTAACGACATCATCTCAGTATCATCTCAGAGCACAGACACAGGGGACAACAGAAACACCCGTCTCTACACTGCAGATGAGCCTTGGAACACAGAACGGTATTGGTCTAAAGTGGAGGTGTCCTACCCTCACATCACACCCATTGTCTGTGCTGCTCATGCATTGAATCTGTTCCTCAAGTACATCATGGCACTGAAAACAATGGATACTCTACAAGAGCGCCAAGCAAATGGTTAGGTATGTGAAGGGTCATCACGTTTTAGCAGCAATCTACCTCACCAAGCAAAGTGAGAAGAATAAGAGCACCACATTGAAGCTGCCTAGCAACACCCATTGTGGTGGTGTTGTCATCATGTTTAACAGCCTCCTGGAGGGGAAGAAGTCTCCAATAGGATCCTCCTGGATGATGTATTTTGGGAGAGAGTGGTAAAGCAGCCTGAAACTCCTTAAACCTATAGCAGTATCCATTGCACGGATTGAGGGAGACAATGCTATCCTGTCTGATGTTCAGACTCTGCTTGCAGATGTAAGAGAATACATCTGTACTGCCCTTCCCACTTCACTGTTGCTCCAAACAGAGAAAACTGCAGTTCTGAATTACATCAAAAAGCATGAAGACTTCTGCCTGAAGCCCATACACGCCGCAGCGTACATGTTGGACCCCAAGTATGCTGGCAAGAGCATCCTGTCTGGTGCAGAGATCAACAAGGCCTATGGTGTCATCATTATCGTGTCTCGCCACATTGGCCTGGATGAGGGCAAGGTTCTTGGCAGTCTGGTGATGTACACTTCCAAGCAAGGGCTTTGGGATGTAGATGCAATATGGCAGTCGTGCCAACATATATCATCAGCCACCTGATGGAAGGGACTTTGTGGATCTGAGTCTCTTTCCCCTGTTGCCTCCATCATCCTCCAAATCCTACCAACATCAGCCGCCTCAGAGCTGGTCTTTGTTTGGGAACACACACCAAAGCAGGCAACAGGCTGACCAATACAAGGGTCATTTGGGTCTGACAATGAGCCATTCTTAACAAGGTTGAAAAGTGACAGTGAAGATGAGGCCTCAGACAACCAAAGCTTTAGTTTCTAGACTATCATTTTACAGATTGGGAGATGCGATGGATCATTGGGGATCATTCAATATTCCCTTTCTTTTGTTGTTCAGTGAAATAATCCCACGTGAAGCGTTAAAGTTAAATTCGTAACTAAAATTATTGTATTTATTTATATTGTAAGGATTTAATCATTTGCAAGTATGTCTACTTATGATGAGGTAAATGGTTTATGTTTCTGTCTCCATATGATATGGTAAATTTATCCAATGCAACAAACATCTACATTTAAATGGTAGTAATATTCATTTGCATATATTTCCGTTAATTCCCATATGTTCCCGTTAATTCCCACGGAAAGTTTCCACCTCTGAATATATCCCAAAATGTGCAACCCTAGATAAAACTATCATTTTGATTTCATGTATGGTCAGTCCTTGCATCCATAGCCCCGTCTATGAATCTTAGAGAAGTTACATTCCTCCAGACCCATCCCTAAGCAGTGTACCCAAAAAGGTGGTGGGGCGGCTGCTTTGTTTGTTGTTGATCTGCAGATTTCCCCTTTAAAGGATGTAAAAAGAGACACAAGTAAGAATAATCTTTACTAATCTCCAACCTCAGGGAACAACAGGAAAGGTAAAGAGAGTGCTGCTGTGTCAATGTAAAAACGATAAAACCACAAACATCGGCAATAACACTATTTACATTTACATTTAAGTCATTTAGCAGACGCTCTTATCCAGAGCGACTTACAAATTGGTGCGTTCACCTTAAGACATCCAGTGGAACAGCCACTTTACAATAGTGCATCTAAATCTAGTAAGGGGGGTGAGAAGGATTACTTTATCCTATCCTAGGTATTCCTGAAAGAGGTGGGGTTTCAGGTGTGATGATGATAACCCATGTTGATTCGGTGCACTGACTCATGTTTACATTGCTGGAGGTATTTTAAGACAGGTGGTCCCTGAGTTAATATTATATCTCATTCATATTAAACTCAGATGCTCACCTGATTGGAAGAAATAATCATAACACAGGCTGTTCATTGGCACTTGACTTGAACCCACTAACCCTGCTGTTTTGAACGTTAGAAACTCCAATTGGAGTTATCAGCTAACATAATACTGGCTTTGATTTGGTATAATAACCTGACCAACCACATTATGTAAATAATTCCAAAGGACTTGATCAATTGTTGATTCATGCATCATCCACAGAACATGTATACAGTAAGAAAATATATATATGTAAAGGACATCACACTGCTTGCTTAGCGACGACCACTTCCTCCTGATTCAGCTCCCACAAGGCTCGAAACCCAGGACCTCTCCCTTGGTAGCACATTTGACCGCTCTCCCGAAGCATCGGTCTCACCAGTCGGTGCCACTGAAAAGTTAACATTCAGCTGCGTAAATGGGGACAGTTCAGACTGACCAGAATGACTCAGTAACCTGATGTCTCTTGTTGAACTTTTAATTGTAGGCTATTATTCCAACAAACTGAACAACATTAATTGACCACAACTTTTTATTTAACCAGGCACGTCAGTTAAGAACAAATTCTTATTTACAATGACAGCCTACTGGGGAACAGTGGGTTACCTGCCTTGTTCAGGGGCAGAACGACAGATTTTTACCTTGTCAGTTCGGGGATTCGATCCAGCAACCTTTCGGTTACTGGCCCAACGCTCTAACCACTAGGCTACCTGCCACCCCTTGCGTCCTTTTGTCTTTTCCCATGCAGAAGCACAGATGCAAGACAAACTGAACTGGCACATGGGACAAACAAGTCAGGCAAGTCGGACATTCCAGGACTGAAGGGCAGAGTAACTGAAAGCAGTCTTCCCTAACTCAGAGGAGACCTGTGGAACCTCTAGTACCAACCAGTCTTGAGTCTTATAATTACCAATTTAGAAGTGAGGTGAGGTAGTATGGGATATTCTGGAGAAATGCTTTATATACGAATAATAGTCAATGTTGGGCCCTTCTGGTAGTCAGAGACTCCCAGCCAACAAAACTATATAAGAGACAATGATGCATACAGAAATGATCACTAGTGATAAAATCGCGATAGTCAATTACTCGGAGAAGTGTCGCTTGAAAAATCTTCCTCCTGTTTTCAAAAGGGAGACAGGATTTATTTCTATACAGAAAACCAATCTTTACTCTCAACTTTTTAGTCAGTTTATCAATGTGGGTTTTAAAGGACTCAATCATCAAGTTTGCAGACGACACTACAGTGGTAGGCTTAATTACCAACAACGATGTCACGTTCTGACCTTTATTTCCTGTGTTTTGTAATTAGTTAGTATGGTCAGGGCGTGAGTTGGGTGGGCAGTCTATTTGTTTTTCTATGATTTGAGTATTTCTATGTTTCGGCCTAGTATGGTTCTCAATCAGAGGCAGGTGTCATTAGTTGTCTCTGATTGAGAATCATACTTAGGTAGCCTGGGTTTCACTGTGTGTTTGTGGGTGATTGTTCCTGTTTCTGTGTTTGCACCAGATAGGACTGTTTTGAGTTTTCACATTTCTTGTTTTTTGTAGTCAGTTGTTCATGTGTACCTTAACGCATTAAAAAGAACCATGGACACTTACCACGACGCATATTGGTCCTCAGATCCGTTTCGCCTCTCCTCTTCGGAGGAGGAAATTCATTACAGAATCACCCAACAACCAACTCGGACCAAGCGGCGTGGTAAACAGCAGCGACGACAGCAGCAGCAACAACAGCGGCCAGCATCACAGGACTCCTGGACATGGGAGCAGATACTGAACAGAGAGGGACCCTGGGCACAGGCTGGGGAAAATCGCCGCCCCAAAGCAGAGCTGGAGGCAGCGAAAGCTGAGCGGCGGCAATATGAGGAGCCAGCACGGCAGTGCGACAGGTACGAGAGGCAGCCCCAAAAAAATTTTTGGGGGGGGCACACGAGGTGTGGTACTAAGCCAGGTAGCAGACCTGAGCTCACTCCTCGTGCTTATGATAAGCAGCGCATTACTGGTCAGGCACCGTGTTATGCGGTTAAGCGCACGGTGTCGCCAGTGCGTGCCCATAGCCCGGTGCGCTATAGGGCAGCCCCCCGAAAGTGCCATGCGAGTGTGGGCATTGAGCCAGGGCGTATGGTGCCTGCTCAGCGGGTCTGGTCGCCGGTACGCAGTTTTGGTCCAGGTTATCCTGCGCCGGCTCTGCGTGCTGTGTCTCCGGGGCGCTGGGAGGGTGCAGTGCGTCCTCTGCCTGCGCTCCGCTCGTGCCGGGCAAATGTGGGAGTGGAGCCAAAGGGAGAGGTGCGTGTAGTAAGCACTAGATCTCCCTTGCTTACCCACAGCCCGGTTCAACCTGTGCCTGCACTCTGGAGGGTCCGGGCTAGAGTAGTTGTCCAGCCTGGGGAAGTGGTGCCAAGGTTGCGCACCAGAGCTCCAGTGCTCCCCCACAGCCCGGTCCTTCAGGCTCCTCCTAACACCAAGCCTCCTGAAGGTCTCCCCAGCCTGGTGGTTCCTGTGGCAGCCCCACGCACCAGGCTGTCTCTCTGTCTCCTCCCTGCAGGTGGTCCCGCCTGTCCGGCGCCGCTGCCGGAGCGTCCCGCCTGTCCGGCGCCGCTGCCGGAGCGTCCCGCCTGTCCGGCGCCGCTGCCGGAGTCTGAGGCGCCAGAGCCCCTCAGCCCAGAGGCGCCAGAGCCCCTCAGCCCAGAGCCCCTGCCCCTCTGTCCCGAGCCCCTGCCCCTCTGTCCCGAGCCCCTGCCCCTCTGTCCAGTGGGGTCATTGAGAGGGGTTGCCATGGTGAGAAAGCCACGAAGGCGGACAATAAGGCGGACTAAGACAATGGTGAAGTGGGGTCCGCGTCCCGCGCCAGAACCGCCACTGCGGACAGACGCCCACCCAGACCCTCCCCTATATATAGGTCAAGGTTTTGCGGCCGGAGTCCGCACCTTTGGGGGGGGGGGTACTGTCACGTTCTGACCTTTATTTCCTGTGTTTTGTAATTAGTTAGTATGGTCAGGGCGTGAGTTGGGTGGGCAGTCTATTTGTTTTTCTATGATTTGAGTATTTCTATGTTTCGGCCTAGTATGGTTCTCAATCAGAGGCAGGTGTCATTAGTTGTCTCTGATTGAGAATCATACTTAGGTAGCCTGGGTTTCACTGTGTGTTTGTGGGTGATTGTTCCTGTCTCTGTGTTTGCACCAGATAGGACTGTTTTGAGTTTTCACATTTCTTGTTTTTTGTAGTCAGTTGTTCATGTGTACCTTAACGCATTAAAAAGAACCATGGACACTTACCACGACGCATATTGGTCCTCAGATCCGTTTCGCCTCTCCTCTTCGGAGGAGGAGGAGGAAATTCATTACAAACGACTAGACGACCTTCAGGGAGGAGGTGAGGGCCCTCGGAGTGTGGTGTCAGGAAAATAACCTCGCACTCAACGTCAACAAAAGGAGATGATCGTGGACTTCAGGAAACAGCAGAGGGAGCACCCCCCTATCCACATCGACGGGACAGTAGTGGAAAAGGTGAAAAGTTAAGTTCCTCGGCATACACATCACAGACAAACTGAAATGGTCCACCCACACAGACAGCATGGTGAAGGCGAAACAGTGCCTCTTCAACCTCAGGAGGCTGATGAAATTTGGCCTGTCACCAAAAACATTCACAAACTGTTACAGATGCACAATCGAGAGCATCCTGTTGGACTGTATCACCGCCTGATACGGCAACTGCTCCGCCCACAACCGTAAGCCTCTCCAGAGTGTAGTGAGGGCTGCACAACGCATCACCGGGGGCAAACTACCTGCCCTCCAGGACACCTACACAACCCGATGTCACAGGAAGGCCAAAAAGATCATCAAGGACAACAACCACCCTAGCCACTGCCTGCGAGGTCAGTACAGGTCCATCTGGGACCGAGAGACTGAAAAACAGCTTCTATCTCAAGGCCATCAGACTGTTGAACAGCCATCACTAACATTGAGTGGCTGCTTCCAACATACTGACTCAAATCTCTAGCCACTTTAATAATTACAAATTGGATGTAATAAATGTATCACTAGTCACTTTAAACAATGCCACTTTATATAATGTTTACATACCCTTCATTACTCATCTCATATGTATATACTGTACTCTATACCATCTTGCCTATGCCGTTCGGCCATCGCTCATTCATATATTTGTATGTACATATTCTTATTCATTCCTTTAAGGTAGTTGTTGTGAAATTGTTAGATTACTTGTTAGATATTACTGCATGGTCAGAACTAGAAGCACAAGCATTTCGCTACACTCGCATTAACATCTGCTAACCACGTGTATGTGACCAATAAAATTTGATTTGATTTGTGCATTACCAAATTTACTTGAAATTATTTTGCTGCAACACTGCATCCAAGTTACTTGACATAGGCGTTTCAAAGAGTTGTCAGTCAAATCAAGCTGATGAATGTCCATCTTTCCAAACTTCCTGGTAGTTAGCCATTAAAAAAAATGCATTTCTATCCCCATGAAATATTATGGGAGATATTTTAGTCACTCAAAAGGCTATTTTACGTGGTAATCAGAATGACTGTTTGGGACCTTTAAGAGAACGCCATCAGCAGATATACTGTACGTTGACTTCTGTCATGCAGGTAATTTCTTTAACCAGCCGCAGGCCGCTTGGTCTTGAAAAATGTTGGATAGTCTCCGTAGCAACAGTGCATGATCAACTGTATTGAATGTTTTACACATATCAATATAAAGGGAAAGGGGGATACCAAGTCAGTTGTCCATCTGAATGTATTCAACTGAAATGTGTCTTCCACATTTAACCCAACCCCTCTGAATCAGAGGGCAGAGCAGTGCTGTTTCCTGTGTAGTGTGTTAACTATGTAATTTATTAATAACTATGACATTGGTGTCCTGGCCTAAAGCCTGACTGGTGAGAATTCAGAATACATCTTCCATCTAAAAAAGGGCCGCAGTTGAGAACGTATCAAGAGTTCTAATATTTGCGCTAGACATGAACGTTTTGAAATTGGGCCATAATTATTAAGATCGCAGGGCTCAACACCTTTGTGGAGCGGGAGAACATGGGCCACCTTCCACACCTTAGGAATAATACCCAAGAGAATGGATAGATACAAAATGTGTCAAAGGCTCCACAATCAGAGGTGCAGGAAGCCGTAGAAGACACCGGTCAAGCATTTCTGCCCAAGATGATTTCTTTACATCAATAATTAAGAGCGCATCCAGAACTTCCCTAGTTGTGACTTGAAGAAAATAGAACAGTGGGTTACCATTTACAGTAGCAGGCAAGTCTGTGATTAAACAGGGGTGTATCAGAGATGAGCTTGTTTCATGAACAGTCTTTTCAGAGTTGTCCTTATTACTGCTATTTCTCCTTTCAAATAAATGGCCCGCTGCAATAAAATGTTGGTTAAACGCGTCGGTTATTTCAGTTTTGTCTGTTATAGTATTGGAGTTAATTAGAACCTCATTGGGCAGAGAGGTGTGCCTGCTTCTTTTTAGCAATTTATTAGCCTTCCAAAACATAGCTGAATAGTCACAAGGGTCAGGAATAGAATTAATGAAAAAGATTGATTTAGTCCATTTTATGGGAGCTAAAGTTGTCTGAAGGTGAGCCAGTTAGCAGAGCTACCAGTGTGTCTTGTTTCAGACCAAGCTTTCTTCCTTAGCTGAATTAACTCGGCAAGTTCAGGCGTGGACCAAGGGTTGGCCCTATCTTTAATTCTTAATCTCTTCATAGAGGTACAGAGATAAACATACTAGAGAATTGTTAATTAAAGGGCAAGTTCCACGTCCGGACTGTCATTAACACCAAGAAACCTGAATGGTAAAGGTCATGTAAGAACCCTTGCGCATGGAAATGTTTATTTTAATAACAAGGCGTGGTTTAGTTTTAGACATCTTGTGTTTCTGACATAGACTATGGGACAGTGATCACCGAGGTCCATATCAAAACACTACTAGTTGACTATTTATGAGGGTTATTTGTAAGTATGAGATCAATCAGAGTTGATTTAGCAGGACTTTTACATTCAAATGAGTGGGCTCTGAAATCAGTTCAGATCAATACATGCTAATATAACCCTTGTGTTGTATTAAGGGTAAAAAATGACCCGCCACTAAGTTTAACAGCAGAGAAAACCCCCTAAATTATATTTTTTCACCTTGAAATGTGATGACTTTTCCTAGAGTGACCCCAAAATTAGAAAAAGTTAAACATCGCCTTTGTTCATATTTCCATGAAAGCTGTACACCACCAGGGTACAAAGATTGTCTTAGGGTAATTTTTGACCCGGCAGTTATAAAATAATTTACACACACACACACACACACACACACACACACACACACACACACAGAGATTGTGTGCTACTGATTGAACAACACTAAAACTTTATTGTGCATGTGCAGCATCTCCCCTCCATGACCCCACACATGGCTCAACTTCACAGACAAAATAAACTACATTTCATATAATAAACATTTCTTGAAAGCATGGTTTACTAATGGGGAATGCAGAGGCTATAAAAAGTGCTGCAGATAACAGTCCCCCCATTTCTCTCCTGGGTGAAGCCATGAGTGCATGTTTCAGTGCCCAACAGGTAGTATATCTGATTTTTTTTTCAGATGTCTAGGAGGAACAAGAGAACAATGATTTAGTAGAGGAGGTATCTGAAGAAGAAGATGGGGAAGAATACAACCCAGAGCATGATGCATCATCTTCAGATGAAGAAGAAATCCCCCAAGCTGAAAGAGACATTTTTGCCAAAGAACAGCAAAATAACATGGTCCTTGTCACCGTATGATAACCAGGGCAGGATGGCAGCACAACATTTCATACGGACGACACCTACATAGGGCTGTTAATCTTAGCGGGTGAGTATAGGTCCCGAGGTGAGGCTACATGTAGTCTCTGGGATGCAAAGAGTAGAAGGGCGATTTTCCATGCCACGATGCCACTGAAAGTCTTTCACACTTTCTCAAGAATGCTACAATTTGATAACCGTGAGTCAAGACCTGCAAGACGTGTGAGAGACAAACTGGTGGCCATAAGAGAGGTGTAGGAGAAGTGGGTGGAGCATCTGCCATACCTCTACAACCCTGGGCCTGAAGTAACAGTGGATGAGCAACTGATTCCATTCAGAAGTACATTTTTATTTTCATATCTGTAATATAAGGGATTTCCACTGTTCATTTTATTATCTATTGCTGTAATATCATTGATTTATGTGATTGTTTTCTGTGACCCTGATACTAATTACTGATAGTAATCTCTTTTGTCAAAAGGTTGCTGTCCTTTCCGGCAGTATATGCCCAGCAAGCCAGCAAAGTATGGCATCAAGATATGTGTGGCCTGTAACACACAATTCAGCTATGCTTGGAAGATGCAAGTCTACACAGGGAAGCCGACCAGTGGAGGCCCGGATAAGAACCAGGGGATGCGGGTTGTGCTTGATGTGACAGATGGACTGAGGGGGCACAATGTCACGTCTGACAATTTCTTCACCTCTTATGAACTCAGCCAGCAGCTCCTGAAGAGGAAGATCACCATGGTTGGCAGTTAGAAATAACAAGTCTGAGCTCCCCACTGCACTCCTCGCAAGGGGGAGAGGGGCCTTTCTCATCAAAGTTTGCCTTCACCCCCACCACCACTCTAGTTTCTTACCTCCAAAGATGAACAAGAATGTGGTCCTCCTGACCACACTGCACAAAACGGTTGAGATCAGTGATCGTGAGGACAGGAAACCAGCCATAATCCTGGACTACAACCACAACAAAGGAGGCATGGACAACCTGGACAAAGTGATTGGAACTTACAGCTGCAGGAGGATGACTGCCCGCTGGCCCCTGGTCATCTTCCACAACATCATTGATGTGTCCTCATACAATGCCTTCATGATATGGAACAAGATCAACCCTACCTGGATGCCTGATAAACGGAACAAGAGGAGGGTGTTCCTGGAGCAGCTGAGAAAGACACTTGTAACCCCACACATTCAAAGAAGGGAGCGCCTTCTCTGCAAAGCAGCCTCTGCAGCGCTTGTGAAAGCTGTTCAGGGGGCTGAATCTTGTCCTGATCCAACTGAGGCTGGAGCTGGGGCAGGCAAGAGGAGGAGATGCCAATTTTGCCACCCAAGGAAGGACTGTAAAACAAATACTATATGCTGAACATGTGAGAAATGCATCTGCAAAGTCCATGCACACACACTTGCATACTGTCCAACATGTGCTAATTAGAGTTGATTGATTTATGTTCTTCATGTTTTTGTATCTATTATCTTATTCCTATTCATTGTTGTTGTTTATACACCTTGTGGGTGTGGGCAATGGTTAAAAAAATAGGAGAAGACTAGTATTTTGTAGTTGAATTCCTCATTGTACAGTATAAGAATATATCACTATGTTGCCAAAAAAGTTCAAGACTGTTATTGTTTCCCTTCAATAAAATGCATTCAAAACTATATTCTGCACATTTCTGCTACTTTCTTAGGCTATACAAGTGCTATATCTTGCTAAACCAATTATGTTTACACCTATGCAGTACTTTAGCAATAATAATAATAATAATAAACCAAATCAAATCAAAGTTTGTCACGTGCGCCAAATACAACAGGTGTAGACCTTACAGTGAAATGCTTACTTACAGGCTCTAACCAATAGTGCAAAAGAATGTATGTGTGTGTGTGGGGGGTAAGTAAAGAAATAAAACAACAGTAAAAAGACATTTGAAAATAACAGTAGCAAGGCTATATACAGACACCGGTTAGTCAGGCTTATTGAGGTAGTATGTACATCTAGATATGGTTAAAGTGACTATGCATATATGATGAACAGAGAGTAGCAGTAGCGTAAAAAGAGGGGTTGGCGGGTGGTGGGACACAATGCAGATAGCCCGGTTAGCCAATGTGCGGGAGCACTGGTTGGTCGGGCCAATTGAGGTAGTATGTACATGAATGTATAGTTAAAGTGACTATAAATATCTGATAAAGTAGCAGCAGCGTAAAAGAGGGGTTGGGGGGCACACAGTGCAAATAGTCCGGGTAACCATTAGGTTACCTGTTCAGGCTTGGGGGTAAAAACTGTTCAGAAGCCTTTTTGTCCTAGACTTGGCACTCCGGTACCGCTTACCATGCGGTAGTAGAAAGAACAGTCTATGACTGGGGTGGCTGGGGTCTTTGACCATTTTTAGGGCCTTCCTCTGACACGCCTGGTGTAGAGGTCCTGGATGGCAGGCAGCTTTGCCCCTGTGATGTATTGGGCCGTACGCACTACCCTCTGAAGTGCCTTGGGGTCGGAGGCTGAGCAATTGCCGTACCAGGCAGTGATGCAACCAGGCAGTGATGCAACCAGTCAGGATGCTCTCGATGCTGCAGCTGTAGAACCTTTTGAGGATCTCAGGACCCATGCCAAATGTTTTTAGTTTCCTGAGGGGGAATAGGCTTTCTCGTGCCCTCTTCACGACTGTCTTGGTGTGTTTGGACCATTCTAGTTTGTTGTTGATGTGGACACCAAGGAACCTGAAGTTCTCAACCTGCTTCACTACAGCCCCGTCGATGAGAATGGGGGTGTGCTCGGTGCTCTTTTTCCTGTAGTCCACAATCATCTCCTTAGTCTTGGTTATGTTGAGGGATAGGTTGTTAATTCTGGCACCACACGGCCAGGTCTCTGACCACCTCCCTGTAGGCTGTCTCGTCGTTGTCGGTGATCAAACCTACCACTGTTGTGTCGTCTGCAAACTTAATGATGGTGATGGAGTCGTGCCTGGCCATGCAGTCGTGGGTGAACAGGGAGTACAGGGGGGGACTGAGCACGCACCCCTGGAGCTCCAGTGTTGAGGATCAGCGTAGCAGATGTGTTGCTACCTACCCTCACCACCTGGGGCGGCCCGTCAGGAAGTCCCGGATCCAGTTGCAGAGGGAGGTGTTAGTCCCAGGTTCCTTAGCTTAGTGATGAGCTGTACTTTAGTAAAGAAAACTATCATGCCAGGTGTGTTGTAATAAAATGAGTGATGTCCACTGATTAAATGCAGTCATTCTGCATTGTGAAGAGGGAAAACCAATATATTCACAAAGTTTGTGATGAATGACAGGTTATTTCTTCATGCAAAATAGATTAGGGGTTTAAAATTCAATCAAGCTGCTATATTTTAGGGGTTTAGTAAAGGCGGGTCATTGTTGACCCTTAGGACAAGGGGAGTATACAGAATGTTACACGTGACTACACAAGCTTTAAGACAATCAGACGAGGGTGTAAGCCAATCGAGATTCAGATGCTCCTATATCACTATTTCAGAGGCTATGAATGGGGCGAGTGGTTTAGAGGCAGCATTGACTGCTCCTGCCGTGGCAGAGGGAGGGCCATTGGTCCCTGCAGCATAGAAATTAACATTCTGCCAAATAACAACATGTATAACTACGTAGTGGCTCAAATTGCTTTGGAAGTGAGACATTGAGAGATCGGGTAGCCTTAAAGTTTTATTTTTTTACTTTATTTATAGATTTTCAGATATAACAACAAAAACAGTACAACCCCAACCCCTCATTCTCCCATCCATCACCTCCCTCCCTCCCTCCAACCCTTCACTCACTCCCTCCCTCCAAACCACCCACCCGCCAAGGCATCTATAAAAGTAAGCTAAATAGGAAACAAAAACAGAAACAAAAAGTAATAGAAACAAAAACAGAAAAAAAAGTTCAATAAAAATTCTTATCAGCACAAATGGCCACTAGACAGACATGACTGCTTACCAAACTATACAAAGTTACACTAAGTAAGACAGGCTCTCCACATTGTAAATTCAGCAAAAAAAGAAACGTCCTCTCAACTGCGTTTATTTTCAGCAAACGTAGCATTTGTAAATATTTGTATGAACATAACAAGATTCAACAACTGAGACATAAACTGAACAAGATCGACTCACATGTGACTAACAGAAATTGAATAATGTGTCCTTGAACAAAGGGGGGGTCAAAATCAAAAGTAGTATTCATGGCTTGGAATTTTAGTCACAATACTGTTTTGAACATTATTTTAGGACTGATGCCCTACAGCATTCTGCTCAATTGGCATGGAGTAAAATTTCATCAAAAGTGTATTAAAGTGGCTTGGAAATACAATATATTTCTACCTTTTGTCATCATTGTGATGTAACCAGATTGATTGTAGATGCAGTAAAACGTTAGCTAGCTAGTTAATATTGACGGGAGACCAACAGATTTTTAAAGCTAAAGTTATCATTGCTAGCTATTTTTGATGAACTTTGCTTAGTAATAAAAACATTTTCATATGTATTAAGTAAATTTAACAACATGATAATGATGGCAAAGTTTCTTCCTACCAACTACACTGAACAAAAATATAAACGCAACATGTAAAGTGTTTGTCCCATGTTTCATGAGCTGAAATAAAAGATCCCAGAAATGTTCCATGCGCAAAAAACGCTTATTTCTCTCATATCAAGATGCTGAATAAACAGCATGATCATTACATAGGTGCACCTTGTGCTGAGGACAATAAAAGGCCACTCTAAAATGTGCAGTTTTATCACACAACATAATGCCACAGACGTCTTAAGTTCTGAGGTAGCGTGTAATTGTCATGCTGACAGCAGGAAATTCCACCAGAGCTGTTAGGGACTAATGGGACAAATGGCCTGTTCCTGGTGCTTCATTGGCCCTGATACCCACTCAGCTAAGGAAAAAGGAACTACAAGTGGTGTGCTGCTGTTGTTATGACATCGTGCCAGAGAATTTAATGTTTATTTCTCTACCACAAGCCGCCTCCAACATCATTTTAGAGAATTTGGCAGTACCTCCAACCAGCCTCACAACCACAGACCTTGTGTAACCACGCCAGCCCAGGACCTCCACGTCCGGCTTCTTCACCTGCGGGATCGTTCGAGACCAGCCACCCGGGTAGCTGATGAAACTGTGGGTTTGCACAACCAAATAATTTCTGCACAAATTGCCAGAAACAGTCTCAGGGAAGCTCATATGCATGCTCGTCATCACCAGGGTCTTGTCCTGACTGCAGTTTGGCATCGTAACTGACTTCAGTGGGCAAATGCTCACCTTCGATGGCCACTGGCACACTGAAGAAGTGTGCTCTTCACGGATGAATCCCGGTTTCAACTGTACCGGACAGATGGCAGACAACATGTATGTGGTCGTGTAGGGGAGCGGTTTGCTGATGTCAACGTTGTGAACAGAACGCCCCAAGGTGGTGGTGGGATTATGGTATGGGAAGACATAAGCTACAGACAACAAACACAATTGCATTTTATAAATGGCAATTTGAATGGACAGAGATACCGTGACAAGATCCTGAGGCCCATTGCCGCTCCATCGCCTCATGTTTCAGCATGATAATGCCTGGCCTCATGTTTCAGCATGATAATGCCTGGCCTCATGTTTCAGCATGATAATGCCTGGCCTCATGTTTCAGCATGATAATGCATGACCCTGTGTTGCAAGGATCTGTACACAATACTGACTGGTTTTCTTATTCACGCCCCTATCTAAGGTATCTGTGACCAACAGATGCATATCTGTATTCCCACTCATGTGAAATCCATAGATTAGGGCCTAATGAATTCATTTCAATTCACTGATTTCCTTACAGTATATGAACTGTAACTCAGTAAAATCTAAGACATTATTTCATGTTGCATTTATATTTTTGTTCAGTGTATTTGTCTACTTTAGCAATGTCATCGACATGTTATGAATGTTTTAGGGTACACGTGTCCCCTTCACCTCTCTAAAATATATGTTTCTGTCTGAATTCACCAGACCATTGAGAGAGGGGGAGAGCCCCCACGGAGTAGGTTTTTACCATCTCTAAATCTGACATGTTGTCAGGACATTAGATCCAGAAGATGGGTGCGTGTAGTGGAACCTCATTTGGCCCCTCTCCAACTACTGGCAAGCACAATTTTAAATTATAATAAAAATGTATCTGCTCTGACAGCATTACCAAAACGGATATAAGCAAGAGTAATGCTGGACAGTAAGCCATTTATCTTCACAGGCATAGGAGGGGGTGAGGAGGGGTGTAAAGGTGATCAGCTTTATCTCTGCAGCATGACAGGGGCTCTCTCTGACGGCTGGTTTGATGACCAAGTCCATCATAACATCGATATCTCTCCTGAGCTCTCAGACAAGTCAAAATGCATGGGTTTTAAATCTGCATATGTGGTTTTAGTGAAAGGCTGTCACTCATAACAAGGGATTTATTTCTGGTAGGAGAATCTTGAATTAAGATTTATTCCTGCTCACTTTATCCCCATTCTGTGTAGGACATAGATTTAGCCTTGGCATCTTATCAGTTAGAGGACCATACACTGAGTGTACAAAACATTAAGACACCCCTTAAATATTTTGTCTAGCCCATTCACCCTCTAAATGGCACACATAAACTCAGCAAAAAAAGAAATGTCCTCTCACTGTCAACTGTGTTTATTTTCAGCAAACTGTGTGTAAATATTTGTGTACATATTTGTATGAACATTTATATGAACAAGTTCCACAGACATATGGCTAACAGAAATTGAATAATGTGTCCCTGAACAAAGGGGGGTCTAAATCAAAAGTAACAGTCTCTGGTATGGCTACCAGCTGCATTAAGTACTGCAGTGCATCTCCTCCTCATGGACTGCACCAGATTTGCCAGTTCTTGCTGAGATGTTACCCCACTCTTCCACCAAGGCACATTTCTGGGGGGAATGGCTCTAGCACTCATCCTCCGATCCAACACGCCCCAGGCGTGCTCAATGGGATTGGGATCCGGGCTCTTCGCTGGCCATGGCAGAACACTGCCATTCCTGTCTTGCAGGAAATCACGCACAGGACGAGCAGTATGGCTGGTGGCATTGTCATGCTGGAGGGTCATGTCAGGATGAGCCTGCAGGAAGGGTACCACATGAGGGAGGAGGCTGTCTTCCCTGTAACGCACAGCGTTGAGATTGCCTGCAATAACAACAAGCTCAGTCCGATGATGCTGTCATGACGTTGGCCTGGGGTTAGGTTTATGACAGTCATAAATACCTCTTCCCCCCTTTTTCCTCTCTCTACCCTACTGATGTTACATTTGCAAACCCCTTGGTTAACATAGAGATTCTGGGAACATCATAAGGTGGGGTGAAATGAACTATATTCTGGTAATCCGACCAATTCAACATATGCAGTGGTACTTAATGAATATGATGTCAGTTTGGTTGTCATCTGAGACATTCTCATCAATGATAAGATGACATAAACTCTACAGTGTAAAGTCTACACATCAGAGTTATCGGATTCACATAGAATTGTTGTTCAATTTAAATGTTTGAAAAATGACATTATTCGTGATGGGATGAAATATGATTTTAGCTTCTAAAATGTGAGATTTGGGTTTTCATAAGATAGCGCTCTGCTCAATCAGTGGCCCGCCCCTGTGAAGGAACATGGGCTATAAAACTTTTCAAGCACGCCCTCCTCTCCCTTCCTATATATAAAGCCTTGACGACAATATAACCTCCCGTTCCGAGGATGTGAGGACGACGGGCCGATGTCAGAATGGTCCAGATAATAACTACAGAATGAAGCCAATATCAGCGCGAGCTTTGGTTGCGAATGGTATGAACTTTGAATTCTTATTCACTACAGAAGTGATACCTCCTAGCCGTTGAGTTAGCAACAGCAGCTGCAAACGAGGGTTAGGAAGGAACAGACAGAGTATCCAGTCTATCACACAACGACGTTACTACAACGTACTCAATTGACCACCAGAGACATTCTTCAAAGGACAACGGACTCGGTTTGGCAACACGGCCTTCCATCTACCACCAACCTCAGAGTAAATATTTATTGCATTTTCCTTTTCCAAATGGGCGGTAATTTAGAATACATAAGATACTGTATTTACGATAGCACAGCTTCGCCCTTTGTTCCTCAGTCTTCCCGCTCTTTCACTCAAACCCAGCCCCTTTTCTTTTGTGTAACAAGCTGTCATATCTGTTCCGCCCGCTAGGGACATTTTCCTTTATGACGTAATTTGTAATCAAGTTATGATTAATTATGTGTATGTGTAATTCCGTGTGATTAGTTAGGTATTTAGTAAATAAATAATTAAACCCAATATTGTATTGCTGATTTGACTTGTTAGCCAGGGTTCGTGAAGATATCTGAAAGTTGTAAATTCTTGGTTGAGACTGAATTAAGGTGACGATTAATATTGACTGATATTGATGTAAAATATTACTAGGTCTTTAAGACTTTATTCGGAAGATAACAGCTCACCCTTTCGTGGTACCCCTCTCTAGTTAATTACATTTACATGATTAGCTCAATCAGGTGATATTAATTACGGATAAATTATTTTATAGAATAGCATGTCATATCACTTAATCCGGCATAGCCAAAGACACGACAATGCTGTGACACACCGCCCCAGACCAGAGTGCAGGCCTCGATGTAACGCTCATTCCTTTGACGAATCCAACCATCACCCCTGGTGAGAAAAAAACGCGAAACATTGTCAGTGAAGAGCACTTTTTGCCAGTCCCTTCTGGTCCAGCAACGGTGGGTTTGTGCCCATAGGCAACATTGTTGCCGGTGATGTCTGGTGAGGACCTGCCTTACAACAGGCCTACAAGCCCTCAGTCCACCCTCTCTCAGCCTGTTGCGGACAGTCTGAGCACTGATGGAGAGATTGTGCATTCCTGGTGTAACCCAGGCTGTTGTTGTTGCCATCCTGTACCTGTCCCGCAGGTGTCATGTTCGGATGTACCGATCCTGTGCAGGTGTTGTTACACATGGTCTGCCACTGCGAGGACAATCAGCTGTCCGTCCTGTCTCCCTGTAGCTCTGTCTTAGGCGTCTCACAGTACGGACATTGCAATTTATTGCCCTGGCCTCCTTGCAGCATGCCTAAGGCACGTTTACGCTTTTTCAGAGTCAGTAGAAAGGCCTCTTTAGTGTCCTAAGTTTTCATAACTGTGATCTTAATTGTCTACCGTCTGTAAGCTGTTAGTGTCCACAGGTGCATGTTCATTAATTGTTTACGGTTCATTGAACAAGCATTGGAAACAGTGTTTAAACCCTTTACAATTAAGATCTGTGAAGTTATTTGGATTTTTACTAATTATCTTTGAAAGACAGGGTCCTGAAAAAGGGATGTTTCTTTTTTTGCTGAGTTTATTTATGGGGACCAGGTTAAGTCAAACTTTTGTCGGGACCCATGCACAATGAATCTAACCTTCTCCAGAGGCAGAGATGACATCACCTCCTTAACCCACAGCATTAAGGAGGAAGCTTTTGCAGACTTCCAGTGAAAGAGGACATTCTGGTCTAGGGGAAGTACCCCAAAAATGGCAGTGACCGTGTTGGGGCTAACAGTTGTATAGCACATATGTGAGAATGCCTCAAAAAATGGGGTCTCAGAGGCAACTCAAAGATTGGCATAAACAAAACATGTGTCCCACAGTCACTGGACTCTAGTGGCATCTCAAACACTTGGGGTCAACATTTGGGTATATTTTTGCCAATCCGTCATTTGAGTGATGGACACGGTGCAAAAGTATAAACTGAATAAGCCCATGCCTTATGCAAAATGATGATGTGTGGATAAACTCAATAGTTTGTTGACATATATAATCTTGTAGTTCGCCACCTACAGTATGTCTTGCTCCCATGCAGATTTTGTATTTGCAATGGAAGTCGGATTAATGTTCTGTATTATGTCGTATAATCTGGAGATTGTGCCCTTCAGATAAGGGTTAAGATCTAAGCACCTCTCAACGACACTTAGTTGGCTCGAGTGGAAATTAAGGATTTTTTTTTTTTGGCAAAGCTGCTAATTTGCAGGATTCTAAAAAAGTGGGTATTGGGAATATTATGGTCAACCCTCAGAGTATCGAATGAGATGAATGTGTTATCAACAAATAGGTCACACAAAAACACCAGACCGTTCCTATGCCAGAACTGGAATGTTGTGTCAACGACAAAACCCTTTTGCAATTATGTTAGCACACCTGAAAACTGTTGTACTGATTAAAGAAGCAATAAAACTGACCTTCTTTGGCTAGTTGAGTATCTGGAGCATCAGCATTTCTGAGTTTGATTACAAGTACATTAGAGTGTCTAGTTTGAGAAACAGACACCTCACATGTCCTCAACTGGCAAGCTTCATTTAATAGTACCCACAAAACACCTGTCTCAACGTCAACAGTGAAGAGGTGACTACGGGATGCGGGCCTTCTAGGCAGAGTTGCAAAGAAAATATTAAGATGGGCAAAAGAACACAGACATTGGACAGAGGCAGATTGGAAAAAAGTGTTATGGACAGACAAATGTAAGTTTGAGGATCACAAAGAAGAACATTCAGGAGATGCAGAAAAAATGAAAAGATGCTGGAGGAGTGCTTGACACCATCTGTCAAGCATGGTGGAGGCAATGTGATGCTCTGGGGGTGCTGGTAAAGTGGGAGATTTGTACACTCCATTTGTACACTTATCACTCCATTTTGCAACGCCATGCCATACCCTGTGGACGACACTTAATTGGAGCCAATTTCCTCCTACAACAGGACAATGACCCAAAGCACAGCTCCAAACTATGCAATAACTATTTAGAGAAGAAGCAGTCAGCTGATATTCTGTCTATAATGGAGTGACCAGCACAGTCACCAGGTCTCAACCCTATTGAGCTGTTGTGGGAGCAAGAAGTGCCCATCAAGCCAATCCAACTAGTGGGAGGTGCTTCAGGAAGCATGGGATGAAATCTCATCTTTCCTCAACAAATTGTCAACTAGAATACCAAAGGTTTGCAAGGCTGTCATTGCTGCAAATGGAGGATTCTTTGACGAAAGCAAAGTTTGAAGGACACTATTATTTCAAATAAAAATCATTATTTATAACCTTGTCAACGTCTTGACTATATTTCCTGTTCATTTTGCAACTCATTTCATGTGTGTTTTCATGGAAAACAAGGACATTTCTAAGTGACCCCAGACTATTTAACGGTAGTGTGTGTGTGTGTGTGTGTGTGTGTATATATTAGAGGTCGGCCGATTAATCGGAATGGCCGATTAATTAGGGCCGATTTCAAGTTTTCATAACAATCGGAAATCTGTATTTTTGGACACAGTTTTGGCCGATTTTTTGAATGTATTTTTTTTTGTATTTAATTTGTTTATTTTTTATTACACCTTTATTTAGCTAGGCAAGTCAGTTAAAGAACACATTATTATTTTCAATGACGGCCTAGGAATGGTGGGTTAACTGCCTTGTTCAGGGGCAAAATGACAGCTAGGGGATTCAATCTTGCAACCTTACGGTTAACTAGTCCAACGCTCTAACCACCTGCCTTACATTGCACTCCACGAGGAGACTGCCTGTTACGCGAATGCAGTAAGAAGCCAAGGTAAGTGGCTATCTAGCATTACATTTATCTTATAAAAAACAATCAATCAATCATAATCACTATTTAAACTAGTAATATCATCAACCATGTGTAGTTATCTAGCGTGTCCTGCGTTGCATATAATCGATGCGGTGCGCATTCGCGAAAAAGGAATGTCGTTGCTCCAACATGTACCTAACCATAAACATCCGTGCCTTTCTTAAAATCAATACACAGAAGTATATATTTTTAAACCTGCATATTTAGCTCAAATAAATCCAGGTTAGCAGGCAATATTAACCAGGTGAAATTGTGTCATTTCTCTTGCGTTCATTGCACGCAGAGTCAGGGTATATGCAACAGTTTGGGCAGCCTGGCTCATTGCAAACTAATTTGCCAGAATTTTACGTAATTATGACATAACATTGAAGGTTGTGCAATGTAACAAGAATATTTAGACTTAGGGATGCCACCCGTTAGATAAAATACCGAACGGTTCCGTATTTCACTGAAAGAATAAACGTTTTGTTTTCGAAATGATAGTTTCCGGATTCGACCATATTAATGACCAAAGGCTCGTATTTCTGTGTGTTATTATGTTATAATTAAGTCTATGATTTGATAGAGCAGTCTGACTGAGCGATGGTAGGCAGCAGCAGGCTCGTAAGCATTCATTCAAACAGCACTTTCATGTGTTTTGCCAGCAGCTCTTTGAAAGCACAGCTCTGTTTATGACTTCAAGCCTATCAGCCTAATGGCTGGTGTAACCGATGTGAAATGGCTAGCTAGTTAGCTAGGTGTGCGCTAATAGCGTTTCAAATGTCACTCGCTCTGAGACTTGGAGTAGGTATTCCCCTTGCTCTGCAAGGACCGTGGCTTTTGTGGAGCGATGGGTAACGCTGCTTCGAGGGAGGCTGTTGTCGATGTGTTACTGGTTCGAGCCCAGGTAGGTGTGAGGAGAGGGACGGAAGCTATACTGTTACACTGGCAATACTATAGTGCCTATAAGAACATCCAATAGTCAAAGCTATATGAAATACAAATGATATAGAGAGAAATAGTCCTATAAATACTATATTAACTACAACCTAAAACCTCTTACCTTGGAATATTGAAGTCTCATGTTAAAAGGAACCACCAACTTTCATATGTTCTCATGTTCTGATCAAGGAACTCAAACGTTAGCTTTTTTATATGGCACATATTGCACTTTTACTTCTCCAACACTTTGTTTTTGCATTATTTAAACCAAATTGAACGTGTTTCATTATTTATTTGAGGCTAAATAGATTTTTATTGATGTATTATATTAAGTTAAAATAAGTGTTCATTCAGTATTGTTGTAATTGTCATTATTACAAATAAATAAATATTTTTTTATTAAATCGGCCGATTAATCGGTATCGGCTTTTTTGGCCCTCCAATAATCATAATCGGTATCGGCGTTGAAAAATCATAATCAGTCGACCTCTAGTTAGAATTAGCGTTAGGGGGGCCTCCCGAGTGGGGCAGTGGTACCTGTGCCACTAGAGACCTTGGGTTCGAGTCCAGGCTCTGCCACAGCCAGCCAGATGTCCTTGTCCCATTGCACACTTGGGTTAGGGTTAGGTGTAGTGCACACTGACACGGTTGCCAGGTGTACGGTGTTTCCTCTGACACATGGTGCAGCTGGGTTAAGTGGGCATTGTGTCAAGAAGCAGTGTGGCTTGGTTGGGTTTTGTTTTGGAGGATGCACAGCTCTCAACCTTCGCCTCTCCCGAGTACGCAGCGATGAGACAAGACTAACTACCAATTGGATATCATGAAATTGGGGAGAAAAAGGGCAACAACAAAAAATTTGGTTTAGGCTTGTGTGTGTATGTCCTCTGTAGCCTCTGCATGGGGTTTGATATTGTTATTTAAATATTTGCAGAACAAACTATGTTTGTGTAACAAAAATGATATATACTGAACAAAAATGATATATACTGAACAAAAATGTGTTCAATATGCAATATGTAAAGTGTTGGTCCAATGTTTCATGAGCTGAAATAAAAGATCCCAGAAATGTTCCATGGGCACAAAATCTTACTTATCTCAAATTGTCTGCACACATTTGTTTACATCCCTGTTAGTGAGCATCTCTCTTTTGCCAAGGTAACCCATCCACCTGACAGGTGTGGTATATTAAGAAGCTGATTAAACAGCATGATCATTACACAGGTAAACCTTGTGCTGGGGACAATAAAAGGCACTCTAAAATGTGCCGTTTTGTCACACAACGCAATGCCACTGTTGTCTTAAGTTTTGAGGAAGCTTGCAATTGGCATGCTGACTGCAGGAATGTCCACCAGAGCTTTTGCCAGAGAATGTAATGTTAATTTATCTACCATAAGCTGCCTCCAACATCGTTTTAGAGAATTTGTCAGTATGTCCAGCCGGCCTCACAACCGCAGACCACATGTTTCTTCACCTACGGGATCATCTGCGACCAGCCACCCCGGAGTATTTCTGTGTGTAAAAAAGCCCTATACTGGGGGGAAACTAATTCTGATTGGCTGGGCCTGGCTCCCCAGTGGGTGGGTCTTTCTCCCAAGTGGGTGGGCCTCTGCCTTTCCAGGCCCACCCATAGCTTTGCCCCTGCCCAGTCATGTGAAATCCTTAGATTAGGGCCTAATGAATTTATTTAAATTAGCTGATTTCCTTATATGAACTGTAACTCAGTAAAATCGTTGAAATTGTTTCATGTTGCTTTTATATTTGTGTTCATTATATATCCTGTAAGGGCTTGCTCTAAGGTTTTCTGTAGTCTAATAAAAAGTGGGGTTATGGACAGTCGGATTTTGGCATAATGACGTAGCCTAGTTTAGCCTACACTTGGTATTTATACTGCTTGCCTTGTATATCGTCACTGCTTGTTTAGTCAATGAACTCATTCGATTTCAAATATCCATCATAGAAAACAATGTATCAACACATGGAAAAGTCAGCGGTGGCTTGAAGGCTACTGGGTGTTCTGTTAGAGGTCAGATTACAAACCGGACAACTGGTAGCCATATCTGACTAAAAAGAGAATATGCTAGGCAACTGCACCTCTCGTTACTATTCAAGCGGCAATGTTACATACAGTACGCTATGTTCAATAACAGACTATCCGCTCACCTCAACGATGAAGACTCGATCTCTTCGGCATTATTGACAACTGAGGCGGGAGGTGAAACTTCACTATTGCTAAAATACCCGGTCAAGATTACTCCCTTGGCGTCCTGCTGGCGATTCATGTTGCGCGACTCATGCTGCATTATTGTTGCAGTTCGCAGGTGACTTAAAATGTACACAGCTCTAGGGGTAGTAACGCTGTGTGAGAGGGGAGCTGTTTCAATGATCTCACTCACTGCCTCCCCGATAACATGGATAATCAACAGCTGCCTGAAAGCACCGCCCAGAATGCGGCTGAGTCGTGTAATCTGGGCTGAGCCACTCCTATAAACCTATGAAAGATCACTTTTTTCCTGTCCCAGCCTTCTATGGTATCTACTTACTTTATATGATCCACCAGCAATTGGCCCCAGCACTACTAATATCCTACCTGGGGCATTCATTTGTCAAGTAACAGGGCACTGACCTGAAAACAGCACAATCATGTTTTACTGCTCTAATATTCCAAGTTACTGTATGGTATAGCTCATCCTTGGCCTACATTGATATTAATTCTGATTCAGGATGCATTATAATGCTATATAATTCCACCTGTACTTAGTGAATTGGAATTCACCGTTCTGATCCTGATATTGATCTGATGTCCTCTGTGACTATTGCATAGTGTTCATGGCTTTTAAGCCTGCATTATCTTGGTCTTATAGCTGTGTAGTAAGGCTGTAATAACTGCAGTACAACAATGATTTAATTTGCGTATTTTGTGTGATTTATGTCAATGTCCATATCTACAATTAGAATATTGATTTAGGAACTATGTAGGGGCTCTTGTGCGTGCCAGAAGAAAAAGCCATTATGTTACACTTACAAACTGTTACATTCTGTTCCAATCAATTAGTAAATATGTATTAGCCTGGCAGGCTGAATCGGAAGACCTTTCTCCTGGTGTGATTAGTTATCAGACCAGCTCCAACGCGCCTCATAGGTTTGACATCTGAGCAGCATTGGCCATTACAATAAAGGCCTCCCATAATACAGTAAATTAGTAGGCTACCTCTATACTGCCATCTGGTGCTCGGTTACAACATGTTCTATGTCTGTTGGGTGCAGCAGAGGAAATCCCTTTGTTTTCGATTCACTGGTAATGATGCTCAAAAACAATCTGGGTTCATTGCTGCGATAACGTCTGTCAGTGGGAGTGTATAGAACAAAATGGGGGCAGTATTAATCACAATGAAATACTTAATAGACACTAAACTAAGCAAACTAACTTAAAATAATATCACTGTAGGTTAAATGAAATGTTACTGTTGGTATTGAATTTTACATGGTAATGGCTGTGTATACCTCTGGTACCAGTCATCATACATGGACTGTTTGGTTAGGACTGGTTAGGCAGTTGACCTTTCGGATTACGAATTATGCCATGTATTTTGTGCTTATCATGGCTTCATAGTCATAGTCAGATTAGAAAATGGATCTGATGGTAAGTCTACTGCTAAATCTACTGCTGGTAAAGAGGTCTGTCCATTATAAGGCATTGCTCTGTTTTCTTGACATCTAAGTCAAGCAGACAGGTCCTACAGGCCCTAGTTTTGTCGCATCTGGAATACTGCACAGTTATGTGGTCAGGTGCAGCAAATTGCAGTTGTTCCAGGACAGAGCAGCACGTATTGCACTTTGATGTACACAGAGGACGAATGTCAATAACATGCATTTCAATCTCTCCTAGCACATGTAGTGCTATGTACTGTGTATTATGTATATTATGTATTTTATTTGTTATGTTTTGATTCCTGTTTGGACATCAGGAAGAGTATCCGCTGCCTCAGCAGCAGCTAACTGGGGATCCTAATAAGTACTACTAATACTACTATTACTCTGATCAAGTGTTTGAAATACAAGTAGGCATATAACAAAACCTTGTGTCAATTCACTAAACAGAAACATTTATATTCTTGGCATGTTACTTAAGACTTTAACCCTTATATACATTTGATATTAGATGAATAACGCCCTCTGTCAATCCATCTGGAAAGGTGTGGACACTATGATCTGAGCAAAGCTCTTACCAAGGTCAAATCTACACCTGCAGGTACAAGAATGGAGTGAAACTAGTTGATGTGGCAGGTAACCTAGGGGTTAAGAGCATTGAGCAGGTAAACAAAAGGATGCTGGTTCAAGTCCCCTAGGTGACAAATCTGCCTGTGTCCTTCATTTAACCCTAATTGCTCATGTAAGTCACTCTGGATAAGAGTGACTGCTAAATTACCAATATATTATGGGTAGATATACTTCCTGTTGTAGCTTTTTAATTATTTTAGTTGAGTCTTTGATTTACTTCACTGTCTGGGGTGTGTCTGTGTAAATATGGGGTCACTGGGATTACAACTGTGACTAGGGTCAGTATTGCAGACTGTAATGATCAACAGACTGACCTGTTCAAGAGGTGGATGTGCTCTTCAGTACTGAAATGACACCATTCAAAATAGTAAGGAGGAGCGACTGACTGACTGCTCGCTACTGCCTCAGTAATTCTAAGCATTCTTAATCCCAAGGGCTTTAACAGACAACAGATGCTCAGGCTTAATAACAATCACCACTGTGAAATCCCTAAGGTTCCTTAGTGTTTTAATTAGGTCATGTGTTATAAGACACTAATACCACTTTGTTTTAACCCTAATTGCTCCTGTAAGTTGCTCTGGATAAGAGTGTCTGCTAAATTACTAAAATGTCAATGTAATAACACTTTGTTACAGTAATAGCACAGTAATAACGCTTTGTTACAGTAATAACAGTAATAACACTTTGATATAAGTAATACCACATTGTTAGAGAAATAATACAGTAATAACAGTTTGTTACAGTATTAACGGTTTGTTACAGTAATAACACAGTAATAACACTTTGTTACAGTAATAACACAGTAATAACACTTTGTTACAGTAATAACACAGTAATATCACTTTGTTACAGTAAAACACAGTAATAACACTTTGTTACAGTAATAACACAGTAATATCACTTTGTTACAGTAATAACACTTTGTTACAGTAATAACACAGTAATAACACTTTGTTACATTATTCCATCTCTAAAAAGAGTCATTCCTTATTATTTCCAATGGCATGGATATGAATATGAACAAGATACACAAAAACAAGAACATTGTTGGCAAGATATATTTTTTTACCTTTATTTAAGTAGGCAAGTTAAGAACACATTTTTATTTTCAATGACGGCCTAGGAACAGTGGGTTAACTGTCTGTTTAGGGGCAGAACGACAGATTTGTCAGATCAGGGATTTGAACTTGCAACCTTTCGGTTACTAGTCCAATGCTCTAACCACTAGGCTACCCTGCTGCCCCATATTCTCAACTATTCCTTCCAAACAATATAATGTGTGGATTTACAGAGTACCAAAGTTGTGTAGTACAAAAAAAATGAATATAAAAAAATATTTGACCCTGCATCATTTTGTAGAAGAAAAGCGAAATCTTTTTCTTAGAAATGTTGGAGCTCATCCGGATACACAAAATTATTCCTGAAGAGCTTATATGCTACAAGTTGGCCTCCGAAAATCATCATCACCAATCCAGAACCTGTGACACAAGTGGATTTAAAGGATAGACCTATTTGAATGCATCAAGTATTGAATCAATAAATGTATGTCGACTAATTAACAAATCATGTTTTTATTGGCTCCAAATGGCCTGAAATCAAGTATGATTCCTTACCAAGGGCAATCCAATAATGTTCTGTTGACGGGAAATCAGACATAACTGGATGAAAGAAACAGACATGATATTAATTGAATATGACACATATTCAACCACATCAAATAAACTAATACATCAAATCAAGCTTTCTGTCAGTTTGTGAAACTGTATGATCATGATGTTCTTCTGACAAGCCTGTTTATACTAAAGTGGCCTTACAACCTTGCATAACATAACCTACTGTAGATTGAAATCATAGCAATTGAAATCCTAGTTATTTTTAATCTAATTCATTAGCAGATACTGAAACTGGTACTAAAACATCTACTAAAAAGTGTATCTCAGGTGGGAAGTAGATTCATGTGGAGTCATTGATGTGTTTGCTATTATCAAACCTGGCTTTACAGTAGAGCACAGGCAGCACCAGACAGAACCAGACAGACAGACGCCATCACACTATAGGACTGGTTGCTATTCAGTAGCGACATTAATTGATGTTAACCAATAAAAGGAGGGACTCTTGAAGCATGGTACTTGACACAGATTTAAACACAAAGTAGACCGCTGCATATACACAACGCAATGATTAGACCATATGTACATACTTGTAAAAATGGCTCTCTTGCTGCTTACCTGCTACCGTCAGACCGATGTGGATTAGTGTGACTGTGATGGCGTAGTCCCACACCCACTCCTCGACAATCCACGCAAATATCAGGCCTCCCAAAAGATAGGTCAGCTCCATGGAGATCACTGTCACTATGCAGGAAATACAAAACTACACACCTCAGCCAACATGCTTACCAACATGAACACACAGAATTCAAGGTAGTCTATCTAAAAAAGTGATGTTGCTAACTACTGAATAACAAGAATAGAGCAGAGTCTTCGATCAACTCACCTAGGTATTTTGGACTTTGCCATGATGGCTGTGTTGTGTAGTCAAAGGGCGCTAAAAGGCTGTCAACCTCATGTACCCTGCAGAGATGATGAATAATGAGAAACTTGGGTCATAAATGGTATATTTGCTGTTAACTGTAGTTACAGTAAATGTGTGAGGTAGCACTGGAGACATATTGTGATGCTTTTTGGCAGAAACCAGAATGAGGGTTCCATGCAGACACTGTGCATTTTTTTTTGTGGATAGTTTCTGTGTTCATGAGACAGGAAGTACACGTCAATCATGTACCACAACATATGACAATGAAACTATATGAAAGACAGGATATACTTCATTTGAATATTGTGCAAAATATCTATTATTTTAGACTCACCTGAGAATACCAATGCAGAGACTGACCACTATGTAGTAAACAGCATAGAAGGATATTATGCACATCAGCAAGTTCTGGAGAACAATCTGTAATACATAACATCACATCAGACTCCATCACACAAGACCCTCAAAATGTCAGATGCTCAATCTTAATAAAATCTCAAATATTATCCATAATAATATGGATTCATTTGATCATTGCTGTTGCCACAAATCTACAAAAAAGAAAGGCCATTTAGAAAGTTTCGGACTGAAATACTTGCATAAACTGAACTCAGATACGTTCAGTCATTTCATTGAAAGGTATTAGAATTCTATACCAAATGCTCTAACTTGAATAGTGAGCTGTGTTGCCAAAACTACAGCAGCACATGAACTATGTACACAGTGCCACACTAAGTAGACACTGGTAAACATGTACACCTCCTGTAGTTCTCTACTACTACATTTCCTGTGGTATCCAAAACTGAAGTCCAAGGTCTTTACCCATGTTTCACTGACGTTGGTCTTGATCTTGACTGATGTTGGGCCATAGCGCTTCAGAGTAGACCCACAATACCCACAACACCTGCAACAGTAGTCCAACAACATGAATGGCCGCCTTTTCTTTTATCAGTTGAGACGCTAGAAGGCCGCCTACAGTAGAGCAAACACACCAGGGGATGAGGGCTGGTCTTAATGGGATTACACACACGCAAAAAGCTTCCTGTCTCAATCCAGGCTGGATAAAGCACGCCCCAAGGCCCAGACCACTTCTACAGCATCACCAACACTCAGTGGCTAGAAATACACCTGAGTGGAGTGACAACCAATCTCTCTTCACATCACTGTGATGTCACTGCATACATATTCACTGGACGGTATTATTTTTTAAGCTATTAATGTGTGATGTTGGCCTGTTGGGGTGTATATACTGTAACAGCTGCTGGAGCACCAGGAGGCAAGCCAGACATGACTCTGAGTAAATTAAATGTAAATAGGTCACACACTTCTTTAGAACAGTGGAATTCTCTGCTTCTCTGGCCAGTTGATCAACAGCATACTGCACAGCAAATTGGCCAGTGTTACCTAGTGTAGATTTTTCAGTGTAACTTTTCTATGGTTGAATCAGGAGTGAAGTTGACTCTGTAAGTGTTAATTTAACACTCATTGGTGTAAAATAACCAGAGTGTTGGCATTAATAACCAGAGTTGAGCTCTATTGCAGGTTGGTTTTTAGAACAGTTTGATTCAATATCTATGCTTTTCATGTATATTGATTGATTTATTAGTCTTATGCTACTCAAATATAAACAACATTTTTCTAAATCTGTTACTTGGACTTATTCCACCGGTTACTGAAATGGTTGTTCCAGTTTAGATGCTTTAGGTAGTCTCATATTTTAGTCTTCCCAATCCAGGCAGTCATTCTGAATACAGGTTCCAATCGAATACAAATTCAAAATGTTGGATATTCCCAGTCCAGCTGTATTCCAATAGGAATTACAGATCACTTTGCAAGCCAGCATGAGTTTCAGGTCACTGTATTAGGTTACAACTAGGCCCTCAAAATAAGGCATTATGAAATATGTATGGTATTGTCTTAAATAATGACAGTTTAATGATAACATATCCACTTAGGATCTCACTTGGTGAGGTCCATAGGACTGAAAATGAATGAATGCAACAACGATGTCACTGTCACTAAAAAATACAGTCATGGGTTGTAAACTCTACAATTCACTCAATAGGAAAGGCCCACTGGGAAATAAGACTTTACACTTTACAATGTGTTACTTTAACACTGAAAAGTGTGGACTGTATAGACACTGGAACACTGTTAAATGTAACACTCTACAGTGTTGATTTAACACTGGAGAATCTGCTGTGTGTGTGTGTGTGTGTGTGTGTGTGTGTGTGTGTGTGTGTGTGTGTGTCCTACTACATATGATCTCTGTAAAACTGAACATATTATTGAATGTTTAGAGTTGAGCCATTGAACAGGCTCCTGCGACAGTTGTTAAAACCATGACAGAACTTTGAGGGAAAGCAAACAAGTCCTAAGCACTTAAATCATTATCCCAGTCATAAACCCAGTCTTCAGTATGTCTTTTGACAATCACCCTCAGCACAGCATCATCAGCACAGCATCATTTGAGCTTCTTTTCTTTTTAGCGAATTAGTGACACTGTAACTCACTAATCACTAATGTTCTATACAGTGAGTGGATTGTGCGGTGACGCCAATCATGCATTAGAGAAGAGACAGATCACCAACACAAAGCATGTCTTCAGTTAAATACTCAGTCATATGCAAGAGGGGGCCCAATGAAATCTTTGCCCGCATGCCATTCCAATATGCACATTCCATGAATTGAAATTGAGCTCCATAAGTAACAAATTAAATGTACACTATGGTGATATGCAACAGCAGTAACACCCAATCCAGTATGCATTAGCCAGACATGCTCTCACAGAACAGTTCATAATAATCTGATGACAAAGCATGAAAGATTTTATAGAAAAAGTAGTCATAGTCATGATCATACATTTTTTTAAATAACTGAATGCATTGGTAATGATAAGCATGATTGACTACAAATCTGCACAGATAGTTACTGTACATTTGTCTCTAGACAGCCATTACTGATGAAAGTCATACATAATGTATTCTACTCTAACGTTATGTATTCTATTATGTACTGCTACTTTTACTGAAACAACTCTAGATAAACTAACTAGAAGTCCAATAAAGATATTTGAATTAAAAAGTAGGCCATGGATACAGCCTATTAGTGTTTTTCATTTTGATGTCATTACATCAAGTTGAGCCAATTTGTTCATAGTAATGGAACTATAGCATGACATAAAGAAACGTTGTACATCAATATTTGCATGGTTTCTTGCACAGGACTCACAAGCACAGATTCATTTTAGTATATCAAATGCAACGAAAACGAGCTTGCTGCGTACTATAAACCTAAGCACAAAATTGAAAATGTGTTGATGGCGCACTACGTACTATACAACACAATGTCGGTAGTGAAACGTTTTCTGACGTTCTTTGTGCTATTTCGCAAGTCACCCCGTTTCACTGTCGACAAGCACACTGGGTTGTATTTTTAGTAACATGGTATTCGTGCTCTTGTATTCCCATTATCGCATATTTCATTCTCCAAATATCCACAACGCATCAATAATCATTTGCTGGTGCTTTTATTTCGATGGCAACGTTATGCGACAAATAATGGTTAAATCTATAAATATTTTGTTACTCAACCAGCTAAAACTTTCGATATTGCCATCATGTGTTCTTCAGTCTAGCTGGGGCACTCACTGCAAGCACTCGCTCAGAGCCACGCTCATGCGCATTGACGGCTGCCTGGGCAATTTGTCAGTACTCGTGGGAGAATTTGGGTAAGAAACAGACAAATTAAAACAAATGTACTTTACGATAAAACAGTTAATGCAGGAAATTATGTCTTATTGTAATTAGTGATCTATTGTGTAGTCTAATACTTTCGTGAGAGGTTCATTGCGACGGAATTTGACCAAAACTTAGCAATAAAGTACAAAACGACTGGACGTGTCATCAATAATATCAGCCAGGAAGAGGTTCAATGTAAAGCGTTAATCTATTGCGTTCTAAAATTGTAACAAAAGTTGCGTTGAAAATTACTGCAATCGATAGAAAATATGTTGCGCTACATTTCTTGTCTCTTGGAGACGTATATAATAATGGTATATTGTACTCTTTCAAGAATAATGCGCTTCAGTGTAATTCCCGGTTATGGATGTGGAAAGGAGGAACTGTGCGCTTGACAAGCGATTTGGACTAAAATATTTATATCACCATTTCCTTCCAAAAAGCTGTCAAGGCAGTTAAATATTATTTTTGTTGTAGTGCAACGAGTCTGCAGGCCTGCCGGTGAGAATTATATAGAGTATATTCCAGCTCCGCCATTTTGGGAAACTGCCTTTAAAACACATTAAATAGTATCAGAGCAAAGAAAAGTGTTTAGATCTGATGCAATGCATGTTGGGCGTCTTGCTAAGGGACATCGCTACATACCTGTAACACTCCTAGTTGGAATACAAAGGAAATGCGAACTGGTTGCGCCCAACCGAATCATTTAACCCCACTCGTAATAAAAACTATTTGACTCAAAGAGCTCGAAATAAATATGAATAACGCTCACAACCGGTAGTGAGCATCTGATGATAAAATCTAACACACATGGAGAATAATATGTGCACAGTCAACATGCGGAATTTTCCTTTGTAATAATATTTTTGGATCATTCAAAAAAGTATTCCCGCAACGATGCAATTTTGACGCTTAGCAGATAGGAGTAATCCTTCAAATAGTTTGGGTTGTAAATTAAATTATATGCTTGCGTCAATTTGAAGTTACTTTCATATTGCAATTTCAGAAATGACTGTCAACGATTTGCTGTTGATATAGGCTACTGTAACTGCCTGAATGCCTATAGCTTATAGGCGCATACATAAAACATAAATTATAGCCAATACCCTACCCCAATGTCAGGAATTGTATTTGAAAGACAGCAATATTGATGCATCATATTGTATAAACTATCAATAATTCATATTTTCTATAAAATACATTAGACATTTTCGTCTCGATTTTTTGTTCAGTGATTTCATTGTTGAATAGGGTCTGAAAGTTTCAAACGCAGTCGTCTTAATGTTGTCAGCAATGACCTCTAGTGGTTGATGCACGTCATCGAGTTCCAATCACATGGCTTCCGCTGTTTCGACAATAGTGAAATATTGTTGCAAAGCAGCTCTGTGAAATATTATTGAAACATTGCTGCCAATCGGCTCTGTTGAACGTCACTTTGTTTTTCTTCATTTCATTTGAGTTGCACTTTAGTTAGCTAATGTTATAAAAGCCTTTATAAAGTCAGTGTATGTAGATTTAGTAGGCCTATGACATATTTATTATGCAGTGCATTATTAATTGTCTGGCTTGGCTTCATCTATCATTGTCTATTTCAGATATCACCATTTTTAATATGGATGAGTCTACAAACATCACAAATGCAGTAACCCCTGATTTTGATGTGTATGGTGCCATGGACTGGAGTGAGGGTGTTGGGACCTTACCTGGGAGTGAGCTAAAGGTACAGATCACCACAATAGCCAAAAAGGTTCAATATTGTCATATACATATATATATAGTACCAGTCAAATGTTTGGACACACCTACTCATTCAAGGGTTTTGCTTTATTTGGACTATTTTCTACATTGAAAGCGTTGCACACTCTTGGCATTCTCTCAACCAGCTTCACCTGGAATGCTTTTCCAACCGTCTTGAAGGAGTTCCCACATATGCTGAGCACTTGTTGGAAGCTTAACCTCCACTCTGCGGTTCAACTTATCCCAAACCATCTCAATTGGTTTGAGGTCAGGTGCTTGTGGAGGCCAGGTCAACTGATGCAGCACTCCATCACTCTCCTTCTTTGTCAAATAACCCTTACACAGCCTGGATGTGTGTTGGGTCATCGTCCTGATAAAAAAAAAAAAAGATTGTCCCACTAAGCTCAAACCAGATGGGATTGTGTATCGCTGCAGAATGCTGTAGTAGCCATGCTGGTTAAGTGTGCCTTGAATTTGAAATAAATCACCAGCAAAGCACCATCACACCTCCTCCATGCTTCACGGTGGGAACCACACATGCAGAGATCATCTGTTCATCTACTCTGCGTCTCACAAAGACACGGCGGTTGGAACTAAAAATCTCACATTTGGACTCTACCAGTCTAAAGTCCATTGCTTGTGTTTCTTGGTCCAAGCAAGTCTTTTCTTCATATTGGTGTCCTATAGTGGTGGTTTCTTTGCAGCAATTTGACCATGAAGGCCTGATTCACGCAGTCTCCTCTGAACAGTTGATGTTGAGATGTGTCTGTTTCTTGACCTCTGTGAAACATTTATTTGGGCTGCATTTCTGAGGCTGGTAACTCTAATGAACTTATCATCTGCAGCAGAGGTAACTCTGTGTCTTCCTTTCCTGTGGTGGTCCTCATTAGAGACTGTGTCATCATAGCGGTTGATGGTTTTTGCGACTGCACTTGAAGAAACTTTCAAAGTTCTTGAAATATCTGGATTGACTGACCTTCATGTCTTAAAATAATGATGGACTGTCATTTCACTGTGCCTATTTGAGTTTTTCTTGTCATAATATGGGCTTGGTCTTTTACCAAACAGGGCTATCTTCTTATTCCAATCCTACCCTGTCACAACACAACTTATTGGCTCAAACGCATTAAGAAGGAAAGAAATTCCACAAATGAACTTTTAACAAGGCACACCTGTTACTTGAAATATATTCCAGGTGATTACCTCATGAAGCTGGTTGAGAGAATGTCAAGAGTGTGCAAAGATGTCATCAAGGCATAGAGTGGCTATTCTGAATAATTTGTTTAACACTTTATTTGTTACTACATGATTCATATGGGTTATTTCATCGTTTTGAGGTCTTCACTATTATTCTACAATGTAAGAAATAGTAAAAACATAAATGAGTAGGTGTGTCCAAACTTTTGACGGGTACTGTAAATATTTGTATTATACCTAGCAGAAAAATGAAACATTATAATGAAATTAAATGAGCCGTTTTTGTAATGACAAATGCAATGTTATATATAATTGTGTACATCATAAATTGTAAAAATCATAATTCGTTTTAGTTTTTCCTGACCATGTTGCATGGCCCTAATCACAGTATTCATCTAAATATAATAAATATAATTACTCCTCACGTGTGTGTGTGTTATGTTTATCAGTTTAAGGTGAATGAGTTTGGAGTCTTGGAGGTCCTAACAGAGGAGGGAGATGATGAGAGGGTGAAGAAGTCTCATGCTACCACTACATGGGCAGTGCCCACTGTTCAGGAGGGTAAGATGGCATGGTTCAATGTACACAACTTTGATATGCTCCCAACAGGGATATATTTGTGAGATGTAAGCCTACACTTGTACAATGTTTGTATCCCCATTGGGATCTTACATAATATGCACCTGTCTCTCTAGCACCTGACCTGGTGGGATGTGCATATATTTACTCTTTCATCTTCCTCTTTCAAGTAGGCATGTTTAACTGACGATTTTCACTACCTTACCACATACACAATCTTCAAGAAACGACTTCACATCAGTAGTGGTGGCTTTGTTTTTATGACTATTCACAACACCAGATAATTACATCAGGTAACTGTGCTGTCTGAAAAATGCTTTCATCTTTTAGTTTAGGATACCTCTGATATATGCATTTTCCAGAATATTACATTGTCATAATTGTGTCTAACCTTATAGGTATGAGAATTAGTTAAATTGAGCTCAAAGCTAAGAAAGTGATGAATAATGATCATTAAAAGTGGTCAGCTGTCAGCTATCTATTGGAGCATTTCTGATTAGCTGAGATCTCAAATGCCTTTAATGTACAGTATGTGTTAGTTTAGCTCGTGGCTATATTGTTGTTTAAAAATATCAAATAGGGTATCAAATCAAATTGTATTTGTCACATGCACCGAATACAACAGGTATATACCGTTAAATGCTTACTTTACAAGCCCTTAACCAACAATGCAGTTCAAGAAATATAGTTAATAAAATATTTACTAAATAAACTAAAGTAAAAAATAAATCAAATCAATCAAAAGTAACACAAAACATTTCCATAACAATATTGAGGCTAAATACAGGGGGTACCGGTACCGAGTCAGTGTGCGGGGGTACAGATTAGTCAAGGTAATTTGTAAAGTGACAATTCATAGAAATAACCAGCAAGTAGCAGCAGTGTAAAAATAAAGGGGGGTCAATGTAAATAGTCCGGGTGGCCATTTGATTAGTTGTTCAGCATTCATATGGCTTCGGGCTCTTAAGGAGTCTTTTGGTCCCAGACTTGGCGCTCCGCTACCGCTTGCGGTGCATATGACTTGGGTGACTGGAGTATTTGACCATTACCTTGTTCTTATTGACCCTGAGCTTAGAAACGTTTCATTAGCCACACAGAAGATGGGTGAGGATGACTTTGTGACTCTCTTTCCTTTTCTCCCTCTTTCTCTCTCTCTCTCTCTCTCCCTCTCTCACTCCCTCCCCAGCCCTGTCAGACAGTGCGTGTGTGGCGGTGAAAGAGGAGAGGCAGGAGGGTCAGTGGGCCCAGAGAGGCCTGGTGTGTGTGCGCTGCCAGAGGAAGGGCTCCCCCGTGGATTTCCTGTCTGACTGCCTTCACTGCAGCGAGCGCTGTCTGCAGCAGGACCAGCAGGAGTGAGTGGGCTGGGGAGGACTAGAGATTTATTAGGGTCCAGGGGGTCTGGTCTGGTCCTAACTGCAGTGTCTGCCTGATGCTGTGGGAAAATATCATGCTACTTTCTGGTAGTTGAACTGCTGTTTATTGAGCTCTTGAGGTTATTCCTTTTGTAATAACTTTCCCTTATGTACAATACACTGAAATAATAGCGGTGACAGACTCACATAGTCAATGTTGATATCATACACTGATGCCAAATTATCATGTTCAAATTATTTTGAAACACCAATATAGATTAAAAAAAGGTTTTACTGATATCATATTTTCTCTTTCTCAATTTGCTCATATGAAGAACTATAAACATCCTTCATATGCTTAAAAAAAATCAATGAGTCTCCCTCCTAAAATGTTTTTGGGGCCAGCCATCCTATGCAGAGTGGAAGCCAGGAATAATCGATCAGTTAGTTAATGTAAAGACTGGTGGTGATGCTAATGCATGCTCTGAGCTGGAGAGAGAGAGAGAGCCAGTGCTGCATTGCCGTGGGCACCATGTATCCATTGTCTTATAGGAGGAGAAGCTGCCAACAGAACGTTACATCTTAAAGTGGTATTCCCTCTGTGGATTTACGACTGCCATGGCAACAGAGAAAGGAAAATACTGCCTTTGCATCCTATAATAAATTGTTAATTATACTTAATTAGAAACATTTTGAGTTAGATTACAATAAAATAAAACATTTTTTATTTTGCCCATTTTATAGCTGATGATGATACGATTATTCATAGGCGGCCGTCACCAGGAATAAGTCAATGTAGGCGCAATGCGTTATGAATATGAAATACATGTGGTCCTCATTTACATTTTTGACTTCAATTATTTGCCGTGAATGAACACTGTATTGAGCTGGTCATACTTTAGATATTTTGACAGAAACATTTCCCAGTTGAGTTATTACTGAAACGATAGTTTTTAACAATGATAATCCTTTTTGCATAACCTTTTAGAAACCTTCTAGTTTCTAAATCACTGGTACTCTGTGTTCTTTCCACTGCAGTGAGCTGAAGCTGAAGAAAGAGGTGTCTAAGAGCAATGGGGAGGTGGTGGGGGTCAGCTATAAGAGGCCTCTGCAGCAGTACAAGGAGAGCCTAGCTGACAAGATGGACACCACAGAGGTCCTGCCTGAGGACCATGATGAGGACTATGTCAGTATTACTTTACACTCCAAGGAATATGGGACTTTCTGTTTTTTTACCAATGTTGTTGTCCGGAATTCTTATCCATGCTCCCCCCTCACTTTTACAGACATTGTGTACCTACTAAATCACTCCCAACATTTTAAGACATTTACTGATATTTCTTGATATTTCATCACATTTTGTAGATGTTGCTTATGTGATTTTAAAGATGCTATAGACAAATTGTTTCAGAGCTCTCAGTCTGTACATTTTTTGCATCACTCCAGATTGCACAAGATTGTGAGGGATGATACATTAGACTTACATGTCTTTCACTGCCGAGGTGTCGTAACTAAATTAATACCTCTCACAAAGTTCTGTGACCTGATTGGTGCTGAACACTCGCTGATAGTCTCTGATTTATCATTAATGTTTCAAAATGGAAACATTTCAATGTATACACAAATTCAGAATGATTTCCATACTACCTCATAAACACTGTCCTGATTGCCTGCACCAACATATCATATTGCTCTAGTCTATACTGTATTTGTGAGTATTCTTAGTCTCATTAGAATGTTCCTGAATATTATAATGTTCTAGTGTGTAAATCCTGCTGTTTGTGCATCAAACAGGAGGAGAAAGACAGCAGGAAGACGACGCGTGGAGCTCCGCGAGGCAGGAGGAAGCGGAGGGGGGATGCAGCCCTGCTGAGACACAGTAAGTAGAAACAGGCAGTGGAAGGGACACCTGTGAGGGGTGTGTCCCAAATGGCACCCTATTCCCTATGTAGTGCACTATGGGGCCTGATCAAAGGTAGAGCACTATATAGAGGATCGGGTCTCTTGGGACAGAATCTTCTCACTATTTCCAAATCACTATATTCATATAATCACTGCCATTGCACACACACAAACTGTATGTAATTTAATTTATTGCTTGCTACAATCAAATCGTTATTTATGGTAGCTGTTCCATATGGAGGGAAGAAAAAGTCTTGGTGTTGGGCCTCCTATCTGGAGCAGGACAAAGCCATCGCTGCCCCCACTAAACTGTTCAAAGAGGTGAGCTATCATACCCCCCAGGCCTGTCTAGAATTGGTTATTAACTGAGGTCTAACCCATTATCATTCTCTGTTTCCTTCGAGTCATTCTAATCTTTCTCCTATTTCTCCTTTACAGCTTGTCATTCAGCGTTTATATGCAATTTCACAACAAGGCCTACATTGTGTCCTGCATGTTTAGAGTTAATTTATTCAACTCATTAATCATATTATTATTTTCCTACAGCAACACTGTTAAGTTCATTATTTATTCTACATAAGTCTGGGAATATGTATTTTAAACTAAATATGTCCCATTTTCCTTTCAGCACCAGGCCTTCCCCCAGAGTAAGAATGGATTCCGGGTGGGGATGAGGCTGGAAGGTGTGGACCCAGAACATCCCTCCATGTACTGTGTGCTCACTGTAGCTGAGGTAACCTCTCACCTCGACTCATCATTGCTGCCCTCTTAGAGGAGTCTCAACTCATGGCATGGATTTCTTCAGCTTTGGGAAGATCTGAAGCAAAGTCTTCATTGTCATTGTTCTTGTTCCAGTGCAAAGCAATAGTTGTGTTCACTAACATATACTGTATGTGTTGCTATGCAATGGCATTTAGCAAATTACAGTATTAATACGACCATAAATGCTTGTTTGGTTTTGAGTTATGTCTACTTTTCTATTTTGGCATCATGTGCACTTCTGGTCAGTATTCTGCTATTTCATCTCTGTGTAGCAAACACATGATGACCATGTTAGGTATGAAGATGCTTAATGCTTCTTCCATGTTTAGGTTTCAGGACACCGAATACGGCTTCACTTTGACAAGAACTTGGACTGCTATGACTTCTGGGTGAATTCCAACTCTGCAGACATCCACCCTGTGGGATGGTGTGAGAAAACAGGACACAAGCTGCACCCCCCCAAAGGTAAGAGACATGCTACCTTTGACAGATATCCATCTGGAAAAGATAATAACGTATGGATTGCTTGTGATTTTGGATGGGATATTTTGAAACGGTTACTTTAGCACTTCCTCATCTTCTTCTCATTAGTATTTCCTTACTGCTGTATTTTAATTTGAGCTAGTTTGCATCAACAGGGAATTTGAATTATTATTATGTGTATTATAATAATTAGTGGCCATTTTTGTAGGGGTTGATGCATTTTTTGTAAGGGAAAATCAAGTCTGACATTTCAAAGTAGAATTTTTTTTTACCTCAAATACACTACACGTTTTAAATGTCTTGCATTGCAGGAAAGTTCTCCTGCAACAGGGTGATCAAATTAATATCTAACATCTGTATGCGAGACTAGTCATTTAGGGATGGTTACAGTGTGTATACTTTGACAAGCAGGTGTGCAAGCAGGTTACCCATGGCAAATGGAAAACGGTTCTAAACTATTTTGAAAACACAAAGAAGACAAAGATTTTTATTTATATGACTTCTATGTATGATTACTAGCACTGTAATTTAACCAGCAATATTTAATATGGAGTCAAATCATTTTTACCCCCAGTTCTTTATGGAAACGTGAGTATAATCCTTGTCATTTCTCTATGGATGGACAGGTATGAAGGATGAGGAGTTCGGCTGGTCGTCATACATCAAACAGAGCAAAGCCCAGGCAGCTCCCAAGGCCCTGTTTGAGAATCAGAACACGGTAAGAGAAGCCTACAGACCTGGATTTGGCCGGGGACACACTCCGATGCATGAACACAAATGAAATCGACATACATCATTGTCCATTTTTGAGCGTCAGAAGTACAACTCAAGTAAACTATTTTCGGACGAGTTGCATTCATTTTTTGTCAATCATCCCCATTGTCATTCATCAACAGATGACTCCCATTTAAAAAGCATTTGCTCCATCCGAAATTCTCTGACACAAAATCTCAACGTGTCCACTTTCATATTGCTTTAGTAGTAGCGTTTTACCACCACTTGGTAAAACTGTTTAGTTAAGACTACTCGGCATTCATTGAAGTACAGTACTTGACATCAGCCCATTCAACATAGATTTGACGCAGATGCATGTGCAGTTTAAAGGGTTTAAAGTACAGGTGTGGTTTTCTACAGAAGGAAAATAGTCCTGCAGCAACAGGAAATGTTAATTATTATGTGGATTATAATTAATTGACTTTTTTTGTAAGGGTTGATACATTTTTTCTTAAGTCTGACATTTCTAAGTGGAAATTACAAGCCTCAGAAGCCTTCAGAATACACTGCAAGTTTGAAATGTCCTGCATTGCGAAAGTTATCCTACAACAAACAGGGTGATGAAATTAAGATCCTATATCTGTAGGGTTATGGATGAAGTAACTTTTGCCTCTGAGTAACCGTCCTATGTATATTTTCCAGACTGTCACCCCTTTAGGATTCAGAATTGGGATGAAGCTGGAGGCCATTGACAAGAAGAACCCCTCCTTCATCTGTGTTGCCACAGTAACAGACATGGTGGACAGTCGATTCCTGGTGCACTTTGATAATTGGGATGAGAGCTATGACTTCTGGTAATGTCTAACTTTGTGATTACATTTCCTTCAGTACTCAAAATCAAAGCACTGTATCATGACCAGCAGTGATTTGTGTTAAATGATGTCGTATCATAATCATATTGCTTTGGAGTCTGTGTTGGTTTAACTTGTTGCAGAATTGGGCACTAGATGGTGCTAGATTATTAAACCAGAAGGTTTGTGTCTGGGAGGAGAAAATCATTGCCTCTTACCAAAGTGTTTGTTATTTATATTTTACACAAGCAAACCTGCTACATCACTTGAATCTGCATTATTGCTTTCAGATTTGGAAGACAAAAATGTCTGTACCATGAATTATTATTTTGACACTGGCACATCACATCACTTTTCTCACAATTAATTAGTCTTATTTTTTTATCCCTTTTATTGGTTTCTTATTGCATTTGTTTGGCTCTCACAATTCTTAATGCTTCCTTTGTGTGACTTTCTGACTGAGAACTGCGTGTGTGGTTACAGTCGTTACTGTCAATTCGTGCCCACTCTGACCTGGCCAGAGAGTAGGACACTAGGGGGGAGTGCAGCGATACAAATTATTTTGGTTTCATGTGCTGAAGACATCTATAAATCGGTCTACTAATACAGGACTAGTAAAAGCCCATTGCACTACTGAGATTATTCCATACTGGCACACCACAATAGGGATTGGCTTTACAGTATGTTGAGTACATGGTGAAATAGTAAACAGTTTAACTCTCCAAAGATATTTCAGTAACAGCCTATTGGACAAGTAAGGAGGGTTGCAATATACTAAACAGATTTGCAAGCCCCTTGCAATTTATCCAGCAATGCCGATGCAATAACGGCATCATAACAGTATTAATACCTGTAGTTGCACCTAAACAATGCTACTCATCAGGTCAATGATGTGCCCTCCATCATTCAGTGATGGGTGAATGTTGTCCTACTGATGTTTGTCGTGCAGAGGTATTCTTAGGAAGCTGTGAGAGAAGTGTCCTTTCTCACCCTGACTGTCCCGATACATCAAAGTGTATGTTGCATAACATGCCATCATGGCTAAATGCATGCCACAGTGTGTCAGACTCTGTCACATTGTCAATGGATCTATTCCTCTGTCTGTATTCGCAGTCATTAACATGATCCTTATTCAATCACTCATAACAGTGGGATTCATATCATACAGTGGGATTCATATCATAAACGTCATGTCTTTAACAGTTTATGGAGACAGGGGGAAAAGGAAAGGGGGATACCTAGTCAGTTGCACAACTGAATGCGTTCCACATTTAACCCAACCTTTCAGTTTCTGGCTGAATGGCAGATAGCCTAGTGGTTAAGAGTGTTAGGCCAGTAACCGAAAGGTCACTGGTTTGAATCCCGAGCTGGCAAGTTTAAAAATATCTGCTGTTCTGCCCTTGAGCAAGGTAGTTAACCCCCAACAACTGCTCCTCGTGTGCTGATGATGTCGTTTAAGGTGGCCCCCTGCACCTCTCTGATTCAGAGGGGTTGGGTTGAATGTGGAAGACACATTTAGCTTGAATGCATTCAGTTGTGCAACTGACTTAATGGCTAGGCTAACTGCCGCCAAGGCAATAGGAAAGGGGGAAATTTGACATTGGTGAGCTGATGGCATTTTAACCACTGTCCTTCTCCTGCTCTTCTGTAGGTGTGATGCAACCAGTCCCTACATCCACGCAGTGGGCTGGTGTCAAGACAACGACAGGATTCTTACGACTCCTCCAGGTGACATACTAACTCCTGTCAATCATTATTGTCACTATTTGTCCTGTAGATACCAAGATGTAGTGTGTAATGATGACTGACCATACAGTTATACACAGAACCCAAAACCGGCTGCGCGCCTGCGCCATCGTGCATAAATGTATTTTGTCCCCCTACACCAAACGCGATCACGACTTGCAGCGCGATCTGCGTCATAAATAGAAAGGAGTTCGATTTTATCCCTTGGCATCGCAGACGCTCGTTGGCAGTGTGGGTGCAATAATTGAATAACATTGATTTCTACATTTATTTTGCCACACTCGCGCATGCAAATTGTCCGGTCTATTAGATGCTGACCAGACCGCATGTAACATGCTGACCAGACCGGACACGTCGCGTGTGAGAGTGTCGCAAAATAAATGTAGAAATCCATGTTATTCAATTATTGCACCCACACTGCTCGCGCGTGCCAACGAGTGTCTGCGATGCCAAGGGATAAAATCGAACTCCTTTCTATTTATGACGGAGATCGCGCTGCAAGTCCTGTCTCTCCCATCTCCTCATTGGTTTATAGAAGCAGGTACCCACGTGCCATCTCCTCATTGGTTATACCCACGTGGGTGATTGAAAGACAAAGTGTTTTGCCGGTTGTTGTGGTAATACTATGAAAGTGTAGATGCCAATCACTATATAAGTTCAAAGATGAAAAAGCCTGGAAGGAGGAGAGATGACTAGAAACAATTCGGTTGGCCGTTTTGTGTGGATTCATTGTTCGAGTAGAGGACCTTGTGCATTTCAGGTAAAATAACAACTCAATGTTTATATCCCAGGACAAATTAGCTAGCAACAGCAAGCTAGCTAAATAGGACAAATTAGCTAGCAAGTGCAAGCTAACTAGCTAAATTGCCATACATGTTTAATGCTTTTCGACCTGTCCCCAAATTAATGTAATTGGTTCAGAGTTTGTTTTGATATTTTAACCTGCGTGTCGTGATCGCGTTTGGTGTAGGGGGACAAAATACATGTATGCACGATGGCACACGCGCGCAGCCGGTTTGGGTTCCGTGTTAGAGTAAAAAAAAACACATGAACATTTTCCAAACAGATGATCTGATCTATAAATGATGTTATTCCACTGTGGAGTAGACAGATGGTTCCGAGTACCAGAAAGCACAAGGGACTTTACCCGCCTGCCCACTCACTACATGATATAGCATATAGTAATAACATCCTCAATCTTTTTCCTTGCTCTAGGTTACCCCAGTGTCAAGGATTTCTCCTGGGGAAAGTATCTGGAGGAGACCAACTCATCACCGGCCCCTGCCAGGGCTTTCAAAGGGGTGAGGCTGTTTCTCTCTATCCTCGACCCATAAGACGATGTGGCAGCCCCCCATCCACATCCAAACACAATTTAATAGAGTAGCCTAGCTGGCTGTCTGCCTGCTGCAGAGTGACATATGACATGCGGCCTCACATCCCCCTCTCCCTCTACAGAAACCCCCCCACACCTTCCTGCCACTCATGAAGCTGGAGACGGTGGACAAGAGGAACCCCATGCTTGTCAGAGTGGCCACCGTGGTAGACACTGAGGACCACAGGATCCAAGTGAGAACATATCTATCACTCTCTATCTACTGTAAACCTCTCCTTAGGACGCGCACCCAGCCCATCCATGTTTTTGATCTATGCCAGAGCAAGCACACCTGATTCAACTTGTCAACTAATCATCAAGCCAATGAGTAGGTGAATCAGGAGAGCTAGTTCAGGGCTAAAACTAAATAGTGAAATGTCTGGGGGTCCCCAAGGAGAGCTTTGAGACCCAATGATCTATCTTGACTCCTGTCACTGTCTACCATCACTCCACACTGGATTTATTCAAAATGGCAGTGTCACTCAGCTGTAGCAACACTTCTATCTGTGTCAATAACTAGGAATGCTCCCTTCCTCCTATCACTAGTGTGTAGCTCAGACCGGGAGATGAGTTTCACCAGGTGTTGTATGTCGTTCAGTTCAGCTGTACAGGAGGATTAGCCATTACATCACTCATCTGCACTCTGAACTACAATATGTCACTTTTTAGAATTGAAAGGGTATAATCTTAGATGACAGAATTATATGCCTAATCCGAGCCCTGTATAGCGCTGGAAAAAATGTAAAGGAATTTCACATAGAAAGTTGGAAGGAAATGAAAGGGTCCTTTATATGGCAAATAAGTGAATTGCACTGATGTACTGCATTGGGAATGTAACGAAAAATGATTAAAGTCCCTGGCATTGTCACATCCCATTGTCCCAGTACATTTTTTATGTAATTTGTTATATTTAACTAGGCAAGTCAGTTAAGAACAAATTCTTATTTACAATGACTGCCTACTCCGGCCAAACCCGGACGACGCTGGGCTAATTGTGCGCCGCCCTATGGGACTCCCAATCACGGCCGGATGTGATACAGCCTGGATTCAAACTAGGTACTATAGTGATGCCTCTTGCACTGAGATGCAGTGCCTTAGACCCCTCGGGAACCCGAGTGGTGTCAAATGAACATCTGCCTGACTTTCTCAGTGAGATCATTTTGAGGAGCACTATAAGCTTCACTTTCCATGAACTCTGAAGTGAACAGTAGTTCAGTGCCAGTGGCCAGCCTGCTGCCTGGGGGGAGTCATGAGGGGATTGCATTATGCTGGGACATTAGTGCAGGACAGGTATCTATCCGCAGAGGGCAGTAGTGTCACCTCCCCCTTCTTCTCTCATCCCTCTCTCCTCTTCTCTAACCTGCTGCTCCTGCTGATGGGCCATAGAGTAGTCTTTCTTTCCCCTGCTCTCTAGCCCTACAGTATGTCAATGCCTTTACCTCAGCCTTACTTATGTCTATGCTGTTCAGTCATCTCAGTCTAAACCCTTCTGTCCATTGAGCAAAATAACACTTCATAGCATATCTCCACTCTATACAGTCCCTCAGGTTTCTAAAGTCCTAACCCCTACCTGTCCACCTACTGGACGATTACCCTGATTCATTCTCTGATTCATTCTCAGTTTACATATTTATTCATGGATCTACCGACTCCAGGAGAATCCTTTTTCAAATCACGCAAGACAAAATGTTTATTTTTATTTGGAATTGTAAACCAGATCAAATTAAACAGGCATATTTATAAAGCGAACATGAGTTTGGAAGGTTAAAACTATTCAATATTTAGGCATTAAACCTCTCGCTTACAGCCTCCATTAGTCAAAAATGATATCTAAATCCAAACTGGTTACTAAGAGAGGCCCATCCTATGCTTAAGAGTGGGCTCTTTGCCTTTTTGCAGATTAAAACCGTACATTTTTGGTTTATTGACAATGGATCCCTGTTTAAGTATCCTCCTTTTTAAATTAAGCCATAAAGAGTTGGCTACAATTTCAATTTCATCCTCCAGGAAAGGCAGATCAAATATTACAGCAAATAATATGTCTGAACTCCACTGTACTGATAGAGAAAACAACCATTTTCTTGGAAAACATTTACAAGAAGGGTATAATATTTATGAAGAACATTGTAAACAAGGATGGTAAAATGATGTCACACAAACAACTACCCCCCCCCTGGATTCACCAGGGTAGTCTATGTCATGGAAAGAGCAGGCATTCATTTCAATTTAAGCTATTATATAAAATCCTTGCTACAAAAAGAATACTCAATATATGGGGCATTGAACAGTCAGCATTGTGCAGACTCTGCCACGAGGAAACAGAATCGATAGAACATGTTTTCTGGTACTGTCCATTGGCAGCTCGCTTTTGGAGGAATGGTCGTTATGGTTGTTATGCCAGGAATGGTTGTTATGGTTGTTATGCCAGAAATGGTTGTTATGCCAGGAATGGTTGTTATGGTTGTTATGCCAGGAATGGTTGTTATGGTTGTTATGCCAGGAATGGTTGTTATGGTTGTTATGCCAGGAATGGTTGTTATGGTTGTTATGCCAGGAATGGTCGTTATGGTTGTTATGCCAGGAATGGTTGTTATGTCATAATATCAGGGCTCAGATGGGCTTGCAAACTGTATTGTTAGTGGATCTGAAAAAATGTGATCAGTCAATGTGAAATATCATTACACTCTTCTGTAAAGTATTTATTTTTAGGGCAATATCGTCAGAAATGTTACAAATAGGGAGGTTCAGGACCCTCATAACACATCACAGTCAAGTGGAGGGATGTATTGCAAAAGGAAATAGCAAAACTGTATTATACTGGGAAAGATGGGTTAGACTTGGACATTGGAGGATCGGAGTTAAGATGACAATGAATGGTGGATTTACCCGCTGTGGGTGAACATTCAGAACTTGCAGAATGAGGAAATTAGGAATAGATCTATAATTATTTAACTACATGTACCGTACATGTGAGCGAAAATAGCAGTATTGTTATCAGTTAGTTTACTCCAGTCAGGAGAGGGGTGATACGGTTGGAGAAAATACATAAGTAAGGGGAATTAGAAATTATGCAAACAGTTAAATTGATAGAACCCAATACCTATCAACAACATTCAAGCGGATCTACCTCCCCCCACACTCCCACACAAATATATTAAATAAATCCTAACCCCTAAACTGTACTCTACTTTCACTCCTCCATTTATATACAAGCCTTTAGATGTGATCTGGACCTCTGTCCTGACTTTTATCTTCCATTCCACCACCACTATTCCAAGGCAGTGTTCTCTAAATCTCCTTCCATCCCCACCATCACTATCACTCACACACAAACCAACACTACATGCATTTCATGCTCTCATTGTCCTTCAACAATCACATGCGTTATCTTACTGCTTCCCCTTCTCCAGTTCCTCTGAAAACCATCACTTGCTTCATATTTCATGTTGTCTTCAACTGTAAAATAGTAATAAGGGTGTTCAGCCAGGGAGGGAAGAAGGCTGTAGACTAGGACGGTCTGCCTTTCCACAACTCCCTGATGTGCTCCTGTCTCCTCTTGTTTGCCCCAGACTGTGAGGCACACTCTCATTGTCAGGAGTGTGAATCAGAACTGAGGGAGAGATAGTGATCAACTAGGCTGTGTGTCTGCCTCACATAGATAGCAGGGCTAGCCAGCTGTAAGAGGCAGCGACAGGGGCTTCAGTCGGAGACAATACTTGTCAGGTAGACTGGCGCAATCAGTAGTTCTGCTTCTTACCTCCAAGACATGTCCTTATCATGTCTACCATGGTTTTGACAATCTCTTTTCCCCACATTTCTATATTTAGCTATTTTACTGTGACCGTTTGTCCTTGGTTTGTGTGTTCCTTTAGATCCATTTTGACGGCTGGACGGATAAGTATGACTACTGGGTGGACACAGACAGTCCAGACATCCACCCTGCGGGCTGGTGTGCTAAGACAGGCCACCCCCTCCAGCCCCCGATCAGTGAGTGGCTTTATGACTCATCCTAATCTATTCATGTCCAGCTCCCTGCCTCAGTTCAAGACCTGCGGTTCATAGCAGACACACTTAGAGCCAGGCCTCCATTGATGCTGCTATTTCTCATCCCATTCCATCATAAATGGCGTAATATGCTATCCCTGAAAAGACGGTTCCAACTTTACATTGTTTTAATCTGATCTGCCGTCATTATATTTAAGAAGTAGTTCAAGCCTTGTTTGTGAAAATAATTGCTCAAAATAACTCAAGATGTTTGATGGCTCCCGAGTCCGGCTCCTGAGTCCTGTCCTGAAATCATGTGGTCAATATCCTGTATTTTACCCAGAGGATGCTGGGAGCAGAACAAAGAACTTCCTTCTGCCTCCCCTTCCTGATCATTTCTCCCTGTGTAATGGTGTCCATGGAAACGTGGCGTGGAGAAGTCGATGCTGCCGTCATATTTCAGAGTACAGAGCTACTGCTTCACATGACAGCTCACTCGTGTCATAAGGACAGATTCAGGAATATATCTGCTTTTTCTCTACCTGTATGGCTCTCATTAGTACCAACTCTTCTTGTGACTCTGAGGCTATCCTAATATGGACATTGTACTGCCCATTAGCATTACATGAATCCAATAGATTTTGTAACATTATTCTAGGATGGTTTGCCTGAAGTCATGTTGTGGATAATGTCTCACTAGGTACAGTACAAGTCAAACGTTTGGACACACCTACTCATTCAATGATTTTTCTTTATTTTTACTATTTTATACATTGTAAAATAATAGTGAAGACATCACAACTATGAAATAACACATGTAGTAACTAGAAAAAGTGGTAAACAAATAAATATATTTAATATTTTAGATTCTTCAAAGTAGTCACCCTTGGCCTTGATGACAGCTTTGCACACTCTTGGCATACTCTCAACCAGCTTTACCTGGATTGTTTTGTCCAAAAGTCTTGAAGAAATTCTCACATATGCTGAGCAGTTGTTGGCGTCTTTTCCTTCACTCTGCAGTCCAACTCATCCCAAACAATCTCAATTGGGTTCAGGTCAGGTGATTGTGGAGATCAGGTCATCTGATGCAGCACTACATCACTCTCCTTCTTGGTCAAATAGCCCTTACACAGCCTGGACGTCCTGTGATAGTCCCACTAAGCGCAAACCAGATGGGATGGCGTATCGCTACAAAATGCTGTGGTAGCCATGCTGGTTAAGTGTGCTTTGAAATCTAAATAAATCACTGACAGTGTCACCAGCAAAGCACCCCCACACATCACACCTCCACCTCCATGCTTCACAGTGGGAAGTACACATGCAGAGATCATCTGTTCACCTACTTTGCGTCTCACAAAGACACAGCGGTTGGAACCAAAAATCTAAAATTTGGACTCATCAGACCAAAGCACAGATTTCCACCTGTCTAATGTCCATTGCTTGTTTTTCTTGGCCCAAGCAAATCTCTTCTTCTTATTGGTGTCCTGATTCACACAGTCTCCTCTGAACAGTTGATGTTGAGATGTGTTTGTCACTTGAACTCTGTGAAGCACTTATTTGGGCTGCAATTTCTGAGGCTCAAATCAAATCAAATGTATTTGTCACATACACATGGTTAGCAGATGTTAATGCGAGTGTAGCGAAATGCTTGTGCTTCTACTTCCGACAATGCAGTAATAACCAACGAGTAATCTAACCTAACAATTAAAAAACTACTACCTTATACACACAAGTGTAAAGGGATAAAGAATATGTACATAAATATATATGAATGAGTGATGGTACAGAACGGCATAGGCAAGATGCAGTAGATGGTATCGAGTACAGTATATACATATGAGATGAGTAATGTAGGGTATGTAAACAAAGTGGCATAGTTTAAAGTGGCTAGTGATACACGTATTACATAAAGATGCAGTAGATGATAGAGTACAGTATATATTGGCAACAGCCACTCAATGTTAGTGGTGGCTGTTTAACAGTCTGATGGCCTTGAGATAGAAGCTGTTTTTCAGTCTTTCGGCCCCAGCTTTGATGCACCTGTACTGACCTCGCCTTCTGGATGATAGCGGGGTGAACAGGCAGTGGCTCATGTGGTTGTTGTCCTTGATGATCTTTATGGCCTTCCTGTGACATCGGGTGGTGTAGGTGTCCTGGAGTGCAGGTAGTTTGCCCCCGGTGATGCGTTGTGCAGACCTCACTACCCTCTGGAGAGCCTTACGGTTGTGGGCGGAGCAGTTGCCGTACCAGGCGGTGATACAGCCCGACAGGATGCTCTCGATTGTGCATCTGTAGAAGTTTGTGAGTGTTTTTGGTGACCAGCCGAATTTCATCAGCCTCCTGAGGTTGAAGAGGCGCTGCTGCGCCTTCTTCACGATGCTGTCTGTGTGGGTGGACCAATTCAGTTTGTCTGTGATGTGTACGCCGAGGAACTTCAAACTTACTACCCTCTCCACTACTATCCCATCGATATGGATTGGGGGGGGCTCCCTCTGCTGTTTCCTGAAGTCCACAATCATCTCCTTAGTTTTGTTGACGTTGAGTGTGAGGTTATTTTCCTGACGCCACACTCCGAGGGCCCTCACCTCCTCCCTGTAGGCCATCTCGTCTTTGTTGGTAATCAAGCCTACCACTGTAGTGTCGTCCGCAAACTTGATGATTGAGTTGGAGGCGTGCGTGGCCATGCAGTCGTGGGTGAACAGGGAGTACAGGAGAGGGCTCAGAACGCACCCTTGTGAGGCCCCAGTGTTGAGGATCAGCGGGGTGGAGATGTTGTTACCTACCCTCACCACCTGGGGGCGGCCCGTCAAGAAGTCCAGTACCCAGTTGCACAGGGCGGGGTCGAGACCCAGGGTCTCGAGCTTGATGACGAGTTTGGAGGGTACTATGGTGTTAAATGCTGAGCTGTAGTCGATGAACAGCATTCTCACATAGGTATTCCTCTTGTCCAGATGGGTTAGGGCAGTGTGCAGTGTGGTTGAGATTGCATCGTCTGTGGACCTATTTGGGCGGTAAGCAAATTGGAGTGGGTCTAGGGTGTCAGGTAGGGTGAAGGTGATATGGTCCTTGACTAGTCTCTCAAAGCACTTCATGATGACGAAAGTGAGTGCTACGGGGGCGGTAGTCGTTTAGCTCAGTAACCTTCGCTTTCTTGGGAACAGGAACAATGGTGGCCCTCTTGAAGCATGTGGGAACAGCAGACTGGGATAAGGATTGATTGAATATGTCCGTAAACACACCAGCCAGCTGGTCTGCGCATGCTCTGAGGGCGCGGCTGGGGATGCCGTCTGGGCCTGCAGCCTTGTGAGGGTTAACACGTTTAAATGTTTTCCTCACGTCGGCTGCAGTGAAGGAGAGTCCGCATGTTTTGGTAGCGGGCCGTGTCAGTGGCACTGTATTGTTTTCAAAGCGGGCAAAAAAGTTATTTAGTCTGCCTGGGAGCAAGACATCCTGGTCCGTGACGGGGCTGGTTTTCTTTTTGTAATCCTGCCACATACCTCTTGTGTCTGAGCCGTTGAATTGCGACTCTACTTTGTCTCTATACTGACGCTTAGCTTGTTTGATTGCCTTGTGGAGGGAATAGTTACACTGTTTGTATTCAGTCATGTTTCCGGTCACCTTTCCCTGATTAAAAGCAGTGGTTCGTGCTTTCAGTTTCACGCGAATGCTGCCATCAATCCACGGTTTCTGGTTTGGGAATGTTTTAATCGTTGCTATGGGAACGACATCTTCAATGCACGTTCTAATGAACTCGCACACCGAATCAGCGTATTCGTCAATGTTGTTGTTCGACGCAATGCGGAAGATATCCCAATCCACGTGATGGAAGCAGTCTTGGAGCGTGGAATCAGATTGGTCGGACCAGGTTGAACAGACCTTAGTGCGGGAGCTTCTTGTTTTAGCTTCTGTCTGTAGGCAGGGAGCAACAAAATGGAGTCGTGGTCAGCTTTTCCGAAAGGAGGGCGGGGGAGGGCCTTATATGCATCGCGGAAGTTAGAAAAGCAATGATCCAAGGTTTTACCAGCCCTGGTTGCGCAATCGATATGCTGATACAATTTAGGGAGTCTTGTTTTCAGATTGGTAACTAATGAACTTATCCTCTGCAGCAGAGGTAACTCTTGGTCTTCCTTTCCTGTGGCAGTCCTCATGAGATCCAGTTTCATCATAACGCTTGATGGTTTTTGCAACTGCACTTGAAGAAGCTTTGAAAGTTCTTGTGATTTTCAGGATTGACTGACCTTCATGTCTTAAAGTAATGACTGTCATTTCTCTTTGCTTATTTGAGCTGTTCTTGCCATAATATGGACTTGGTTATCTACCAAATAGGGCTATATTCTGTATACCACCCCTACCTTGTCACAACACAACTGATTGTCTCAAACGCATTAAGAAGGAAATAAATACCACAAATTCACTTTTAACAAGGCATACCTGTTAATTGAAATGCATTCCAGGTGACTTCCTCATGAAACTGGTTGAGAGAATGCCAAGAGTGTGCAAAGCTGTCATTAAGGCAAAAGGTGGCTACTTTGAAGTATCTCAAATATAAAATATATTTAGATTTGTTTAACACTTTTGCTTAATACATGATTCCATGTGTTATTTCATAGTTTTGATGTCTTCACTATTATTCTGAAATGTAGAAAATAGTAAAAATAAAGAAAAACCCTTGAATGTAGGGAGGTGTGTCCAAACGTTTGACTGGTACTGTAGACCCAAATGTAATATCTCCCCTCTCCTCATCCCCAGGTCCACAGGAGCTGTTTGAGTCATCAGGGCAGGGCGGATGTCCCACCCCAGGGTGTAAAGGTGTGGGCCACATCAAAGGAGCCCGCTACTCTGGCCACCACAGGTGCTCTCTCTCTCTCTCTCTCACAGCACTCAATCTGGCTGGCCAGGAATAAAACTACCATCTACTGGAAACTGACACTTATAGGGCTCCCGAGCAGTCTAAGGCAATGCATCTCAGTGCTAGAGGCATCACTACAGATCCTGGTTCGATTCCAGGCTGTATCACAACCGGCCGTGATTGGGAGTTGCATAGGGTGGCGCACAATTGGCCCAACGTCGTCCGGGGTAGGGTTTGGCCGGAGTAGGCCATTATTGTAAATAATAATTTGTTCTTAACTGATTTGCCAAGTTAAATAAAGGTTAAATAGAAAATAAAAAATTATACAAATAACACCAATAGGCTTCATATCACTACAGGCCAGTGAATGGTCAAACTGGGTCTTCTTGCTCATTGATCAACTGGTTACATGTATTAGCCGATATTGTAGCATAGACATCCGTAATGCAAAAGACACCCAATGTATGCATAGAGCAGCTGTGTTAGGTCTGGATGTCAACAGTATTGGTATTGTACATGATCCACACGTACCTGTATGCCCCTGAGGTGAGGCTGTATATAGGCTGTATAATTGGCTGTGTGGAGCTAGAAGCACAGCCGTGTAAGCGCATGAGTGTCACTCTCTCCCATCAGTATTCATCACCATTCTTTCCCTTTTCTCCTAAGAAACCACATCTCCACTCTCCATACACCTACAATGATGCATCTGCATCAGCTGGCTTTCTTACAGCATATACCCCTCCAGGTGTAGTATATCTACTAATGTGAGCAGAAAAATATTTGCAGCAAAGGCAATATGACTCTGACGTTTAAGTCCTACATTATATAGTTACCTGAGGTCATAGATACTGCTGTAGAGTCACTTTTTAATGGGGACACTACCATGTATCTGTAATGTAAGCTGATTAACCTTGGAGTCTGAGTACATAATGTAGTTTATTAAAATGTGTCTATGGAATGAAGGGCGCTTTATCAGGATTTGTGTGCTAACCTGGCATATTAAACAGGTAGTGCCACAGCTAGCTATGGACAGAAATAATGAGGAAGATCCTCATTTTAATAAAAATGTGTGACGGTGGCCAGGGAGGAATGAGAGAGGGATTAGAGGAGAATGAGAAAAACGCTTCAATTTCTCTTCTCTCCTCTCACCAGTCAGTGGTCGCAGTTACTCAACCATCCATACCCCCATGTATATGCAAATATGTTGTTTATATATTTCCTTTTTAGTGGAGTTAAAGTATGTTTCCCCCAAAGTTAATGAGAAGGTGATAATGCACTGTAAAGAAGTAGTCACACTCTGCACACTGCTATTGTCTGCAGCAAATGTAATGCTTCCAAATTGAGATTCATCACCCTGGAATTAATTACATCAACCCCAGCGACTCAGAATTCTTTGGTTTGCTGCAGTGACTATTGAGAAGTACTTGGAAATGTGTAAACTCACATGTTTTATAGCAAAATCATCTTTTGCCCGATTAGACAGGAAAGAGAGTCTGTGACACGCTCTCAGTGTGAGACAACTTCCCTATTCTCATTATTTATTATTGCTTTTATTGATTCTGTCCCCAAGAACATTGATGTGTGAAATCATATCTTGTCTGATGGTAACATATGTTATTAATACCTTATTAAGTTATAATGAAGTCCTATTATGAAGTTTGTATTACACAAAGTCCTTTTTCTGAAATCAGTCATTTGTAATAATGTCCGTTTTCTGATTTGCAGTGCGGTGGGATGCCCATACTCTGATCTCAACATCAACAAGGACTCAGTGCTGCCAGACCGTCTGAGTGGTGAGATGCCAGGGTCAGGAGGACTGGGCCGACCCCGACGGGCAGAACCCAACCCAGAGAACCACCCAGCTCTAGCTCTCACTGCAGAGTAAGGACCAATTAGTAACCAGAACTTAACTAATCAACATTCTCAGACATTCCCAGACAGATGTTGTAGGGGGAAAAATATACAGTACAATTCCTGAGTTTGGCTGAAACTATCATCGTGTAGCTTCATATTTTGAAATATAACTGAATTCTAAATTCCTTGAAGCATTTTAGCAGCTTAACACCCAAATAAGTGTGAACAGCCCTCATCTATTTCTGTCTGAAGTGACTAAACATTCTTAACAGTTCCCCGCCAGCCTTATTATGGATGTTCTTTCTGCACAACTTAAAAGCAATTCCTCTCTCTGACAATTTCTTAGCAAGCACTTAAGCGCCAACACAAATCACCTGGAAAAGCCTGGCAGGGGTGAGATGGCTGTCAGCGGCATGGCGAAACCCGTCGGCACAGAGCCCAAGAGGAGGTGAGTGGCCCTTACAATGCATGTGAATAACCCTGCTCTCCGGAATGGCTGCCAGACCTCGCATTAAATCTGATGGTGGAGTGGTGTGTGACTGTACTGTATTATTACTGCCTGCCTGCCGACCCAGTGTTGGACTCTTGATAGGACTGTGAGGATTTGATAGTCACATAACTGATTTGATAGTCACGTAACAGGTTGTGACTAGCTTGTGAATTTCTGATGTTGGTGTGAAATCTGCGAGACATGACTCGATCTTCACTTCTCCCAAGCCTGTTGGGGAGTTGCAGTGATGAGACAAGATCGCAATTGGATATCACAAAATTGGGAAGAAAAAGGCAGTGAAATACAATTTAAAAAATTTAAAAATGTACCTTTATGTTACTAGGCAAGTCAGTTGAGAACAAATTCTTATTTTCAATGACAGCCTAAGAACAGTGGGTTAACTGCCTGTTCAGGGGCAGAACGACAGATTTGTACCTTGTCAGCTCAGGGATTCGAACTTGCAACCTCTCGGTTACTAGTCCAACGCTCTAACCACTAGCCTACCCTGCCGCCCCGGCAGTTATATTATGTAAGAATAATGGTGCAACACTAATAAATATAATAATATTTTATAACAAATGTGCGTTCTTACACGTTGGATAGAGGTCACTGTCCGTGGTTCTGAAACATAATCTTCAGTTTGCCGTTGAATTGGTGCCTTTCCCTGTACAGTACCAGTCAAATGTTTGGACACACCTACTCATTCACTTTTCTGGTTACTACATGAATATGTGTTATTTCATAGTTTTGATGTCTTCACTATTATTCTACAATGTAGAAAATCGTTTTTTTTTTAAATAGCTGGAATGTGTGTCCAAACTTTTGACTGGTACTGTATGTTGCTTCTGTATGTGCATAATAGCAAAGTTAACCAGCATATTGGTGTTGAGAACACCAAGCCTCACTCAACCACAAACTGTAGCATAAAGCAATTTCACAAATGTGCTGTTTTTAATCTTTGCTATGCTGTAATAAAGGCTTTTTCCCCGTTAGACTGGTATTACTTTTCAATTATTTAGTGTTGTTTACACTGTTCCAAACATTGTGATCTAACAACACCTGTTTGTCACACATAATATGCACGCAGCCTTGTATAACCAGCACTGAGCTGAAGGCCTAAGAGCGCTTCCTGTTTAGTCTTAATAGCGTAACCTTCTTAGGCCTATATTTCAATATATACTGTAAGCTACTGCAGGGGTTCCCTGACTTTTTTTGCCCGTGATTTTTTAAATTTGGGGCTATGCCAGTCAACATTATAACAGTATTTCTGACGATCTATTCAACTCAGCCCCACATTAAAAGTATGTGATGGTATGATAGTCAATTGCAAATTAGTCTGACATAATGTATCTTATCTCACCACCACTAATGAGATGGGTGAGCTTGACCTTCTCAAAGTTAGAGGGCGTGGTCGACAGTAAACACCTCATCTCTGCTGTCACATCCAACCTGGATCGGTATTTGGTTTTAATGCAAACAATAGCACCGAATCCAGCTTCACACAGATATGAGCTGGCAAAGGCTACTGTGAGTTTTATGGTGCTTTCAAGACAACTGGGAACTCTGAAAATACTAAGTCGAATCATGATGTCCGTGATCTTCAGGTCAGAAGGTCGGGGCTCTAGAAAGAGGCCTGAGTTTCCGAGTTGGAATCCTGAGTGAGGATGATCAGAGTGAGACTGGCAGCAGGGTATTCCCTTTGAGTCAAGAACCAAAACTCCTCCGTAGTGACCCGTGAATGCATTAGGTCACATGATTCATCCGTTTTTCATCAATACAGCCATGCAGCACACTGAACATCCCCTGGCTGTTTTATTCTCGGGAATCGTGAGACAGAACAATATGTCCTGGTGAATAACATCCCCCGACATGTATAGTGAACAAAAGTCGATGCATGCACATCTTGGTCCTCACAGCTAAAATCCATTTGGAGAGCATAAGCTAGGGAGTTTTTTAGTCATTCAGTCAGTCTCCTCTTGATTGCTCGCAATAGCATGAATTCTTCGTTTAACAATGTAGTCTGACAAAGGTATTGATGTGTTTGTGTGCCTCTGTCACCCCACACATTGTTTTCACCATATCAATTGCGGCCAGTAATATCAAAGTCTCCGCAATAGTGTGTGGTTTCATAGTGTAACAGGCCTAGCCATTCACTGTGGGAATAGTTCAAGTGCAACGGTCAAGTGTGGCCTTTTCCCATGATCTAAGGACGCTCTCTGTTGAATTTTAGATTTGAGTAATTTTCATTTAGATATTTAAGGTTAACCAGATTGCAATGATTTTCAGATACAAAGACAATTTTATATTGTAAATAAATGTTTTTATCCCCGACCCCATTTTCACATCAGGCGACCCCACATTGTGTCGCAACCCTCCAGTTTGTGAACTGCTGAGCTAATGTATCAATGAATTATTTGTTCATGTCATCCCACAGCATACGAGTCATTCATGCTTTGATAAGCAATCAAGCATAAAATAAGGGAGCTGAATAATTAGCCTAAACAATAAATAAATCACAATTCACGAATGCATGTAACTGTTTTTGATCTTTGCTTTCTACAAAAGATGTTTTGGTTAGAACAGACACCGGTACACAATTTAGTGTTGTTTACACTGTTCCAAATGGTCAAAAAAAGATAGAATATTGTAATCTAACAGCACTTGTTTGGCACACATAATACTTACACAGTGCGCTTGCATGATCCACAGTATTTTCCACAACTAAGTCAAATACATCTGACTTCCCCTTTCCCTCCTGGGAACCAGTAAACATTCGCCAATTTCAAGTTCCTATTTCCCATCCTCTGCATCAATTTTGCTGTCATGTGTTATGGCGTTCAGAGTTTGTCATGTAAATGTAATTAACTAGAGAGTCGGGGCACCACAAAATAATATTTATAGAGCTGTTATTTTCCGAATAAACTCTTAAAGACTTAGTAATATTTTACATCAATAGCAGTCAATATTAATCGTCATCTTAATTCAGTCTCATCTGAAAGTTGTAAATTCTTGGTTATCTGCACGAACACTGGCTAACAAGTTGAATCAGCAATACAAAATTGGGTTTAATTATTTATTTACTAAATACCTAACTAATCACACAGAATTACACATACCCAAATTTTTACCTCATCAGCTCGGGGATTCGATCCAGCAACCTTTCGGTTACTGGCCCAACGCTTTAATCACTAGGCTATTATGATAGGCTATTCAGTAGGTCAGGCCCTATTGGTCACATGCATGCGATGCATACGTGTTTCACATAAAGAGAGCAAGGGTTGAGCAAATAGGGAATGTTTTTTTCTAAACAAATGAGGGATTTCGATAACATAACGTTTCAGTCAGAGAAACAAATAAGAAATGAAATGGCTGTAAAAAATCAAATAAAAGATTAACACAGAGTGGCCACCAGGCTCCCTCTTGAGTCATTTGTTTCTTAATTATTTCATCAACCAGTGCTCTTAAAGTATCAGACAAGTTCAGTGAATTTAGTTGATTTTATTCAAACACATGTGTGTCTACAGTCGTGGTCAAAAGTTTTGAGAATGACACAAATATTAATTTCCACAAAGTTTGCTGCTTCAGTGTCTTTAGATATTTTTGTCAGATGTTACTATGGACTACTGAAGTATAATTACAAGCATTTCATAAGTGTCAAAGGCTTTTATTGACAATTACATGAAGTTGATGTAAAGAGTCAATATTTGCAGTGTTGACCCTTCTTTTTCAAGACCTCTGCAATCCACCCTGGCATGCTGTCAATTAACTTCTGGGCCACATCCTGAATGATGGCAGCCCATTCTTGCATAATCAATGCTTGGAGTTTGTCAGAATTTGTGGGTTTTTGTCCACCCGCCTCTTGAGGATTGACCACAAGTTCTCAATGGGATTAAGGTCTGGGGAGTTTCCTGGCCACGGACCAAAAATATAATGTTTTGTTCCCCGAGCCAATTAGTTATCACTTTTGCCTTATGGCAAGGTGCTCCATCATACTGGAAAAGGCATTGTTCGTCACCAAACTGTTCCTGGATGGTTGGGAGACGTTGCGCTCGGAGGATGTGTTTGTACCATTCTTTATTCATGGCTGTGTTCTTAGGCAAAATTGTGAGTGAGCCCACTCTCTTGGCTGAGAAACAACCCCACACATGAATGGTCTCAGGATGCTTTATTGTTGGCATGATACAGGACTGATGGTAGCGCTCACCTTGTCTTCTCCGGACAAGCTTTTTTTCTGGATGGCCCAAACAATCGGAAAGGGGATTCATTCAGAGAAAATGACTTTAACCCAGTCTTCAGCAGTCCAATCCCTGTACCTTTTGCAGAATATCAGTCTGTCCCTGATGTTTTTCCTGGAGAGAAGTGGCTACTTTGCTGCCCTTCTTGACACCAGGCCAACCTCCAAATGTCTTCACCTCACTGTGCGTGCAGATTCACTCACACCTGCTTGCTGCCATTCCTGAGCAAGCTCTGTACTGGTGGTGCCCCGATCCCGCAGCTGAATCAACTTTAGGAGACGGTCTTGGCGCTTGCTGGACTTTCTTGGGTGCCCTGAAGCCTTCTTCACAACAATTAAATCGCTCTCCTTGAAGTTCTTGATGATCCGATAAATGGTTGATTTAGGTGCAATCTTACTGGCAGCAATATCCTTGCCTGTGAAGCCCTTTTTGTGCAAAGCAATGATGAAGGCACGTGTTTCTTTGCAGGTAACCATGGTTGACAGAGGATGAACAATGATTTCAAGAACCACCCTCCTTTTGAAGCTTCCAGTCTGTTATTTGAACTCAATCAGCATGGCAGAGTGATCTCCAGCCTTGTCCTCGTCAACACTCACACCAGTGTTAAAAACTAGCGTCCCACCTCGACAACTTCCGGTGAAATTACAGAGGGCCAAATTCAAATTCAACTACTATAAATATTTAACTTTCATGAAATCACAAGCGCAATACATCAAAATAAAGCTTAACTTGTTGTTAATCCAGCCGCCGTGTCAGATTTCAAAAAGGCTTTATGGCGAAAGCAAACCATGCGATTATCTGAGGACAACGCTCAGCACACAAAACATTACAAACAGTAACCAGCCAAGTAGATTAGTCACGAAAGTCAGAAATAGCAATTAAATGAATCGCTTACCTTTGATGATCTTCATATGGTTGCACTCACAAGACTCCCAGTTACACAAAAATGTTCATTTTGTTCGATAAAGTCCCTCTTTATATGCAAAAACCTAAATTTTGCTGGCGCGTTTTGTTCAGTAATCCAATGGCTCAAATGCAGTCACAAGAGGCAGACGAAAATTCTGTAAAGTTCGTAGAAACATAGTATCCGTAAAGTTTGTAGAAACATGTCAAACGATGTTTATAATCAATCCTCGGGTTGTTTTTAGCCTAAATAATTGATAATATTTCAACCGGACAATAGCGTCATCAATATTAATTAAAGAAAAACAAGAAAGGCGCGCTCTCGGGATTGCGCACCAAACAAGTTGGGGATTTTCCACTGGCCTCTCATTGAAACTGCTCATTCTCCCTAATTTTTCATAATAAAGACATGAAACAATGTCTAAAGACTGTTCAGAGCTAGTGGAAGCCATAGGGAACGGAATCTGGGTCCTATCCCTTTAAATGGTGGATAGGCTTTCAATGGAAAAACACCCATTTCAAAATAATAGCACTTCCTGGATGGATTTTCCTCAGGTTTTTGCCTGCCGTTTCAGTTCTGTTATACTCACAGTCCTTATTTTAACAGTTTTGGAAACTTTAGAGTGTTTTCTATCCAATTCTACCATTATATGCATATCCTAGCTTCTGGGCCTGAGTAGCAGGCAGTTTACTTTGGGCACGCTTTTCACCCAAAATTCTGAATGCTGTCCCCTATCCCCAAAAAATGAGAAAATCACTGACATGACAGCTGGTTCTTTTATGGCAGGGCTGAAATTCAGTGGAAATGTTTTTGGGGGATTCAGTTCATTTGCATGGCAAAGAGGGACTTTGCAATTTATTGCAATTCATCTGATCATTCTTCATAACATTCTGTAGTATATGCAAATTGCCATCATACAAACTGAGGCAGCAGACTTTGTGAAAAGTTGTGTCATTCTCAAAACTTTTGGCCACGACTGTATATATGTAAAAAATACAAATTTCGCTCAATTGAACATGCGACTATTGGTCGACCAAGATTTTAAACTTTTTTTTTCAGGGACAGCCCTGTACAGTATTGTTCTTGAAAAGCCCAGGAGTGCGAACCTTTCTGAGAAACTGGATCCGGTGTGCCTGGAGCCGACGATCATACCATGATCAAAGATGTTTAGGTCACCAATTTTGCCCATTCCAACAATCAATCGAACAGTAACTGAATGCTTCCATGCCTGCTTTATATAGCAAGCCACGGCCACGTGACTCACTGTCTGTAGGAGTGATCCATTTTCATGAACGGGGTGGGGTGGTGTACACATCCTCCTTCAAGTGACCGATACACAATTGAGGTTATTTCTTTAAGTCCTTTTTTTGGACTTGAGAGTTTAATGTTCATGGGCTAAGATCAGCACCTATCTATTTTCACACAGAGAGCCACACAGAGAGCCGCAGAGTCACAGTAGTAGAATTTAAGATTGCTCTAGGTACCAAGCCTCTCTACATCAGCTTCCCCAACATTTGTCAAACTGTCATCTGACTAATGCTTGCCCTCCAGTTGCCCTCCTCTCATTGTGGTTATTGAAGGCCTAGTAGTAGAAATTACTACTCAAGCATACACTACCAAATCCATCATGCACTGTTTTCCTCAGGTTTAAAGTAACGTATAATTAAATTACATAATGCTGTGTTTCTCTTGTAAAAACACTTTAATGTCTTTACCAGCAGGTATTTACACGAATATGCACTCAATCCCATTTCACTATAAATGTACAGTATCTCTACTCCACAAGCATGGCCACAGAGCTGTTGGCTATATGTGGGCAGCTTGATTTGTATAGGCTAACATGAAATTCACCAAAAACGTCACTTTATTCTTAAAATGTTAATTAAAAAATGTTGATTGTTAAAATGTTGAGTAATGTTATTTGCACAGAGAAATTGGTTGTTAAGGGACTGGCACCAAGTTTTATCTCTGTGTTTTATTCCGGAGTTGGAACCTGCTTTCAGTCCAATGCAAAAAACAAATTCTGAAGACATGGAAAAGAGAGGGGACCGAAGGTGTTCGCTAAGTTTAATTTAGAGAGGACTCAAGTCATTACTCTGTTATTTATGAATTATCAAGACTCATCAGAGCAGCATGTTGATTGAGTTTGACCAAACAATTTTGGGGATTTGGGAGTGATTACAATCTACATTACATTTTCACCCCAGGAGTAGTGAAGGTATTAGAACATATTGGAATGTACTGTGATAATTAAGTAATAACTCAGTATGTCATTAAAAATGTTTTTCCAAATTGTGTGATCCCAGTTCCTGCAAGACTGCCCTGTTTGTGTGTCTCTATTGACCCCCTTCTCTCTTCCAGGGTTGGGCGGCCTTGCAAGCAGAAGAAGGTAGAGGAGCTGGTGGAGGATGAGGAGATGAAGAGTGAGGTGCCATGCATAATTGAAACCAAAGGTACTGAACTGTTGTTACGGCTCTCGATTGTAGCATGAAGAGTGGACCAAGGTGCAGCGTGGTAGGCGTACATCGTTCTTTTTATTGATGACACCAAAAGCAAAATAACAATGACAAAAACGAAAGCACACACAGTTAGTTATGTAAGGCTAAATAAACTATACAGAAAACAAGATCCCACAAAACCCAAAAGGAAAATGACAACTTATATACAGTGGGGAGAACAAGTATTTGATACACTGCCGACTTTGCAGGTTTTCCTACTTACAAAGCATGTAGAGGTCTGTAATTTTTATCATAGGTACACTTCAACTGTGAGAGACGGAATCTAAAACAAAAATCCAGAAAATCATATCAAATACTTGTTCTCCCACTGTATGATCCCCAATCAGAGACAACGATAGACAGCTGTCTCTGATTGGGAACCATACTCAGCCAAAAACACAAAGAAATAGAAAACAGATTTTCCCACACCCTGACCTAACCAAACATAGAGAATAATAAGGATCTCTAAGGTCAGGACATGACAACTGTCTCTAAATAACATTATATTCTTCCCACTGGATATCAAGAGCATCACTGCACAGTGTTTCCCCAATATAGTCGGATCTATCGCCTCCCACTCATCTTACCCCGTGCCTTCCTTCACAGTGTGAATCAGTAATGTAGATTAATCAAGAATTACATCACTTCCTCTGTCTTTTACTATGCTGAATGTGTACACCTCTTGGGATTTCTCTCCACTTACTAGGCACAAGCTGTCAAAACAGTTTTACACAGTGCAATTATGTAAATGTTCATGTCTTTGGCACAGATAATATATCTTGTTTCTTGTCCTAGCTCCTTTGGTTTCAGTTGATTTATTGAGAGAAATTCCAACATTCACATCCTCTCCAAATGAAACCAAACTGCACTGCATACCAAAGCAGTCCTTGTAGTGTAGTGTGAACATAACCATTAAGCAATACGAAACCTTAAAGCAATAGGAATGACTCACTCCTTCTACAGTACAGTCTCTGGATTCAGGGTTATTTGTGTGATGTCCCTGTGTCAGAGCATTAAAGGCTTTGTCCTTTGTCTTTGTGAGTTCTCACTCTTCTGAAGGGATAGAAGGTGTTAGATTCTAAATAACAGAGTAAGAAACTGACGGACACTATAAAAGTTCCAACAAAGTTTATTCACCCAAAGGATCGAACAGCTGAACAGACAAAGACATATTTCAATAGAATACCTGATAGTTAACAATATTTTAAGTTTATAGTCAGAACTCATCAAAGGCTAGCAAGCTGGAAGCAAATATTATTTGAATACAAAGACAGACAGAATTAGTTTTCGTTAGGGTTGGGCGGTTCTGATTTTCATACCTTCATACCATTCCTGAACCCATACCGTGGTATATGTTATTACTGGCAGTGCACACAAGGGGCGCTACTTCTTTCAAAATCTTTTTTTTACACACAAAACAAATTTAGGCAGCATTCTCATTTCGACGCCAAACGCACCCCTGGCGTGCGTGGCCAAATAGCTGGCCAAATAGCTGTATTTCATGTCATCCAACATATGTAGTTTTGAGTTTAGTAAGCGGCATTGGCACATGGATTGGAACCAGTGCTTTGGTCAGATAACATGAAAATAGAGCTCCCGAACTACGTGCTCCAGTTGTGGGTTTGCAGTCTCAATTAGAATGCATGAGCAGAAAAGATATACCACATACCTACCCACATACCTACCCCTACCTACTAAATGGTGGTGGATGTTATGGGGCTATTTTGCTTCCATTGGTCCTGGGGCCCTTGTTATGGTTAAGGCATCATCAACTTTACCCAGTACTAGGACATTTTAGCCAAAAACCTCTCTACCAGGAGGCTGAAACCTGGCTGCAAGTGGATCTTCCAGCAAGAAAATAACCCCAAGCACGCATCAAATTACACAAAGAAATGGTTCATTCGACAGAAAAACATCATTTTGCATTGGCCATCTCAGTCTCTGGACTTGAAACTCATTGAAAACCTGTGGTTTAAATTGAAGAGGGCAGTCCATAAGCGCAGACTAATGATATCAAGGCTTTGGTAGGATTCTGTATCTAGGAATGGTCTAAGATCCAGTGGTGGCCACTGATTGGTTGAATACCAGGGGCGCGGGGTCGTTGGAGTTGTCAACAAAGCAGCATGACAAAAATATGATGCAAAGTTTTTGAACTACTGATAGTTTCTTTGAGAAGATATAGAAGCGATCTGTGCATTTGAACAACAGCATAAATACATTTCACTTTTGCATGTCAAAAACCGAATGACAAATGCTGCATATGCTGCCACTGTTTTGAACAGATTAGATTATACTATTTAGAACGAGCAGCCAGCTCACGAACTAACGGGTGCACCTGGGAGAACTCAACAAGCATGCAGATGCAATAAGTGAAAATACATTATCTAAATGGGGATAGCTAGCTAACATGTCACAAAGCATGATGCGCTAGCTAGTTTCATTCTGAAACAACTTAATATTTCTGAGTTAGTGACATATTAGTTTAGAAAGACTAATTTGGCATGGGAGCTAACTAGCTAGCTATAGCTAGCTAGATGCTTATCAAAGGTAGATAACTGGTTAATTTTACCCCCAAATTTTCCAAACTATTTCTCAATGTTTCAAAAATGTATTATAGCTTGCTAATTAATTTGATCATGCTTTGTGATACACCCAGTTTATGAATTCCATGGGGAGAATTGGCCAGCCACTGTCATGCTTTTTTGTCCTACCAGATCCACGATGAGAAGGTTTGAGCTAGTGTATCTCTCAGTCCTTCGACTCTTGTTGGATGTAGATATCCGGTTTATCAGGTCCCAGACTCTGGTGACTGTTATGATTATTTATTTCATTACAATTTGCTTTTAGCTTTAGTGCCATCTGTACCTGATAGAGCAGATCTAATCTCAAGCCATCTGGTACAGGAGACTCATTGGGAGGGAGACTAGAGCAGACCCAGAGGTTTTGACTGAGTCCACATTTGAGTGCCACAGGATGATCCATTTACTTTGTGCTGTTATAATTTATGCTATGAAATCCTGCAATTTCATTGGGGCAGTTCCCCCTCATAGCAAATGGCTGGTAAAACAATCCAAACAATGTTCGCCGGGCCTATGCGCACGCGGAGCTGTTGCTGCTGGCAGAATCACTGAGGGGTAGTGCTGAGTGATTAACCAACATTTATTTTCTCCGGGTTTAAATAACTAAATGGCCAATGTTGGTTCAATTTCTTGAATTCCATTTAGTTCAGGGGTTCTTGTGAGCCCAATGCAGCGTTTCGCTAGAGAGAATTTTAAATAATTTACAACTGAAATCAAGGCAAGAATTTTGTGGGATGCTGGGCTTAAGAGTTGTCATTTTCATTTAAGCAAATATTCAACCTAGTTCGACAACGACCCCCATTGTTAGGTCCCGGAGACATGAGCATCTCGTCATTATATATACAATACCAGTCAAAAGTTTGGACACTCCTACTCATTCCTGTATCAGCCAACAAGTGCTCAGCATATGTGGGAATTCCTTCAAGACTGTTGGAAAAGCATTCCAGGTGAAGCTGTTTGAGAGAATGCCAAAAGTGTGCAAAGCTGTCATCAAGACAAGGGTGGATTTTTGTAACACTTTTTTGGTTACATGATTCCATATGTGTCGTTTCATAGTTTTGATGTCTTCACTATTATTCTACAATGTAGAAAATAGTGAAAATAAAGAAAAACCCTTGAATGAGTAGGTGTGTCCAAACTTTTGACTGGTACTGTATATCTCTGGATGGATACACTTTTACGCCTGCTACGTTAGGTTAGATTTCCACACAGACCGCACGATAGATGAATGTACAGAACACAACAACGAGAGGGACAGAGACAGTTTGTGAAAGTATGCCTTATCTACTTTGAAAAACGAGTACAATTATTTAATCAGACAGCGCTGTAGCATACTGTATGTAGGCTACAGTACTTAGGCAGGCTAGCTAAATAGGATGACTAAAGACAGTACAGTATGGGGAGCACATAGATAACATTAGGTTTAGCTGGCAGACTGCTACTGCGTGAGCAGAGATGTGATGATGACTTTAACAAATGAAAAATAATTAAGTTATTAAATAACAACTAAGTAATATACACAACTGAAATATTTTAGTATTTCATAATAATTTCCTATTTTTCTATTTATGTCTACCCAAAGTGGACCTGACAGAGACATTGCAAAATTTAATTCTCACTATTTCGGGGTTTGGAATTTCCATTAAAAAGCTTTATTTCATAATGCATTTAATGTATAAAGAAAAATCTAAAACCTGATTATTTTAAAAAAATTATCTAATCAAAACCGTACCTACCTCAAAAAGCACTAATCACTCAGCACTACTGAGAGGCTGACTAGTAGGTAACTGAACAGCTTGTTTTAACCTGTTGCGACGAGCAATCCCTTATCCGGGATCCTATTTATAGCCTCAAGCTCATTACCATAACGCAACGTTAACTATTCATGAAAATCGCAAATTAAATAAAATAAATATATTTGCTCTCAAGCTTAGCCTTTTGTTAAACAATATCATTTTGAAACCGGAAAATGTAAATGTTTACCACACTTTTATCAGCATTTTAAAATATAATCCATGAATGATATAATATATTTGTTAACAGTTTATCATAAGTGGGGTGCCGTCCCTAACGCCTTAATGCTAAGATCCTTTCCAATGTGTTCTCCAACTCATAAAACAATTTAGAAAAAGGCTCAGTGCCGTTATCCTCGCAAGGTGAAGTATTGAAAACAGGGGTGTCAATAATTTTGAGCCCTACCTTTTGAGAAAATAGTATTACTTGTTATACAGAATCTCTTTATCTGAGCAATTGTATTAATATAAAATAAAATACAAAATAATTCCCAATTTTTTGGAGCATACAATATAATTTAATTACATTTTAATTTCGGACCCCGCTGTATATTATAGATTTAATGAGTAGTGGTCATTCTCTAACATGCATTTTCATATATAACACCACATGTCCCAAAGGTATTTACTCAGCAGAATGGCAAGAGAAGACTCTTCTAAAAAATACTTCCCATTTCCCTGAAACATGAATAATATTGTCCTTGAGTGCTTTGTTGTTAGTTTTCTCCATCCACCAAAGTAAAGTAACATGAAGTTGCTGTGTCACAACTGTCATTCAATTTGTACTAAGAGTTATGACCCATCCGTTTGTGACTGTGGCCTTTGCTATTGGCTGAAACCTTTCTAAGTGGTCCTCCCTCTCTTGCTATAGTAGATTCGTTCCTCCCGGGGCAACATTTATCTTTATGTTCCATCAAACGTTAGAATTACTCTCAAAACATCAAAATATTTTGCTTCACTTGAATTGTCACTACCAATTATACATTTTAGGAAATAATCTTTGGAAGATGCTCAAAGATGTGTTTATGCCTGGAGCAAAGTAACAGTCAGCATTAACTCACTATCTGATTAGACTGGTTGCCTCTGGTTCCTAATATGGTTAGGAGTGAGCGTCAAGCATCTGCGTTCTGTTTCTTCTAGCATTTCTAGATACTTCCATCAGATCACTTGCTGATTTAATATCAAGCAGTTCATCTACAGGTAGCCACAGCAACAGATCCGTTGTTGTTTAAAATTAAGTTAATTCATTCAAGGTTTTGTATGTTTATTTTCTTCTCTTCCATACAGTAGAGCTGACACTACAGGAAGCCCTTCACCAGTCAGTGTTCATGCCATGCACCTCGCCATCCCCCAGCAGCACTCCTTTCTGCTGGGACCAGCACAGCAAGCTGCTACCCACCGTGGCTGGCATCACTTCAAGCAAAGTGGCTGTGTGGACAGTGGAGGAGGTACTGGATAACTTACATTGTTTCTTGCAGTCTAAATAACTGTCTGGGTAATTTGGATAACTGTACTAACCATGATGTTCAATGTGTTACAGGTGATTGAGTTCATCCAAGGTCTTCCAGGCTGTAACGAACACGTGCACACTTTCAGAGATGAGGTACAGTTTCAGTACACTACAGCTTTTAGCTCACTGACCACTGATACACACACACACACACACACACACACACACAAACACAGACACACACACACTTACTGTCTGCTTGTGGGATTATAAAGATCCCATTTGTGTTTCATCAGATGCATTACCTCCACATTATCGCTCTGTGGTCTCCACATCTGTGTCTGCCTCAGAGTTGAAACTTTTACTGCAGTGGGCTAAATCAGCGTCACACAGAGTGTTTCTTGGTAGTCCTAAATAAATCTACTTTGAAACAAAAGTACACACCTCACACACACGGTTATGAGCTTATGACACCTGTACCATGTCAGATATAGAGTTGAAATGTATTCAATTTGGAGCATCACAATATGAATCAAATAAACAGTGATGGTGATGGTACTTGAAATATTATTTTTTGCATGCTAGTACATTAAAAAAAGTGCCAATATTTTATGAATAAGGTGCAAATATTTTGCAAATAAAGTAAACATTTTTAGAATAAAGTCTGTTATATTTCAAGATTAACGTAGGGGATTTGTTAAAGTGCATGTCTCCCTGGCTCCCTAATGCTGTGCACGCCACCATTGAAATGTCTTAGTTACTGTAGATGACCTGGTGAAACTATACTTTAGAATTGGCTTTAGTAAGAAGCACATAATTACCATATTATTATAAGTATTAGGACCTGGAAAAGGTTGTGCCACAGATTATTTTCAGAAGGAGGAACCGTTGTTACATACAGAGACGGGCGGGTTGTGTGTGTATGCAGGTGTGTGTGGGGGTGTGTGTGTGTGGGCGGTACAAACTAGGGGCAAAACAAACTAATGGCCATCAATCTAATGACTAAAAACACTCATTCAAACAGGCGTCACTGCACATGATCTATTAGCTCGCACACACACACACACACACACACACCAAGTTTCCCCCTGTCAATTTCATACTATGGGTGTACACTCTTCTAACGACCATGGAGTGTTATGAGCACAAACAAAAAAGTCAGTCTGCGCTCCGGATCCGCTACAACGTTCTGCTGCGTACCCTAGGCGAACATTTTGCAAAAATGTTTTTACATAACTATTAATGACCTTATCCATGGTGCTTTACTAACAGTAGTATTTCGCCCTTATGGCAACTATCCTTCTAACGGCTATACGCTAGTTGGCTACATGAGCGCACCCAATAAAACACATTATCTTGGGATCCTGGAGACTGGGGACTATGCGTGTGTATGTCCCATGTCAAACTGCTCTCCAAATTCGGCACAAAACCACTATTTTGCAGCCCATTATAAAACTATAGCGGCCTACTAGATTGAGTACCCTAGGCTAATCATATGTTACAGTGGGCAAGTAAAAGTAAATTATGTGCCTATCCAACGGCTGCGGGAAGTATGAACAATGAACAAGAGGGTTTTACGTAAGTGTCTGTGGGAGGAGAGGCAACACAAGTACCACTCCTACATGCGCAAACCAGCTCATCTAAGGCACTGTTTGAATATATTCATCTGTCGGTCTCCCTATAGGATGGGAGGAATGAAGGATGCATAGGTTATCCCAAAACAAGAGCATCGTTATTATGCCATTCTGTCAGCGTTAATAGCGGGAGATATTACGACTGCTTGTTAAATGTAGAATATGACTCAATCCCTGAATAACACCCCCTCTAATGAGCCATGGTCATTTGTATGGTGAAGAATCTTTAAAAACCCTTGGCTTTGAAGTTAATTCTTTATGCACCACTATGTCTAAGCTGCCTGTTTTTGGAGGTTGAAAGTGAAACACATTCCTTGGGCAAAAAGGTTCATTAGGAAAGCACTTTGATGGTGGACATTTTCAAACGTGAGACTTCTCTAACTCTTCCCTTCCTCATATGTTTTTGTCCAGCAAATAGATGGTGAAGCCTTCCTTCTGTTGACTCAGGTTGACCTAGTGAGGATCATGAGCATCAAGCTGGGTCCAGCCATAAAAATCTACAACTCAATCTTGATGTTCAAGACGGCAGAGGAATCGGCATGTAATGAGCTCTAACGAAGGTCGGAGGCCACTATTTTTACCCTGAGCAGAGCAGAGCCAGGAGAAGGAAGTCTACAGATAAGGATGTGAAGCACAAAGAACCATTCTTCTTCCCAGAGGAAGCAAACTGAATGCACATGTGAATTGCACAAGTTATTTTTTTTAAGACAGCCATATTGCGTACTGCGAATATCCAATGTGATTGACTCATTGGAGAAATGTCATTTTCAATCATCAGCTCTATTATGTGTAATATTATTGTACAGTATAGGCTCTTTTTATATTAGTGTTGGGGTGGTGCCACGAGTATGCTCGTTCTAACTAAAAACTAAAACTGGAAATGTAGTGCAAATGCGTCAGATTTCCTTTGGTGCATCACAATCAGCAACTGACATTTTCATCATGTAGAAAGTCCCATCTGCACAGGGCTTTAGCTGTTCCGGTCTCTGGGATGCTGATGTCATGCAGGTCAGAGAGATTCTAACTGAGAATGGAAGCTCAGTGATTCCCTAGGTGAGTGGCACAGAGAAATTAATACATTCATTAGAAAGTCCTCATGCTTTAAAAAAAATCCTTGTTACTTCTGTCTGGCTGCTGGGGTGGTGGTGCTGGTGGTGCTGGAGGACAAGGCTGTATAACTGAGAGAAGAGAGGGATTTTTATTAATTCACCAAACCAACAGGAACCATACTGTAAAACAAGACATCAGGCCCTGCATTTAATTTCCCTTTTGGTAAATGCACCCACCTATTATGCTTTATGGATAGCCATATACAGTACCTGTATAAAGACCAACATAGGTCACCTTGGTCTGGTTTCCCCAGTGTATTGTACAGTCATCTCCTCATCAGTACTGTTCAGGCCCTATGAAGCAGTGACAAGTGTCTGTTTACTTTAAGGTACTAACCCCAGGGAAGGGGTTTGGTTGAATGAATTAAATCTAAAAGTCCATATAGACAATTGTATTTCTTTACGTGGACTGTTGTTCACTTGTTTATTTGCATTCGGGTGGTATTCAGACCCCTTGACTTTTTCCACATTATGTTACGTTACAGCCTTAATCTAAAATGTATGATTGAGTGTAGATTCCTCGTCAATCTACACACAATACCCCATAATGACAAATTGAAAACAGGTTTTTACAAATGTTTGCAAATGTTTAAAAAAAAAAAAAAAAACAGATACCTTATTTACATAAGTATTCAGACCCTTTACTATGAGACTCAAAATTGAGCTCAGGTGCATCATGTTTCCATTGATCATCCTTAAGATGTTTCCACAACTTGATTTGAGTCCACCTGTGGTAAATTCAATTGATTGGACATGATATGGAAAGGCACACATCTGTCCATATAAGGTCCCACAGTTGACAGTGCATGTCAGAGCAAAAAACCAAGCCATGAGGTCGAAGGAATTGTGTCTAGGCACAGATCTGGGGAAGGTTACCAAAACATTTATGCAAAATTGAAGTTCCCCAAGAACACAGTGGCCTCCATCATTCTTAAATGGAAGAAGTGTGGAACCACTAAGACTCTTCCTGGAGCTGGTCGCCTGGCCAAACTGAGCAAACGGGGAGAAGTGCCTTGGTCAGGGATGTGACCAAGAAACCGATGGTCACTCTGACAGAGCTCCAGAGTTCCTCTGTGGAGATGGGAGGACCTCCCAGAAAGACAACCATCTCTGCAGAACTCCACCAATCAGGCCTTTATGATAGAGTGGCCAAACGGAAGCCACTTCTCAGTAAAAGGCACATGACAGCCCACTTGGAGATTGCCAGAAGGTACCTAAAGAACACTCAGACAATGGGAAGCAAGCTTCTCTGGTCTGATGAAACTAAGATTGAACTCTTTGGCCTGAATGCCAAGAATCACATTCTGCAGGAACCTGGCACCATCCCTACGGTGATGCATGGTGGTGGCAGCATCATGCTGTGGGGATGTTTTTCAGCGTCAGGGAATGGGAGGCTAGTCAGGATCGAGGGAAAGATGAAAAGAGCAAAGTACAGAGAGATCCTTGATGAAAACCTGCTCCAGAGTGCTCAGGACCTCAGACTGGGGCGAATGTTCACCTTCCAACAGGACAACCATTCTAAGCACACAGCCAAGACAACGCAGGAGTGGCTTCGGGACAAGTCTCTGAATGTCCTTGAGTGGCCCTGCCAGAGCCCGGACTTGAACCCGAAACCTGAAAATAGCTATGCAGTGACGCTCCCCATCCAATCTGACTGCGCTTGAGAGGATCTGCAGAGAAGAATGTGAGAAACTTCCCAAATACAGGTGTGCCAAGCTTGTAGCGTTATACCCAATAAGACTGGCTGTAATCACTGCCAAAGGTGCTTTAACAAAGTACTGAGTAAAGGGTCTGAATACTTATGTAAATGTTATATTTGACTTGTTTTATTATAAATTTGCAAAAATGTCTAAAAACCTGTTTTTGCTTTGTCATTGTGGGGTATTGTGCATAGATATTTTATTTTTTATTTCAACTTTACTTAAAACGTATTAGGGCAACATCCTCTGACATCATCCGCTGAAAAGGTAGAGCGCAAAATTCAAAAATATTTTTCCGAAATATTTAACTTTCATACATTAACGTGTGCAATACAACAAATTAAAGCTGAACTTTTTTGTTAATCTACCCATCGTGTCCAATTTCAAAAAAGGCCTTACAGCGAAAGCACAACATATGATAATGTTAGGTCAGAGCCTAGTCACAAAAACACATACAGCCATTTTCCAGCCAAAGAAAGGAGTCACAAAAAGCAGAAATAGAGATCAAATTAATCACTAACCTTTGATCTCCATCAGATGGCACTCATAGAACTTCATGTTACACAATACATGTATGTTTTGTTCGATAAAGTTCATATTTATATCCAAAAATCTCAGTTTACATTGGCACGTTATGTTCAGTAATGTTGTGCCTCGAAAACATCTGGCGAATTTGCAGAGAGCCACATCAATTTACAGAAATACTCATCATAAACTTTGATAAAAGATACAAGTGTTATGCTTGGAACTTTAGATAAACTTCTCCTTAATGCAACCGCTGTATCAGATTTCAAAAAATCTTTACGGAAAAAGAAAACCATGCAATAATCTGAGTCCAGCGCTGGGACACAAAAACAAGCCATACAGATACCCACCATGTTGTGGAGTCAGTAAAAGTCAGAAATAGTGTTATAAATATTCACTTACCTTTGATGATCTTCATCAGAATGCACTCCCAAGAATCCCAGTTCCACAACAAATGTTTGTTTTGTTCGATAAAGTCCATAATTTATGGCCAAATACCTCTTTTTGTTAGCACGTTTAGTTCACAAATACAAACTCACGAGGCGCGGGCAAGTCCAGGCGGAAGTTCAGACGAAAAGTTCAAAAAGTTATATTACAGTTCGTGGAAACATTTCAAACTATGTATAGAATCAATCTTTAGGATGTTTTTAACATAAATCTTCAATAATGTTTCAACCGGAGAATTCCTTTGTCTTTAGAAATGCAATGGAACGCAGCTACCTCTCAAGGGTGCACGTGTGATCATGGCCTTCTGCCAGACCTCTGGCTCAATCAGCTCTCATTCTCTCCTCCTTCACAGTAGAAACCTCAAACAAGGTTCTAAAGACTGTTGACATCTAGTGGAAGCCTTAGGAAGTGCAATATGACCCCATAGACACTGTATATTCGATAGGCAATGAGTTGAAAGACTACTAACCTCAGATTTCCCACTTCCTGGTTGGATTTTTCTCAAGTTTTTGCCTGCTATATGAGTTCTGTTATACTCAGACATCATTCAAACAGTTTTAGAAACTTCAGAGTGTTCCCTATCCATATCTACTAATAATATGCATATCTTTGTTTACTCTGTTTACTCTGGGCATGCTTTTCATCAGAACGTGAAAATGCTGCCCCCTATCCCAAACAGGTTTTAACCAGGTAGGCCAGTTGAGAACAATTTCTCATTTACAACTGCGACCTGGCCAGGATAAAGCAAAGCAGTGCGACACAAACAACAACACAGAGTTACACATGGAATAAACAAATGTACAGTCAATAAATAACACAATAGAAAAAATCTATATACAGTGTGTGCAAATGAGGTAAGATTAGGGAGGTAAGGCAATAAATAGGCCGTTGTGGCGAAGTAATTTAGCAATTAACACTGGAGTGACAGGTGTGCAGAAGATGAATGTGCAAGTCGAGATACTTGGGTGCAAAGGAGCAACAACAACAAAAATAACAATATGGGGATGAGGTAGTTGGATGGGCTATTTACAGATGGGCTATGTACAGGTACAATGATCTTTGAGCTGCTCTGACAGCTGATGCTTAAAGTTAGTGAGGGAGATATGAGTCTCCAGCTTCAGTGATTTTTGCAATTCGCTCCAGTCGGCAGCAGAGAACTGGAAGGAAATGCGGCCAAAGAAAGAATTGGCTCTGGGGGTGACCAGTGAAATATACCTGCTGGAGCAGGTGCTATGGGTGGGTGCTGCTATGGTGACCAGTGAGCTGAGATAAGGCGGGGCTTTACCCAGCAAAGACTTATAGATGACCTTGAGCCAGTGGGCTTGGCAAAGAATATGAAGTGAGAGCCAGCCAACGAGAGCATACAGGTCACAGTGGTGGGTAGTATATGGGGCTTTGGTGACAAAACAGATGTCACTGTGATAGACTGTATCCAATTTGCTGAGTAGTGTTGGAGGCTAATTTGTAAATGACCGGTAGGATAGTCAGTTTTACGAGGGTATGTTTGGCAGCATGAGAGAAGGATGCTTTGTCGCGAAATAGGAAACCGATTCTAGATTTCATTTTGGATTGGAGATGCTTAATGTGAGTCTGGAAGGAGAGTTTACAGTCTAACCAGACACCTAGATATTTGTAGTTGTCCACATATTCTAAGTCAGAACTGTAGTGATGCTGGGCGGGCGGGTGCGGCCAGCGATCGGTTGAAGAGCATGCATATAGTTTTACTTGCATTTAAGAGCAGTTGGAGGCCACGGAAGGAGAGTTGTATGGCATTGAAGCTTGTCTGGAAGTTAGTTAACAAGGATTCAAAGAAGGGCCAGAAGTATACAGAATGGTGTCGTCTGCGTAGAGGTGGATCAGAGAATCACCAGCAGCAAGAGCGACATCATTGATGTACACAGAGAAAAGAGTCTGCCCGAGAATAACGTTTTTAATTTTTTTTACCCCGTTTTCTCCCAAATTTCGTGGTATCCAATTGTTTAGTAGCTACTATCTTGTCTCATCGCTACAACTCCCATACGGGCTCGGGAGAGACGAAGGTTGAAAGTCATGCGTCCTCCGATACACAACCCAACCGAGCCGAACTGCTTCTTAACACAGCGCGCATCCAACCCGGAAGCCAGCCGCACCAATATGTTGGAGGAAACACCGTGCACCTGGCAACCTTGGTTAGCGTGCACTGCGCCCGGCCCGCCACAGGAGTCGCTGGTGCGCGATGAAACAAGGATATCCCAAACGGCCAACCCCTCCCTTACCCGGGCAACGCTAGGCCAATTGCGCATCGCCCCACGGACCTCCCGTTTGCGGCCGGTTACGACAGAGCCTGGGCGCGAGCGCAGAGTCTCTGGTGGCACAGCTGGCGCTGCAGTACAGCGCCCTTAACCACTGCGCCACCCGGGAGGCCCCGGCCTGAGAATTTAACCCTGTGGCACCCCCATAGAGACTGCCAGAGGTCTGGACAACAGGCCCTCAGATTTGACATACTGAACTCTGTCTGAGAAGTAGTTGGTGAACCAGGCGAGGCAGTCATTTGAGAAACCAAGGCTGTTGAGTCTGCCGATAAGAATGTGGTGATTTACAGTGTCGAAAGCCTTGGCCAGGTCGATGAATACGGCTGCACAGTAGTCTTTTATCGAAGGCGGTTATGATATCGTTTAGTACCTTGAGCGTGGCTGAGGTGCACCCATGACCAGATTGTATAGCGGAGGTACGGTGGGATTCTAAATGGTTGGTGATCTGTTTGTTAACTTGGCTTTCGAAGACCTTAGAAAGGCAGAGTAGAATATATATAGGTCTGTAACAGTTTGGGTCTAGAGTGGCTCCCCCTTTGAAGAGGGGGATGACCGCGGCAGCTTTCCAATCTTTGGGGATCTCAGACGATACGAAAGAGAGTTTGAACAGGCTAGTAATAGGGGTTGCAACAATTGCAGTGGATAATTTTAGAAAGAGAGGGTCCAGATTGTCTAGCCCAGCTGAGTTGTAGGGGGTCCAGATTTTGCAATTCTTTCAGAACATCAGCTATCTGGATTTGGCTTAAGGGGAAATATGGAGGCTTGGGCAAGTTACTGTGGGGGGTGCAGGGCTGTTGATAGTCCAAGCACAGCTGGGGCTGAAGCGGCAACGGTGAGAGACTTGTTTCTGGAAAGGTGGATTTTTAGAAGTAGAAGCTTGAATTCTTTGGGCACAGACCTGGATAGTATGACAGAATTCTGCAGGCTATCTCTGCAGTAGAATGAAACTCTGCCCCCTTTGGCAGTTCTATCTTGTCAGAAAATGTTATAGTTAGGGATGGAAATATCTGGATTTTTGGTGTCCTTCCTAAGTCATGATGAATCGGCGCGGCTCCGTGTTGACAAAGGGTCCAGGCCAATTGGCAAGAGAAGTGTTGTAGTTGGTGTACTTAGTTTGCTAGCTGGGAGACAGGCCTAGCTCGGGGCTAACTGGCGCATGCTTCTGGACAAGGGTGTTAGCAACAATAGCTCCAGAGCTTGCGTCAGGAATCTGGTGATGTAGTTGAAAAGAGCAGTCCGATATGATCAGAGCTGGTATCACGCTGTGCAGACTGGCAGGTATTATCCGGGCTATCCAGGCTAAAACGGCAGGAGTCCGAGCTAGAGGTAAAGACCGCTAGCAGAGGCTAACAATGACTAAATAGCTAGTAGCTAATTAGCTGGCTAGCCTGTGATGGCGGTTCTAGTTATAAGGTCTAAAAAAATAGCTGATCCGTACTACATTGGGTGAGGCGGGTTGCAGGAATGTATTTATTTTGAAAATGGACAAAAGAGATTGAAATGTACACAAAAAAACTGAAAAAGACCATATTTACATGGGATGAAAACAAACACATCTTACTGTTGTGCCATCTTGGATTTTTTTTTTGATTAAGGGGAAAAAACTATCTAATCCATTATAGAAAAAGGCTGTAACGTAACAAAATGTGGAAAGAGTCAAGGGGTATGAATACTTTCCGAATGCACTGAGAACTTGCATTTAAAGCAATCACTAAATATAATTGAATGGATACATTGCTGATCATCTCAAAGAGCATACTTAGTGCCCTTGAAAAAAGTTGACTGTAATATGCTATTTCTATTTTCAATGGGCTTTACTGAAGCCTAAAGAGAAAATGTTTTGCTTTTATTGATTTAATAATGTTTTTTCTTTCTTGTCACACCAGTGAGTGAGACTGCTGTGTACAGAATTATGCAATGCAATGTAAATGAGAAAAGAGCTTGCCATTTTTGCAGTGTAATAATGATGAAACCTTTATTCCACCTGTATTGATTCACAAATAAATACAACGAGAAGTACACTAAGTCTGCCTTGTCTACTTGTGTCCCAGGTGTTATTGCTGTCTCAAGTTGTACTTTCAGTGTACACTAAACCCACTTTGGATTTGTTGAAGTCTTCAGTAACAGAATATTATACATCTGTTATTTAGCTAATTTCAAATAATTTTGACATCCTGTCACACGGTGCTATTTTTTTCTCCTGTCACCTTGTTAGAATAATCAGCCTAAGAATGGAAACATCATTTACTTGTTCTATTTTCATGCAGTGAAAGTAAAGACCTTTAATTGTTGCATGGTTCAACACAATATTTTATTTTCTAGTATTTGTTATTACATGAACAACATCTGACAACTGTTGTTTGATCATTGTGTCTCTGCTCCAGTCTTCTAAATCACCTCAAAGTACAACTCTAAGATGAAATCTTTGTTAACCTCCGCTAGCGGAACCCCTCACCAACAGCCAATGAAATTGTAGGGCGCCAAATACAGATCATCAGAAATCTCATAAATCAAATTTCTCAAACATACAAGTATTAGGCACCACTTTAAAGATAAAATTCTCGTTAATCCAGCCACACTGTCTGATTTCAAAAATGCTTTACAGCTAAAGATCCACAAACGATTATGTTAGGTCACCACCAAGTCACAGAAAAACCCAGCCATTTTTACAGCCAAAGAGAGGAGTCACAAAAAGCACAAATAGAGATCAAATTAATCACTAACCTTTGATGATCTTCACCAGATGACACTCATAGGACTTCATGTTACACAATACATATATGTTTTGTTCGGTAAAGTTCATATTTATATACAAAAATCTCATTTTTACATTGGCGTGTTATGTTCAGTAGTTCCAAAACATGCAGTGATTTTGCAGAGAGCCACATCAATTTACAGAAATACTCTTTATAAATGTTGATGAAAATACATGTGTTATACATGGAACTATAGATAAACGTCTCCTTAATGCAACCGCTGTCTCAGATTTCAAAAAAACTTTGCGGAAAAAGCATAATCTGAGTACGGCACTCAGAGCCCAAAACAGCCAAAATAAATATCTGCCATGTTGCGCAGACAACATTAGTCAGAAATAGCATTATAAATATTCACTTACCTTTGATGATCTTCATCAGAATGCACTCCCAGGAATCCCAGTTCGACAATAAATGTTTGATTTGTTCCATAAAGTCCATCATTTATGTCCAAATAGCTTCTTTTGTTAGGGCGTTTGGTAAACAAATCCAAACGCGCGTTCAGGTCCAGCCGAACGTTGAACGAAAAGTTCAAATGTTATATTACAGGTCGTAGAAACTAGTCAAACTAAGTATAGAATCAATCTTTAGGATGTTTTTATCATAAATATTCAATAATGTTCCAACCGGAGAATTCCATTGTCTGTAGAAAAGCAATGGAACGAGAGCTACCTCTCATGTGAAATGCGCGTGACTGAGATCGAGGCTGCTGCCAGACCTCTGACTCAATCCCCTCTCATCCGGCCCCCCTTCACAGTAGAAGCCTGAAACAACGTTCTAAAGATGGCTGACATCTAGTGGAAGCCTTAGGACGTGCAAAATGACCCATATGCCACTGTGTATTCGATAGGGGCTGAATTCAAAAACTACAAACCTCAGATTTCCCACTTCCTGTTTGGATTTTTCTCAGGTTTTAGCCTGCCATATGATTTCTGTTATACTCACAGACATCATTCAAACAGTTTTAGAAACTTCAGAGTGTTTAATATCCAATACAGATAATAAAATGCATATATTAGCAAATGGGACTGAGTAGGAGGCAGTTTACTCTGGGCATGCTATTCATCCAAAAGTGAAAACGCTGTCCCCTATCCCAAAGACGTTTTAAGGAATCATAGTCTTTGATTTGTTTTGTCTCACACAATATTGCAGATATAAAATGTATTATTTACTGCAAAGCATAAAGATGTTTTCAACAGCATTGGGAAATATGAATATGCATTGCAACAGATGTGGTTCATGATTATTCTCATGATTTACCTCAATTCAATGTTTGGTGGTGCTAAGGAAAGTGTACAGCATGGAGGAGTCTAGATTAGGTTGGGTTCAGAGGACTAGCTTTAAGGGGAATATGTAATATTACCCTAAAAAAGGCAGCTATCTATAGAAAAACAGTGAGTCACTTGTCTCCAGTACCTCTGCAGCCAGAGTATTTCAGTTGTTGGCATCTTTTGGACATTTCAGGCTGAAGTTGGCATCTATTCTTGCCTTGTGAATATTTATTGTAACTTTTGGTGCTATTTTTCCACTTAATTAAGATAACAAGTCCACAGGCTTACGAGATTATGAATGCTTATGCATATGAATATGAATAAACATATACAGTGGGGCAAAAATGTATTTAGTCAGCCACCAATTGTGCAAGTTCTCCCACTTAAAAAGATGAGAGAGGGCTGTAATTTTCATCATAGGTACACTTCAACTATGACAGACAAAATGAGAAAAAAAAATCCAGAAAATCACATTGTAGGATTTTTTATGAATTTATTTGCAAATTATGGTGGAAAATAAGTATTTGGTCAATAACAAAAGTTTATCGCAATATTTTGTTATATACCCTTTGTTGGCAATGACAGAGGTCAAACCTTTTCTGTAAGTCTTCACAAGATTTTCACACACTGTTGCTGGTATTTTGAACCATTCCTCCATGCAGATCTCCTCTAGAGCAGTGATGTTTTGTGGCTGTTGCTGGGCAACACGGACTTTCAACTCCCTCCAAAGATTTTCTATGGGGTTGAGATCTGGAGACTGGCTAGGCCACTCCAGGACCATGAAATGCTTCTTACGAAGCCACTCCTTCGTTGCCCAGGCGGTGAGTTTGGGATCATTGTCATACTGAAAGACCCAGCCACGTTTCATCTTCAATGCCCTTGCTGATGGAAGGAGGTTTTCACTCAAAATATCACGATACATGACCCCATTCATTCTTTCCTTTACACGGATCAGTCGTCCTGGTCCCTTTGCAGAAAAACAGCCCCAAAGCATGATGTTTCCCCCCCCATGCTTCACAGTAGGTATGGTGTTCTTTGGATGCAACTCAGCATTCTTTGTCCTCCAAACACAACGAGTTGAGTTTTTACCAAAAAGTAATATTTTGGTTTCATCTGACCATATGACATTCTCCCAATCTTCTTCTGGATCATCCAAATGCTCTCTAGCAAACTTCAGACGGGCCTGGACATGTATTGGCTTAAGCAGGGGGACATGTCTGGCACTGCAGGATTTGAGTCCCTGGCGGCGTAGTGTGTTACTGATGGTAGGCTTTGTTACTTTGGTCCCAGCTCTCTGCAGGTCATTCACTAGGTCCCCCCATGTGGTTCTGGGATTTTTGCTCACCGTTCTTGTGATCATTTTGACCCCACGGGGTGAGACCTTGCGTGGAGCCCCAGATCGAGGGAGATTATCAGTGGTCTTGTATGTCTTCCACTTCCTAATAATTGCTCCCACAGTTGATTTCTTCAAACCAAGCTGCTTACCTATTGCAGATTCAGTCTTCCCAGCCTGGTGCAGGTCTACAATTTTGTTTCTGGTGTCCTTTGACAGCTCTTTGGTCTTGTCCATAGTGGAGTTTGGAGTGTGACTGTTTGAGGTTGTGGACAGGTGTCTTTTATACTGATAACAAGTTCAAACAGGTGCCATTAATACAGGTAACGAGTGGAGGACAGAGGAGCCTCTTAAAGAAGAAGTTACAGGTCTGTGAGAGCCAGAAATCTTGCTTGTTTGTAGGTGACCAAATACTTATTTTCCACCATAATTTGCAAATAAATTCATAAAAAATCCTACAATGTGATTTTCTGGATTTCTTCCCCTAATTTTCTCTGTCATTGTTGAAGTGTACCTATGATAAAAATTACAGGCCTCTCATCTTTTTAAGTGGGAGAACTTGCACAATTGGTGGCTGACTAAATACTTTATTGCCCCACTGTACATATGAATAAAACAACATAGCTCAGACCCAAAACGCATGTGGTCTCTGTTGCTGACGTGAGCAGTACTTTTAAGCGTGTTAACCATCTCAAGGCTGCTGGCCCTGGACGGCAAGCCAAGCCGCATACTAAGTGCATGCACAGACCAGCTGGCTGGAGTGTTAATAGACATATTCAACATCTCCCTATCCCAGTCTGTTGTCCCCACTTGCTTCAATATGTCTACCATTCTTCCTGTACCCAAGCAAGCTAAGGTAACTGAACTAAATGACTATCGCCCCGTAGCACTCACCTCTGTCATCATGAAATGCTTTCAGAGGCTAGTCAAGGACCATATCACCTCCACCTTGCCCGACACCCTAGACCCACTTCAGTTGAGTACAGGCTTAACTGAATGAACAAAGATGGAATGCAATATGACATTTTATTAAATAGTTTGGGGAATGGCCTGTTCTCTGACAGATGATCCTCGGAGCCAGATGATGTGATGGCAGGTAGCCCTATGCGGGGCTGCTAGCATCGAAACATCCCCACTGGTGGAAAGGAGTTTCACCGATGAGCCTAAAGGTTATTATAGCTGGTGGTGATGGGGATGTGGATGGTTGTCGAAAACTTTTTCTGAAAAACAGTAAGTGAGAGAACAAGGGTAAGTTAATATATAAATACATCCCAAGATTTATGCCCATTGGTTGAGAGAGAGGAAGGCGATCATTACAAGAGTGAGCCCATAGTTTAAACAGCAAGCGTGGGAAATGTGCATTATTGTGCCGTGCTTATAGGCTATAAGGTAAATAGGTGAATGACATTCCAAACATGGCTAAGAGGAAAAGAAACAAGGTGCTATGCTGATGATACGTTTCTATTCATTCCCACTATTCCCGTAGAATAGGAAAAAAAGTGAATTATGTTATGCTTACTGGATGAAGTTAAACAAGCATTCAGATCCACCTTCCTGATTGAACTTAAATGACTTACATTTCAATCGATTACAGGCTTAACTGAATAAAAAACTATCGTTATATTTTATTAAATAGTTTGGGGAATGGCTTCGTCTCCAGGGGGAGATCCTCTGATCAGGTAGCCCTATACGAGGCTGCCGGCATCAACTTACATAGTTGACATGCATGATTACATTGTGTATGTTTATGCATACAGCAATTATTATTTAATATGTCCTCACCTGGGATTTGAACTCATTCCGATGTTTCTGCTATGCCATCATGTGTGTGTCAATGACTGATTTCACCTGTAGGCCTATTCTTACACTTTGCACTAAAAGGTACATCTCAGCTTTGTTAAAAAATACACTGAACAAAAATATGAATGCAACATGTAAAGTGTTGGTCCCATGTTTCATGAGCTGAAACAAAATATCCCAGAAATGTTCCATACACACTAAAAGCTTAATTTGTTTACATCCCTGTTAGTGAGCATTTATCCTTTGCCAAAATAATCCATCCACCTAACAGGTGTGGCATATCAAGAGCTGATTACACAGCATGATCATTACACAGGTGCACCTTGTTCTGGAGGCAAAAAAAGGCCACTCTAAAATGTGCAGTTTTGTCACACAACACAATGCCACATATATATGTCTCAGGTTTTGATAGAGAGTGCAATTGGCATGTTGACTGCAGGAATGTCCACCTTAGCTGTTGCCAGATAATTCAATGTTAATTTCTCTGCCATATGCCGCCTCCAACGTCGTTTTAAGGAATTTGTCAGTACATCCAACCGGCCTCACAACTTCAGACCATGTGTATGTGGGCGAGCGGTTTGCTGATGTCAACTTGTGAACAAAGTGCCCATGGTAGCGGTGGGATTATGCAATAGGCAGGCATAAACTACGGACAACGAACATAATTGCATTTTATTGATGTCAATCTGAATGCACAGAGATACCGTGACGAGGTCCTGAGGCCCATTGTCGTGCCGTTTATCCGCATGATAATGTACAGCCTCATGCGCAAGGATTTGTACACAATTCCTGGAAACAGAAAATGTTCCAGTTTTTACTGCATACTCACCAGATATGTCTCCCATTGAGCATGTTTGGGATGCTCTGGATCAACGTGTAAGACTGCATGTTCCAGTTCCCGCCAATATCCTGCCTCTTCGCACAGCCATTGAAGAGGAGTGGGACAACATTCCACAGGCCAGAATCAACAGCCTGATATATGCGCTGCATGAGGCAAATGGTGGTCACACCAGATACTCACTGGTTTTCTGATCCACACGTGTACCTTTTTTTTTGGTATCTGTGACCAACAGATGCGTATCCGTATTCCCAGTCATGTGAAATCCCTAGATTAGGCCTAAGGATTTTAATTCAATTGACTGATTTCCTTATATGAACTGTAACGTAGTAAAATCTTTGAATGCATGTTGTGTTTATATTTTTGTTCAGTGTAGAATATGCATAAAATGCATCCTCCAATTGCAACGTCTGCCTATGCACACACATATTGTCTCAAGAAAATGTTATATTTTTAATACCCTCAAACACCCAGTTATGCTACCTAATTTCAAAACAGGCAATCATCACTGTCAATCGTGAATGATCATTTGATTTATCTCATTGTGTTTTATAGGAATAGCTTATGCATTTTGATCTTCTTGAATTACTGTTTTGTGAGTGACTTAGAGCAGATGGTGTTAACAAACTATTAGCCTTTATTGTATTTTGTTTCAATCAAAGCATATATCCTGCCTAGTGGCTCTGTTGAGTTTTGGCTCATGATTAAAAAAATATTGATATTCAGCTTCAGCTAACTATCCTAAAATCTCATTAGAAATTAAGTGTTTTTGGTGTAACTGTCAAAGCTCAGGAGAAGACCCAGATACAGAAAGTCTTGAAGTAACAAAAGTTTATTACAAAAACAGGGGGCAGGCGAAAGACAGGTCAAGGGCAGGCATAAGTCAGTAATCCAGAGGTAGAGTCCGAAAGGTACAGAACGGCAGGCAGGCTCAGGGTCAGGGCAGGCAGAGGTCAGTAATCCAGGGTGGTGTGACAAGGTACAGAACATTACATTTACATTTAAGTCATTTAGCAGACGCTCTTATCCAGAGCGACTTACAAATTGGTGCATTCACCTTATGACCTCCAGTGGAACAGTAGTGCATCTAAATCTTTTCAGGGGGAGGGGGGGTGAGAGGGATTACTTTATCCTATCCTAGGTATTCCTTAAAGAGGTGGGGTTTCAGGTGTCTCCGGAAGGTGGTGACAGGCTCAGGGCAGACAGAATGGTCAAAACCGTGAAAACTAGAAAACAGGAACTATAGAAAGAGAGGAGCATGGGGAAACTGCTGGTAGGCTTGACGAGACAAAACAAATTGGCAACAGACAAACGGAGAACACTGGTACAAATACACTGGAGATAATGGGGAAGGTGGGCGACACCTGGAGGGGGGTGGAGACAAGCACAAAGACAACTTTGATCTAACTTTACTAAACTAGCATCATTGTGAGAAGTGATAATCTTTCATTTGTAATAATAATAATAAGTAGGACTATTGAGTAGGACTATTAAGCATAGGTAACAGAACTTGATGAATGTTGTTTTAAATGACTGGAGCTCCCTTCGTGGTTATAAAAGAAGAGCGCTAAAGTCCCTTGGGCTTTGCAGTGGCTACTCTGTTTTGGGTGTCCTCGGTAAGAGGGTGTCGCAGTAACCAAGTGGTCACATCGTTTTGGGTTCCACTGCACAAGAGTGGGGTTGGTGGTGTTTTATGAACATCAAGGTGAATTTCGATTGTTATTTTTTTTACGTTCTGATTGGCCAAGCCTCTAACAGGCCCCCACAGTGTAGCCTTCAGTTCTTCATCATTCTCCACCACCAGAGAGAAGACAGGGAAGAAACCCCCTAATTACCTACCTGCAGACTGCTGTAGCCTACATATTTATTTGGTTTGTCATTCAATCATTGTTCATGGAATTTTTGTGGTAATTAAATATAATTTAGTTAGAATTGATCAGAATACATTTTTTGTGTATTCTCAAATTGAAAAAAGTGAGGGAGTGCCTCACCTCGTACGCCCCCAGCACTACACACCTGCGCATGACTCTCCTGAGGGTGGAGCAGAAACCCAGCGCATCACCAGGGGCACGCTGCCTGCCATCCAGGACATTTATAGAACTCTGTGTCGAAGGAAGGCCAAGAAATGCATTAAGGACCTCATCCACCCGAACCATGGTCTGTTGTTCACTCTGCTACCCTCTAGAAGACAGATATAAGGTGCATCAGAGCCTGGACCGAGAGACTGAGAAATGGCTTCTGTCACCAGGTCATCAGACTGTTGAACAGCCATCACTAGCCGGCTACCCGGTACTCAGCCCTGCACCTGGAGACTAATGCCACGTATTTGAATGCTGGTCACCTCATATTCTGCTTATATAATGTTGTTTACGCACTGTGTACGTACAGTAGTATATACTGTGCATACCATTTTATTTCCCAAATGATATACTGTCTATACCAGGGCTCTCCTGTGGTTTGACCTACAAACTATTATGACCACTCTGTGGAAATGATGGTGCCCCCCCCACATCTTTGACTCTAAAGAATTAAGAATTTGTCAAATCCCCTATGGGGAACAATGAGTGGTTAGAAAATACCATTGAAACCATTTCCCTGTTTGACCACTAAGTTTTATGGGTATTATGACACCTCCACTGTGGGGCTCTATACACCCCACATATTTATATTCTGGATTCTCACACATGCTCACTCTAATATACAGTATACATCTAATTTGGATTGTTATTTATTGATTTATTGTTGTTTTGTATTTGCAAGACATTCTACGGCACTGTTGGAGCTAACACCTGTGCACGAGAACCATCATTTATTTGATCGCTAGGGCACAGTGCAAATTGCAGATAGACCAGGTTAATGTGCTAGATTGTTATAACACCGCTTGAATATTTTGACATGTGCCCTCAGACACAACACGATCCATGAACTTGGCTGATAATGAATCCAAATGTAAAATAACTACTCTTGGCCCTGACTGAGAGGATCAGATGTGAAATGCAATTATCACTCATCATAGCTATTTCTGGTTTCCACTCCCAAGGATACATTTCAGATGATTATTATGTGACTGAATCTAATAAGCAAGTCATCTCATGATTGCCTCTTTCAATTTTGGAAAAGAGTAGGGTAGCAGAGAGCCAACATTTTTCATATTGTTGTGACTGATACAATATTATCATGAACAATTGATCCTGACTCATTGTAATGGGTGGTTCAATTGGTCATTTAATAATTTGTGCTCAACTTGTGTGATGTCATTTCCCCCCACTTTTCGTGCTGCATTGGCTAGAAGAACTTAATGCATATTTTAAAGAGGCTGGCATAGATTTTAAAGTATTTTCAAATCAAGCACCAGCTTATAACCTACATTCTAAATAGTTTCCTACATGGTGTAATGACCCGTACAAACACTTCCTCATAGAATGTTGTGAATGGAGTTTTGGGTTCTCCTGTGGAGCGCCTTATCTTCAACTGGAGAAACCCAGTTAGCCCACACACACAGCTAATCCTCAACCCTCCCCCCCCTTCCAGAAACACTTGGCCTTAGAGCTACAGTGAAAATAGGTCATGCTCTCACACAGCAGACTGACTAATTGCATCAGCAATTGTCTTTGTAATATCAAACAATCAATCAAATGTATTTATAAAGCCCTTTTTACATCAGCCAATGTCACAAAGTGCTATACAGAAACCCAGTCTAAAACCCCAAACAGCAAGCAATGCAGGTGTAGCAGCACAGTGGCTAGAAAAAAACTCCCTAGAAAGGCAGGAACCAAGGAAGAAACCTAGAGAGGAACCAGGCTCTGATGGGTGGCCAGTCCTCTTCTGGCTGTGCCGGATTAAGATTATAACAGTATATAGTCAAGATGTTCAAACATTCATAGATGACCAGCAGGGTCAAATAATAATCACAGTGGTTGTAGAGGGTGCAACAGGTCAGCACCTCAGGAGTAAATGTCAGTTGGCTTTTCATAGCCGAGCATTCAGAGTAAGAGACAGCTGGTCCGGTAGAGAGAGAGAGAGTCGTAAACAGCAGGTCCGGGGCAAGGTAGCTCATCTGGTGAACAGGTCAGGGTTCCATAGCTGCAGGCAGAACAACCATGCAGGATATAGCCCCACCCACTTTGCCAAAGCACAGCCCCCACACCACTAGAGGGATATCTTCAAACCACCAACTTACTGCCCTGAGACAATGCTGACAGATTTTGACAGAAATATTCAGACTTTTGCAATGTTACGAAGCAAGAGCAAGAGGACAAGTACATTAGAGAGTCTAGTTTGAGAAACAGACGCCTCACAAGTCCTCAACTGGCAGCTTCATTAAATAGTACCCGCAAAACACCAGTATCAACGTCAACAGTGAAGAGGCGACTCCGGGATGATGGCCTTCTAGACAGAGTTGCAAAGAAAAAGGCATATTTCAGACTGGCCAATAAAAAGAAAAGATTAAGATGGGCAAAAGAACACAGACATTGGACAGAGGAACTCTGCCTAGAAGGCCAGCATCCTGGAGTCGCTCATCACATTCCCAGTGGGTCAGAAGTTTACATACACTCAAATAGTATTTGGCAGCATTGCCTTTAAATTGTTTAACTTGGGTCAAACATTTTGGGTAGCCTTCCAAAAGCTTCCCACAATAAGTTGGGTGAATTTTGGCCCATTCCTCCTGACAGAGCTGGTGTAACTGAGTCATATTTGTAGGCCTTCTTGCTCACACACGCTTTTTCAGTTCTGCCCAGAAATGTTCTATTTGATTGAGATCAGGGCTTTGTGATGGCCAATACTTTGACTTTGTTGTCTTAAGCCATTTTGCCACAACTTTGTAAGTATGCTTGGGGACATTGTCCATTTGGAAGACCCATTTGCGACCAAGCTTTCACTTCCTGACTGATGTCTTGAGATGTTGCTTCAATATATCCACATAATTTTCTGACCTCATGATGCCACCTATTTTGAGCAGTGGACCAGTCCCTCCTGCAGCAAAGCACCCCCACAACTTGATGCTGCCACCCCCGTGCTTCACGGTTGGGATGATGTTCTTCGGCTTGCAAGCCTCCCCTTCTTTTTACAAACATAACAATGTTCATTATGGCCAAACAGCTCTATCAGACCAGAGGACATTTCTCCAAAAAGTACGATATTTGTCCCCATGTGCAGTTGCAAACCGTAGCAGTGGCTTCTTGCTTGCTGAGCTGCCTTTCAGGTTATGTCGTTTTACTGTGGATATAGATACTTTTGTACCTGTTTCCTCCAGCACCTTCACAAGGTCCTTCGCTGTTGTTCTGGGATTGATTTGCACTTTTCGCACCAAAGTACATTCATTTCTAGGAGACAGAACGCGTCTCCTTCCTGAGCAGTATGACGGCTGCGCAATCCCATGGTGTTTATACGTGTGTACTATTGTTTGTACAGCTGAACGTGGTGCCTTCAGGCATTTGGAAATTGCTCCCAAGGATGAACCAGACTTGTGGAGGTCTACAATTTTATTTTTGAGGTCTTGGCTGATTTCTTTTGATTTTCCCATGATGTCAAGCAAAAGGCACTGAGTTTGAAGGTAGGCCTTGAAATACATCCACAGGTACACCTCCAATTGATTCAAATGATGTCAATTAGCCTATCAGAAGCTTCTAAAGCCATCGCATCATTTTCTGGAATTTTCTAAGCTGTTTAAACACACAGTCAACTTAAACTTCTGACCCACTGGAATTGTGATACAGTGAATTATAAGGGAAATAATCTGTCTGTAAACAATTGTTGGAAAAATTACTTGTGTCAAGCACAAAGTAGATGTCTTAACCGACTTGCCAAAACTATAGTTTGTTAACAAGAAATTTGTGGAGTGGTTGAAAAACGAGTTTTAATAAGTCCAACCTAAGTGTATGTAAACTTCCGACTTCAACTGTATATAGTGAAAACAATAGTGGTCCTAAAACGGATCCTTGAGGAACACCGAAACATATAGTTGATTTGTCAATAAACAAACCATCCACAGAGACAAACTGAAATCTTTTTGACAGATAAGATCTAAACCAGGCCAGAACTTGTCCTTGTAGACCAATTTGGCTTTCCAATCTCTCCAAAATAATGGCATGATTGATGATGTCAAAAGCAGCACTAAGGTCTAGGCGCACAAGGACAGATGCAGGGCCTTGGTCTGATGCCATTAAAAGGTAATTTACCACCTTCACGAGTACAGTCTCAGTGCTATGTGTCACACCCTGATCTGTTTCACCTGTCCTTGTTATTGTCTCCAGGTGTCGCTTGTTTTCCCCAGTGTATTTATCTCTGTGTTTCCTGTCTCTCTGTGCCAGTTCGTCTTGTATGTCCAAGTCACCCAGCATTCTCCTTCTAGTCTTTCCGATTTTGACCCTTGCCTGTTTCTGGACTCTGTACCTGCCTGCCTGACCATTCTGCCTGCCTTAAACTCGAACCTGCCTGCCACTCTGTTCCTCCTGGACTCCGATGTGGTTTTTAACCTTTTGCCTGCCCACGACCATTCTCTTGCCTACTCCTTTTTGGATTATTAAACATCTGAGACTCCAACCATCTGCCTCTTGTGTCTGTATCTGGGTCTCATCTTGAGTTATGATAGTTATGATGGGGTCTAAAACCAGACTGAAGCGTTTCGTATACATTGTTTCTCTTCAGGAAGGCAGTGAGTTGCTGCGCAACAGCTTTTGCTAAAAATGTTGAGAGGAATGGGAGATTTGATATAGGCCAATAGTTTTTAAATATTTTATTGGTCAAGGTTTGGCTTTATTACTGCCACTTTTAGTGAGTTTGGTACACATCCGGTGGATAGAGAGCCGTTTATTATGTTCAACATAGGAGGGCCAAGCACAGGAGCAGCTCTTTCAGTGGTTTAGATGGAATTGGGTACAGTATGCAGCTTGAAGGTTTAGAGGCCATTACTATTTTCATGAATGTGTCAAGAGATATAGGATTAAACCATTTGAGTGTCTCCCTTGATCCTAGGTCCTGGCAGTGTTGTGCAGACTCAGGACAACTTAGCTTTGGAGAAATACGCCGATTTAAAGAGGAGTCCGTAATTTGCTTTCTAATGATCATGATCTTTTCATCAAAGAAGTTCATGAATTTATCACTGCTGAAGTCAGCTTTACGACAGTATCAAAAATATATTTTGGATTGTTCTTATTCTCCACAAATAAGTTGGAAAAATAGGATGATCGAGCAGCAGTGAGGGCCCTTTGATATTGTACGGTACTGTCTTTCCAAGCTAGCAGGAAAAGACTTCCAGTTTGCAGATTATTTGTTGCGATTGCAGATGTAATAAATTGGTGGTACGAAAGTCCAGGATTATGAGGAAAAACAATATTTATTCCACGGGACAAAACTAGGTCCAGAGTATGATTGTGGCAGTGAGTAGGTCCAGAAACATAATAGACGGATGCCGTTGAGCCCAGGTGTCAGTTTTTGATTAACCTGGGTAAAGATCCTAACTTTACCAAGGATTAAATCAAAATAGTCTGAAAAGAAGAATGCATACCCACAAGCAAAGTTCAGCTTCAAATCCAAGCCAAGGTAAAGATTGGGGAGAAGGGGAGAGAGAGGAGGAGGAGAGGGAGAATTGTAAAACTATATGGCTGAATTTGCCTGGCCCAGCCTGTAATTATCACGTGTCTTCAAAGTTTTTCAGTGTTCTTCTCCTAATAGTGCAACACAGGAATCAGCAGCCAAATCTGACAACCTAAAGATTTAGGATTTTAATTTGATCACTCTTTTGTTGCTGAGAATTTTCCTACAAAGCAGGAAAACAAACTTGCAGTGTTATTTGAGGTTTAAAAAGGCTTTTAGGGGCCTCACGATTGGCGTAGCGGTCAAAGTTACTGCTTCGCAATGTTACGGCATCGCTACAGCCTGGGGTTATACTTGGCTCATTGCGCTCTAGCAACTCCTTGTGGCGGACTGGGCGCCTGCAGGCTGACTTCGGTCGTCGGTTGAACTGTGTTTCCTCCGACACATTGGTGCACCTGGCTTCCGGGTTAAGCAATCAGGTGTTAAGAAGCGCAGCTTGGCGAGTTCTTGGCACACCCATCCCGTTAGCGGATGAATCGTCAACATCCGCTGAATTGCAGAGCGCCAAATTCAAATTAAATTACTAAAATTATTTAATTTTCATGAAATCACAAGTGCAATATAGGAAAACACAGGTTAGCTTTTTGTTAATCCACCTGGCGTGTCAGATTTCAAAAAAGCTTTTCGGCGAAAGCAAACCAAGCGTTTATGTAAGGACATCTCTCTCACCAGACAAAACATTACAAACAGCTAGCAGCAAAGTAGATTGGTCACGAAAGTCAGAAAAGCAATAAAATGATCTTCGGATGTTTGCACTCACAAGACTCACAGTTACACAATAAATGTTCCTTTTGTTCCATAAAGATTATTTTTATATCCAATATACATACCTCCATTTGGTTGGCGCGTTATGTTCAGAAATCCACAGGCTCGAGCGGTCACGACGGGGCAGACGAAAATTCCAAATAGTATCCGTAAATTTTGTAGAAACATGTCAAACGTTTTTTATAATCAATCCTCAGGTTGTTTTTACAATAAATAATCGATAATATTTCAACCAGACCGTAGCATTTTCAATAGGAGAGAGAGAGAAAATGTCTGCTCCAAGCTGCTCGCGCATGCAAAACTCTGCTGGCACCCACCACTGATGTGATGTGATCTTTCGCGCTCATTTTCAGAATAAAAGGCTGAAACTATGTCTAAAGACTGTTCAGACCATGTGGAAGCCATAGGGAAAGGAATCTGGTTGATATCCCTTTAAATGGAGGGAAGGCATGCAATGGAACAGGGAGCTTTCAAAATAGAAGGCACTTCCTCTTTGGATTTTTCTCAGGTTTTCGCCTGCAACATCCGTTCTGTTATACTCACAGACAATATTTTGACAGTTTTGGAAACTTTAGAGTGTTTTCTATCCTAATCTGACAAATATATGCATATTCTAGTTTCTGGGCCTGAGAAATAGGCAGTTTCATTTGGGTACGTTTTTCATCCAAACATCAAAATACTGCCCCCTACACTCAAAAGGTTAAGAAGCGCAGCTTGGCGAGTCATGTTTCGGAGGATGCATGACTCGACCTTCGCCTCTCCCGAGACCATTGGCGAGTTGCAGCAATAAGACAAGATCGTAATTGGATCGCAATTGGATATCAAGAAAAATGGGGTAAAATTACAACAAAAATAGGTTTGTAATTTTCACTTGAAAATTCCAAACTTGATTAGTCATAACAAAACATGTATGAACCTCTACACAAGTGGATTATAATCCACATAATAATTCTAACGTCCTGTTACTGCGGGATTATTTTCCTGCTGTAGCAAACGGCCTCAAATTAAGATCCTACATCTGTATAGCTTTTTCAGTTGTCTCCAAGTCATCTCTGATTTATGTCAAATCACATCAGTGAAAGGGACCCAGAGTGTGCTTATTGCTGCCTACAGTTCTGTTGTCTCTTGATGATGGAGCGGATGTTCCACACTATTACCTTCCTCAGCCTGTTAGGCAGTCGCTTTGGGAGCCCCTGACCAGTGCCAGGGCAAGTCTATGCATGCATGACCAGGATAATGACAGAGTGTAGGCTACCTACACGACAAGGCAAATATACTGACTGTTTTCATTGTAACCAATTTAAGAATTGTCTCTTAAATTATGATTCTATTTTACACATAATAAGAGTCTATTTAATTCCAGCCTAAGGCATTTGGCTCATACTCATCTATGCCTAAATATTTTATGTAGTTGGTAGTTTGGTAAACGTTTAGAAAACATTTTGGAACCCACTAAAGATAGATAAGACCTCATCACTTCATGATCCACACAGCAACATAATATAACTCTATGGCACATGGTTACTTTAAGCACTCACAATGTCTTTACATCTGCACAGAATGAATGAAGATATTCTTGTTGCAGATGTCATTTAAACAAAGGGAGATTAATGAACATCTTGATGTTAAGACATCACATTATTCAATCTAAATGACTAGAGTAATTCCAGGGGCAGACTATGCTTTTCAGCATCAGAGCATACGTTTGTGCGAATCACAGCTTTCTTTGTCTGAGGTCTTAACTAACTAATGTTTTCCTGCCATGCTGCCACAGCAACCAGCATCCTCGTTACCATGGAGACACCATATCTGGTCCCCCCGAGTTTTAGATGGGCATCAATGCCATGTATGTGTGTGCATGCTTGTGTGCCTGTACAGGCAGGTGTGCATACAGTATGTGTTTAGAAATCCTTTCCACCAATCATATTTATATTTTAGAATGAAATCACAGAGATCTGCTAAAAGACAAATATCAAAGATATCTCTTATTTATTCAGTAATGGTCTATCTTTATGTTAAACACGTCACAATGTTAATTTGTGGTGGTGACACAATGGAGCTACACAAGTGACTACTTTTCATTTGAGAGAAAGTGACATTAGAACCTGGCACAATCTCTCAGTGCCTGCCACTGCATCTGTATGGCAGTCTATTGTTCAAATGTCCTCCAGACTAAGACTGCTGATAAGCAATGGAAGGGCTAGAACACTGATATTTTGTGTTTTATAAGCACCATGTTTGAGGGATCAGTATTTCATGACTATTAGCTTGTTCGTGATTGAGCCAAGGTTGTTTGAATTTACTAACTAACTCTAGTCGAGTTAAGAATGGACTTGCCAGTAAACACTTCGATAACAGTATGGAAAGTATGACTTTTGATTAAAAATAGCCAAGTTTCCATTGGAGCTCTTAAAGAGTGTGTCAGTCAGTATCTGTTACCCCAACATTTTCCAGAGAGACAGGCTAGTCTTCTGCTGTAACTGGAGCCGACAGCGTGCTATGGAGAGTCGGTCTGTGATGGACCACAGCTTCCCCAGTTAGGTCTAGACGGCTACCCATCTTACTATATTAGCGAGATCAAATACATGTAGGCTACCCTGAAATCATGTGGTACCAGCTGGTAGTACAATGAGAAAGCTCAGTAAAAACTCTTCACTTTGAACAGGGAAAATGTGTGTTTTGTTCTTAGACTTGGAGCATCTGACATAATGCTCTGGGTGATATTTCTTATAGTGAATACATTGCTTCTTCACTGTCAACAGAATGTTTCTACATTTGTACAACCTAATATAAACAGAATCATTGTAATTGAGGTTTGCACAATAGCAAATTAGATTTCACATCCACCAACTATACAAAATGTATGGTGCAGAGGGTTTAAATCTCTTTTTGTCCTTTGCTAATTGTATTCAGCCTGTCTGTTCACCTTCTAATTCAACAGCCCTGACCTTTAGGAGTCTCCTTTATACCAAGCATTATTGAGGAAACTGGCCTCGAGCTTGACCTACTGTACAAAGAAAAGAGAGGGGGAGTGAAGGGAGGAGACGAAAGGGGAGGAGATGCACTCTACGGGGATATGAGGCAACTGTAGCTGGAGGAAAATGCAACACGGAGGCTAGGTTGATCATTGCTGTTTGCTCAAGTGAGTCTTCCTCAAGGCATGATCCTCATGAGTCATGCTGATCAGAACGGGTAGTAAACAGTTTTGTCAGATGTGTCATTGGCTTAATTAGAAACATTTCCTGATTTGTTTTGTATAAGACTAAAATGAAACCACGAGGATATCACATTTCCTGATTAGACCTTCTGCTGCTCCAGTTTCAACTGTTCTGCCTGCGGCTATGGAACCCTGACCTGTTCACTGGACGTGTTACCTGTCCCAGACCTGCTGTTTTCAACTCTCTAGAGACAGCATGAAGGGCTATATAAATACATTTGATTTGATTTATAATAGTATGTGGTATCTATACAGTTTATTCAACAGAGAGAACCATGCTGATACCTCCAAGAAACCACCAAGCTTTACTTCTCTGTGTGTTCCTCCCACTGTACAGCACTTACAGAACCTATCTCTCTCCTGTATAATTACATTCAAAGGAAGGATGTGAGCCTGAAAGCTGCTTAATACAACGATTGTTGACAAGATCAGAAATAAGACCATTTTGATTCCTCGTCAAAAGCCTCTGTTAAGCATGGTGATGCACTTTCCCCTCTCCTGAACTTTACCTCTCTGAGTCCCAATCATTTTGTTAGTGACACTTAACCTATAGGTCCCCATCCAGTTCATCTACTCCATATGATCTATAAGATAACGTGACCTGTGTTTAGTCAAGGAAAAACAAAACATGCACACTGTTTAGAGAGGTCGCAAGAAGTACTTTTCTGTTCCAAAATGGATGTTGTTGCATTTTTATCACGAGTCTGGATTATGGAACTGTAAGCATTGCATTCTATTTGGAACTGTGGAGGGCTGAATCCAGAATAGAATACTGAAAAAAATAAAGAAATATTTCACAATTTTCTCTTAAATGTTTTTTTTTCAGCATCTAATGTCTTAAATTTATCACATTCAAGACACCAGTATGTAAGCCACTATGTACATGTGAAGCATACACAAGGAGGATTCACTTGGTAATTGTAATGTTTACAACATGTTAATTGTGAATATTACTTGGTAATTGTAAACATTACATGGTAATTGTAAACATTAGACCATGGTAATTGTAATGTTTGATCAATATGCAGATAGAATTTATGACAAAATGTATTCACACACCATAACAGTCACATGCAGAATGAAACTATGTGGCATCCTAAATGATGCTATACATCCAGGGTTGGGTAGGTCACTTTCTGAATGTAATCTGTTACAGTTACTAGTTACCTGTCCAAAATTGTAATCAGTTATGTAACTTTTGGGTTACCCAAACTCAGTAACGTAAACTGATTACTTTACGCTACTTTTGGATTACTTTCCCCTTAACAGGGATCAGACGAATAAATAACACATTTAAGCTTGCACCCTTTTTCAATGCTGAATTGAATGTCATTGAGAAAACAGAAAGGTGTCAGATTTTTTCCCCTTTAAAAAATATTTTCTGAATTTAAAAGTAATCCAAGAAGTAATCATCTAGTTTTTCAAAAGTATTTGTAATATGATTACGAAAAACGTACTGAAGAATGGTGCTGCTTTGGAAAGCAGACAATTTACGGGCTCCTGACCAATTGTGCTATTTTGTGTATTTGTTTGCACTAATCTTACCTTTTTTGTACATCATGTTTCTGACATTGTTTCCTATGACCGAAAAGAGCTTCTGGACATCAGAACAGCTATCACTAACCTCAATTTGGACGAGGACTTCAACTTCAATGAGTCGGAGGCAAAAGACATATTGATTATCCTGGACCAGGCCGAAATCCCATTCACTTGTAGAAGGAGAAAGCGGCGCTATAGAGGCCGGCAGTCTGGCACCTTGATGAGACAACAGCGGTGAGTGAATAAATCGCCTCTACCCTCTGTTCTATTGGCAAATGTGCAATCACTGGAGAAGAAACTGGATGAGCTCTGTTCGAGACTAACCTATCAACAGGACATTAAGAACTGTAATATACTATTCTTCTCGGAGTCATGACTGTATAAGGACATGGTTGAACTGTACATTTAGCTGGTTTTCTATGTATCGGCAGGACAGAGCGGCAGAGTCCGGTAAGATCAGGGGGAGGAGGTGTTTGTCTCTTTGTCAACAACATCTGGAGCGTGATCATCTAATATTAAGAACATCTTGAGGTTCTGCTCGCCTTAGTTAGAATACCTCATGATAAGCTGTAGACCATACTATTTACCAAGAGAGTTTTCATCTGTATTTTTTGTAGCTGTCTATTTATTACCATAACCCGATGCTGGCACTAAGACCGCATTCAACGAGCTGTATAGGGCCATAAGCAAACAAGAAAATGCTCATCCAGAGGCGGCGCTCCTAGTGGCCGGTGATTTTAATGAAAGAAAACTGAAATCTGATTTACCTCATTTCTACCAGCATGTCACCTGTGCAACTAAAAGGAAAAAAACTCTAGATCACCTTTACTCCACATACAGAGACGCATACAAAGCTCTGCCTAGCCCTCGATTTGGAAAATTTGACCATAACTCTATCCTCCTGATTCCTGCTTACAAGCAAAAACTCAAACAGGAAGTACCAGTGACAATCTCAATATGGAAGTCGTAAAATGAAGTAGATGCTAAGCTGTAGGACTTTTCCGCTAACACAAACTGGAATATGTTCCGGGATTCATCCGATGGCATTGAAGAGTTTACCACATCAGTCACCGGTTTCATTAATAAGTGCATCGACAACATCTTCCCCACAGTGACCGTACGTGCATATCCCAACCAGATGCCATGAATTACAGGCAACATCCGCACTGAGCTAAAGACTACAGCTGCTGTTTTCAAGGTGCGGGACATTAATCCAGATGCTCATAAGAAACCCGCTTAGCCCTCTGACAAACCATCAAACAGGCAAAGTATCAATACAGAACTAAGATAGAATCCTACCACACCGGCTCTGACACTCGTCATATTTTGCAGGGCTTGCAACCTATCACAGATTACAAAGGGAAACCTGACTGGGAGCTGCCCAGTGGCGTGAGCCTAGGGAAAGGGGATACCTAGTCAGTTGTACAACTGAATGCATTCAACTGAAATGTGTCTTCCACATTTAACCCAGCCCCTCTGAATCAGAGATGTGCGGGGTCTGCCATAATCGACATCCGCATTTTTACCTTGTCAGCTCAGGGATTCAACCCAGCAACCTTTTGGTTACAGGCTCAACACTCTAACCACTAGGCTACCTGCCACCCGGACTAGCTAAATACCTTCTATGCTCGCTTTGAGGTAAGCAACTGACATTTTCAACCTCTCCCTTACCCAGTCTATAATACTTACAGTACATATTTCAAGCAAACAACCATAGTGCCTGTGCCCAAGAACGCCAAGGTAACCTGTCTAAATGACTATCGCCCCGTAGCACTCACATCTGTAGCCATGAAATGCTTTGAAAGGCTGGTCATGGTTCACATCAACACCATCATCCCAGAAACACTGGACCAACTCCAATTCGCATACCGCCCCAACAGATCCACACACAACGCAATCTCTATTCCACTCCACACAGCCCTTTCCTTACAACAATGCCTATCCCTGCTCAGGAGGCTAAAAATATTTACCATGGGCCCTCAGATCCTCAAAAAGTTATACAGCTGCACCATTGAAAAAGTGTCACCACTTGGTATGGAAACTGCTTGGCATTTGACCGCAAGGCGCTATAGAGGGTAGTGCGTACGGCCCAGTACATCAGTGTGGCTGAAATCTCTGCCATCCAGAACCTCGATACCAGGTTTCAGAGGAAGGCCCAAAAAATTGCCAAAGACTCCATCAACCCAAGTCATAGACGGTTCGCTCTGCTATTGCACAGCAAGCAGTACTGGAGCACCAAGTCTGGGACCAAAAGGCTCCTGAACAGCTTCTACCCTCAAGCCATAAGACTGCTGAACAGTTAATGAAATGGCTACCTGGACTATTTACATTGACCTCCTTTATTATTATTAGATTTATCGTAATTCTTTTGCACTGACTCTCTTGCACTGGCCCTATGCACACTAACTTACTCTACTCAGGCACTAACACAAACTACAGTGACACTCCAACACACACACACACACACTGCAGAATCTCACACACACACACATGCATATTGACGCCACACACACACACACACACACACACACACACACACACACACACACACACACACACACACACACACACACACACACACTGACACATAGACATACTTTCACACTCTTCCCATACGCTGCTGCACATTGACTCGGTACTGGTACTCCTTGCATATAGCCCCGTTATTGTTTTTATTGTGTTACTTTCTTCTTTTTTATTTAGCAAATATTTTCCTTACCTTTTAGCTCTGCATTGTTTGGAACGAGCTCGTAAGTAAGCATTTCACTGTAAAGTTTAAAGCTGTTGTATTTGCCCCCCCCCCCCCAAACCCTCCCCAAAAAAAAAAATCAGATTTGATTACATCATACACCTGATCTGGAAAAGGCTTTGAGGGATTTACTGACAGAGCTCAAGAAAAATAACACAATGAACTTGCCTCTTCTGAGCCATCAACAGAAGATAATGATCCATCAAATTGAATTGTAAGATATCCTAGAAAAAATAGACAGACCACTTTTATTAAGACATCCCTGACACAATGCAGCAGTTTTCTGCATAAAACTGAGATACTCCTCTTCACAATGTGGTTAATTGAATATGGTTCAAGATGGTGAATTTACACACAAAGAGAGACAGTAAATATAGTGCTGTACATGTGCACATTTGTCACACGTGTCATGCAGTACATCATAACGTATTACAGCTGGAGTGGATCCAGATCTCAGGACGTGCATGGCTGAAATCTGTTTCCTCCCCCTCGCTGAGACTCACTAGTCTAGCTGCATCACGCACGTTATTAGTCAGTTATGCAGTAGGATGTGACCACAAGCAGCTGACCCTGTCACACTTAGAAAAGTGTCCTCAGTTCGACAGCAGAGTTCCTCCCCAGTAAACTCCAAAGAAATAGGTTACATTTCTTTGGTAATCACACCCAGGCTGCGTCTCAAATGGTACTCTATTCCCTATATAATGCCTTACATTTGATCAGGGCCCATAGAGCTCTGGTTAAAAGTAGTGCACTATGCAGGGAATAGGGTACTATTTGAGACACAGCCCAACTCATTTCTCACATGGGCCTTGACGTAGTACACCGACAACTCCCTCTTAGAGCAATTGGAAAACCCAACCCGTCAAGGTCCCCATACGGTCAATCTCCCCATTTAACAAGCCTTGAGAATTCCTAACAAGGATCAGATGTGTGGGGAGACAGAGAACAGGCGTAGTAGTGGGACCTTACCCAGCCCCTCTTCAACCCTTCTCAGCCCCTCAACCCCAAAGGCTGAAGTGGAACCTAACTATACTAGAAGTTGGGTTAGTCCCATTTCAAATGAGAAAATATGCCTGTTTCTTTTGTCAGTAGCACAGGAGAGGAATGTAATATAGAAACCCAGCCACCTAAGCCCTATAGCCCATCAAGCCCCCTGTGAAAATGTTGTTTTTTGGTATCAAATTGAGCCAGATATGCATTGCATAAACACAGGAAATGACAGACATTAAAAAATCTGCAACTTTCAATACTGATCTTTGGGTTTTTAACCATATAATTGCTCCTGCTAAAATAAACTACAGTTGTTTGTTTACTCCAAGGGTGCTTACACATCACCACATGTAGGCAGTATGAACAGGGATTGTGTTTCATCTTGATTCAGTGGGAGGTATATTATCATACAGTGTCTCATTATACATATGCCTAATGATTGTGTTCATAAATGCCCATCCTCATAGGACTTGGTTTAACTCAACCATTTGCATCTCCAGATTGAAAGCAACATGCATGGAACTTACTGTAAGTTACCACATGTTTTCAATATTTGCATCAATTACTGTCTTTGCATTGGACACTATTATGATAATATTCTATTCAGATGCATTGACTTCTCCAAGCATAAATGAGTTAAATATGATTTATCTTGTTTCTTTTTTGTCGTCTCACTGTGCATCACTTATAGTGAAGCATCACGTGGGAGTACAAAGCTTGCCTAGTCTACCATCCCCAGTAATGCAATATTCCCGAGTTGAAGGGACGGTCTCTATCCTTGAAGATGCTGCAGAAGAGCTTTATCTACAAGCTACCGTTCCACGGAGGAATAGAAAGTGGACGTGATAATACATCTTGGTTCTACTCCAAAAGGATTATGAAGAGGACAGTGCTTTTTCCCCAGATGTGAACACTTCTTCATAAGAAATGTAAAAACATGTTTCTGTGCAGATTTTCTGCCAAAGCCAACTCTTAAGTTAATAGGCTAAACTGAAAACATATTTGATTATATTCTGGACATGAAACTGAAGTTTATGAGCCGACTGTAATGTGGACCACCGGGCATCAGTGACAACAAGTTGAGACGGTTAAAAGCAAAACAATAGTCATTCTCCGCGCGTCAGGCAGCTTGGAGCAGTTTACACAGCCGTGTGGCCAACAGTCCGGGTGCGCGTTTAGGAAATGGAGCGAAATAATGAACGCTTGTTTCTTTGGAAGTGTATTATTTTTCGTGTCGGCATCCGAATATAAATGTAATGGGAATACAAACAGACATAGCAAGTCAAACATGAGTGTTGAGATACATGGCTTATGTTATATTTTCCTATGCGTAATGGACAAATAACATTAGCTACAAAGAAGCACCCTCGTTTACAGGTAAGTAACATTATTTTTTAGGAATAGTGAATTGGCCTAGATGGCCTCTTCTTTAATAAAGTAAAGATGATTTGCTTGGTTCTATTTCAACCTTCATTTAAACCAACAGATGCTTTTCTCAATCGAATCCATAGACTGGGTAGTAATCATGGAGCAATTGCGCTCGTATCAAATATAATTTATATCTTCTCATCACTTTGATTTCTCAACTTAAATGTTCTATCATACAACTGGCGAATTCAAAATTCCTTCTCATCGTTTTACCACAGTCTATTATTCATAGCTGTTTTAAACCATTTACTATGTATGCCCTATTCGAGCTATAGGCGTTTTTTATGAAAATGCAAATATTACATTGGTCTGGTGTTTTGAGATTTCACATATATCGCAGCATAGCCTGCACGCGCACATGTAGTTATGATTGATTATAATATTGTGTATTGAATTACTGTGCAAATGATTCATTTTCCTGGAACGAGCGGTCCCATAACAGCGCCCACCCACGCACACACTCGCGTCTGTCTAGAAGTTACTGACACATTTGACTATCATCATCGTGGAGTTTTCTTGGCAACATACCTCTATACAACAGGATTTGTAATACATAACATGTTTCTTACCACAATAAGTGTAATGGTAGTTGACATAGGAAAGTAGGCTGCAGTGTAACGGTTGTTACATACTTAGGATATATCAGCTCTCTCTCGCTCTCGCCTCACTCTTAGAACAACCAAGTGTCACACAATTCCATGGTATCCTCTATTCACACATTATTGACGGTGTCTGGAACAACCCCTCCCCCGATCCCACCAATAATGCCCTGACCATGTTCCTACTCCTTGTCTCATCTGCCATGGCTGCAGTCAAAAAAAACTTTGCCAAAATAGCAAGGGCATTTTTGACAATATGTTCATTTTGGTTATCTCAGGTTTGACACATTATTTCAATCTGGGAAGACAACATTTTGTTCTCAGCACTGAACATAAATGTATATTCACTGACAGCACCAGTCTGTTTTTCATCTATTTAGTCTTATCTTTCACTGGTCCCTATGTCTTTTCCTGTCCACTGATGTTAATCCTTATGATATCCTCACAGGGCATCATATTCTTATTTAATTTCCTGTTTGTGTTTTTCGAAAACAGAGCAAAGCCATGGCATTCAAGAAATGTTCTCTGTTCTAAACACATTGTTAAAAATAAGAAAAGAAAGTTGATAGGAACTTCACTCTCTTCTTTATTGCTACCATCCACCCCCTGCTCATCCTGGTATTTAATAGAGAACTTTAGATAAGCCAACATCGAAAGGCTACATCGCCCACACCTGCTCACAGACCTAATGCTGGGGGTGGGTACAGGGTACGGGGCTGCAGTCAGAGAAGCAGGTCATGCAACTGTCATGCATTCGCCCAGGAGTCTCCTCTCCACCTGCAAGGGAATAATACCCTTTTCTAGATCTGAGTATTATGACATCTAGTATTTTCACCATGCAATCGTGTGCATTGACCTTAAGCTAATAAGGCAGTGCCTTGAGGTATGTACTTGGATATACAGTGCTGCTTGAAAGTATGTGAACCCTACAGGGCTGGTCATTATTTTTGCTATAAAATATTAAAATAAACATAAAATACTTATCTAATTTCCAATTTGTAATAAAGACATTCCAAGTAAATGACAGAAACAAAAATATATATTTTCAGTGTTTATTAACAAAAGTGGTTTATTTAACAGAAACTCAGATTTGATGTGTGCAAAAATGTGAACCACTTCAGTCAATAGCTTGCGGTACCTCCATTAGCAGTGATACTTTGGAGTAAACATCTCCTATAGCAAGTAATCAGTCTCTGACATCTGTTTTGATCGATTTTTGCCCACTCCTCCTTACAGAACTCAGCCAATTGAGTGAGGATTGAGGGGTGCCTGGCATGAACTGCCCGCTTCAGGTCCTGCGACACCATCTCGATTGGATTTAGGTCAGGACTTTAACTTGGCCAACCCAAAACACAAATCTTATTTCTCCTGAGTCATTCTTTGGTAGATTTGCTTGAATGCTTTGAGTCGTTGTCTTGTTGGAAGACCCATTTCCGGCCCAACTTTAGCTCCTTGACTGATGGCCTGACGTTCTGTTCAAGAATCTCCTGGTACACCTCAGACTTCATGGTTCCCTTAATGATGTGGAGTCATCCAGGTCCAGAGGAGGAAAAGCAGCCCCAGATCTTGACATTCCCACCACTATGCTTGACTATTGCGATAAGGTTATTTTGGTGGTAGGCAGTGTTGTGTTTCCGCCAAACATAGCAGTGTTGATTGACTAAAAAGGTCAATTTTGGACTCATCGGTCCAGAGAATGGACTTCCAGAAACCTTCAAATTTGTCCAGGTGGTCTTTGGCAAAGATAAGATGGGCAGTTTGGTTATTTTTGACAGCAGATGCTTCTTCCTAGCAACCCTCACATGAATGGCATTTCTATTCAGTGTTCTTCTTATTGTTGTTGAAGCATGCACAGTCACTTGAGATGCAGCAAGGGAGGTCTTCAAATCTCCAGATCTTTTGTGTGGGTTGGCTTTTACCAGATGTATTATTGTTCTTGTGGCTCTTGGGGATATTTTGGAAGAGCGTCCACTTCTAGGCTGAGTTGCTGTCATGTTAAATGCTCTCCATTTGTAAATGATTTGCCTCACAGTGGACTGATGGAGCTCAATCTTTTTGAGATGATTTTATAGCCTTTCCCAGACTGATGTGCTCTCACAACCCTCCTCCTGATATCCTCGGAGATCTCCTTTCCTCTCAGCATGGTGTGCTTTGTGTTGACCTGGATGGGTAACACCAAACTGACCAGGTTTCTTATCTCTATTTATCAGAGTCCCATCCAAATCTCTCCTTTGATTGGTTCATTTGGTGCACAATTATTTACCCACCTGATTCCACTTACCTACTTGATTTAAACAATGCTACTTGGGGTTCACTTATTCTTTGCACCTGCACTAATACCTTTTTTATTTTGTTTTTCTACTACATGCATGATTTTGTCTATACACCAACATATGGTATTGGTAAATATAAACATGTTAAGTCAGATCAAAAAGACTGGTTCTGATTAAATTAAGATTTCATGGTTAAAACAAAATAATCTGTAATTGAACAAGGGGTTCACATACTTTCAAGCAGCACTACATCTACAATGCCAATAGAAAGGCTACACCTCCTTGAACTTTCCCCCCCCCCACATTTTGCTGCCTTAAAATTGCATCTAAAAAGGGATTGAACTCAATACCCCCCCCCCCCTACAGATCTACTCCACATTTCAAAGTGAAAGAAAGTCATAGAACATTTTCCAAATACAAAAAAACAGAAAGAATATCTTAGATGGATAAGTCTCCACCCCTTAATTAACACTTCGTGGAAGCAAATTTTGCAGCCATTTAAACTCTTAAGCAATTTTATATCCATAGTTTAGTCAAAATTGCTTAGGTGTGTTGTGAGTATGGTGTGTAAACATGACAAATTGTCCACACTGCAGTACATCCTGTTAGTGCTGACAGAGATTGTTAATGATTCACTCAACACGCCTGTTGGTAAAGCACCATGTTACTACACATCTCCTACCTTCAGCTTGATTGGTGGAACATTTAAGGTGTTTTATTGGATACCATGTTATTTATTTTTGCTCTTTTGGATCCCAGTATCTCTACTTGCACATCAATCACTCCAGTGTTAATGCTAAAAGAATTAGTTCACTATGGCCTATTTATTGCCTTACCTACCTAATCTTACTACATTTGCACACTGTATATAGATTTTTCTATTGTGTTATTGTCTGCTTATCCCATGTGTAACTCTGTCGCTTTGCTTTGTCTTGACCAGGTTGCAGTTGTAAATGAGAACTCATTCTCAACTGGCCTACCTGGTTAACTAAATGTGAAATAAAAAAACAAGAGTACCCTTCTGAAATATAACATATTTCTCTTAAGGTATGGTGGCAAATGTTGAAGTATGAGAGTGTATGGCAGTCAGACCACCCATGAATGTACGGCTGACCAGAATACTGACCAGTGCTGCTTGTGCGTGCTGAGGATGGATTTTACTGTAAAATAGGTAAAGACCACTTCTGAGTCATCTCCATTAAGACTGTCAATCAATTCTACAGTCTTTAATTGAAGATCTCTTCATAAGGACTAAGTAACAGCAGCTTAGTTTTAAAACCCCTTTTATGAAATTAGATCCTCTTGAGATAACAAATAAATGTCTTCTCACTGTCAACTGTGTTTATTTTCAGCAAACTTATCGTTTGTAAATATTTGGATGAACATAATATTTAACAACTGAGACATAAGCTGAACAAGTTCCACAGACGTGACTAACAGAAATGGAATAATGTGTCCCTGAACAAGGGGGGGGGTCCAAATCAAAAGTAAGTCAGTATCTGGTGTGGCCACCAGCTGCATTAGGTACTGCAGTGCATCTCCTCCTCATGGACTGCACCAGATTTGCCAGTTCTTGCTGTGAGATGTTACCCCACTCTTCCACCAAGGCACCTGCAAGTCCTTGGATGTTTCTGGGGGGAATGGCCTTAGCCCTCGCCCTCTGATCCAACAGGTCCCAGACGTGTTCAATGGGATTGAGATCTGGGTTCTTCGCTGGCCATGGCAGAACACTGACATTACTGTACATTTACATTTTACATTTAAGTCATTTAGCAGACGCTCTTATCCAGAGCGACTTACAAATTGGTGCTTTCACCTTATGACATCCAGTGGAACAGCCACTTTACAATAGTGCATCTAGGTCTTTTAAGGGGGGGGGGGGGTGAGAAGGATTACTTTATCCTATCCTAGGTATTCCTTAAAGAGGTGGGGTTTCAGGTGTCTCCGGAAGGTGGTGATTGACTCCGCTGTCCTGGCGTCGTGAGGGAGTTTGTTCCACCATTGGGGGGCCAGAGCAGCGAACAGTTTTGACTGGGCTGAGTGGGAACTGTACTTCCTCAGTGGTAGGGAGGCGAGCAGGCCAGAGGTCTTGCAGGAAATCACACACAGAACAAGCAGTATGGCTGGTGGCATTGTCATGTTGGAGGGTCATGTCAGGATGAGCCTGCAGGAAGGGTACCACATGAGGGAGGAGGATGCCTTCCTGTAACGCACAGCATTGAGATTGCCTGCAATGACAAGCTCAGTCCGATGATGCTGTGACACACGGCCTCCACCTCCAAATCGATCCCGCTCCAGAGTACAGGCCTTGTTGTAACGCTCATTCCTTCGATGATAAATGCAAATCCGACCATCACACCTGGTGAGACAAAACCACGACAAGGCAGTGAAGAGCACTTTTTGTCAGTCCTGTCTGGTCCAGCAACGGTGGGTTTGTGCCCATAGGCAATGTTGTTGCCGGTGATGTCTGGTGAGAACCTGCCTTACAACAGGCCTACAAGCCCTCAGTCCAGCCTCTCAGCCTATTGCAGACAGTCTGAGCACTGATGGAGGGATTGTGCATTCCTGGTGTAACTCGGGCAGTTGTTGCCATCCTGTACCTGTCCTGCAGGTGTAATGTTCGGATGTACCGATCCTGTGCAGGTGTTACACATTGTCTGCAACTGAGAGGACGATCAGCTGTCCATCCTGTCTCCCTGTAGCACTGTCTTAGGCGTCTCACAGTACAGACATCGCAATTTATTGCCCTGGCCACATCTGTAGTCCTCATGCCTCCTTGCAGCATGCCTAAGGCATATTCACGCAGATAAGCAGGGACCCTGGGCATCTTTCTTTTGATGTTTTTCAGAGTCAGTAGAAAGGCCTCTTTAGTGTCCTAAGTGTTCATAATTGTGACCTTAATTGCCTACCGTCTGTAAGCTGTTAGTGTCGTTCCACAGGTGCATGTTCATTAATTGTTTATTGTTCATTGAACAAGCATGGTAAATGGTATTTAAACCCTTTACAATGAAGATCTGTGAAGTTATTTGGATTTTTACAAATTATCTTTGAAAGACCGGGTCCTGAAAGACGGTTCTTTTTTTGTTGAGTTTAGATGGCGTAAATGGGACTGAGTGTGTGTTTGTGTGTGTGAGGGAGTGAGTGAGTGATTGAGAGCAGAGTGACAGAGACCCACACAGCTGGAACAGAAAAGGCAGTGTTGTATTACAGTTAACTCTGGAGTCTTCTGCTCACAAACATAATGCATTTAGCCATTTCTATCATTTGGCTTCCAAAAATGCCCACCTTACTTTTTAGAGAGGAAATACAAAGAGGATTTAACACCAGATTTCCAAATGAATTGTTCCCTATGAGCTGTGACTAGAACAAATATTAAAACATAATTGTCATCAGTCGTAATTACCAAAGCAAGCATGAGAGCAGTTAACTGCAGATGCTGTTCCCAGCTTGATGGAGCCACCCCAAGGTCAATGGTATCTGCTTTTCACTGTGGGATTACCAGGAAGACAGTGCCAGCAATCAGAGAACAGACATCCCGTAAACATACCAGATGCCTCTCACTCCCCCTCTCTGTTTGTTTGTCTTTACAGGGCCATAGACAGCTGTAGTGATGATTTCAGCTGGGGGAGTGATCACAGGCCATCTTGCTGCGCTGAAGAGGCAGGACTCTGCCCGCTCCCAGCACCACCTGTCCATCCAGTCCCCAGCCTCAGGAGAGATCCAGGAGAAGAGGAAGGCCAAGCGTAAAACACGGGCCGATGTGGTGGTGGTCAGGGGGAAAATCCGCCTCTACTCTGCCTCTGGGTTCTTCCTCATCCTGGGTGTGTTGATCTTGATGGTGGGCGTTGCCATGGCCGTGCTGGGCTACTGGCCACACACAGATCCCCTTGTAGCGGCCAACACCAAGCTGTCCACCAACGACACCAGGGTGACCCGGGAGCAGGGCGGTAAGCTGATCCAGTTTTTTGAGCAGCACCTCCACTCTGAGAAGATGAAGATGCTGGGGCCGTTCACCATGGGTATTGGTATCTTCATCTTCATCTGTGCCAATGCCATCCTGCATGAAAACAGGGACCGGGAGACCAAGGTGATCCACATGAGAGACATGTACTCCACCGTCATCGACATCCACAGCCTGCGGATCAAAGAGCACCAGTACATGAACGGGGCCTACTCAGGCCCCTATGGGGAGCATGAGGTCAGGACCTATGAGAACCAGTGTGCCTCCAAACTAGCTGCTAACACCCTGCTAGGGTTCCCCAGTGTGGGGAACAATGTGAGAGTGTCATGCAGGACCAGCTCTACGGAGGACGAGGAGGGTCTTCTCAACGAGGCCAAAGGGGGGCATGGACTTGTGCCTTCGTTCTGCCGAGAGCGCTCTGGCTCCATCTTTGGCTTGCAGCATGAAGGCAGTCGCCATGAGAAGAGCAACTTGCCCAAGAGATGCCAGACCAGGTCCATCGTCTCATCCTCCATCAGCGCTTTTACCCTTCCTGTCATTAAGCTCAACAACTGTGTGATTGACGAGCCTGACATGGACAACATTACAGAGGACCTGGAACACATGAGGGTTAGGTCCAGACCCCCCTCTATGCAGTCCCTTTCCCTGGCTGTGCCTGTCCCGGCGGACATCGCCAAAGCCTACAAACCCCCTGGTATCATGCTCCTCAGGAGCAATTCGGCCACAGAGTCTCACACCGTGTCCTCTCGTAGCTCTCTGTCCCCAGGTTCTGCCAGTGGGAGCTACCTGTCCCCTGGGGCGGCCCGGAAGGACTTTGGCTCCAAAACTCCCTCCACATGCTGTCTTCTCACTCCAAGTCTCTGGACCTGGATCGAAGGCCCACCACCCTGACAGTGAAGCCAGAGCAGAGGAAACATCCCAGCTGGCCCCGACTGGAACGCAGCAACAGTAAAGGCTACATGAAGCTGGAGAACAAGGAGGATCCTATGGACAGACTGCAGCTGCCCCAGGTAGCAGTCAAACGGGATTACACCAAGAAAGAGAAACTGCTCATGATCTCCAGGTCTCACAATAACCTCAGCTTTGAACATGATGAGCAGTTCATGAGCAACACTATGAAACGAGGGAGCTCGGAGACCAGGTTTTAAACTCTTACAAAGCCTGGTCCCAGATGTTTGTACTGTCTTGCAAAAATGACCATACAGATGTAGGATCTTAATTTGAGCCAGTTAGCTACAGCAGGAAATATTATTGCAGTACCAGGAAATGTGCATTATAATTAATGGACATTTTTTGTAGGGGTTGATACATTTTTCAGTAGGGCAAATCAAGTCTGACATTTTAAAGTGGACATTGCTAACTTTAGAAGCCTTTTTAAACCTTGAATATACTACAAGTTTGCATTTCCTGCTCGGCAGAAAAATTATCAGCAACAAAAGAGCGATCAAATTAAGATTCGACATCTGTAGGAGTTGGCAAGACAGCAAAAACAGATCTGAGACCAGACTTTAAATGGTCCGCTACTTGGACCTAATTCTAACAATGGTGTTTCTTTGTGTCACGATCATTCTGCAATACGAATCACAATTCAAGCTGTTCACTGTCAGTGTTGAATAGTTCATTGTAAGTGTGATGACGCGCTCAGGTAGTCCGTCTGTTTGCAATGAGTCTAAAGAAAGAGAGGCTGTGTCACACACGGTGAGATTATTGCAGCGCAAATCAATTTGAACAAAATGTTGAAATTAGGTTCAAGGTGAACTTGAAAATACAGAAATCAATACGACTAAAATGTGGTTTGTTTTTCTCATCTTTGCATTGTTGCTACAGGCAGTTTTGTTTGTTTAAACTGGTCAGTGTATGTACCAGAGTTGGCTAGATATTTTGCTATGGAGCTTTTAATAATGTAATGTTCTCTACAAACACTGCTATTTTTTTTAAAGAAACGAGTTAACCTGTAAATGTACAGTTTACCCATTTCTCAGAATAAAATGAAGCTTTTCAGTGAGTAACATTTGTCTTTTATGATAGCCTATACCTTTTCTCGCCAGCCTTATGAAAATCCGCTATGTATTCACAAAAAGGTATGTCACCTGGCCTTAGTACATGCATTTTAAACACAAACATAATTGCACAAAGTCTGTGTCGAACAGTACAGAGTAACTCAATTTCCGTCTGTAATTCTGATGTTCATTCCGTCCATTGAATTCTCAAGGTCAATGAACTGAGAAATTCTTCAAAAAATATTCCTTCTCAACCCACAAACTTTGAGTCCGTTGAGAAGGGAAACTATTCTCTCTTTATCAAGATTGTGAATAGCATTCCCATATTGACCAATAGGAGCTCTGGGAGTACCAAGCTGGGAGCTGCCAGAATAGAGAGGAGACTCATAAGAGGGTTCCATCTGGAGGGGGAATCAACCAAGACATATGTGACTTCCAGGAAGCATGATATTTAAACAAGGATTGCATATTGTCAACATGAAGAGCAGAACCTGTGCTATATGAATGGTCAGGACCTGATAAATATTTTTTATGGTCTCTATTCGCTGAAATGAATTAAGACTAGCTGTCACCATTGGCGTCAGATACTAGAGATCCTAATTAAATAAATATACAAAAAAATATTATTTATCTCACTGCATTTGGAAAGACATTGGATTTCCTTTGATCGTGTTCTTTATTTTATGAGAATTTATTTTGTTCAGCTTACTGCCCTTTTCGTTTATCTATAAAAGGTAGTCCTGTCCAATTAGTCTCTCATAGTCTTCAACAATACAGCCTCTGCTTGCCGATTTGGTCCGTTATTGCTCTCTGAGCCTGATTAAGTTACTCATAAAGTTTCATCTTCCCACAAACCACTTACAAACAATAAGGTAGTATCATATGGATGAAGCACTGACTAATCAATCCTCTGATATTCTTAAGTAGTACATATTCATACTTGCAAAGTAATAAAGAGTAGCTTTTGTTTTGATTTAGTCTATTTTTATAGTAGTTCCTTGCCTACAGTATATAGGTTACAGTCCACACAGCTCCGGCTCGGATCCTCATCCTAAACAGAAAAAAATGACAGAAAAAGTTGAAGATAGTTTTGGATTTGACAAGGAAGATAAAGTTTGACTGAGGCCATCTTTGGAGTTAGTATAAAAGCCAAAAACATTGCGGCTTAGACAACAAAACAAATAAAAATATTATTTGTCACATTCGTCGTAAACAACAGCTTACATATGGGCCCTTCCCAACAATGCAGACTTTTTTTTATTGTCGTAAAAATGTAAAAAATAATAACAAATAAATAGAAAAATGATAACACAAGGAACAAATCAAATCACATTTTATTTGTCACATGCGCAAATACAATAGGTGTAGACCTTACAGTGAAATGCTTACTTACAAGCCCTTAACCAACAATGCAGTTTTAAGAAAATAAATAAATAAATAAAAGTAATAAATAATTAAAGAGCAGCAGTAAAATAATAATAGTGAGGCTATATACAGGGGGTACTGGTACAGAGTCAATGTGCGTGGGCACTGGTTAGTCAAGGTAATTGAGGTAATATACATGTAGGTAGAGTTATTAAAGTGACTTATGCATAGATAATAACATAGTTGCAGCAGTGAAAGGGGGGGAGAATGCAAATAGTCTGGGTAGCCATTTGATTACATGTTCAGTAGTCTTATGGCTTGGGGGTAGAAGCTGCTTAGAAGCCTCTTGGACCTAGACTTGATGCTCCAGTACCACTGCCGTGCAGTAGCAGAGAGAAGTCTATGACTAGGGTGGCTGGAGTCTTTGACAATTTCTGTGGCCAAGCTCCTGGATGGCAGGATGCTTGGCCACAGTGATGTACTGGGCCGTGCGCACAACCCTCTGTAGTGCCTTGCGGTCGGAGGCCGAGCAGTTACCATACCAGACGGTGATGCAACCAGTTATGCTCTCGAGTAATGATAACTACAGAGATGTTCGATCGGGTTCATGTCTGGCCTCTGGCTGGGCCACTCAAGGACATTCAGTGACTTGCCCCGAAGCCACTCCTGTGTTGTCTTGGCTGTGTGGTTAGGGTCGTTCTCCTGTTGGAAGGTGAACCTTCGCCCCAGACTGAGGTCCTGAGCACTCTGGAATAGATTTTCCTCAAGGATCTCTCTGTACTTTGCTCCGTTCATCCTTCCATTGATCCTGACTAGTCTCCCAGACCCTGCCGCTGAAAAACATCCCCACAGCATGATGCTGCCACCACCATGCTTCCCCGTAGGGATGGTATTGGCCAGGTGATGAGCGGTGCCTGGTTTCCCCAAGACATGACACTTGGCATTCAGGCCATAGAGTTCAATCTTGGTTTCATCAGACCAGAGAATCTTGTTTCTCATGGTCTGAGAGTCATTTAGGGGTCTGAGAGTCCTTTAGGTGCCTTTTGGCAAACTCCAAGCGGGCTGTCATGCCTTTTACTGAAGAGTGGCTTCCGTCTGGCCACTCTACCACAAAGGCCTGATTGCTGGAGTGCTGCAGAGATGATTGTCCATCTGGAAGGTTCTCCCATCTCCACAGAGGAACCCTGGAGCTCTGTCAGAGTGATCATTGGGTTCTTGGTCACCTCCCTGACCAATGCCCTTCTCCACCGATTGCTTAGCTTAGCCGGGCGGCCAGCTCTAGAACAGTCTAGGTGTCACATTCTGACCTTAGTTCTTTTTTTATGTATTTGTGTTAGGTTGGTCAGGTTGGGAGTTGGGGTGGGTAGTCTATGTTCTTTTTTCTATGTTGTTATATTTCTATGTGTTTGGCCTAGTATGGTTCTCAATCAGAGGCAGGTGTCGTTCGTTGTCTCTGATTGAGAATCATACTTAGGTAGCCTGTTTTCCGCATTTTGGTTGTGGGTGTTTAATTTCTGTTTAGTGTCTGTTCACCTGGCAGAACTGTTTCGTTTTCTCTTCGTTGTTATTTTGTGTAGTGTTCAGTTTTTCAATTAAAATATGACGAACACTTACCACGCTGCATATTGGTCCGATCCTTCTTACTCTTCCTCAGACGAAGAGGAGATTCGTTACACTAGGTGGTTCTAAATTTCTTCCATTTAAGAATGATGGAGGCTACTGTGTTCAATTTGAGGAAAAAGCTGTAACGTAACAAAATGTGGAAAAAGTCAAATACTGAATCCTTTCTGAATGCACTGTAGGTAGGGATAAAGTGACTAGGCAACAGGATATACAATAAATAGTAAGAGCAGAGTATAGGATGAGTCAAAATAAATTAGTGCGAGAAGGGTCAATGCAGATATTCCACGTACAGTTGAAGTCAGAAGTTTACATACACCATTACATACACAATTTTTCACAATTCCTGACATTTAATCCGAGTAATATTTCCATGTCTTAGGTCAGTTAGGATCACCACTTTATTTTAAGAAATGTGAAATATCAGAATAATAGAGAGAATGATTTATTTCAGCTTTTGTTTCTTTCATCACATTCCCAGTGGGTCAGAAGTTTACATACTTTCAATTAGTATTTGGTAGCATTGCCTTTAAATTGTTTAACTTGGATAAAACATTTTGGGTAGCCTTCCACAAGCTTCCCATAATAAATTGGGTGAATTTTGGCCCATTCCTCCTGACAGAGCTGGTGTAACTGAGTCAGGTTTGTAGGCCTCCTTGCTTCCACACACTTTTTCAGTTCTGCACACAACATTTTCTATGGGATTGAGGTCAGAGCTTTGTGATGGCCACTCCAATACCTTGACTTTGTTGTCCTTAAGTCATTTTGCCACAACTTTGGAAGCATGCTTGGGGTCATTGTCCATTTGGAAGACCCATTTGCGACCAAGCTTTAACTTCCTGACTGATGTCTTGAGATGTTGCTTCAATATATCCACATAATTCTTCTCCCTCATGATGCCACCTATTTTGTGAAGTGCACCAGTCCCTCCTGCAGCAAAGCACCCCCTCAACATGCTGCCACCCCCGGGCTTCACGGTTGGGATGGTGTTCTTCGGTTTGCAAGCATCCCCCTTTTTCCTCCAAACATAACGATGGTCATTATGGCCAAACAGTTCTATTTTTGTTTCATCAGACCAGAGCACATTTCTCCAAAAAGTACAATCTTCGTCCCCATGTGCAGTTGCAAACCGTAGTCTGGCTTTTTTATGCGATTTTGGAGTAGTGGCTTCTTCCATGCTGAGCGGCCTTTCAGGTTATGTCGATATAGGACTCGTTTTACTGTGGAGATAGATACTTTTGTATACCTTCAGGCATTTGGAAATTGCTCCCAAGGATGAACCAGACTTGTGGAGGTCTACAATTTTATTTCTGAGGTCTTGGCTGATTTATTTTGATGTTCCCATAACGTCAGGCAAAGACGCACTGAGTTTGAAGGTAGGCCTTGAAATACATCCACAGGTACACCTCCAATTGACTCAAATTATGTCAATTAGCCTATCAGAAGCTTCTAAAGCCATGACATAATTTTCGTTAATTTTCCAAGCTGTTTAAAGGCACAGTCAATTTATTGAATGTAAACTTCTGACCCACTGGAATTGTGATACAGTGAATTGTAAGTGAAATAATCTGTCTGTAAACAATTGTTTGAAAAACTACTTGTGTCATGCACAAAGTAGATGTCCTAACCGACTTGCCTAAACTCTAGTGTGTTAACAAGGAATTGTTTGAAAAACAGTTTTAATGACTCCAACCTCAGTGTATGTAAACTTCTGACTTCACCTGTACGTACAGTCACTGTGGGGACAACATTGTTGATGCACTTATTAATGAAGCCGGTGACTGATGTGGTAAACTCCTCAATGTCATTGGATGAATCCCGAAACATATTCCAGTCTGTGCTAGTGAAACAGTCTTGCAGTTTAGCATCCATTTCATCGGACCACTTCCATATTGAGATTATCACTGTTACTTCCTGTTTGAGTTTTGGCTTGTAAGCAGGAATCAGGAGGATAGAGTTGTGGTCAGATTTGCCAAATGGGGGGCGAGGGAGAGCTTTGTATGCATCTGTGTTTGGAGTAAAGGTGATCTAGATTGTTTTTCCACCTCTAGTTACACAGGTGACATGCTGGTAGAAATTAGGTTAAACTGATTTCAGTTTTCCTGCATTAAAGTCACCGGCCACTAGGAGCACCACCTCTGGGTGAGCATTTTCTTGTTGCTTATGGCCCTTACAGCTCGTTGAGTGCAGTCATAGTGCCAGCATCGGTTTGTGGTGGTAAATAGACAGCTATGAAAAATATAGATAAACTCTCTTAGTAAATTGTGTGGTCTACAGCTTATCATGAGGTAATCTAACTCAAGAGAGCAGAACCTTGAGACTTCCTCAATATTAGACGTCACGCACCAGCTGTTGCTAACAAAGAAACACACACACCCTCTGAGCTTCCCCATGCAGCTGTTCTGTCCTGTCGATGTATAGAAAAACCAGCTAGATTTATATTTACCATGTCCTTGTTCAACCACGCCTTGGAAAAACATAGGATTTTACAGTCCCTCATCCAGCTTTTTCTCCAGTGATTGCACGTTCGCCAATAGAATGGAGGGTAAAAGTGATTTATCCACTCTCCGACAGTCTCCACTATATAGCGCTGTCTCCTCCTTCTTCGAGTGTCGGGGACTTGCGCCTGGTCCAGGATAATCAATGTCTTTTGCCTCCGACTCATTGAAGTAAAAGTCCTCATCCAAATGGAGGTTAGTGAGAGCTGTTCTGATATCCAAAAACATTTTCACTCATAGGAAACAATGGTGGAAACATCATATTAAGATCATCGCCCAAAAATACACAAAATAGCCCAATTGGTCAGGAGCCCATAAAACAGCCACCATTTCAATCAACAACCCCCAAAATGTATTTTTATCATACATTTTACATCAATAGACAAAAACTACTTTTAAATTCTAATTGAATAAATCTCTGTGTTTCTTTTGCTTCATTGCTAGATCCTCCCACTGGTGCTCCTTGGGTACCGATGGCTAATTTCTTTGGTCGAGCAGGGCTGGGTTAATTGTTAAGAGCCTTGGGGTTTAGATCTCACTCACTCACCAGGGGAATGGGAGCTTTGGGTTAGACCTGGGCCTTCAGGATGCTATTCTAGCTGCAATTCTACCTCATTAGGGGCATCAATCTCCATCATAGTTTAGGTAGGGGTCCAGAACCCCCTCTTAATGCCATGGCAACAAAGGCACCCTCAGTATTTGACCCTGACTGCAGCTAGGCAGATGCTACATTTGACAAAGGAGAGCTGCAAAGACTCATGGGTCAAAACATGAAACATTAATATGAGATTTCGTAAAATAACATATTTGTTGTACTTTCATTTATACAGTAAGACACTGTCTTGCAATGAGGATGTCACCTCTGTTCAGTTATACATTAAATGTCAAATTTCGATATAAACCGTTTCTTACCCAAACTATTTAGAAGCTAAGGCTGTGCTTACTAATTGGCTGACCTTCCCAGGACCTTCAGCACCTTGTTATTGTCTTTCATGACCTGCTATTGGAAACTTCACCATTATGCTGCATCCAAAGTCACACAGAGGTATCCCACTCTTATTAGTGATGTCTCTACTTAGTCACATGGCCTATTATTCCCCATCCTCATTATCCAGGAGGCGTGTTGGTAAATCAGTGTGACCAGAGTGGTGTACTACGAATCTAGATAGAGGTGTTTTGGTCAACTTGGAGTTCAACTCGGGATAACTGGTGACACCTTTTAGCCAGGAAGACATCTAACAAAATATTTTATTGATCAAATGTTCTTGTGTGTTAAAAATAGCAATATTCAAATCACACAACACATTTAGTAATGACAAGATGCGTTGGAAACTTCACACGTACTAAAACTTTTGTATCACTTCATACAAGTAATTGTATTGGTAGGAGTAGGGGGGAAATTGAGTTGTGCATTGATAAGCACACCAAAGAATCAATTTGCGTAAGAAAGATGGCACTTGAAATAGCCCATTTTGCAGTTTTTTTTCTCTTTCATTTAGATTTTGGCAAAAATGTAAATGTGGCTCTGACTCGCCCATGGATGGATGTTTCGACATTGTCTCAATGAATAGTTTGGTGTTCGACTATCCATGTTCAACATGAACGCGCAGTTACAAGCACGCCTCGAGTAAGCGACGAGTGCATGATCAATATCTACCTTTGTAACATGGATGAAGCCTGACCTGGAATGTGAAGCTATGTAACTGAACTGCTGGCTAATTTCATAAAAACCTGAGTACGTCTAGCTAGATCTGTCCAGTCCTGTCCACACTGAGCTGATGGTGTTGGGTCATAGTCTCAGAAACCCAGACCTTGCAGCAACGGCATAAAAGGGGAGAAATAAAATCCTTCAGACAGATACTGTAACTCTCCCAACAGATCAAGAGCTAGGGTCGGTCCTGCTTTACATTCTAAACCAATCTCTGCCCACTTCTGCAGTGACATAGTTTGACCCATCCTCCTGCCCCATTCTAAAGGCACCTCTAAGTTCAGAGGTCAAGTCGTGTTTCAGGAAAATGTCTTAACGTGTGCTTGATCGAGCCAAGAGAATGATCATTATTATAGGCAAAGTAATATTTCATACTGCTTTTAAATACTGTATTGATTGAGAAAAGATCTGTAAGAGCACAGTTTGACTACACAATGGTCAGTGGCCACTGACAAAGTAGGCTTGAGTGACTACTTTGTCAGTGGCCACTGATGTGTTCATATTGTTATGCATGAGTACACTGACAATGACAATCAATAATGGACCTGAGGGCACACATAGTGTGTTGTGAATTCTGTAATGAATGTATTGTAATGTTTTTTAAATTGTATAACTACCTTAACTTTGCCGAACCCCAGGAAGAGTAGCTGCTGCCTTGGCAGCTAATGGGGATCCATAAGAAATGCAAATAAGAAATAACTTGTCAACTGTCAAATTTAAAGCCAAGTATGTGATGTCACTTCTATCTAAGGATGTTAAGGCTTGGTATATTGGATGTGCCACCATGCACTAAATGAAACTGTTGCAGAGTGAGTGGTTTACATGAATGATTCAGAGATCTTCCAGTATGTATTGTTCACAGCAACAAAAGGTATGTAGACATCTCTGTTTATATTCCCTATCTTCAATCCCTGTCAGCTTTTTTGACGTAATGGGTACATACGTTTGTTCTGGAAAAAGCTTCTCTCTGTTACCTTATTTTCGCTTTATTGTGCATAGTCTATGCTTTCTGCAACTTAAAAAATCAAGTCCGTAATGTTGGTGTAAAACAATGTACTATTTCTGGACCTGTCTGGCTTCGTAATAGTTTAGTTCTCGTGTCGTCTTTTGAATCAGGGTAAAATGCAGACTCAGTTAAAGTAGAGATAGTAGGCTACATTAGAAACAGTTAGATAATGTCTTAGGCATTTCCATTTCCTTCCTCTGTTTCAAAGAATGTATGAGATTTACCTGGATGGAATAATAGACATGTTAGTGAGCCTTATTTGGAATGCAACAAAACTTTTGTCCTATAAAATGTATTATTTAGTATTAGTGCTAAAAAGTTTGAAATATTTATTTGTGTAATATTTGCCACTTACAGTGGCAGTTGACAAGTGATAGTTTGAAAGGTTCAAAAGTTTGGTTGTAAGGTCAGGGCCTATGTCAGTAAAGTTACATTCTCCACAGTATGGAATACAGAAATAGTAACTTGGTACAAAATATATCTAGTTTGTCTGTAAGAGGGAAATGAATGCATAGTGTGTCTGCTGTCACCAATGTCAGTATGAGAATGAGAATATCGGAATATCGGATATATCGGATATCGGATATCCGGAATATCCTCTGAGCAGTCCATTAAAGGGTAGAGCGCAGCACCCTCCTAGCCTTCTGGGAAATGAAGGCATTGTGATCACTGGTAAAGAGGGGGCGTGTAGGTTGTGTCTGAAACCGTGAAGTTGAATCAATCTCTCAGTAAGGTGTGAGCAGCACACAGTCAACACCATCACATACCACTGTTTGCACAGTGTGTGATGTGAGGTGGGATGGTAACGTTGTCTACAACACTATGAGTGTGATGCTCACTTGTTTAACTGGAATATCATTATATCTAAGGTTCCTAAAGCTTCCCATTGCCTCATTCACCCCCCTTCCTCTCCCCTGTAACTATTCTCCAGGTCGTTGCTGAAATTAGAATGTCCTCAGTCAACTTGGCTGGTAAAATAAGGGTAAAAAAAAATTTAAATTGATGTTTTGCAAAGATTATATAATTACTCCTGTCTAAATAAAATAATTCAAAATATTTTAGCAGAGAGCTCGACTTAGCCACTTAAAAAAAAACAGCTGTGGATGGTTTCAAATCACAAGTGCAGAGGCCTATGCCAATTACATCTTGGGAATCCAGAAATTTGGGCAGCACACGTGGCAATAGGCCTAGTTGAGTATAGAGTTGCAGCACACAGGAGGTCCCGTTTAAAAAAACTACAGAATTCAACTGATTCGTTCTGGAGCCGGCCATGACAGTATGTTTGGATTTATACAGTGAGTAAATTAGAGTAAGATAGTGTTCGTTGTTCATTCAACTGGAAAGACTTCATGGCCAGCTACTCATGCTCCACACACTTTTTAATGACATGCAGACACATCCGAGAGAGAATATGGGGAGAAATGTATGGCTAAACAAATGTGGAGAGTGTGTGCATTTTGCAGTATTAAAGAGAAGCTTTAAGGAGCATGTCTATTGGCAGAACAATTTTCGCCGGCATTCTGTACCTAGTCATTCTTCAAAGGATACTTTTAGAACAGCCACAGTTAACGGGGTCTGTGAAAAGTGGTCCTATACCAGCCTCAGCCCATCATATGAATATAATGACATTTGCTGAGGCCTGCTGAATTGTTTGGCTATCGAGTACAGAATCATGTAGACTGGGAGAGTTCAAGCTGAGGCCCATTCCTTCCTTCAATATCCTGCCAGTACTGCACTGACATCATCTGCCCACACATCTGACCACAGGGGACCCATGCTCTGACTCCCCTCCGCCAATCCCTCTTAATCAGCCAATTAAATTATTCCTGCTTGAAGGGAACACCCGAAGGGCACCCAGAGCATCTCTCTCTAGCTACACGCCCATCCTCCTACTCCTCCTCCATCCCTAGCTCTTGTCATTCCATTCATCTTCCTCATTAAAGAAATCGGCCTTACTGTGCACGTCAATGCGGAGCATTGCAGAGATCCTATTGGTTAACCTCATTCCCTCTTGTACAAGCAAAGACACTGCTATTTAACATCCATTTTACGCGGTTTGAAAAGGTGGCTAAAACAAGGTGGATTAGGCTAAACATGAACGGCTGTGTTGTACAGCAAAGGCTTTTTTAGTCACCTTTAATTGTCTGAGAAAGACATGTACATTTTAAAGTGTCTGGTGATGATAGACATATTTGTGAAACTATTTGTGAATATTTAGAGAGAAAGGCCTGACACAGCTCTCACGGTAACTGTTCCATTGCTGTCACTGATTGCCATAATCTGTCCACTTTGCCAGCAGTGTTATCCCTCCTGTAAGTGGTGCTTATTATACACTATATTTCAATGTCAAATCTCTGAATTACTCAGGTCCCTCTTATTAATAATTGAATGGAGATCAAAACACAATCACTTACTCAAACAACTTCAAATATGTCCCTGACCCTGAATATCTCACCCACTAGACCTTTGGCACTCAGGAGACACACTACACACAAAAAAACTATTTTTAGTGTGATTAATTCCAATAATAAACAAACATTTAGTACATAATAGTGCATAATAAACTCCTTATTTATGCCCTAAAATACTAATTTCACCCATTTACTTACAGCTAAGTCATCAACACGTTCATAGAGGAGAGCTTGAGAATATAAATCAAGCTTTTTAATAACCATGTAATAAATTGGCCTCTACAATTTAAATGTACAGTACCAGTTAAAAGTTTGGACACACCTACTCATTCAAGGGTTTTTCTTTATTTTGACTATTTTCTACATTGTTGAATAATAGTGAAGACTTCAAAACTTTGAAATAACACACATGGAATCATGTAGTAAACCAAAAAGTAAATAAATAAAAATATATTTTATATTTGAGATTCTTCAAAGTAGTAGCCACCCTTTGCATTCTCTCAACCAGCTTCATAAAGTAGTCACCAGGAATTCATTTCAAATAAGTGTGCCTTATTAAAAGTTAATTTGTGGAATTTATTTCCTTCTTACTGTGTTTGAGCCAATCAGTTGTGTTGTGACAAGGTAGGGGTGGTATACAGACGATAGCCCTATTTGGTAAAATACCAAGTCCATATAATCACACAGGAAGCAGCGCAGGTCCTAATCCAGGCACTTGTCATCTCCCGTCTGGATTACTGCAACTCGCTGTTGGCTGGGCTCCCTGCCTGTGCCATTAAACCCCTACAACTCATCCAGAACGCCGCAGCCCGTCTGGTGTTCAACCTTCCCAAGTTCTCTCACGTCACCCCGCTCCTCCGCTCTCTCCACTGGCTTCCAGTTGAAGCTCGCATCCGCTACAAGACCATGGTGCTTGCCTACGGAGCTGTGAGGGGAACGGCACCTCAGTACCTCCAGGCTCTGATCAGGCCCTACACCCAAACAAGGGCACTGCGTTCATCCACCTCTGGCCTGCTCGCCTCCCTACCACTCAGGAAGTACAGTTCCCGCGCAGCCCAGTCAAAATTGTTCGCTGCTCTGGCCCCCCAATGGTGGAACAAACTCCCTCACGACGCCAGGACAGCGGAGTCAATCACCACCTTCCGGAGACACCTGAAACCCCACCTCTTTCAGGAATACCTAGGATAGGATAAAGTAATCCTTCTCACCCCCCTTAAAATATTTAGATGCACTATTGTAAAGTGGCTGTTCCACTGGATGTCTTAAGGTGAACGCACCAATTTGTAAGTCGCTCTGGATAAGAGCGTCTGCTAAATGACTTAAATGTAAAATGTAAATATAATGTCAAGCTCAAATAAGCAAAGAGAAACGACAGTCCATCATTACTTTAAGACATGAAGGTGAGTCAATCCGGAAAAAAAGTGCTATGATGAACCTGGGTCTCATGAGGACCACCACAGGAAAGGAAGACCTGCTGCAGAGGATAAGTTCATTAGAGTTACCAGCCTCAGAAATTGCAGCCCAAATAAATGCTTCACAAAGTTCAAGTAACAAACTCATCTCAACATCAACTGTTCAGAGGAGACTGCATTATTTTTTATTTATTTTTATTTAGGCAAGTCAGTTAAGAACACATTTTTATTTACAATGATGGCCTACTCCGGCCAAACCCGGACGACCCAGGGCTAACCCTATGGGACTCCCAATCTCGCCCGGATATGATACAGTCTGGATTTGAACAAGGTACTATAGTGATAGCTCTTGCACTGAGATGCAGTGCCTTAGACCGCTGCGCCACTCTGGAGCCCAGGGCTTCATGATTCAGGACTTCATGGTCGATTTACTGCAAAGAAGCCTCTATAAAGGACACCGATAAGAAGAGACTTGCTTGGGCCAAGAAACACAAGCATTGGACATTAGACCAGTGGAAATCTGTCCTTTGGTCTGATGACTCCAAATTTGAGATTTTTGGTTCCAACTGCTGTCTTTGTGAAACGCAGAGTAGGTGAACGGAGGATCTTCACATGTGTAGTTCCCACCGTGAGCATGGAGGAGGAGGTGTGCTTTGCTGATAACACTGTCAGTGATTTATTTAGAATTCAAGGCACACTTAACCAGCATGGCTACCACAGCATTCTGCAGAGATACGCCATCCCATCTGGTTTGCGCTTAATGGGACTATAATTTGTTTTTCAACAGGACAATGACCCAACACACCTCCAGGCTGTGTAAGGGCTATTTGACCATGGAGAGTGAGGGAGTGCTGCATCAGTTGACCTGGCCTCCACAATCACCTGACCTGAAACCAATTGAGATGGTTTGGGATGAGTTGGACCACAGAGTGATGAAAAAGCAGCCAACAAGTGCTCAGCATATGTGGGAACTCCTTAAAGACTGTTGGAAAAGCATTCCAGGTGAAGCTGGTTGAGAGAATGCCAAGAGTGTGCAAAGCTGTCATCAATGCAAAGGGTGGCTACTTTAAAGAATCTCAAATATAAAATATATTTCGATTTGTTTAACAGTTGTTTGGTTACTACATGATTCCATATGTGTTATTTCATAGTTTCGATGTCTTCACTATTATTCTACAATATAGAAAATAATACAAATAAAGAATGTGTAGGTGTGTCCAAACATTTCACTGGTACTGTATATAGTCAATAATTAAACAGTCAACCCTGTTGAGAGAGAGAGAGTACAGTTAACTTAAACCTCCCACTGTTGGCCTTGGCAGCTTTACAACAGTCCTCTCTTCTTTATTAATTCAGTTGTGCATCATAATGATATTAATATGTCAATAGATGTTACCAGCTCAAATGAATTAATTATGTACACTAGCCAGTGACTAAAATTATTTACTCAGAAAGCAACTGTTTCGCATTCTATCAAAAATGTACAACAATATCTCTCAGCCATTGCATTCCTATCTCTCTCATTCCCTTAATCCATCATCCAAACACAAATCCATGTGTCTGTATGAGCAGGGGAAAGTTGAGCAATTCTAATTTTACCAGACACATTCTCATTTGACTATTGAGGATATAAACAGTGTGTTTTATGTTTGTTTACCTTGAGCAAGTATGAATACTGTATTTAATGTACAGTTGTTAACTTGGGGTGAAAGTACAACTCTAAAAAGCATCTTTAAAATGTCTGGGTGCATCAAGGTTAAGTCCATACAGTCAATTGTCCAATAGTATCTGTATTGTTTGCCTCTAGACAGCCTCTCCTCATGTGCCTTCACTAGCTTTGTAAGGTGTGCTGTGTCAATGATCTACAGACACCCTACATTGAAATTAATCCGGGTTCTTGGTCGCAAAAGCTATTATAAATCTCTTCATATAACTGTGGCAAGGTGCCTTTCATATTTAAATTAATGCTTTGTTTGTATAGTTTTAATTCTAATGCAATCAAATGTGACAATGAGAACTGAATAAAGAGAAGCAGGCTGCCACTGGGGGTTAGATATGAATATTGCATTTCTTCAATTTACTAAATTATCACCCACTTATAAATTATAATTGCTCTACACCCTTAGAATTGATTTTATTTGTGCTTCTATATCGAACCTTTTGGCTATTTAGATGAGATTAAACAACCCTTTACTATTTTTTATATAGTAATGATGCTGCTACATGATTTCCCCTGGTCAGAAAAATGGCTAGCGACACTATTAATTCATGACAAGGGGTGCATGAAATTTGTATTTTGCAGTATTGTTGCTGATGTTGCAGTGGCAAATAGCAAGATTAATCTAACAGCACAGGTGTACATGAAGTAAAAACATTTTGGACCATAAAATCCTAAATGCCAGTAACTTCCACCATTTATTTTCCCTACATCACTTATTCCTGATGAGACATGAATGCAGCCCACTGTGATTGATACAATTGTTGTCCCTTTAAAGTCAAACCACCTATAAGGACTTTATGGGGAGTATTTATCAAGCGTCAGAGACCAATATCCAAAGGTTGGAATCAATCATGATACTTCCTTGTGAAAATTATTTGGCCAAACGGTGGTTTGGAGCAAGAGGACTGGACTTTGGTAGTGTCCTCCAAAAAGCTGTCGCAAATTGAACTAAATTAAAATATATATATAATCCTGATAGGTGGACCACTAATCCTCTTTGTTAGTCCTTCTCAAAAGTTGAAGCCCCCATTATTAAAAAGGACAGCACACAGTGTGTGGGTTTTGATAATATGTGGTCTAAACACGCACGCACAAAAGCGAATGCACACACACAGAGACGCGAGGCACGCGCACACGCACACACAAAGCTTTCTGTTATACTGTATGTCATGAGTCAGTTATTCAACTCCAACTAGGGGCTGGTGGTGTGTAAGATGAGGCCATCTATAAATGTCACAAACAACAGCTATGAAAAGACATTCGACTGGTATTATGGCCTCCAGAACTGCCACCGAATAAAGACATTCTATATCCACAAAAAAGGTACAGACAACATGGTGCAAGTCTGGAACGACAACTGTAAAGAACTGTACAAGGACCTCCTTAAAGCACAAGAGCTCTGCACTGTGCAATGCCTTCTGTGCAATGCTTTCAATGTACTTGAACATAATGATATCATTTAGTGTCCCTCTGCGGTTCCCCACAATAATGAAGACATGTAGAAATATCTTTAAGAAGAAACAAATGGGAAATTATTTGATAATTATTTGAGTCTATAATTATATGTTGTAACTAAGTACTGATGTTCCTATATTTGACCTGTTTAACTGCCATTATCAAATGTCTGCCAATGTTGAATGTTGTGGTTAAAGTTGACGCCAGGCTGGGCTGAGGTCACACTGATTATGTATCTGTGACACTGTGCGATTCTGTAGCAGCTGATGTTGTGACTATCTTCAAGCCTCTCGGGCTGGTGTTTACAGAACATTCGGTGCAGTGTGGTTAGACATTTCCTTTGGAGGTGTTCTCCCTGAATTCTTGTAATAAACTGGATATATTTGTTATATGATATTATCAATGACTCTCCTTTGTGTTCACCTGAAAATCCCCTTCACAGCTTCCCATTAAAATACAGTACATATGAGAATACAAATAAAAAGTCACAACATGTATTTACGTGGTTTTCTCTTCATGTCTTTTGAAAGGGGTTGACTCATCCTTATGAGGCATGTCGTGGCCTGGATAACTATTTCTTCTGGACTACGACTTGGCCGAATAGGGAAAGTCCTTTTTAGGCCAGGCTGCTCAGCACCAGCCCTCCTAACTCCCTTTATTCCCTGGCTGGCTGCATTGCATGCTGGGTGTGGAGAAGGATAGCGGTGATAAACATGTTTGTCAAGCCACATGTAGGACTCCAAGCTAAATATGGAGAGGCTGATAGACTAAGTACTTAGACTGGCTATAACTACTATTTAACTAATATAACTATTATATAACTACGATTGTACACACTTTTTCAATACATTTTATTGAATATTATTATTTATTTTTTCACACAATTTCATGGCATCCAATTGGTAGTTACCGTCTTGCCCCATCGCTGCAACTCCCGTATGGACCCAGGAGAGGCAAAGGTCGAGAGCCGTGCATCCTCCGAAACACAACCCACCCAAGCCGCACTGCTTCTTGACACAATGCCAGCTTAAGCCGGAAGCCAGTCGCACCAATGTGTTGGAGGAAACACTATGCACCTGGTGACCATGTCAGCATGCATTGCGCCCGGCCGCCACAGGAGTCACTAGTGCAAGATGGGACAAGAACTTCCCTGCTGGTCAAACCCTCCCCTAATCTGGACGATGCTGGGCCAATTGTGCGTCACCCCATGGGTCTCCTGGTTGCAGCCAGGTGCGACAGAGCCTGGACTTGAACCAGGATCTCTAGTGGCACAGCCTTAGACCCCTGCGCCACTCGGGAGGCCACTTTTTCTATTCAAATACAGTCAATAATGTCTATACACAACATCATATACATATATATGGAGTGTGTCCAGGGTGTCTGCGATGATGGTGTTGATGTGAGCCAAGACCAGCCTTTCAAAGCATTTCATGGATACAGATGTGAGTGCTATGGGGCGATAGTCCTTTAGACAGGTTACCTTGGCGTTCTTGGGCACGGGGACTATGGTGGTCTGCTTGAAACATGTAGGTATTACAGACTGGGTCAGGGAGAGGTTGAAAATGTCAATGAAGACACTGCCAGCTGTAATCCGTCTGGCCCTGCGGCCTTGTGAATGTTAACCTGTTTACATTTTTACTCAAATCGGCTACAACTGGTGCTCTCATGCATGGTTCAGTGTTGCTAGCCTTGAAGCAGAAGGTATTTCGCTAGTCCGGTAGGCTTGCATCACTGGACAGCTCGCGGCTGGATTTCCCTTTGCAATCCGTGACAGTTTGCAAGTCCGTACACATCCGAAGAGCGTCAGAGACAGTGTAGTAGGATTCTATCTTGGTCCCGTATTGACACATTGCCTGTTTTGACGGTTCGTCGGATGGTGCAGAGAGATTTCTTACACAGTTGAAGTCAGAAGTTTACATACACTTTAGCCAAATAGATTTAAACTCAGTTTTTCACAATTCCTGACATTTCAAATCAAATCAAATGTATTTGTCACATACACATGGTTAGCAGATGTTAATGCGAGTGTAGCGAAATGCTTGTGCTTCTAGTTCCGACAATGCAGTAATAACCCACGAGTAATCTAACCTAACAATTCCAAAACTACTACCTTATACACACAAGTGTAAAGGGATAAAGAATATGTACATAAACATATATGAATGAGTGATGGTACAGAACGACATAGGCAAGATGCAGTAGATGGTATCGAGTACAGTATATACATATGAGATGAGTAATGTAGGGTATGTAAACAAAGTGGCATAGTTTAAAGTGGCTAGTGATACATATATTACATAAAGATACAGTAGATGATGTAGAGTACAGTATATACATTTACATATGAGATGAGTAATGTAGAGTATGTAAACATTATATTTAGTAGGTGGCCCTGTTGAAGCATGTGCGAACAGCAGACTGGGATAAGGATTGATTGAATATGTCAGTAAACACACCAGCCAACTGGTCTGTGCATGCTCTGAGGACGCGGCTAGGGATGCCGTCTGGTCCTGCAGCCTTGTGAGGGTTAACACTAGAGGTCGACCGATTAATTAGGGCCGATTTCAAGTTTTCATAATAATCGGAAATCTGTATTTTTCTGTATTTTTGATTATATAAAAAAAAAATGAAAAAAATGTTAAGCCGTTAAGATTTTTTTTTAAATACTCTCATGTTCTCATGTTAAAAGGAACCACCAACTTTCATATGTTCTCATGTTTTGAGCAAGGAACTTAAACGTTAGCTTTTTTACATGGCACACATTTTTACATGCCACATATTACTTTCTTCTCCAACACTTTGTTTTTGCATTATTTAAACCAGTATTCAGTATGTTTCAGTATTTATTTGAGGCTAAATAGATTTTATTGATGTTTTATATTAAGTTAAAATAAGTGTTAATTCAGTATTGTTGTAATTGTCATTATTACAAATAAAAAAATTGTCCGATTGATCGGTATCGGCTTTTTTGGTCCTCCAATAATCGGTATCGGCGTTGAAAAATCATAATCGGTCGACCTCTAGTTAACACATTTAAATGTTTTACTCACGTCGGCTGCAGTGAAGGAGAGTCCGCAGATTTTGGTTGCTGGTCGTGTCAGTGGCACTGTATTGTCCTCAAAGCGTGCAAAAAAGTTATTTAGTCTGCCTGTGAGCAAGACATCCTGGTCCGAGACGGGGCTGGTTTTCTTTTTGTAATCCTTGATTGACTTTAGACCCTGCCACATCCCTTTTGTGTCTGAGCCGTTGAATTGTGACACTACTTTGTCTCTATACTGACGCTTAGCTTGTTGATTGCCTTGAGGAGGGAATAGCTACACTGTTTGTATTCGGTCATGTTTCTGGTCACCTTTCCTTGGTTAAAAGCAGTGGTTCGTGCTTTCAGTTTCACACGAAAGCTGCCATCAATCCACTGGAAGCAATGCGGAACATATCCCAGTCCACGTGACCGAAGCAGTCTTGAAGCGTGGAATCAGATTGGTCGGACCAGCGTTGAACAGACCTGAGCGCGGGAGCTTCTTGTTTTAGTTTCTGTCTGTAGGCAGGGAGCAACAAAATGGAGTCGTGGTCAGCTTTTCCGAAAGGAGGGCGGGGGAGTGCCTTATATGTGTCGCGGAGGTTAGAATAGCAATCCGAGTAAAAATTGCCTGTCTTAGGTCAGTTAGGATCACCACTTTATTTTAAGAATGTGAAATGTCAGAATAATTGTAGAGAGAATGATTTATTTCAGCTTTTGTTTCTTTCATCACATTCCCAGTGGGTCAGAAGTTTACATACACTCAATTAGTATTTGGTAGCATTGCCTTTAAATTGTTTAACTTGGGTCAAACATTTTGAGAAGCCTTCCACAAGCTTCCCACAATAAGTTGGGTGAATTTTGACCCATCCTCCTGACGGAGCTGGTGTAACTGAATCAGATTTGTAGGCCTCCTTTTTCGCACACGCTTTTTCAGTTCTGCCCACAAATGTTCTATAGGATTGAGGTCAGGGCTTTGTGATGGCCACTCCAATACCTTAACTTTGTTGTCCTTAAGCCATTTTGCCACAACTTTAGAAGTATGCTTGGGGTCATTGTCCATTTGGAAGACCCATTTGCGACCAGGCATTAACTTTCTGACTGATGTCTTGAGTTGTTGCTTCAATATATCCACATACTTTTCCGACCTCATGATGCCATCTAATTTGTGAAGTGCACCAGTCCCTCCTGCAGCAAAGCACCCCCACAACATGATGCTGCTACCCCCGTGCTTCACGGTTGGGATGGTGTTCTTCGACTTGCAAGTGTCCCCCTTTTTCCTCCAAACATAACGATGGTCATTATGGCAGAACAGTTCTATTTTTGTTTCATCAGACCAAAGGACATTTCTCCAAAAAGTACGATCTTTGTCCACATGTGCAGTTGCAAACCGTAGTCTTCATCCCAAGGATGAACCAGACCTGTGGAGGTCTACAATTTTATTTCTGAGGTCTTGGCTGATTTCTTTTGATTTTCCCATGATGTCAAGCAAAGAGGCACTGCATTTGAAGGTAGGCCTTGAAATACTTCCACAGGTACAACTCCAATTGACTCAAATGATGTCAATTAGCCTAATAGAAGCTTCTAAAGCCATGACATCATTTTCTGGAATTTTCCAAGCAGTTTAAAGGCACAGTCAACTTAGTGTATGTAAACTTCTGACCCACTGGTATTGTGATACAGTAAATAATAAGTGAAATAATCTTTCTGTAAACAATTGTTGGAAAAATTACTTGTGTCATGCACAAAGTAGATGTCCTAACCGACTTGCCAAAACTATAGTTTGTAAATAAGACATTTGTGGAGTGGTTGAAAAACAACTTTTAATGACTCCAACATAAGTGTATGTAAACTTCCGACTTTAAACTTTAAACGGAAATATGGATTAGGGAGAGTAACTTAGTGGTGATGTTGTTGTTGCTATTACATTCAGATGATGACTACATTATATTGTAAATAATAAACCAGAGTTTCACAGAGTGCAGAGATATCCTCCTACTCTTTGATTAAGAGACATACACAGCTGTGTAACTTCACACAGTAAAGCCAGCAGGCCAGATGTCTGAAAAGAGGGTGAGGGCTGTTGTGAAAAAAATGCACTGATTTCCTTCTGAGAGCTGGAGAGACTATATCCCCATGGCAACCTGCTCCTCAACATTGTCCTTGTAATCTCTGCTAGTACATTTCTCAACCCTGTTTGATCTCACCTCTAGGGTGTTAGCTCTGGTGCTAATAGGCCTGCTGCTGTTTGGAGATGTTTTATCTTCAGAAAGATGGTTCCATGATATTCAGTCACACTGAGAACGGTGGTAGATTTAGCTCATTCATGGTATGTACTGTACAGTAGCAGTGGAAAGTAGAGAGCCTCAAATAAATCATGAAACATGTTCAATTTGGTTTAAATAATGCAAAAACAAAGTGTTGGAGAAGAAAGTAAAAGTGCAATATGTGCCATGTAAGAAAGCTAACGTTTAAGTTCCTTGCTCAGAACATGAGAACATATGAAAGCTGGTGGTTCCTTTTAACATGAGTCTTCAATATTCCAAGGTAAGAAGTTTTAGGTTGTAGTTATTATAGGAATTACAGGACTATATCTCTCTATACCATTTGTATTTCATATACCTTTGACTATTGGATGTTCTTATAGGCACTATAGTATTGCCAGTGTAACAGTATAGCTTCCGTCCCTCTCCTCGCCCCTACCTGGGCTTGAACCTGGAACACATCGACAACAGCCACCCTCGAAGCAGGGTTACCCACGCAGAGCAAGGGGAATAACTACTCCTAGTCTCAGAGCAAGTGACGTTTGAAACGCTATTAGCACGCACCCCTCTAACTAGCTAGCCATTTCACATCGGTTACACCAGCCTAATCTCGGGAGTTGATGGGCTTGAAGTCATAAACAGCGCAATGCTTGAAGCATAGCAAAGAGCTGCTGGCAAAACGCACGAAAGTGCTGTTTGAATGAATGCTTACGAGCCTGCTGCTGCCTACCATTGCTCAGTCAGACTGCTCTATCAAATCATAGACTTAATTATAACATAATGACACACAGAAATACAAGCCTTTGGTCATTAATATGGTCGAATCCGGAAACTATCATCTCGAAAACAAGACATTTATTCTTTCAGTGAAATACGGGCATCCATAAGTCTAAATATTCCTGTTACATTGCACAACCTTCAATGTTATGTCATAATTACGTACAATTCTGGCAAATTAGGAGGCCCAAACTGTTGCATATACCCTGACTCTGCGAGCAATGAACGCAAGAGAAGTGACACAATTTCAACTGGTTAATATTGCCTGCTAACCTGGATTTCTTTTAGCTAAAAATGCAGGTTTAAAAATATATACTTCTGTGTATAGATTTTAAGAAAGGCATTAGGTACACATTGGAGCAAGGGCAGTCCATTTTCGCATATACGTACCGCATCGATTATATGCAACGCAGGACACGCTAGATAAACTAGTAATATCATCAACCATGTGTAGTTAACTAGTGATTATGATTGATTGTTTTTTATAAGATAAGTTTAATGCTAGCTAGCAACTTACCTTGGCTTACTGCATTCGCGTAACAGGCAGGCTTCTCATGGAGTGCAATGAGAGGCAGGTGGTTAGAGCGTTGGACTAGTCAACTGTAAGGTTGCAAGATTGAATCCCCGAGCTGACAAGGTAAAAATCTGGCATCCTGCCCCTGAACAAGGCAGTTAACCCGCCGTTCCTAGGCCGTCATTACCAGCTTCCGGGTTGGAGCGAGCGGTCGCATCTGCACTCGGTCCGCAGGTAGTATTACATTTCATTATAGTACAACGGTTTGATTTGTCTAATCTTAGCAATTTCTTCTTAGCTAGCTACATAGCCGTCTTTGTATCATAGATAATTGCGTAATTATCGTATTTCGTCGTCCTAACGCAGTCTACACTGCCCTGCAGCTAGCCAGCTAGCTAACGTCCACCGTTAGCTAGTCCACCGTCTACCGATTAGCAGCACAACTATTACACTCAACTGAACGACTTGATTAGTGTAGTGTTAGCTAGCTACATATTTGTCTTTGCTGTCTTCGTATCCAAGATAATTGTGTAGCTTAGAGTGTGTAGTTTTAGAGTGATTATCTTAATTTACCGAGGTTAGCTAGCCAGCTATTTGTCGTCCTTAACGTAGGAGACTCTGCTAGCTAGCCAACAGCTAGCCAACGTCTACCGAACAGAACTTCTGCACTCAACAATCCGGTCGCATTTCGCTTCGCTCCACAGGTAGTATCACATTTTTCATTTCATTTCATTACAGTACAACGGCTTGATTTGTTTGATCGTAGCTAGCTACATAGCTAGCTACATAGCCGTCTTTGTATCATAGATAATTGCGTAATTATCGTATTCCGTCGTCCTAACGCAGTCTACACTGCCCTGCAGCTAGCCAGCTAGCTAACGTCCACCGTTAGCTAGTCCACCGTCTACCGATTAGCAGCACAACTATTACACTCAACTGAACGGCTTGATTAGTGTAGTGTTAGCTAGCTACATAGTTGTCTTTGCTGTCTTCGTCTCCAAGATAATTGTGTAGTTTAGAGTGTGTAGTTTTAGAGTGATTATCTTAATCTACCGAGGTTAGCTAGCCAGCTATTTGTCGTCCTTAACGTAGGAGACTCTGCTAGCTAGCCAACAGTTAGCCAACGTCTACCGAACAGAACTTCTGCACTCAACAATCCGGTCGCATTTCGCTTCGCTCCACAGGTAGTATCACATTTTTCATTTCATTTCATTACAGTACAACGGCTTGATTTGTTTGATCGTAGCTAGCTACATAGCTAGCTACATAGCCGTCTTTGTATCAAAGATAATTGTGTAGTCTAGAGCGATTTCCTAGGTTAGCTAGCCAGCTATTGTCGTTCTTTTAACGCAACGTAACATAATCAACACTGCTAGCTAGCCAGCTAGCCCGAATAGCAGCACAGTAGAAACTATTACACTCAACGGAACGACTTGATTAGTGTAGTGTCAACAACGCAGCCAATGCCAGCTAGCCTACATAGTCAACAACGCAGCCTCTGCCAGCTAGCCTTCTTCAGCAGTACTGTGTCATTTTAATCATTTTAGTCAATAAGATTCTTGCTACGTAAGCTTAACTTTCTGAACACTCGAGACGTGTAGTCCACTTGTCATTCCAATCTCCTTTGCATTAGCGTAGCCTCTTGTGTAGCCTGTCAACTATGTGTCTGTCTATCCCTGTTCTCTCCTCTCTGCACAGACCATACAAACGCTCCACACCGCGTGGCCGCGGCCACCCTAATCTGGTGGTCCCAGCGCGCACGACCCACGTGGAGTTCCAGGTCTCCGGTAGCCTCTGGAACTGCCGATCTGCGGCCAACAAGGCAGAGTTCATCTCAGCCTATGCCTCCCTCCAGTCCCTCGACTTCTTGGCACTGACGGAAACATGGATCACCACAGACAACACTGCTACTCCTACTGCTCTCTCTTCGTCTGCCCACGTGTTCTCGCACACCCCGAGAGCTTCTGGTCAGCGGGGTGGTGGCACCGGGATCCTCATCTCTCCCAAGTGGTCATTCTCTCTTTCTCCCCTTACCCATCTGTCTATCGCCTCCTTTGAATTCCATGCTGTCACAGTTACCAGCCCTTTCAAGCTTAACATCCTTATCATTTATCGCCCTCCAGGTTCCCTCGGAGAGTTCATCAATGAGCTTGATGCCTTGATGAGCTCCTTTCCTGAGGACGGCTCACCTCTCACAGTTCTGGGCGACTTTAACCTCCCCACGTCTACCTTTGACTCATTCCTCTCTGCCTCCTTCTTTCCACTCCTCTCCTCTTTGACCTCACCCTCTCACCTTCCCCCTACTCACAAGGCAGGAAATACGCTCGACCTCATCTTTACTAGATGCTGTTCTTCCACTAACCTCATTGCAACTCCCCTCCAAGTCTCCGACCACTACCTTGTATCCTTTTCCCTCTCGCTCTCATCCAACACTTCCCACACTGCCCCTACTCGGATGGTATCGCGCCGTCCCAACCTTCGCTCTCTCTCCCCCGCTACTCTCTCCTCTTCCATCCTATCATCTCTTCCCTCTGCTCAAACCTTCTCCAACCTATCTCCTGATTCTGCCTCCTCAACCCTCCTCTCCTCCCTTTCTGCATCCTTTGACTCTCTATGTCCCCTATCCTCCAGGCCGGCCCGGTCCTCCCCTCCCGCCTCCGTGGCTCGACGACTCATTGCGAGCTCACAGAACAGGGCTCCGGGCAGCCGAGCGGAAATGGAGGAAAACCCGCCTCCCTGCGGACCTGACATCCTTTCACTCCCTCCTCTCTACATTTTCCTCTTCTCTCTGCTGCTAAAGCCACTTTCTACCACTCTAAATTCCAAGCATCTGCCTCTAACCCTAGGAAGCTCTTTGCAACCTTCTCCTCCCTCCTGAATCCTCCCCCCCCCTCCTCCCTCTCTGCAGATGACTTCGTCAACCATTTTGAAAAGAAGGTCGACGACATCCGATCCTCATTTGCTAAGTCAAACGACATCGCTGGTTCTGCTCACACTGCCCTACCCTGTGCTCTGACCTATTTCTCCCCTCTCTCCAGATGAAATCTCGCGTCTTGTGACGGCCGGCCGCCCAACAACCTGCCCGCTTGACCCTATCCCCTCCTCTTTCTCCAGACCTTTTCCGGAGACCTTCTCCCTTACCTCACCTCGCTCATCAACTCATCCCTGACCGCTGGCTACGTCCCTTCCGTCTTCAAGAGAGCGAGAGTTGCACCCCTTCTGAAAAAACCTACACTCGATCCCTCCGATGTCAACAACTACAGACCAGTATCCCTTCTTTCTTTTCTCTCCAAAACTCTTGAACGTGCCGTCCTTGGCCAGCTCTCCCGCTATCTCTCTCAGAATGACCTTCTTGATCCAAATCAGTCAGGTTTCAAGACTAGTCATTCAACTGAGACTGCTCTTCTCTGTATCACGGAGGCGCTCCGCACTGCTAAAGCTAACTCTCTCTCCTCTGCTCTCATCCTTCTAGACCTATCGGCTGCCTTCGATACTGTGAACCATCAGATCCTCCTCTCCACCCTCTCCGAGTTGGGCATCTCCGGCGCGGCCCACGCTTGGATTGCGTCCTACCTGACAGGTCGCTCCTACCAGGTGGCGTGGCGAGAATCCGTCTCCACACCACGTGCTCTCACCACTGGTGTCCCCCAGGGCTCTGTTCTTGGCCCTCTCCTATTCTCGCTATACACCAAGTCACTTGGCTCTGTCATAACCTCACATGGTCTCTTCCTATCATTGCTATGCAGACGACACACAATTAATCTTCTCCTTTCCCCCTTCTGATGACCAGGTGGCGAATCGCATCTCTGCATGTCTGGCAGACATATCAGTGTGGATGACGGATCACCACCTCAAGCTGAACCTCGGCAAGACGGAGCTGCTCTTCCTCCCGGGAAGGACTGCCCGTTCCATGATCTCGCCATCACGGTTGACAACTCCATTGTGTCCTCCTCCCAGAGCGCTAAGAACCTTGGCGTGATCCTGGACAACACCCTGTCGTTCTCAACTAACATCAAGGCGGTGGCCCGTTCCTGTAGGTTCATGCTCTACAACATCCGCAGAGTACGACCCTGCCTCACACAGGAAGCGGCGCAGGTCCTAATCCAGGCACTTGTCATCTCCCGTCTGGATTACTGCAACTCGCTGTTGGCTGGGCTCCCTGCCTGTGCCATTAAACCCCTACAACTCATCCAGAACGCCGCAGCCCGTCTGGTGTTCAACCTTCCCAAGTTCTCTCACGTCACCCCGCTCCTCCGCTCTCTCCACTGGCTTCCAGTTGAAGCTCGCATCCGCTACAAGACCATGGTGCTTGCCTACGGAGCTGTGAGGGGAACGGCACCTCAGTACCTCCAGGCTCTGATCAGGCCCTACACCCAAACAAGGGCACTGCGTTCATCCACCTCTGGCCTGCTCGCCTCCCTACCACTGAGGAAGTACAGTTCCCGCTCAGCCCAGTCAAAACTGTTCGCTGCTCTGGGCCCCCAATGGTGGAACAAACTCCCTCACGACGCCAGGACAGCGGAGTCAATCACCACCTTCCGGAGACACCTGAAACCCCACCTCTTTCAGGAATACCTAGGATAGGATAAAGTAATCCCTCTCACCTCCCCCCCCCTTAAAAGATTTAGATGCACTACTGTTCCACTGGATGTCATAAGGTGAATGCACCAATTTGTAAGTCGCTCTGGATAAGAGCGTCTGCTAAATGACTTAAATGTAAATGTAAATGTAAATAAATATGTGTTCTTAACTGACTTGCCTAATTAAATAAAGATTAAATAAAGGTGTAAAAAATATATATATATATATCGTCCAAATCGGTGTCCAAAAATACCGAATTCCGATTAATCGGTCGACCTCTAGTGGAGAGTACTGAGTGTGCTATGGTAATGCAGAAGCAGCTGGAGGTTTGAGAAGTGGAGGGGGGTACAGAACAGGTGTAACAGACATCCTGACAGCCTGACCTTTTCTCTATGTAAACAATGTAAAACTAAAGTGATGGGCAACACTTAGATAATAGACAGTAAATGCCATTGTTTCACGGCAGAATGCGCAGCGGCTATCTGCAACTGCGTGTCCCATTGGAATTACACCATCCAATGGAAGATATTGCACTACATACTGTAGCATCACAAGTTCACATACAGCACCTCTCTACAGAGATAGTAGGGAATTATTATTTGGTTGAACATGGTGAAACCAATTGTTTCTCATCGTCTTCAACCAGCCCTCGTTCCCTAATGAGATTCACCACATGAGAATCCCCAAGTGATTATTCAAGTTCCAATCCTCACCTCCTCCAGTGGAATACAGAGATGTGATCTTATCTTCTTATGGCTGCAGGGGCAGTATTGAGTAGCTTGGATGAAAGGTGCCCAGAGTCAACGGCCTGCTCCTCGGTCCCAGTTGCTAATATATGCATATTATTAGTACTATTGGATAGAAAACACTCTGAAGTTTCTAAAACTGTTTGAATGATGTCTGTGAGTATAACAGAACTCATATGGCAGGCAAAAACCTGAGAAGAAATCCAAACAGGAAGTGGGAAATCTGAGGTTGTCGATTTTCAACCCAACCCTTATTGAATACATTTACATTTACATTTAAGTCATTTAGCAGACGCTCTTATCCAGAGCGACTTACAAATTGGTGCGTTCACCTTAAGACATCCAGTGGAACAGCCACTTTACAATAGTGCATCTAAATATTTTAAGGGGGGTGAGAAGGATTACTTTATCCTATCCTAGGTATTCCTGAAAGAGGTGGGGTTTCAGGTGTCTCCGGAAGGTGGTGATTGACTCCGCTGTCCTGGCGTCGTGAGGGAGTTTGTTCCACCATTGGAACAATACACAGTGGTATATGGATAAAGTTGCACTTCCTAGGGCTTCCACTAGATGTCAACAGTCTTTAGAAACTTGAATGCTTCTACTGTGTTGTGGAGCCGGATGGGAGCTCTTTGAGTCAGTGGTCTGGCAGAGAGCCAGGTCCTGGTCACGCGCATTTCACATGATAGCGACCTGCGTTCCATGGCTTCTCTACAGACATAGGAATTCTCTGGTTGGAACTTTAATGAAGATTTATGATAACAACATCCTAAAGATTGATTCTATACTTAGTTTGACGAGTTTCTTCGACCTGTAATATAACTTTTTGAAGTTTTTGTCCGACACTCGCATGGACCTGCACGAGTGTTTGGATTTGTGTACTAAACGCGCTAACAAAAGGAGCTACTTGGACATAAATAATGGACATTGTCGAACAAATCAAGCATTTATTGTGGAACTTGGATGCCTGGGAGTGCATTCTGATGAAGATCGTCAAAGGTAAGGGAATATTTATAATGTGATTTCTGATGACTCCAAAATGGCGGATAATTTTATTTATTTTCTGAGCGTCAGATTATTGCATGGTTTGCTTTTTCTGTAAAGTTTTTAAAAAATCTGACACAGCATTAAGGAGAGGTATATCTATATTTCCATGTCTAACAATTGCATTTATCAACCTTTTTAAGGAGTATTTCTGTAAAATGATGTGGCTCTCTGCAATATAACCGGATGTTTTGGAACTAGTGAACGTTAAACGGCAATGTATATTGAGATTTTTTTATATAAATATTAACTTTATCAAACAAAACATACATGTATTGTGTAACATGAAGTCCTATGAGTGTCATCTGATGAAGATCATCAAAGGATAGTGATTCATTTTATCTCTATTTGTGCTTTTTGTGACTCCTCTCTTTGGTTGGAAAAATGGCAGAATTATTCTGTGAGTTGGTGGTGACCTAACATAATCACTTGTGTTGCTTTCGCTGTAAAGCCTATTTGAAATCGGACACTGTGGTGGGATTAACAACAAGATTACCTTTAAAACGGTATAAAATACATGTACAGTGCCTTGAGAAAGTATTCAGCCCCCTTGAACTTTGCAACCTTTTGCCACATTTCAGGCTTCAAACATAAAGATATAAAACTGTATTTTTTTGTGAAGAATCAACAACAAGTGGGACACAATCATGAAGTGGAACGACATTTATTGGATATTTCAAACTTTTTTAACAAATCAAAAACTGAAAAATTGGGCGTGCAAAATTATTTAAATCCCAATGCATTTTTTATGGAAATGATCATTTAATTAAGAGAAAAAGAGGCACAGTTACAATCCAAATGTGATTCATCATCATCCGTCCAGGATATCTCAACAAATCGTTGGTTTGGTCACAAAAAATGGGTATGGTGATTCACAGCCACGTTGTCTGTATAGTACATGCTGTAGAAGTTCTGCTGTGGTCTTAAACACTGCCAGTTTGATGTGATATTTCAAGATGTCAAATGAATAGAAAATAGAAATGGTTTTAACATACAGGCAGCAGTGTGATAACAGGGAACACCACTACACAATCAGACATTAACGTCACAAATACCCAATGGAACTCTTGAGTGGATACCGTTGGATTCCTGCAGAAACCGAGATTGGCTGCCCACTGTGGGGGTTTCCCTTTGTAGTCCCTAAACCTGAGGTACCTACGGAGGATTGATACTGACTGGCCACCTTATGCAAAGGCAGCCAAAGTATGCACCCCTGCCCGATACATCCTCCGTATCCATAGAAATTCTGTCAGCTAAAAGCCCCTCCATCACACGCAATTGGCAGATAAATTGCCAATGATCCGGGTTATTTTTTATCTCCCCATTTCATACAATAATGAGACAGATTTTGCTTCAGCATTTTTAAGTATATTACAGACCGCAGGCAGGAACGCAGTGGAAATGAGCTAAATTGATTTTCCCCTCCTACTCTACACCAGTTGAATGCCCTCATCCTGTTCAGCATAACATCATGAAATAAATGTAGAAATGACTGAAGCCATGTGTGTCTGATTGCCGTACTCTGCTGCACTGTGGCATCAGGGTGATACAGTATCTTATTCTGTCTTAATAAGTCTTTGTTCCATTACACAGAGAATACACTGAGTTTTCACATGCATGTATTATTACTGTTCACTGAGCATTGGTTATTGGATATACAGTAGATTAAAAACATATGTATGTTTTACAATAATGACTTCCAGTCAGATTGAATAGCATTGGTTATATATAGCATTCTTATTAAAGGATGTCAGGTCAGCACAAAGGGAATCTCTTGGCGATATAGATCAGTGTCCTGCATCTTAGACAGCCTTTGCTGTGAGCTCTGCTACACACAGGAAACACCATGGCTACACTGACACATAGGGAGACTAAGGTCCTGGGTGTCGTGAGAGTGAAATCAGGCGCAGGAAAGCAGAGTTCAATAAAGTGCTTCTTTAATGCACACACAGAGAACTACGGCCCCCCCACTTACGGGTGCTCAAACCAAATGCCCCAGACACAGGGTAACGAAAACAGTCTAGCACTAAATACACGAACATGTACATCTAATGTAAACACCAGGGTTACAATAATCAATCCCACAGAAAGAACCAGGCGGGCCGGCTGACTAATAAAGCCTCACTAATTATAACCAACTCAAAACAGGTGTACTCAATAAACACATAAGGAGGGGGAGAAAAGAATCAGTGGCAGCTAGTAGGCCTGCGAGGACGACCACCGAGCCCCACCCGAATGGGAAGGGGAGCCACCTTTGGTCAGAGTCGTGACAGAGTCGAGCCACCTTTGGTCAATGTCTGCAATCCATTTTAAAATCAATCCTAAAGTGTGTATGAATACTCGTAAGAGTGAAAATGTCACCACAAACCAAAGATCATGGATTTTGAATGGATGATATCTAATAAGATGGATCTTTGCAATGAGTGAAAATGAAGCTGAGTGTTGATTGAGGCTGATGAGAATAAGACGCCTGGCTCTAAACCAATCCTCACCTCCGGGGTGTCTGTCTTACCAGGAAATACACTGTAATTAAAGCCTATAGTGGTGACAGGTAGTAATCCGGCCTGGCTCCGGAGTCATTAGGACCAATGTGTGGGATACAGCCATGAGAAGAGGGAGGGGAGAAGCAGCAGGAGGCACTGGATCTATTTCAGTCTAGAGTTTATACGTTATAGATCATCGCTTCCAGGGAATGTTTTGATGAATGGTGGGCTCTAGAGGGAATGACGCTTCCAGCCGTTACTACTATGCCACTCTGAGAAAAGACTGTCTCTTTAGAACAAAAGACAGGAAAGTCAACAGGTGCTACTGTTATTCTACGCTCATAAAGGGCAAGTGTCAAGCAGGTGGTGAATCACTGATAGTTGTTGTCATAACGTTTCCATAAAGATCTAATTAACAGTAATTCATTCATGTTGATATCAATCTAGAACAACAATGTCAGAAAATTATCCGCTTGTCTATGCCAGAAAAGGTGTAGCACCCAACTGCTGTAGCTCTCAGTGTCTAAAACAGTTTCCAAACGTAGTTCAGAATGTGGACATGCCAACCCATCCACTTCACACCTTTTATAATGTCAAGTAACAGTACCATACAAAAATCCACACATAAACGTTTCTGAAAGGGGAAATAGCGGTGGGGACTTCACTGCAATCTGCTTGAATGAAAAGGCCATTCTCATCCAGAGTGAAGTGCCGTAGATGAAAGACAGAGGAGTCTGCAAACCAAACAAGGCCATGATACCAAGGTGTAACTGACTGGTGTGCTCCCTTGGTCTGCAAACCAAACAAGGCCATGATACCAAGGTGTAACTGACTGGTGTGCTCCCTTGGTCTTGGTCTGAAGCTCACTATGTGGCCAGCTCATCAACCTGTTAGTGTACATACAGGACAGATAAAGTACATCATCTTTTATTGTGAACACACATCCAGTACAACAATCAGTAGACTTGCCACTCAACACAGCTGGTGATGTTGTGACGATGGAGCCTGTCAGTACACCAGTATGGGAGGCATGACACTGGATATTGTCGTAAACCAGAACAAGTTGAGGACATGGTTCATTTGAGAATACAGTATTTTCAGTTCACATGTTATTGCAGGACCAATGATGGAATCCTAATCAACCTCCCACACATTACATGCTGAAGAATTTATTGGGTTGCTACTCCAACCATGGGAAAAACAAGTTTCTACAGAGGGTGGAATCTCCTTCTAATCCTTGACACCAATCAAGCAGTAACACAAAACACTGCCAATTAGGAAGAATACAAATGTACAAAACAGCACAAGAAAATGTGTGATGCTACATTCACAGCGAATACATTAAGTTACATAACAACTTTTAATTGACAATCTCAATGCGTATTCAGACATTTCAGACAGAAGTTGAGGGGTACAGCATACTGAACAAATGAATCTTCGAGTCAAAGATTGAGACAGATCCTGAAGACAGGCTGTATCTGGGTTAAGCTATTACATGTCAGGTAGAGTCAGTAAGGGAATATGTTCTGCAGCTACTGCTGATACAGTAGGAACATTCTCCACAGCTTTTCCCTAGCAGACCCAGACTCCAGCCTGGAACAGAAAAACAGCCTCCATCCAAAAACACTTCAGTCCTGTGGGATCAGCTGCGTTCTAACCACTAAATGCTGTTCCCTGGCAACGACTGGTATAAAGTACACAGTCAAAAACAGCATTCAAAGGAAAGTTACAGTTTGACGAGACTGTTCTCTACAAGCAGAATAAACACAGAACAGACATACATTATTTACATGAAGACGTGCTAAGTGTTCGTAATCAAGTATGACCTTGAAGCTGTTTTCATTCACTCTAAAGACTCCATTAAGTCTCTTTACCTTCACCGTTATATACTGTACTTTTGTGGTCAACATCGTTTTTATACCGTTCTGAAAATCTCAGATGTAAACATGGAACCAGTGAGAAAAGTTTTGTCCTGTAAATGTGGTCCCTAGAGCATTTAACATCACACAATAGCTCTGTAATACTGTTTCCATACTTTACCCTACTTTCCCAATAATCCCCTTCTGACAGCTAAGTTCTCTACTGTAGCTACAAGTTAAAATACATGGCTCTCTCAATTCATGCTACTTAGAAAGGCTGGTAAATGAAACATATTTCACCTCAAAGCAGGCAAACACAATCCCACGTTGTCCCAGATATGATGGCAGATGGTCTGTATTATAGAAACCATCCCTTTCTTTTTCAGAGAAGAGGAGAAAAGGAGTCAGGAATAGCAATTACACCGAGGTCAAGCTGTATGTCACTAAATCTACAGCGTATGCCGTGCTTATGCAAAACATTTAGCTGTTACAGAGTGACAATGTCATGTAGCTTGCTGGCATCCCATTGGACAGAAGCCTTTTGTTGCCATAACACCCCTGCCCTTGTGTCATTTCCCATCAACGTAAGACTATATTCAGTCAAACATATAGTCTTAGGGCATGAAATTAAACTGACTGCCATGAGTTTCAATCAAATCTTTGCTTAGTCAAAAGATTATATCCTAATTCTCATGTCACATTGTTTTTAAACAAATCCTCTAAATGGGCAGATGGGATTTTCCTCCATGCCAACAACTTGACATTACTCAGTGCCAAGATTGTGCATGTAATCATTTCATGGGGCCAAAAACACATATATTTAGTGTGAGTTTCCTCTATGACCCAAAAGGCAGACTGTCCCTGAGGGTTAAAGGAAGGCTGTGGGCTTCTTCACTAATAGGTTTTTCTTTCCACAGAGTGGAGATTGTCCTGCAGCTTGTACACATACAGTATCATTACATTTGCTAAACAATCTATGTACATGCAACTATGTAAAGTACTGTACTATGATAGCAAAAATGTGTGTACAGTAATGATATGTATAATGACCAACAGTAATCAAATGTTCCATTGGGCTGAAACTATTTTAGAACGATAGACCACCAGGATTTGGGTGATCGAGGGGCTGTACACACTAAACACAGATATCTAGATGCTGAATTACTATTCCAAACACATCCCCTTAGATCACAACAAAACAGTGGAATGCTAAACGCTATCAACTACACCCCTGGCCAGTTCACCTCTGTTGCCTACAATACACACAGTTGCTCTAAATGCATCATTCCTGCAATTACAATATGCTACAGACTTAGAACTCTGTCACAATTACACACCAGCACTGTTTCCATAGTTACCCAACAAAACCAGGCATTGTTTCCTCAAGCATTTCAAAACGTTTTGATTTGCGTTGTTACACTTAAATGGGAGATTTTCCCAAAAATGTAAGTAGTGCGTTTTCACGGATATATTGTAAAATGCCCAAGATAACAGATATACTCCATTGACATGTGATGGTCAGAATATATTTTTGCTCCATAATCACATTCAGAAAGATGTACCACAAGATCGATTAAAGACAAATCACAATGAAATACACATAACAGTTTTATCATAACCCACGTGGGAGGGAATAGTCAGGAAGCAGCCTATGGTATCAGTGTGCTTCACTCATACAACAGTGTTTACAGAAGTGGGAAAACAAAGTCCTTAGGTACAGTCCATTAACAGAATACTAAATTATATCAAATGATGGTTGATAAGTCTAGGCCGTTACTCACCAACACAAAGTAATGAAAGAAGAAATCATTATCACTCCTACTGTCCCCTGTCCAACACAAAAAATCACTCTCTCATCTTTTAACGAACTGTATTTTACACCCATGTTTGTATTCTGGTATATTTTGTATAATGGTATATACACACTTGGCAGCTTCTATATAATGAAAAACAGGTTTAAATGCATCCAGTAAACTAATGAGACCTCAAGGGAGAGAGAAAGGAAAGGTACATGTTTATCAGGGACATGTTAGAAGAGCCATTCACACACACATGCCATCAACAAGGTACAGAAGCTCGCTGTGAGGAGTGATAACACAGAGGGCAGAGGTCAAACACTTTTACTCAAACCTTCTGCTGCAGAGAACACCACCTGCTGTAACTATATTTCTCCATAATGAATCCCTCTCTCTGTCCATTCCTTCTCGCTTTCCCCACAAATGGATGTATAACCACACGAGCAGCTGTGTAAACACTCCATATGTACTATAAATGGTTGAGAGCTGCAGGCTCTGGTAAACGAGAACAAGCCAGCAGTACTACCAAAGTAACCAGTTAATAGATAAACATGTTATGATCGTCAGGTAGGAGGGTGTGCCTCATCCTAGACTTTCAGTGCCCTGTCTGATTCAGTCTTCTTCCAGTGTCTGGCTGGGCTCCATTTGGGAGAGATTGGGAGAGCCCACAAAGATGAGCCTACCAGCCAGCAGGGCTGATGGACAGAACAGAAACACAGCTAGTATAAATTAATTGGAGCACTTGCTATTTGTTCTCCTCCTTTTGTCGTGCTCAAAAACCTTTCAGGGCCTGACTAATTGGCGCGCTGAAAGAATGGAAAAATGTGCGTCATTCAAACCCTATTGAAGCAGCTGGCAGCACAGCCTTGTTTTCAGGAACACCGTTTACACAAAGGTTTCAAACAAGCCATAATATAAAATTGCAGCAATAACACCCTGCCCAATGCAAAAGAGCAGCCTACTAATTAGAACCAAATCTCAACTCCCAGCCCTTCCCGCCCTGGGCTAAAACAGCTCTTCCCAGACAGATGTACTTTATAAAAATGTCTCCAAGACACCCACTGCAATGCCTATGCTGTGCCTTCCGAAGGTATTCACACCCCTTGACTTTCCACAAAATGTTTATAAATTAATTAAAAATGAAAAGCTGAAATGTCTTGAGTCAATAAGTATTCAATCTCTTTCTTAAGGCAAGCCTAAATAAGTTTAGGAGCAATATGAGCTTAATAAAATGCATGGACTCACTCTGTGTGCAATAATAGTGCCTAATAAGATTTTGGAATGACTACCTCAACTCTAAACCCCACTTACAGTACTTTCGGAAAGTACTCCTCCTAACCCTGGACTTTTTCCACATTTCGTCACGTTTTTTTATTTTTTATTTTATTTCACCTTTATTTAACCAGGTAGGCTAGTTGAGAACAAGTTCTCATTTGCAACTGCGACCTGGCCAAGATAAAGCATAGCAGTGTGAACAGACAACACAGAGTTACACATGGAGTAAACAATTAACAAGTCAATAACACAGTAGAAAAAAAAATGGGCAGTCTATATACAATGTGTGCAAAAGGCATGAGTAGGTTGGCGAATAATACAATTTTGCAGATTAACACTGGAGTGATAAATGATCAGATGGTCATGTACAGGTAGAGATATTGGTGTGCAAAAGAGCAGAAAAGTAAATAAATAAAAAACAGTGTAAAAACAGTATGGGAATGAGGTAGGTGAAAATGGGTGGGCTATTTACCAATAGACTATGTACAGCTGCAGCGATCGGTTAGCTGCTCGGATAGCTGATGTTTAAAGTTGGTGAGGGAGATAAAAGTCTCCAACTTCAGCGATTTTTGCAGTTCGTTCCAGTCACAGGCAGCAGAGTACTGGAACGAAAGGCGGCCAAATGAGGTGTTGGCTTTAGGGATGATCAGTGAGATACACCTGCTGGAGCGCGTGCTACGGATAGGTGTTGCCATCGTGACCAGTGAACTGAGATAAGGCGGAGCTTTACCTAGCATGGACTTGTAGATGACCTGGAGCCAGTGGGTCTGGCGACGAATATGTAGCGAGGGCCAGCCGACTAGAGCATACAAGTCGCAGTGGTGGGTGGTATAAGGTGCTTTGGTGACAGAACGGATGGCACTGTGATAGACTGCATCCAGTTTGCTGAGTAGAGTGTTGGAAGCCATTTTGTAGATGACATTGCCGAAGTCGAGGATCGGTAGGATAGTCAGTTTTACTAGGGTAAGCTTGGCGGCGTGAGTGAAGGAGGCTTTGTTGCGGAATAGAAAGCCGACTCTTGATTTGATTTTCGATTGGAGATGTTTGATGTGAGTCTGGAAGGAGAGTTTGCAGTCTAGCCAGACACCTAGGTACTTATAGATGTCCACATATTCAAGGTCGGAACCATCCAGGGTGGTGATGCTAGTCGGGCATGCGGGTGCAGGCAGCGATCGGTTGAAAAGCATGCATTTGGTTTTACTCGCGTTTAAGAGCAGTTGGAGGCCACGGAAGGAGTGCTGTATGGCATTGAAGCTCGTTTGGAGGTTAGATAGCACAGTGTCCAATGACGGGCCGAAAGTATATAGAATGGTGTCGTCTGCGTAGAGGTGGATCAGGGAATCGCCCGCAGCAAGAGCAACATCATTGATATATACAGAGAAAAGAGTCGGCCCGAGAATTGAACCCTGTGGCACCCCCATAGAGACTGCCAGAGGACCAGACAGCATGCCCTCCGATTTGACACACTGAACTCTGTCTGCAAAGTAATTGGTGAACCAGGCAAGGCAGTCATCCGAAAAACCGAGGCTATTGAGTCTGCCGATAAGAATATGGTGATTGACAGAGTCGAAAGCCTTGGCGAGGTCGATGAAGACGGCTGCACAGTACTGTCTTTTATCGATGGCGGTTATGATATCGTTTAGTACCTTGAGTATGGCTGAGGTGCACCCGTGACCGGCTCGGAAACCAGATTGCACAGCGGAGAAGGTACGGTGGGATTGGAGATGGTCTGTGACCTGTTTGTTGACTTGGCTTTCGAAGACCTTAGATAGGCAGGGCAGGATGGATATAGGTCTATAGCAGTTTGGGTCCAGGGTGTCTCCCCCTTTGAAGAGGGGGATGACTGCGGCAGCTTTCCAATCCTTGGGGATCTCAGACGATATGAAAGAGAGGTTGAACAGGCTGGTAATAGGGGTTGCGACAATGGCGGCAGATAGTTTCAGAAATAGAGGGTCCAGATTGTCAAGCCCAGCTGATTTGTACGGGTCCAGGTTTTGCAGCTCTTTCAGAACATCTGCTATCTGGATTTGGGTAAAGGAGAACCTGGAGAGGCTTGGGCGAGGAGCTGCGGGGGGGGGGCGGAGCTGTTGGCCGAGGTTGGAATAGCCAGGCGGAAGGCATGGCCAGCCGTTGAGAAGTGCTTATTGAAGTTTTCGATAATCATGGATTTATCGGTGGAGACCGTGTTACCTAGCCTCAGTGCAGTGGGCAGCTGGGAGGAGGTGCTCTTGTTCTCCATGGACTTCACAGTGTCCCAGAACTTTTTGGAGTTGGAGCTACAGGATGCAAACTTCTGCCTGAAGAAGCTGGCCTTAGCTTTCCTGACTGACTGCGTGTATTGGTTCCTGACTTCCCTGAACAGTTGCATATCACGGGGGGCTATTCGATGCTATTGCAGTCCGCCACAGGATGTTTTTGTGCTGGTCGAGGGCAGTCAGGTCTGGAGTGAACCAAGGGCTGTATCTGTTCTTGGTTCTGCATTTTTTGAACGGAGCATGCTTATCTAAAATGGTGAGGAAGTTACTTTTAAAGAATGACCAGGCATCCTCAACTGACGGGATGAGGTCAATGTCCTTCCAGGATACCCGGGCCAGGTCGATTAGAAAGGCCTGCTCACAGAAGTGTTTTAGGGAGCGTTTGACAGTGATGAGGGGTGGTCGTTTGACTGCGGCTCCGTGGCGGATACAGGCAATGAGGCAGTGATCACTGAGATCCTGGTTGAAGACAGCGGAGGTGTATTTGGAGGGCCAGTTGGTCAGGATGACGTCTATGAGGGTGCCCTTGTTTACAGAGTTAGGGTTGTACCTGGTGGGTTCCTTGATGATTTGAGTGAGATTGAGGGCATCTAGCTTACATTGTAGGACTGCCGGGGTGTTAAGCATATCCCAGTTTAGGGCACCTAACGTTACAGCGTTATTCTTAGATGGATTAAATAAAAAATCCTCAGCAATCTATAGACAATACCCCATAATGCGTTTTGCAAATGTATTACAAATATAAAACAGAAATACCTTATTTACATATTCAGTATTCAGACCCTTTGCAATGAGACTCGAAATTTAACTCCGTTGCATCTTGTTTCCATTGATCATTCTTGAGATGTTTCTACAACTTGGAGTCCACCTGTGGTAAATTCAATTGATTGAACATGATTTGGAAATACGCACAGCTGTCTATATAAGGTCCCACAATTGACAGTGCATGTCAGAGCAAAAACCAAGCCATGAGGTCGAAGGAATTGTCCGTAAAGCTCCAAGACAGGATTGCGTCGAGGCACAGATCTGGGGAAGGGTACCAAAAAATGTCTGCAGCATTGAAGGTCGCCAAAAATAGTGGCTATAGTTTGGAACCACCAAAACTCTTCCTAGAGCTGGACGCCCAGCCAAACTGAGCAATCGGGGGAGAAGGGCCTTGGTCAGGAAGGTGACCAAGAACCCGATGATCACTCTGACAGAGCTCCAGAGTTCCTCTGTGGAGACGGGACAATCTTCCAGAAGGACAACCATCACTGCAGCACTCCACCAGGCCAGACTGAAGCCACTCTTCAGTAAAAAGGCACATGACAGCCCACTTGGAGTTTGCCAAAAGGCACCTAAAGATTCTCAGACCATGAGAAACAAGATTCTCTGTTCTGATGAAACCAAGATTCAACTCTTTGGCCTGAATGCCAAGCACCATATCTGGAGGAAACCTGGCATCATCCCTACGGTTAAGCATGGTGGTGGCAGCATCATGCTGTGGGGATGTTTTTCAGTGTAAGGGAATGGGAGGCTAGTCAGGATCAAGGGAAAGATGAAAAGAGCAAAGTACAGAGAGATCCTTGATGAAAACCTGCTCCAGAGCGCTCAGGACCTCAGACTGGGGTGAAGGTTCACCTTCCAATAGGACAACAACCCTAAGCACACAGCCAAGACAACGGAGGAGAGGCTTCGGGACAAGTCTCTGAATATCCTTGAGTGACCCAGCCAGAGCCCGGACTTGAACCCGATCGAACATCTCTGGAGAGACCTGAAAATAGCGGTGCAGCGTCGCTCCCTATCCAACCTGACAGAGCTTGAAAGGAACTGCAGAGAAGAATGTGAGAAACTCCTCAAATACAGGTTTGCCAAGCTTGTAGCATCATACTCAAGACTGTAATCGCTGCCAAAGGTGCATCAACAAAGCACTGAGTAAAGGGTCTGAAAATTTATGTAAATGTGATATTTCAGTTCTTTTTTTATACATTTTTGCTGTGTCATTATGGGTTATTGTGTGTAGATTGATGAGGGGGAAAAACAATTGAATCAATTTTAGAATACGGCTGTAATGTAACAAAATGTGGGAAAAGTACAGTACAATAATCTATAAGGTCCCTCAGTCAAGCATTGAATTTCAAACATAGATTCAACCACAAAGACCAAGGAGTTTTTCCAATGCCTCGCAAATAAGTGCACCTGTTGGTAAAAAACAAACAAACATTGAATATCCTTTTGAGCATGGTGAAGTTATTAACTACACTTTGGTGACTAAACAGTTATAGTTTAATAGTTGTGATAGGAGAAAACTGAGGATGGATCAACAACATTGTAGATACTCACAATACTAACCTAAATGACAGAGTGAAAAGAAGGAAGTCTTTATATATATAAAAAATGCATCCTGTTTGCAAAACCTGTAGAAAATGTGGCAAAAAAAGAGAACTTTATGTTCTAAATGCAAAGCATTATGTTTTGGGCAAATCCAATACATCTCTGAGTACCTGTCCTTGTATTTTCAAGCATTTTGGTGGCTGTATCTTTTTATGGGTATGCTTTTCATCAGCAAGGACTAGGGAGTTTTTGGGGATAAAAATAAACAGAATAGAGATATGCACAGGCAAAATCCTAGAGGATAACCTAGTTCAGTTTGCATTCCAACAGACACAGATAAATTCACCTTTCAGCAGGACAATAACCTAAAACGCAAGGCCAAATCTACATTGGAGTTTCTTACCAAGACGGCATTAAATGTTCCTGAGTAGCCTTGTTCCAGTTCTGACTTAAATCGGCATAAAAATATGGCAACACCTGAAAATGGCTGTCTAGCAATGACCAACTTGACAGAGCTTGAAGAATTGTTTTAATAACGTGCAAATATTGTACAATCCAGGTGTGCAAAGCTTTTAGAGACTTACCCAGAAAGGCGAACATCTGTAATCGCTGCCACAAGAGATTCTAACACGTATTGACTCAGGGGTGTGAATACTTAGAAATTAGACATATCTGTATTAAATGTTCAATAAATGTGCAAAAATGTATAAAACACGTGTTCACTTTGTCATTATGGGGTATTGTGATGTCATTATGGGGTATTGTGTGTCAAATAAATGTTGAATTCAGGTTGTAACACAACAATATGTGGAATAAGCGGTATGAATACTTTCTGGAGGCACTGTATAGCAGAACATTGTAATAGTTTAGTTTTAAAGTGTAATCATTGTGGAAAATAATTACCGGTTGACCTCATATTGCTCAACATAAAAACAAACAGGCTCATTAAATCCTATGGTAGAGCACTGTTTGACGGTAGAGCAGTGTTTGAAGAACAAACAATGATTTTGCGGCACTCTCTTCTACCACTGATAGGCGGAATCAAACCATCAAATATAAATCTAGTGTAATCTACAGGATTTAAAACCTACTCATTCCAGTTTTTTACAACTTTCTATATTGTAGAATAATAGTGAAGAAATAACTATGAAATAACACATATGGAATCATTTAAGTAACCAAAAAAGTGTTAAACAAATCCAAATATATTTGAGATTCTTCAAGTAGCCACCCTTTGCCTTGATGACAGCCTTGATCACACTTGGCATTCTCTTAACCAGCATCATAAGATAGTCACCTGGAATGCATTTGAATTAACAGGTGTGCCTTGTTAAAAGTTAATTTGTGGAATTCCTTTCCTTCCTAACGCGTTTGTGCCAATCAGTTGTGTTGCGACAAGGTAGGGCTGGTACACAGAAGACAGCCCTACTTGGTAAAATACCAAGTCAATATTATGGCAAGAACAGCTCAAATAAGCAAAGAGAAACGACAGTCCATCATTACTTTAAAACATGAAGGTCAGTCAATTCAGAAAATTTCAAGAACTTTGAACGTTTCTTCAAGTGCAGTCGCAAAAACCATCAAGCACTATGATGAACCTGGCTCTCAAGAGGATCTCCACAGGAAAGGAAGACCCAGAGTGACTTCTGCTGTAGAGGATAAGTTAAATGAGTTAAATGCACCTCAGATTGCAGCCCAAATAAATGCTTCATAGAGTTCAAGAAACAGACACATGGTTCCCACTGTAAAGCATGGAAGAGGTGGTGTGATGGTGCTTTGCTGGTGACACTGTGATTGATTTAGAATTCAAGGCACACTTAACCAGCATGGCTACCACAACATTCTTCAGCAATACGCCACGCCACGCCATCCCATCTGGTTTGCGCTTAGTGGGACTATGGACAATGACACAAAACACACCTCCAGGCTGTGTAAGGGCTATTTGACCAAGAAGGAGAATGATGCCAATATGCTAGATGTAGTTTGAAGAGAGCAGAGTTGGAGAGACTTGCACTTTCTCTTGAGCTATATGTATAGCCTATCTTTTAGGAGTGGGTGATTTTCAGACAGAATAATTGTTGATCAATATTTAGGCCTATTTCCAAGCAATGTAGTAAACTATAGTGTAATCATAGGCCTATTTAGGAAGTACATTTCCTTGGAAAGATAACCTGTCCCGTGCTTCTCCCAGCCCATGTATACATTGGCTATAGCCTACTCTATTTAATTGAGAACACACGCGCACCTGATCTCACAGGTATGGCTACTGAACTGGAGGCAGCAAGAGTGATGACAGTGACACCTGCTACGGTTTGCATAGGCCTATAGGATATATCCTACTGTTTTGCAGTCAGAGACAAATACATGGGTAATCCATACTTATTTAAAATGAAAAGGTGCAAGCTCTCTCACCATAGTAGCCCAACCTATGTGCGCATTGTGCGTTTTCCTTTGCAATCATGATCAAAACATTTGGATTGCACTTCGACTCACATTGGTTGAGCGCCCTCCACTTCTTTTCATTATTACTATTTATTTATAGACAGTGTAGTAAACTACAGTCTAATTATATTTAAGATCATTTCATATTCAAGTTAACTGCCACGTGATTCTCCGCCCATGTAGGCAGCCTACTCTATTTCAATGAGACCACACATACTAGACGCACTTGAACACAGGATGCCGCAAGGTGAAACGCTGCTTCATTTCAATGGAAGGAAAGTGGTGTGAAGCGGAGAGGGCGGGGATCTTTGGGCAGTGTGATGGGGGCGTGGTAGGCAGTGAAAAATGTTCACTTTTCCCAACTTCATGCAAATCACCAGCGGACCGCTGGGCGATGACCAATCATATCTGTTTCCCATGACGAATTTGATGCTGTGTGGCCCAAGGCTGGAGACTTTCTTCAGCAAAGATACCAACACATCTTGACCACCAAAGTCCAATTGATGTCACAATGCTGTCCAGTACTTTAAAAATATCCTCTCCTATTGTTCTGGTTTCCAGTGGTTTGCAGAAGAGGATGTATTTTTTAATTGACCCCCAGTAATCGTAACGGACATATACCAGGAGCTGTGCCAGGCTCGCCACCTCTGACTCATCCAGCTGTAAAGCATATAATTCACTGGCTTGTATGCGAAGCATCTCAAAACATCTCCTGTCATGTCACTGATGCATCGTGAAACAGTGTTGTTTGATGAAGGCATTGCCTGTATAGGCCTTTTCTCTCAGCATTATCCCAGCCATATCCGCCATATCTCGAAAGTCATGTTAATTCTGGCAAAAAAAACCTCCTGTGCCTTATTTTTCAAATTGGCAGGTTTTGTTTCCATCGTGTTGTGAAATAGTACTTTGCACATAACACACTGTGGCTGAGGAAAGGCACTACTCCCAATATAAGTGAACCCCAAAATCAATGTAGTTATCATCATATTCCCACTGGCTCCAGGTCATCTACAAGACCCTGCTAGGTAAAGTCCCCCCTTATCTCAGCTCACTGGTCACCATAGCAGCACCCACCTGTAGCACGCGCTCCAGCAGGTATATCTCTCTGGTCACCCCCAAAACCAATTCTTCCTTTGGCCACCTCTCCTTCCAGTTCTCTGCTGCCAATGGCTGGAACGAACTACAAAAATCTCTGAAACTGGAAACACTCCCTCACTAGCTTTAAGCACCAGCTGTCAGAGCAGCTCACAGATTACTGCACATAGGCCATCTATAATTTAGCCCAAACAACTGCCTCTCCGCCTACTGTATTTATTTATTTTGCGCCTATCTCTACTTTGCACCTATCACTTACTTTGCATGTTGTGTCGAACTGCTTTGCTTTATCTTGGCCAGGTCGCAATTGTAAATGAGAACTTGTTCTCAACTTGCCTACCTGGTCAAATAAAAGTAAAAATATATATATATTTGCGCTTCTTCGATGGTCCAACATCCGTCTGTTGTTCGGTGCTTTCCCGCTAAGGGAGCAGTAGCTCTTCGGCTGCATCAGTGTGTGTCACTGTCAGTGTCCATGCTATCTAGGCTAACAACAAATGTAGAATTACTGATTGCATTAGCATTGGATGTGCTCGTGGAAGCAGAACAATGTGTCATCAACATGTGCAGGTGTAGTACTGCTGGGAGTATCAGTACTACCAGTAGAGTAGGTATGTGTCTCTATGGACGCGGCCTTACTTTTAACCATTTATCCATTTTTGAGCAAACGGAATTAGCAGCAGTTACGTTTGGATACATACGGACTGTTAGTAGAATTCCCGCAAGAGAGTAACGGTTAATGTGATTGGATATTATTTGACAAGGCTACCTGTATTTGACAATGTGTTGTTATTTTGCTGAACAGTAGATGGTTTCATTTTATTTTTGGCAGTGAAGTGAGGCTACTCAGGTGAGAAAAAAACCTCAGCCAAATGTACAGACCGTTGGAAAATACAAATGGACTGTTTGAAAATGTGAAGAAATGATTATTTCTTTGTTTAAATGTGAATCCCCTTTTGATTTGGAGTACCCCCGAAGGCATTGTGCATACCCCAGTTTGGGAATACCTGTCTTAGCAGGATCAGATGGTGACAGCGGTCCCAGCAGGGTCAAACAGCCAGGGAAGACCAGTCTACGGAGCTCAGGTGAATTTTGCAGTATATTCAGTGAATTATACAAAAGTTGCATCTTGAGTTGATGGGTAGACCTACAGTAGCTACATGACAGCACCTTAAGTTTAAAGCTACAGTCTGGGATCTGGGAATAATGGTAATTTCAATTATCGAACCATTGACTCAATTCGTACTAACGTACTTAAGTAAAAAAAATACTTGAAAGTACTACTTAAGTAGTTGTACGTTTTACCCCATACATTTTCCTTGACTTTCAAAAGTACTTGTAACATTTTGAATGCTTAGCATGACAGGAACATTTTCTAATTCACACTTATCAAGAGAACATCCCTGGTCATCCTTACTGCCTCTGATCTGGCAGACTCACTAAACACATGCTTAGTTTGTAAATGATGTCTGAGTGTTGGAGCATGCTCCTGGCTGTCTGTACATTTAGAAAACAAGAAAATGATGCCGTCTGGTTTGCTTTATACAAGGAACTTGAAATGAACTATACTTTTACTTAAGTATATTTAAAACTAAATACTTTTAGACTTTTACTAAAGTAGTATTTTAGTGGGTGACTTTTACTTGAGCCATTTTCTATCAAGGTATCTTTACTTTTACTCAAGCATGACGATTGGGTACTTTTTCCATCACTGTATGGAATACTGTACAACAAAGGGAGTCTGTATTGAAAACATTCCCACGTCAGGGAAGATCTAGGCAATCCCTAGCAGCTGGGCTGCACAGTCCTGGCCCTGGGGGTCTGCTGTACTGATGTCACCCTGGCCTTGGTCTAACACACCTGAAACCAATAATGAATGTTTCACTAAGACTATAAAGCTGAGTGGTGTGTGCTGGATTGGGGCGCTACAAGGCCGTGGACTCTTAGGGGCAGGACAGGGTGACCCAGCTATTTGTGTGGAAGTAAAAAGAGCTCTACAGTACTATTAGACCTTTGATATGAATTAAATGGAGGGTGTACGGTTTCTGTGTGTTAATGTGTATGTGAGTTTTCATTAAACTTTTGTTTTCCAAACCATTCCCTTGAGACAAAAAAAAGATGGGAAGGAAGTTGGGGAGAGAGTTGAGTTATTGACTAGACTGGTGGGGGTCGGGCGTGTAGGCGGCTCGGGTTGGCTGGGCGGTCTGGCTGAAATTTTTATGTACCTTAGAGGTCATCTTAAAGATAGTCAAAAGTTGTCTTTGTACTTTATTTGTAAGAGTTGTTCATTGGTTAAGCTATTGGTTAAAGGTGCATCATGGATCTAGTTCAGTCTTATTAATCACTAAAACATTTTTCATTATCTCTTACCTAGCTTGATGACTGGGAATTTTTGCTTATTTTTTGTTGTTCTATATAGAGATGGCTAGAAGGGCCATTGATCATATTAGATTGTGTAGTAATGCAGGAAATGTGCTTTAGATGCCCCAAACAATGGGAGGGCCCCCTGACAAATTATGTCCCCCTCTGCAACTAGCACAGCTGGGGGGATTTAATCATTCATAATCAATCGATCAAAAATATAAAAATAATCTTAGCAAAAAAATGTATTTTAAAATTACAATATGTAGAAACTATGAGAATAGAAATGTTCAGAACTTTTGTGAAACATCCCAGCACAGTTGAAAAATAAATGGCAAATAGAAATCCAAACTGGATCGTGTTCAGAGATAGATGGGAGGGGTTGAGTGGAGTTGAAGGATGGGACTAACAAACAAAAAAGATAACCATTGTGAAATATACTGTGTCCGTAGAATGTATAATCTGGAAGTAGAAGCCTAAATGTTGTTGTCCATTAGTTTACAACAATTACGGGAGGGATGATAGGGTTCGGGGAAAATAATAAAGGAAAATATATATTTACAAAAAAGATAGGGACAGGAAATGATGCAGACAATTACATTGATGGAAGCCACAATGTATGTGCAATATTAAAGCTGACCCCACTTCTAAAACCAAAGTTGTTCCCCTGATAAACACAGATATTAAACGGTTTTCCAAAATGTTGTTGTTCTGTCTCGAGCCTTACTTACCCAAAATGGTCATCACGGATCAAAACAGGTCAGTAAAAAAATGTATCCTCGTAAACCTCCGTCAACTATTACGTATTTTAGATGCTTCATCAGAAACAACAGCTACTTGGACTATATCTTCCGATGCAGAAAAAGCTCTTGATAAACTAGAATGGTCATATCCCTAGTCTGTCTTAGAACATATGATAATTGGCTGCAATTTCATTAATATGATTAACATTCTATATGCCAATCCCTCAGCCATAGTTGTAACAGGCAATATATGTTCTGCTCCATTCAGAATCACTAGAGGAAGCAGACAAGGTGACCCAATTTCCCCTTTGCTATTCTTATTATCGATGAACCCCTGGCTCAGGCAACTCGTGGAAATAACACAAACTTCCCTAAACTCTACTGATCACTTCATCTCATTAGAGAGACAATATTTTACTATATCTAGACAATGTACTTGAATCGCTCCCAAACACAATGAAGATCATAGATAAATTCAGCTTCATCTCAAGTCATAAAATTAATCTTCTCAAGCGCCCGATGGACAACTCCATCTCTACATATGGAATCCCAATAGTTTTCCATTTTAAATATATGGGAATTGATACATTTCTTTCCTTAGAGATAACCTTTGCCAGAAACTTCAACAGAACGCTCAAATCAATTAAACCTGACCTCAGTAGATGGAATAATATCCCAGTTGCTTTAAGCGGCAGAATATCTATTGTCAAAATTAATACATTGCAACGGCTGAATTTCTGTAGTTCAATGCTTCCCATGGCTCTCCCTTCTGGCTATTGGGATCAAATTCATAGTTTCAAAATGTATATGGCAAGGTAAACGATCACAGATAACATGAACACATTTACAAAGAGGGAACGACGTAGGACTATCCTTTAAATTGCATTTCCAGGCACTATCATTTCACCCATAATAATAATAAATTGTCTTCGACATGATTCTTCTGCCCCCTGGCTGAGTATAGAGTGTGCTCTTCACTGATATATCCCTCGAACAATGTAAACCATGCTTGGGTACTATTATTGCTCACAATTTCGATTTGGCACAAAATTAAAAAACAATGCAACTGGGAATCAAAATGGCATGCCCATACACAAGAGTTTCACAAAAAATGCCTTGCGATCTGGAGGGCGGCCTTTTGCATCCCCCCAACGTGGAATCCGTATCCTTACCGATATCATGGACGGTAATGGTTTGAGAACATTCCAAGACTGGAAACATACAGACATATCACCAGACAACTCCTTTTTTCTATACCTACAAACTTAGGTCAGCTGTACTGACTCTCTGTAGACAGCAGTCATACATTTACAATGGACAAAACAGGGGGTCAAACAATGTTTTCAGAGATGAGCAAAATCAATAGGTGGAAGATGAGGTGGAAAGAGACATTTCTGAGAACGTGCGATCTTGAAAACTGAAATAACCTTGGGTTAATGCTGAGCGCTGGTGACTAGAAATAGTCTGCTGGTTTCAAAATGAAGCATGATGGCATGCATAGAACATTGGCAACTCTGTCTCACCAACATACAAATGGCTGTTAAATGCTCATTTCCTATCTAGGAGAGAAAATATGGCGACAATACAGTATGCTTCGCATGACAACGCCAATGACCAATTTAGCCTTGATTAACCACTATCAGAAGCCCCTCCATTATGTCTCATCCAGTGACTGTCAATATGATTGACAGGCGTGTGATTGAATGCAGGAGAAGTGTGATGGTGGGGCAATGAGTGGACCCAGACCTGATCACTGTAGGGGCCCATCCAATGACAGAAGTAGGATCTTCATTGGAGCCAGTTTGCTACAGCAGGACAAAATCATGCAGCAGCAGGAAATGTAAAGGGAAATCAAGCCTGAAATTTCAAAATGGAAATGACCAACTTCAAATAAAATACAAGTTTAAAATGTCCTGCATTGTAGGAAAGTTCCCCTGCAACAGGGTGATCAAATTACGGTCTCTCCTCAATCATGGTACAGTATCATGGTTTTACCTACTGAAGTCTGAGTTAGTCTAAACATAATTAATTCAATCTCTTCTGGGTTGGGGCTAGGTAATTACATGCTGATCATGTTTTGTGGTGCTGTTTGAACTTTATCATTTCCATTCATTAAGGAGTAATTTTCGCTCTCTTTTTAATAGACTGACTGTTTATGAACTATTTTTAGCTCTTGTGACAGTTTGTGGAGTTTAGATCAGCGGTTCTCAACTGGTGGGACGCAACCCAAAATTATAAACATGTCCTATTGCTGCAGGAATATTTTCCCAGATTTGGGTCACAGGTTAGAGTAAAACATTTCAACCTGAACTTAAACAACTAAAACCGTGTAGAAATTATAATTAAATCGCTGAACTATTTTTCTTCAACACAGTAGTTTTTTATATAAAGCTATTAGCAGCACTATTTTGCAGACTTGGTTGATGTTGTAGTCTCAAACCAGTGATGATATTATTGTGCAAAATTGTACTAGAGACCTATAAGACTATTTATATAAAAGCAGCACACCCTGGCCCCTACACCTTCAAAATCCAGCCTAAACCTATGACTGCCCCACGAACCAGAGTGATACCCATTCAAAACTCCAGTTAGTGTGCTAACTGTGGAAATGTCAGTCATGACTAATTCCTGTGAAGTAGCATGGCTGAGTAGCCAGAGTAAGAGACATGGGGCCCGATGGAAGAGACAGTTATACCAGCTGATTCCATTATGAGAGAGGGCTCAACTCATCCAGACAGTGACACTGTGCACATGGAGTTCGATCATACATACAGTTCTCTCTGTCTGGAACTGAGCTTGACAGAGCTGTTGGGTTTGTGCTGTCTAAAGTCAAGCTGGAGGTGTATTCTCTTAGTATGATATAGCAAGACCTAGTACCCACAACGCTGAATGCCATTGAATATTCTACCTCTGTATGCAATAAGCACAGTGATTGTATGTTAAGTACATCCCCTCTCCGGAGAACATGAGAGCAAGTGAGTCAGAGAAAATTCCTTAAAGCTAGAATCCTTAATTGAAAAAATAAAGCAGCCACTCATTCTCTAGATGGGTCTGGAGAAATGTAGCCACACTCAAATTCATAGACAGCGCAATGGATGCGAGGACTAACCACCCATATCATCAAAATGTATTTTATCCTTAGTTGGTACAGAAATCCCCAAGAAACCATGATGCCTGGCAGAGCAAAATGTTTTTGTTGCCAAAATAAGCTAATGATCAAATGGGAGAAGGAGATATTCTAATTCATTGATCATGATGGTTGGAAGTCAAAATTAGCGGTCAAAGTGTCTGTCCCGCAATCTGATAGCTGAGTGGTGAAGGTTGTTGCTAGGGTCGAGTGATTCATTACAAAGCAGATCAAAGATTCATCTGATGGATTTCTCACTCTATGCAAATGAACAAGAAACCACAAAAACAAGAGAGCCTCAGAAATGGCCTGATATCCAGATGATTGCGAAAAAGGGTTTTTAATCGCAGTATCCCCCAAAGGCTCATTTGAATAACTGGATAAGTAAATAACCAAAACGGCAAAGAATTGAACATTACTAGGCCAGATGAAGCAGGAAGCAGTATAACATTCTTCCTACACAGAACAGTTGGTTGGGGGGGGTAAATTGGGTTCAGAATTGCTCATTAAGTGTTGTAAATCCTTCCTCTAATCATATCAGGCAGAGGCTTTATATCTTTAGTGTTTAGGGAACATTCTCTCATGTTTATTCAAGAAACACACTGCATATTGACAGCATTCGATTGCCGAACTTAATTCAGTTCAAAGGCGCAGCGGAGAATAAAGCCTGTTTCTCAAAGCAAACAGTGCTTATCGTGCCAATAACGAAAGTTAGGGAACATCACCTGTTTATAATAAATCATAATCCTTTTCAATTCTATATATGAACAATTGGAAATAGCTTGGGGATTTGGAAGATAAATGGCAGTGATCTGTTATCAATTCTGATTTCAATTGTATTCTGAATAAGTAACTGTTTGGGAGAAGTATAGAGACTTCCACAACACGGTCAGAGAGCAGTATAATAGCAAAGTCAATCTATTTCTATCACATGTACTAAACAAACCAAACAATAGACATTCACACAGAACCTTCCAACAACAGCTTCACTCAAAATGTCTGTTCGGCCAATTACAATCTCTCAAATATCCAGTTTACTTCAACAGACCAGACGTGTCCATCAAACCCTTCATACTTTCTCAGAGAAATGAAAATTATCCAAAGTGGAGACTATGTTTATGACATCATGGATTGGTGCTGGATTGGCCACTCAGCACCAGGGTTGGGTAAACTTAACCAGGCAGTAGTACATCTAAGTAATCACTGGGTTGTTTAAACAGATCAAAGTCCACAAGTGGTATTTCTACAGCAGCGTGCCACAGGGCCAAAGGCCTTACTTGTAGCATACTGTTACTGGACACCCAGCCTGTGTAAACCTGGTAGGATTTGACTTGCTGCATATTACTGAATTACAGCTGCATTAGCATAGAAACAGTCCTACTTTTCAAACATACAAAAACATAATTTTGAGAAATGTTCCCATCTGAGAGAAGTAAGTCTTTAGAACGTGGCTTAGTGTGGAGCTGGCCTTAAAGGCTCAGCCACCTGTCGATACTTTCTCCATTTCATTATTGATGGTATTACTGATGGAGCTCTACCTCTCAGCAGGGCTGACCTCACAGCTTTCAAACATTGCTGGCTGCAGACAGAGGATGTGACCACACACTCTCTCTCCTTCCTTTATAATCAGTAGAGGCAGAGTTGTCTTCATTCAGCACCTTACCCCAGGGACATGGCCTCCAGCCTGAGCTACACAACCTCATCACCCAGGCAGAGACGACAGGCTGAGGGGAAGATGTGCATATTTTATTACTAAAATAATTGTTTATTGTACCATCAGTATTAAATTATTTCTAAGAATTGTTCAAGTTCTTTTCAGACTATTGCCTATGGTTGACAGGTCCCAGAAGTCCACAATGTGGACTTTATGTAAAAAGATCTGAGCCTTTTCTAAAGCAATTAAAACTTTTGAGAATGGTCTGTTTTTTTGTGGTTCAACAGGAAGCAAGCAAGAACTCAGATGTTTGGCTGCTGAAGGGTGTTGTGTAAAAAGAAACCAAAGTCATCCAATTAGAGAATAACAAATGTTTATTTCAGTGTTACACAGAGGGTTAGGTGGCTGTGGTGGAGAGGGGGAAAACAATTTTCAAGCTGCTGAATATCTAAGATGATCTGCTATACACATGGTCCGTCATTGGACTTGGTGGGGTTGGTCAGACTGCAGAGAGCACTAGGCAGCCATCTCTTTAATCTACAGGTAAAATGTTAAAATGGTGGCAACTGTTTCTTTTAGCTGTCAAAAAACCTCTGAAATATATTAAAAATATATTTTTTAAAAGGGGCAAACACACCTCATCAACATCTACAGTAAATCAGTTTACAGATAAATACACCAAAAAGTTTAAAAGACCCCCCCAAAAGTTCTACAAATATATTTATGATTAATGATGCCAGAAAGTCACAGAAAAAAAAAAAAGTGTCCAAGCTTTTAATTTGACAGTTTTTTTTCTGAGTGATGTATTGGAAAAGCACCTGCACTTTAATGGAATGCTTCAGTTTTGAATGCATAGAGAAGAACATGTGTTGGCACTGTATTGCAATGTACAAAATGACACAGTGCTTCACCCTTTGCTGATCCCTTGGAAACTCCCCCAATTAAATTAATTTGCTGTTCTTCTGTGTGCCCCCCCCCCAAAAAAAATGATAAACATCTGGCTCTAAGAACATAGAACAAGACTAGGTCCAAAGCTAATTTCCACCTAGTCTTACTTCCTGTCCACATACAGATGCAAGAATCCAGGAAGCTAGATATTGAAATGTACTTTCTCATAACACCAGCTGTCTGTACATACTAGGAATGTGAATACTGCGCAACAATAAAAATTACCACTTGATAAATCCTATCTGGTTTTAACAATGATAGCCATTTTTTTCTTATTTTAGCAAAAAACACATAAGAATAAAAACGCACTACAAACATTAGCTAAGTGGTTCTCTTCTGAGTGATAAAAAAAGGAAGGCGTGCGATGAAACAGACACATAGGAGTTCAGCCTCTGGGTTGTCTTCACCTCGTCTTCTCACCAGGTTGACTCTCAGTTTGGGAGAGGACAGGAGTTTCTCAAACATCCATGTATGAACTTCACAGGCTCTTCAGCTCTGTGAAAGACAAGGAGAGAGGGATGAATATTATATTTAACATGAATGAGTCTAACACCAACTGGAGTCATTTAAAGCGGTGTCTAGAGGTCTATTTGATATAACCTAAAATAGCTTGGTATGGTAATGCCACTGCCTTGCACTGATTAACAGTGATTATACAGTTGATCATATCTACTATTTTCTAATTTAATTAGGAAGAATTCATCTGCTTCACTGAAAGTGGCCAAATCCTGAGCTTTAGTGCTAATAGGGCATAAATTGGATTTTCATTAGATACTTGCCTACTGGGATTTAAAGCCACCATCTCCTTGGGGCAAACCCAAACCAGCTAGTACTCCATCGCCTGCTTCAAAGTCTTTTGATGAGAGAGGTATCTCTCACGTCATGCCAGGTAGGTAGAGAGGAGGGAGACTATAGCGAGACAAAAGCACTTGATGATCTGACAACAGCTGCCGCAGCATTCTCACAGAAGGTTACACATGCTGCTTCACCAATCAAAGTGTTACTCTATTCTCAGCAACCACCGCAGTCTTGCTCATTTCCCCCCCAATTCAGCAGAACTGGAGAGGCATGACAGAACTAAACACTTGAGCTGGGCTGGCTGGGGCTCTATCTGGGCCACCTCTGAAGTGGAAATAAATGGACTACTTTTATCAGTCCCACTTTCCTGTTGGCAGTTATTGCGTTGCTGAAGTGCAGAGCTGGCTCTGCATGGAGATGGATTGTAAACCAAAGCTTTACTGTAATGTAAACAAATCGCTGTGCATCGGACAACTGGCATGATGAGCTGTCTGAACTTGCCAAACGAAACGAGGATATACCGCTATATGGACAGGGTGGAGGCAGAGCAATGAGCTAGTTTATACAGAGTAATACCAAAGTAATGAAGGCATATGATCCACCCAGCACCCATGGATTCACTGTCCCAATCAATTGGCTCAGAGCCTCTGCTTTGCTGTGGGTACATTTAATCCTATTGTATGGACCCCACTTCTGACTCATTTTTGATGAGCCATAGATACTGCTTTGTAACTGAAGTAATTGAGGTGTTTTCAAAACAATTCTCTGGGCGTGATCCAAGCTTTTTGAGACCTCAATGGATTATAATGGCTTCATGTCCAATGGTTGACAAAGTCAAATAACTGATGAAAGAGCTATTGTAAAGGGCTTTCAAGCTAACAACCTACAGGGAATATTTGTTTCCTCCTCCCTTACACCAATTAATTAGCATAGTCATTAATCTGCTGTTCCAATGTGTATGAAGTGTCATAATGTCTGGTGGAGTGTGGTGCCACAGTCTGCCAGCACTGTGCATGTTAGAATACAGACAGTGATGTCACAAGGATTAGCAAAGCAAGTAAAACAAAAATATTTTGCTCAGACAAAATGATACATCTGCAGATGTTTGGTTCTGACATTTTGTATGAATTGTGACATTTCATCCCAAAATAGCTCAGTCAAATGCAGACAGAGCAACCGGGGAGTTAACAGAGAAGATGAAGAACTCAAAGACAAAGACAAGGAGACAGACAGTTCCACCATGTGGGGGGACTTATTTCCAGCGGATGCCGCTGATGTGCTGTCTATTTGGGCTAGTAGGGCTCCTGTAGAGTAAGAGCAGAGGGACGCCTCCCTCACTCTATACCCCTCTAATCACCACACCCTTGGGCCTTACCTGGTGCCTCAGTCCTCGCCCTCCTCGGCCAGCTCAGTCTCTTTGTGGACCACCACCCGGGTCACTGACATGTCAGGGTGCTGCTCTTTGGCTTCCTTTATAGCCTGGGCCAAGGCCTATCCGGGGTGGCAACACACCCCACCCAAAAGGAAAGGGAGACGATGGCATTAACAGAAATAATGGAACACAAAGGAACCGAAAACAATTGACAGATGAGAAAAGTAGTGGTAGCAACAACAAAACAATCAGTAAAACATCAAATGAGAGGACAAAGGATGGGAGGGGTTGAGGAGGATATGGAAAGCATGACTTGGTAGTCTGCCCATGCTTGTCCCTGTGGGGTTTGTGGTGAACTTCTACTGTGGAAACATACGTTGCCGTAAATATTTGTACGTTCTACAGGGACTTCTGTATGGAGTGTATCAGTCTGCTGTACTCTTTAGTTTAATGTCCAGAGAACAGAACAAATCAGCAGCGCTCTCATACGGAGGGAGGTAAAAGACTAACTCTTGACACTATAAATCAGACAGCTGGGTCTTGTAACAGGAATCGATGCATCTCTTTCAGCTGAGACATTCACTACACAATATGAGCGAGCTATTGATTGCAATTGGTAGTATGGCATATAATATATAAATATGACAGATTCTCATTTAATTTCCATATTAAGTATAAATGTTCACTAAATGGACAAAAGTGACCAATGTATTAGACCGACAACTTCCATTCAGTAGTACAAGCTGCTGTGGTGTACTGTGTAATTGGTTCCCACCAGAGGGTGTCTGATTGTTGTGACTGACTGACGCTCACCTGATCGTGGTCGATGTCTGAGTCTCCGGTGATGACAATGCGCTTCTCGATCCTGGTTTCTGAGAGACCACCTTTTAATGTCTGCAAACAGCAATATGTTCAGGATAAGTGCACAGACATATTGTACTAGTAAGACAACAAATCCATCAGGAGGCTTAAATGATGCACTGAGCCGAATTTCATCAAGTTCAAATCTTCCAATCTTGGAAGTATCTCCTTGTGGACATGTGTGCTCCCAGGGAGGAGGATTTAAAAAGAAAACATCCCCAGCTATGTGTATAAATGAGTTTGGTGCCACCAGCAAGAGAGCAGATGAAAACCAGAGTTCTTCAGCAAGCTTGCTAGAGATACTGTCCAGCAGCTGTCAGGTGTCTGCTTAAGCCAGGCGTTTGGCATCTAGGAGTCGGCATCAAGTCACAACAGAGGAATGATGCCTAGGCTGGGCTGGGTAGGTGCCAGTCACAGCCCCAAGCATCGACACTACAGAGCAGGCTGCTCTTCATTTGCACACAGATTACACTGAATAATGCTGCCAGATGGGAATCCAGTCCTCCCTGCAACAGTTTTCATACCATGGTGTTTACACAATCGACCAGGGAGAGCTGGACCGTTACCATGGTGATGATGTGGCTTGGAGGTTACCATGGTGAAGTGTGTAGTAACCGTGATGACGTGTGTGTGTGTGGTTAACTTTGTGGTGTGTTTGGCCGTGTGGTTACCATGGTGATGTGTATGGTTACATGTAGCTACCTTGGTGATGTGTGTGGTGGTGGTGGTGCACAGCGACTCAGAGGTAATGGTTTGGGCGGTCATGAGAATGCCTGGTTCACCGTCTCCACTGCCGTCCAGCTGGAGAACAAACAGAGCCAGGTTGAGCATCATATTCCCGGCTGAACACTAGCTATGGTGGTGGTCTATTGAAAGAGTGGTCATACCTGTGCAGCCTCGTAAGTGATGGTCTTTGTCTCTGTGTGCACGATGGGAACCTCCTTAGTGGCAATCTCAGTCTTCTGGGCCGCAAACGTGTCTGAGATGGTCACCATCTCGGTCTTCACCACAGGTGGCTTGGGGGCAGGGAGGGAGTGAGTCAGACCAGACACACACACACCATGCTGGTCCACTTCACTACGCAAATACCACATGCAATGGCCAGGCAAAAACAGCACAACCGCTAAAGTAGAAGTAACAGAGCTCATGCACAGGCTGCAAATGAACGTTACAAAAACTCACAGAACTATAAACTACAATCTCTTCGGCGTAACCATGCAACCAAGCGCATGCCAGCTAAGTTACCAACTGAAAATGCAAAAAAGGCAAATAATATACAGAAGTTTTTGTAATTGTTATGTAAGTGCACCATGCATTTTTTGCTTTGATCTTTGACAGACATGCATTAACGTTCCCACAAATGAACGTTGTGGCATTTAAGTGGTTGGGAGGACGAGTCCTTGAAGACAGTCACGTTGGGGACTAAACCCAATTAATGCCAACGACCAAGCAATAACGCATCTTACCCAAGCACTTACAGATAAAGACCCTATACAGGGGAGGAGACACAATCCACATGCTGTAACACACACACACACACACACACAACATGCAGTGCACAATACCTCCATTCCCATGCAATTCTCAGCTCCATTTCTGCCAGTGGGTTCACAAACACAGGGCCCAGGGGCAACCAATACAGTGCTCACAGTATGTATAATGTATGAATGTATGAAGGGACACAGTATGCAGAGTCAAAATAAAACCCCAACAGAAACGTGCTGCACTGAGGTGGTAATGATTACAGTGAAGTAGTCTGGGAGGGTGCAGATTGACAGTAGAGGGCAGCACTTTGGCACAGATCCACAATGGCTGTTGCTTCTGCTGGGGGATATTAGCTATTATTTCTTAAGATTATCACTTATCAACATTCAACTTGCTTAGAAAAATAGCCCAAGCGACCGCTGTGCAGGTGAAAGGCCTTCAGATAGCTTCCCATTGCTATGACGCTCAGGTGCTAAGCGAGAGAAGCACGGACAGACAGAGAAGCAGCAGGTAGGTGTGTAGGTACAGTAGGTAGCTAGGTATATAGTAGGTAGGTAGGAGGGGAGGTGGGTGGTGGTGAAGGTCAGAAGTGTGCATGGCTCAGTACTACGCAGCTCTGTGAGGCCGCAGCCATTCATTTACCTCAGAGCAACAAATAACCTGAGGAATGCGCTCCGTCTCAGCGTGAGACGCGTCCCCGTTGACTCTGGGCTCCTCCTCTTCCTCCTCTTCTTCTTCCACAGCCACCAGGCCAGGCTGGTCCTCAGCATGCCCGTTAGGGGCCTCCTCAGGGGTAACCAGGATGTCCTCGGTGCGCTCCTCCTCAGCGGGGGCATCGACCACAAGGGCTGTCTCTGGCTCTGCCATAGGCGTTTCTTCCACTACTGCAGGGGAAGGCATGGTCTCTACCTCAACCTCTGGGAGTGGTTCGGGCTCTGCAACTTGCTCTGGTTCTTCATGGTTGTCCACTTCCTCCTTATCCTCTTCCTCAGGCTCTTCTTTGATCTGTTCCACTGAGGTGCTGACAGTGACCTGGGGGTGGTACTCCCCTGCCTCTTCCTCGCTCTCACTGTGGCTGTCTGAGGACACGCTCACAGGCCTCTTCTGCTCCTCCTTAACTTCCTCTATCACTTCCTCTATCACTTCCTCTTCGGGCTTCTCGACCTCTGTCTCCACGGCGACAGGGGTGACCACCACCTCGGGGGTGGTGATGGTGACAGAGCCTTTGGGTGCCACCCTGATCTCCTCGACGACTACCGTCTCTTCTATCTCAACCTCTGCTGCCTGCAACGTTGTCTCGTCTGATTTCTGTTTGTCATCTGAACTCTAAACCAGAGAACAAAAACAACAAACGGAATAGAGAGAAAAAAACTAAAACTTAAAAGATGACCACACAACCCAACAAAGGACAACACCAACTAAAAAATACAACACAACAAACATAAGGAGGGATGGAAATGGCAACAGATGAAGAACAGTCAGCATAATGGCAACCAGAGAGATATGGATGGGTGGAAGAAGAGATGTCCGGAATAAAACAACTGATGAGCTGGCAGTTAAGAATATGTGTGGGGGAGAGAAAGCAGAAGGTGGGTGTGTTAGATGAGGGGGGGACCACCTTAGAGACCGTGTCCACTGTGAGGTCAGAGAGAGGTTCCTGGGTTGTGGGTGGGGGGCTCCTCTGTGGAACAAAGGCAATGGTCACTCACACCAGCATGGCATCAGGAATCACTAGGGTTAGTTACTATAGCACTGTACAGGTTCCCCTCTGAGCGGGTTAGGAGGGAGAGACTCTGCCATGCACAAACATTACCATCTCATTACCCATCTGTAAGGGAACTTTTAACAGTTCTATATAAAAACATATAGTGTAGTAACACTCAGAGCACTTAAAGTCAGAATAAACATTCAGAACAAGAGGCGAATGACAGAAGAGAATGAAATGTCGAGAAAATATTCAAGTTTATGGCCAGCCTTGTTTGTGCTCTTACAGCTTGTGTACAAAATTAGTAGGTTTGTGCATTGACAAGCTAATGACACATCTTGTCACAATAATGTGTATACACTGTAAATTCAGCCATTACTTTGATTGTGTGTGGAGGTCTGGACTGGTCATGAACTTGCTACGGCAGCAGTGAGAAGGAACAATGGACAATACATTAGTTGTGGCATGGTTTTATTTGATCTGTACTTAGGAGCACCTGGGCAGTGAGTGGAGCTGAGGCCATTGGGCTAGAGAATACAGCGCCAGCGCCCTCTGCTGCTCTCTTAATGGTGCTACAGCCAGGGTCAACCAGACCAGACTCGCAGGCAAATTTACTGAATAAAATAGAGGTAATTTCCTCTTCTAAGCTCTACACGGGTTAGAGAATGACAAAGCAAAGAGGTCAGAGTTAGATGCTGGACAAACACATTTATGGAGAGAAGACAAACTAACTTTCACAAGCTAATCCACACAGTTCAAAAAACACAACAGAAAACATAGAAGTGCCCTTAAAAGTTTAGTGGCTAAGGGTGGCAGATTGACATCAGAGAAACTGGAGAGATGAAAGCTGGAAAAGGTGCCACAGTAGAAGCTTTCAGCTGTGAAACAAAGAGGGAGACAGGGATAATGGAACAAAGACATGCCACACACACTGTTTATCACACAGGTCCAGGACGTGGCCCCAGGCCTGTGTGTGAACACTATCACCTGCTTGTTGGGTGTAGACACAGAGTGACAAGAGGCATGCAGTACGTCACGCAACACAGTCAAACACAGGGTGGGAAATCAGAAGAGGAGACACGAAGTAGGAAATCAAAAGTGAGGCTTGTCCAGCTGAAAGGAGGAGCGATTACACCGATGCACAAGTGCACGTGAAAGAAGCATACCGTTTTTAAATACAGCAGTGAAAATTAAAGCTCAGTAAGAAAGGAATTTTCAACAGTAGTGCAAATATACCCTTATGTTCAGTGTCACTTCAAAATATAAGAGGCTGAGAAAATTGTGAACACAGAAAATCTAGCGCAAAAGAACATTGGTTGGGGCAGTGTGGCATGTGTAGCTACAAAAGAAAGTTAGTGGAATTAGGTACACAGAGAGAAGGAGAAGGGGTGATACTTCTATATCCAACTGTCACATCAATCATACAGAGAGTCAGAACCAGGGTACAGAGGTTGGAGCCAGGACCTCCCTGCAGACTAGAGAGATCAGAGAGGTGGAAACAGGAGGAGAGTAGAGGACATGCAGGCAGGCTGGTGGGACAGGAGGACACGGCTGGACACGTACCCCTTGGGCCTGCAGACGCAGACTGGTAGCCGGGCTGGCAGTGAGGCGCTTTTCCCATTGACTGGGACGCGTCTCAGGGGTGGCCTCCATAAAACTGCGCTTTAACTCACTAGTGCTAGCCTGATGTTTCAAAACATCCTCCTGAGTCTTATCCAGGTCCTAGCAGTGCCAGGAGGATGCCACACACAGCCATGGTGGGGGAGAGGGGAGGACAACAGGTACATTAGTCTGTAAACCATGATAGTAACAGGAAGGATGCCAAGCCTCACTGTCTGCCCATTTATGGTTAGTTTTAGTGTGTGTATGGGTGAACTGTTTTAGACCTAGCGCAGAGTAAAGAGTGCATTTCCTAAGGAGCCACCAAGAGGCGATATCACTCCATAGAATGTACAGGTTATTATTGGGCACTACCCATTTCAAATGGTCACACACTGTCCCAAATGAGACCTCAATCCAATTATCAGATAACAATATCGAATTGAAAGCACTCTGGGTTCAACTTGTTGTGACCCCTTTTAGAGAGGAGGATGTAGAAAACATCCACACTGATCAAGGGTTGTGATGAGGGATCAGTGAGGCGAGGCGTTGTTTTGAGTTTAAACCCTTTAGCTCAGTAGTACACCTGAACATGAAAACGTGGAACTGCCAGTGGAACCCAACCAGAGGGATACATTTCCCTTTATGAGACTGTTGAACAAGGGGATGACTCTGAACTGTGTTAGTCTTGTCACACAAGTTGGCAGGTGTAAAATTATACATCGCATAGGCACCTGCTATTGCCATGGCGATAAGTGACATGGAGGGCGGTTTCACTATACATACAATTATATCATTCTTATTTCAAAGTGAGTCCTACAGTACCAGTCAAACGTTTGGGCACACCTCATTCAAGGGTTTTTCTTTATTTTGACTATGTTCTACATTGCAGAACGGAGAGATTTGAAAGATCAGGAAACATAAATGTGCACACACACGCTTACCCCTTATTTTAGGCCACAAAACAGTCGCCATATATACAGTACCAATCAAAAGTTGACACATTTACTCATTCTAGGATTTTTCTTTATTTTTACCATTTTCTACATTGTGTTAAATCAAAATATATTTTATATTTGAGATTCTTCAAAGTAGCCACCCTTTGCCTTGATGATAGCTTTGCACACTCTTGGGATTAGCTCAACCAGCTTCATGAGGTAGTCACCTGGAATGCATTTCAATTAACAGGTGTGCCTGGTTAAAAGATAATTTGTGGAATTTCTTTCCTTCTTAATGCATTTGAGCCAATCAGTTATGTCGTGACAAGGTAGGGGTGATATACAGAAGATAGCCCTATTTGGTAAAAGACCAAGTCCATATTATGGAAAGAGCAGCTCAAATAAGCAAAGCGAAACAGACCATCATAACTTTAATTAAGACATGGTCAATTAATCAGGAAAATGTAAAGAACTTTCAAAGTTTCTTCAAGTGCAGTCGCAAAAAGCATTAAGCGCTATGATGAAACTGGCTCTCATGAGGACCGCCACAGGAAAGGAAAACCCAGAGTTACCTCTGCTGCAGAGGATAAGTTCATTAGTTACCAGCCTCAGAAATTGCAGCCCAAATAAATGCTTCAGAGTCAAGTAACACACACATCTACTGTCTGATTCAGAGGGGTTGGGTTAAATGCAGAAGTTGAATGCATTCAGTTGTACTGAGTAGGTATCCCCCTTTCCCTTGGATGTCATAAGGTGAATGCACCAATTTGTAAGTCGCTCTGGATAAGAGCGTCTGCTAAATGACTTAAATGTAATGTAAATGTTTGAGGAGATTGAGTGAATTAGGCCTTCATGATCGAATTGCGTCAAAGAAACCATTACTAAAAGGTCACTGATAAGAAGACTTGCTTGGGCCAAGAAACACAAGCGTTGGACATTAGACCAGTGGAAATCTGTCCTTTGGTCTGATGACTCCAAATTTGACATTTTTGTTTCCAACTGCTGTGTCTTTGTGAGACACAGATTAGGTAAATGATCTGCGCATGTGTGGTTCCCACTGTGAAGCATTGAGGTGGTGGTGTGATGGTGCTTTGCTGGTGACACTGTGTGATTTATTTAGAATTCAAGTCACACTTAACCAGCATGGCTACCACAGCATTCTGCAGCGATACACCATTCCATCTGGTTTGCGCTTATTTGGAATATCATTTGTTTTTCAACAGGACAATGACCCAACATACCTCCAGGCTGTGTAAGGGCTATTTGACCAAGGAGGGTGATGGAGTGCTGCATCAGATGACCTGGCCTCCACAGTCACCCGACCTCAACCCAATTTTTTTATTTTTTATTTTTTTATTTCACCTTTATTTAACCAGGTAGGCTAGTTGAGAACAAGTTCTCATTTGCAACTGCGACCTGGCCAAGATAAAGCATAGCAGTGTGAACAGACAACACAGAGTTACACATGGAGTAAGCAATTAACAAGTCAATAACACAGTAGAAAAAAAATGGGTAGTCTATATACAATGTGTGCAAAAGGCATGAGGAGGTAGGCGAATAATACAATTTTGCAGATTAACACTGGGGTGATAAATGATCAGATGGTCATGTACAGGTAGAGATATTGGTGTGCAAAAGAGCAGAAAAGTAAATAAATAAATAAAAAAAACAGTATAAAAACAGTATGGGGATGAGGTAGGTGAAAATGGGTGGGCTATTTACCAATAGACTATGTACAGCTGCAGCGATCGGTTAGATGCTCGGATAGCTGATGTTTGAAGTTGGTGAGGGAGATAAAAGTCTCCAACTTCAGCGATTTTTGCAGTTCGTTCCAGTCACAGGCAGCAGAGTACTGGAACGAAAGGCGGCCAAATGAGGTGTTGGCTTTAGGGATGATCAGTGAGATACACCTGCTGGAGCGTGTGCTACGGATGGGTGTTGCCATCGTGACCAGTGAACTGAGATAAGGCGGAGCTTTACCTAGCATGGACTTGTAGATGACCTGGAGCCAGTGGGTCTGGCGACGAATATGTAGCGAGGGCCAGCCGACTAGAGCATACAAGTCGCAGTGGTGGGTGGTATAAGGTGCTTTGGTGACAAAACGGATGGCACTATGATAGACTGCATCCAGTTTGCTGAGTAGAGTGTTGGAAGCCATTTTGTAGATGACATCGCCGAAATCGAGGATCGGTAGGATAGTCAGTTTTACTAGGGTAAGCTTGGCGGCGTGAGTGAAGGAGGCTTTGTTGCGGAATAGAAAGCCGACTCTTGATTTGATTTTCGATTGGAGATGTTTGATGTGAGTCTGGAAGGAGAGTTTGCAGTCTAGCCAGACACCTAGGTACTTATAGATGTCCACATATTCAAGGTCGGAACCATCCAGGGTGGTGATGCTAGTCGGGCATGCGGGTGCAGGCAGCGATCGGTTGAAAAGCATGCATTTGGTTTTACTCGCGTTTAAGAGCAGTTGGAGGCCACGGAAGGAGTGCTGTATGGCATTGAAGCTCGTTTGGAGGTTAGATAGCACAGTGTCCAATGACGGGCCGAAAGTATATAGAATGGTGTCGTCTGCGTAGAGGTGGATCAGGGAATCGCCCGCAGCAAGAGCAACATCATTGATATATACAGAGAAAAGAGTCGGCCCGAGAATTGAACCCTGTGGCACCCCCATAGAGACTGCCAGAGGACCGGACAGCATGCCCTCCGATTTGACACACTGAACTCTGTCTGCAAAGTAATTGGTGAACCAGGCAAGGCAGTCATCCGAGAAACCGAGGCTATTGAGTCTGCCGATAAGAATATGGTGATTGACAGAGTCGAAAGCCTTGGCGAGGTCGATGAAGACGGCTGCACAGTACTGTCTTTTATCGATGGCGGTTATGATATCGTTTAGTACCTTGAGCGTGGCTGAGGTGCACCCGTGACCGGCTCGGAAACCAGATTGCACAGCGGAGAAGGTACGGTGGGATTCGAGATGGTCAGTGACCTGTTTGTTGACTTGGCTTTCAAGACCTTAGATAGGCAGGGCAGGATGGATATAGGTCTATAGCAGTTTGGGTCCAGGGTGTCTCCCCCTTTGAAGAGGGGGATGACTGCGGCAGCTTTCCAATCCTTGGGGATCTCAGACGATATGAAAGAGAGGTTGAACAGGCTGGTAATAGGGGTTGCGACAATGGCGGCAGATAGTTTCAGAAATAGAGGGTCCAGATTGTCAAGCCCAGCTGATTTGTACGGGTCTAGGTTTTGCAGCTCTTTCAGAACATCTGCTATCTGGATTTGGGTAAAGGAGAACCTGGAGAGGCTTGGGCGAGGAGCTGCGGGGGCGGAGCTGTTGGCCGAGGTTGGAGTAGCCAGGCGGAAGGCATGGCCAGCCGTTGAGAAGTGCTTATTGAAGCTTTCGATAATCGTGGATTTATCGGTGGAGACCGTGTTACCTAGCCTCAGTGCAGTGGGCAGCTGGGAGGAGGTACTCTTGTTCTCCATGGACTTCACAGTGTCCCAGAACTTTTTGGAGTTGGAGCTACAGGATGCAAACTTCTGCCTGAAGAAGCTGGCCTTAGCTTTCCTGACTGACTGCGTGTATTGGTTCCTGACTTCCCTGAACAGTTGCATATCACGGGGCTATTCGATGCTATTGCAGTCCGCCACAGGATGTTTTTGTGCTGGTCGAGGGCAGTCAGGTCTGGAGTGAACCAAGGGCTGTATCTGTTCTTGGTTCTGCATTTTTTGAACGGAGCATGCTTATCTAAAATGGTGAGGAAGTTACTTTTAAAGAATGACCAGGCATCCTCAACTGACGGGATGAGGTCAATGTCCTTCCAGGATACCCGGGCCAGGTCGATTAGAAAGGCCTGCTCACAGAAGTGTTTTAGGGAGCGTTTGACAGTGATGAGGGGTGGTCGTTTGACTGCGGCTCCGTAGCGGATACAGGCAATGAGGCAGTGATCGCTGAGATCCTGGTTGAAGACAGCGGAGGTGTATTTGGAGGGCCAGTTGGTCAGGATGACGTCTATGAGGGTGCCCTTGTTCACAGAGTTAGGGTTGTACCTGGTGGGTTCCTTGATGATTTGAGTGAGATTGAGGGCATCTAGCTTACATTGTAGGACTGCCGGGGTGTTAAGCATATCCCAGTTTAGGTCACCTAACAGAACAAACTCTGAAGCTAGATGGGGGGCGATCAATTCACAAATGGTGTCCAGGGCACAGCTGGGAGCTGAGGGTGGCCGGTAGCAGGCGGCAACAGTGAGAGACTTATTTCTGGAGAGGGTAATTTTCAAAATTAGTAGTTCGAACTGTTTGGGTATGGACCTGGAAAGTATGACATTACTTTGCAGGCTATCTCTGCAGTAGACTGCAACTCCGCCCCCTTTGGTAGTTCTATCTTGACGGAAGATGTTATAGTTGGGTATGGAAATCTCTGAATTTTTGGTGGCCTTCCTGAGCCAGGATTCAGACACGGCAAGGACATCAGGGTTAGCAGAGTGTGCTAAAGCAGTGAGTAAAACAAACTTAGGGAGGAGGCTTCTGATGTTGACATGCATAAAACCAAGGCTTTTTCGATCACAGAAGTCAACAAATGAGGGTACCTGGGGACATGCAGGGCCTGGGTTTACCTCCACATCACCCGCGGAACAGAGAAGGAGTAGTATGAGGGTGCGGCTAAAGACTATCAAAACTGGTCGCCTAGAGCGTTGGGGGCAGAGGATAAGAGGAGCAGGTTTCTGGGCATGGTAGAGTATATTCAGGGCATAATGCACAGACAGGGGTATGGTGGGGTGCGGGTACAGCGGAGGTAAGCCCAGGCACTGGGTGATGATGAGACAGGTTGTATCTCTGGACATGCTGGTTGTAATGGGTGAGGTCACCGCATGTGTGGGAGGTGGGACAAAGGAGGTAACAGGGGTATGCAGAGTGGGTCTAGGGGCTCCATTGTGAACTAAAACAATTATAACTAACCTGAACAACAGTATACAAGGCATATTGACATCTGAGAGAGACATACAGCGAGGCATACAGTAATCACAGGTGTTGAATTTGGAAAGCTAGCTAAAAACAGTAGGCGAGGCTAATCCGCTAGCACAACAAACAGCAGGTAAAATGGCGTTGACTAGGCAACGGGGCCGACAGGTAAGACAAACAAGCAGAAAGCAGAAAGGAGTACCGTGATTAATGGACAGTCCAGCGTGCGTCAGCTATGTAGCCAAGAGATCAGTTTGGGATGAGTTGGACCGCAGAGTGAAGGAAAAGCAGCCAACAAGTGCTCAACATGTGTGAACTCCTTCAAGACTGTTGGAAAAGCATTCCTCATGAAGCTGGTTGAGAGAATGCCAAGAGTGTGCAAAGCTGTCATCAAGGCAAAGGGTGGCTACTTTGAAGAATATAAAATAGATTTTTTGGTTACATGATTCCATGAGTTATTTCATAGTTGAGGTCTTCACTATTATTCTACAATGTAGAAAATAGTAAAAATAAAGAAAAACCCTTGAATGAGTAGGTGTATCCAAACTTTTGACTGGTACTGTACGGCAACTAGTATCGAGGGACCTTCAGACAAGTCTTGTAAGGCCTGTGGGCGTGTTTGTGAGAGTCTCACCTTTCCACATGGTAGTTGGTTGCCCAAACTGTTAGGACGCTACAGACCAATGTTGGCAGATCGGCTGTGTTGACTTCAGACGAGCCCCAAGACACAATCGTGTTTGTGAGAGAGTCTCATCTTTCCATAGAGGGTCATAATAATAGGACAAACCGTTCCGACACTACAGACCATTTTGTGAGAAGACCGATTTTCGGGATGTCTCATGGTCTGGATGCGGTGGATTGAGACGCGGGGCAGCAGACAGCGACTATAGGAGGTTAAAGACATTCTGGTAATTACATCATTTTAAAAGGGCACTAATGACAGTTCCACGTTTCTAATGTGTGAGATTATAGAACACTCTGGGTAGGTTTAGTTTGTTATCACCATTACAAATTCACAACTTAAATCAAGCAAACCAGAGCAGGAAAATCACTTATTGGGTGAGGGAAACATTAGTCCTGTTAAAAACACATCCCCGGAAAATACTAAATATCCAAAACAATTTTCAACTCAATAACAGGAGAGGTTGAGCGTTCATCAGCACTCCCCCTCGCCCCAATAAACCCTTTTTGGTCAGACATGCACCCCATCCCACATGCAAAATCATGCAATGGTGTTCAAACACACACAGAGATACAGAGCCTGAGAGTGAAAGGTAGACTGGAGAAGACAGCCTGGGACAAGAGCCAAGAGAGAGGACGCAGGCTTGGGCTTTGATTCCCTTTAGTTACGGGCCAATAGTTATCACAGTCATACCAACCTCCAACATTAAATTGCTATGTCTGACATATATATTTTCCCCCTGCACTCTCAACTTTCCGCTCTGTGGAATCAAAAAATGAAGACGCATTTGTGAAAAACACATAAAAAAGGAAATAAAATGCCTAAGCGCCCAGAGGTGAGAATCTGTGCAGTCAGGACAGTTCCACTACAGAGCAGAGGCTGTGGAGACTGGGACAGAACTACACTGGACGTCCACTACTGGTCAGGGCAGACCAGAATGGACCCTGTCTAAACCACACATCACCTTAGCTGTGTAGTCATTAACTATAATACTGTAGAGATAGAGAATATTTACTCCTCACAAGGTAGAGCTTATTTGGGTGTTAATCCGTAGAATGCTGCAGCTAAGGCAAGCCTATCCAGAACAATTTCCCATCCAGAACAATGTCCTATCCTCAGCATGTTCAGCTGTGGTGGCGTGTGGTTGAACAGCAGTGTGTTGAGAAAAACCATACACGTCACAGATCACAGTGGCAGCAGCACAAAGATACAAAAAACAAAGCATACATTCCTGTAGGATAAGTGAAACCCAGGTTACAAAATAAAGAGCAGCGAAGATGTAAAAAAGCCCAGATGATCTATAGACAAAGTCACCATCAAACAATCAATCACAGTTAATCAATCAACCTGCTGGGAGGAGTCTGGCTCATCTCTTTTCATCTGTTAGCATCCAGAAGAAAAGGACATGTTAGTTTGATACCTGCACTGCCCAGAGCTCCGTGTATATACACTGTATTACAAATACTCTTAAAAGGTGCAGTATGATGGTAAAGATGCCCACTGCCCTCACAGACCTCAGTGCCTTCAGTAGGTGTGGCCGCCGCCCTTTCGCTAGGCTCCTCCTCTACCTGCGTGGTTTTTGTAGTGGGAATGTTTTTTGTCAGGGAAAAGAAAAGGTGAAATGGATGATGAAAAAGCCTGATTCCCAGCAGCACCACCTAACGATGCAATGTCATGTGACAGAGGGAGGAGCGCCCAGGCTCTGCCCACATGAGAGTGAGACCTGATGAGATGGGGGCGGTGCACATGCTGGCCTCGGAATACTGGTCATTTTTCTGTGTAGAGCTGATTTAACTGTTTTGTGTCATCTGTCATTTCCTACTTTATGTTTCTTATTGTTGCCTAAATGTCAGAAACGCAGGTGTACTAAATGTCAGAAACACGGGTGTACTAAATGTCAGAAACTCGGGTGTACTAAATGTCAGAAACTCGGGTGTACTAAATGTCAGAAACTCTGGTGTACTAAATGTCAGAAACTCGGGTGTACTAAATGTCAGAAACGCAGGTCTACTAAATGGTGACTAATAACACTGAATGGGACAGGGGGTGCAACACAGGCAATGACATCCTTATAGCGCAAAACTAACTTGAAAACAGAGCTATATATATACACACTAAATCTACCTGTGTATGACTATGGCATTTACAGCCAAACAGATAGGGACACAGGAATAAGAATTATCATCTTACAACACTAAAAAGGTTTAAATTATTTTTATGACAGAGCAGCCAATACTGGTACAATAAGAGTGATTAGTATTTAATAATAATAGTATTTAACTCATTTAAGATTTCTAAAGAATGGCGAAAGACTGAAATTCTATTTACTAATTTTATACAGAAATCAAGGGTTTTAAGAAGAAAGGAGAGTGAAATATAACAGGGATGGAGGGAGTGCAGAACACAGACGTGCTGGCTAAGGTGAGGGGTGGGAGGAGCTGACAGAAGCAGGGGGGTGATGAGATGGTGCCATTCAGGCGGCGGGGTCACACAGCTCTTCCTGCAGCAGGGAAGTGTGTGTGTCAGTGTGTGTGTCTGAGCAGGGTGTGGCCACAGGGGGATGAGCGGGGACAGGTGCCTTATGCTCCAGGTAGCAGAGCGACAGGGCCAGGGGCAGGGCCAGGAGGAAAGCCAGAGCCAGGGACTGGAAGGCAGACAGCAGCAAAGCCAAGATGAACATGAATGAGGGCACCAGGGAGGGGGAGGAGAGGGGCAGGTAGCGCTGCAGCCCCGAGGGGATCAAGCAGGCAGCACAGTCCTTGGGAAGGCTGGGGAAGCAGAGGTAGCCATCCGCATCCAGCAGAGAGAAGGGCAGGAAGCCCAGGCCCATCAACATCCCCAGCACGGAGAAGCCCTGACTGGACTGAGCCACATCATTGGCCTGGACGGGTGACCCTTCCTGGGGCTCTGAGCTGCAGGCCAGGGGGGAGGGAGGAGGAAAGGCCTCTAGAGGCTGGTGATGGTAGTGCCCTGTTGCAGCCAAACTGTCTGCATGCTGCTGGGGGGTAAAATCAGGATCCCAAATACCCGGGTAGTCCCCGTCCCCATCTAGCTGGCCCCAGGACAGGGGGTCGTCCTCCGAGATGTCGGACAGAACGTCTAGCTCAGAGATGGTGTCCAGGATGGGAGGGATGGATGAGTTGGAGGAGGATAAGGACAGGGGGAACATGAAGATTGACTACACAGTGATTAACCCGTCGTTTCCCCCATGTAGAGAAAGAGAGAGAAGGCCACATGTAGACACCATGCAGGGAAGGAAGCAGTGAGAGGGAAAAACAAGCAGTAATCACAACCAAGAGAAGAAGAAACAAATGTGTGTGAAAAATAATAAAACGGTAAGAGGAATGTGTGCGCAGGAAAAGAGGGGAGAAAGAAACACCATTAGTGAGACGTGTCAGGTCACGGGTGCAGACAAGAGGTCACATAGTGGGGGCAGTGAGAGGTCAGGGGTCAAAGGGTGGGTCCAAGAGGTTCTGGGGGAGGAGGGTCAAGCGCATTCTACAACTGTACAACAACAGGATCAGAACTGAGAACACTAGTGGACAGATGCAGAGAGAAGTCAGAGTAGATGACAGGAAGGGGAAGAATCTAAAGCAACCCAAAAACAGGAAGGTCTTTGTGATTGAGTTAGAGATATAGCACAGTTAAACTCTGGTTGTTCCAATTCAATTTGAATTCAAAACTCTTACTTTTAGCCCTGTCCCCTTAATTTTTACTTCCAGGTAAACCCCCCAGAGAACCAGAAATCTTCCCTGACCATGGCAGGACAACATCCGCCGAGCAAGAATCCAGTAAGTGGAGTCTCGATTAATATCACAATGTTAGGAGGGGATCCTATTGGTGTACATTACCCCTAGTACAACTAAGACAGTGCCCCCCCCCATAATGAAATAATGATATTGCATTATGGACAAGTCACTGTTATGTTAAGGCTGAATATGATCCTTTATACAGCACCCACATGTCAAGAGTCTTACACTCTCCTAATAGGAGTTATGGTACGAAGCAAACAGTTCAGAATGTCATCCTATAGCTCTGGCTAATTCAACTCCACAGTGCTACAGTGTGGGGGGGGGGGTGACAAAACCAAGATTAAGTCAATAAATTTAAGCTAGACAGTGGAGATAATTAATTGACTTCCTTTGAGACAAAATTATTAGGCATTAGTCAGACAGACTATTCATTTCCAGATGTCAGATGTTTGGTTCTTCCTTGAAAGACAAGAGATAGAGTTAGATCATCCCGCTACCTCCTCTCACCTTGGAGGAGTCAGAGGAGAGTTCCAGGCCAGGCTCCCTGCCGTTCCCCACAGAGGTGGGGGCCGAGTCCTGGGCCTCGATCATGTTGATCACTGGCGCTGAAGGGGCACAGACAAGATGACACATATCCAAGCTTTATATAACATTCATATTCTCCATTCATGTATGTATACTTCAGAGAGCTCTTCAATTCAGCACATCATGCTAATGTCAATGCATGGCCAGCAGAGGGCGCTCTAACCCCAGAGCACAGTTTAATCTGGACCATATGAAAACAATAAAAATTAAATGTACCCGCCTTTTGTGGATGAGATAAGACCATAATTGCATGGATTCATAGTACATACCAGACATGGCTATTTGTTTTGGTATAGTAAATGCCTATGTCCAATAGCTATTCAGATGGAAAGAGGTCAGAGGTCAGAGAAATTACACAGGATCAGTTATTTGGCTAAATGCTAGGTCTATGTGAAACTACAGTAATGATTGACATGTCATGCTAGCCGTAGTGTATTTAGCAGTGCCAACACACAGTGGTGCGGTGTAGTCATGGATTCTTGAGGTTTAGTAGTAAGGGTTTGATATGGAACCTGATATCATCAGTAACTGACCATGCCACCCACAGCACAGCCGCCACTCCCTGTATTGTTGTGCCATGTGTTGGGAGGGGGAGAGGGATTTATCCAGAGATCAGGAACAAATTCTCCTCGGCTAGCCCCTGTCTCATTCAGAGTCCCAGTCTCACACCTGCTGTATCTGAAGCTCTGGGGGCCATAGTCAGGGGCCAGAGGAGAGAGCGAAGTCTCGACGGCTGGCCAGTCAGAAAACAAAATGGTTCCCTCCCGCCCTCTTCTTATTTTTCCCTCTACTACAGAGGAAGGCGAGGGAATTAATAGTACACTGCATTGGGCTGATGATGAATGATCAAGAGGCTCAGAGAGGCCCTACATACAGGAGGGGAAAGAAGGAGTGAGGAAGCAAAGAAAAGGGATTCCAGAGCAGGTCCAGGTTAGCGTGAGTGAGTCGAGTAACCCTTTAATAATGAATGGCCCGGCCCTAGTACACATTGGGTATTTGGGACGGAGTTGAGTTATCCTAGATTTACAAGCTAGACAGAGAGGGAAGAAAGGCGAAAGCCCTCATCTTGCTAAATGTTATGGTAGGCTATTCATGGCAAAGTAAAGTATCGAGATTGGCATTCCTTTGGTGACTCATGTTCATCTAGGATTCTCCTCCTAGATTTGTGCTGCTGAAGTTGGAAGCAAAAAACTGAACAGTCAATATAACACACTAATCTTTACATTTTCAAGCTTCGCCATTTAATTACTACTTCACTTTCAGCTACACCATCACCCGCATTTAATCTGCATAGCAGCTGGGCCAGTCCAGTATTACTGTATTTTAGTCTAATTCCCCACATCACACAAAGACACTAGGTTTTGCTCAGAGCAATTTCTAGAATGCTTTTATGGTGGAAAATAGGCTTACAAATTCACATGGACCTTGGCCTGAGAACATCCTTCATGCTTGTTAAGGTTTTAGTGGCACTGTTTCTTTCCCATGTTAAATGTACAATGTAACATACACCGCCTGGGTCTAGTCATAGAAACACATTGAAATCCCCTGGTCAAAAAGAACGAGTCCAGTTTCATCCACAGTCCTTCCCAAAGTTCCAACAAAGGGAAAGATGTTAGAGCCATTTCCCGTATATAGGCAATAGCAATGACAGTGGGGGAATGTGCCAAGCCTACAGCTAAACACTAACTGACGTTGCACAGGACACTGCAAAATGGTTCTTCTAAAAACACTTGGAAAAGAGAAATAGCCTCATAGTAGGCTATAGGAATGTTCATCCCTAGTCATTGTAACATGTTTGGCTAAATGCAAAACCAGCACAGTTCAGCTCACCAGACAGTTTGAGCTGACTAAAACGAGGAGGATAGTGGTTTGTTCCCTCTAAACTTTAATGGTTGGCGGGGGAACAGAATGCATGCTGAGGCACGTTGATGAGCGTTGTCACGGAACGGGGCCTTTTCTGTATATCTCACGGTAATGGTTTTCCTCTGATCCTGCGGGTCCTTTGTTACTTTATCTACTTCTCTCGCTCACTGTTATGGGAGTGTTTCTTCAGCAGTTTATCTAAATGTCTCTTTGATGGCAGGGCTGAGGTAGCCTGTGGTTCTGTGACGGACCCCCTACGGTGTCTGCACTGAGCTGACTGAATGAGAACCCTCTCATGATCACAAAGAGACCGGCTGCTGCAGAATCAGAGGCTATGCTCCACTGAGTAACACTCATCTCCTCGCCTGCAGAGACAGCTATGGACTGACTCATACTGTACTCATTACCAGAATACCAGCGCTGCCCATAGTCCAAGGTAGTGGGCACTGGGCATAACAATACATCAACCCAAATCCCAACTGTGTGTGTGTGTTGTCTAGTGCCACTGCCTACCTCCATCCAGGCTTCGTGAGATGCGCTTGCTGGAGGTGCGCTCGAAGTAGGGTGCCGGCCTGTCGATGAGGGTGCTGGCCTGTCGTGTTTGGGCCTGGGTCCGCCCACTGTAGCGGAATTTAGAGCCCAGTGTGAGGAACTTGGCTTTAGTGGGTGCTTCTTGAGTCATCAACCTGGAGTGAGAATAGGACCAAAATAAAATGAAACTATTCTGAAAACAAACAAATACTGTATCATATACAGTATTTGGTGCAGTGTGTAAACTCCATGTGGATATGTTATTTCAGGTTACTGGATGACAGTGAGGCTATATAGATAAAGAGTACTGTCTTTTTTCACTATAATTAAAAAAATGTATGTTTTTGTCCTGCCTGTGACCTAGGATAACCACAGGTGGAAGTGATAAACCTAGCTATCTCTGTGTGTAAATGCAGAGATTATGAATGAGTCATGAAGACCTAGGTAAAAGGGATCCGTTCAACAGTCTCATTGTTTGTCAGTGACCGTACGTGAACATGAGCTGTAAACCACATCAAACTCTGGGCGCCGAACAGTAAGCAGTCTCCTATTCTCCTTCGCTGGCTCTGAGTAACAGCTGTGTTTGAGGCTAGATATTCAAAATCGTCCCTGCCCCTATCCTTAATCTCCTATGGAGACAGGGCTTTCCTGTCCGCCCATCTCCTCCCATTTGCTTTGCAGGGCCCCTCACTCAGACATTTATCACACACACACACACACACACACACACACACACGTATGTGCACAGCCTGAGGGAGCGGCAGGCTGGGGTCCAGATGTCTCTGGCATCTTTCTAGTGGTGTCAGGTTAAGCCATACTGGGGTCCTCTCCAAGGCTCTGCTCTCTGCTGTTATACAGGCAGACTAGGGCATGCAGGCTAGGGCTGATTTCAACCCCATTTAAACACACTGGCCCTAGGTGTGCTGCTGGGATGTCAGGGTGTCTGTGGATCCCATTATGATCTCAGCATCCCAGCATGACCTCCATCCCAGCCCAGCCAGGGCTGGGGTCTGTCATGACATCATGCCCTCACAATACAGCCCAAGAAAAGCCACTCTTCGGACCCAATTGCTAATAAGCGGGACAATTGAACTTCTCTAGGGTTGGGGGTAGCATTCAGAATTTTGGATGAAAAGCATGCCCAAATTAAACAGCCTGCTACTAGGGCCCAGAAGATATGATATGCATATAACTGGTAGATTTGGATAGAAAACCCTAAAGTTTCCAAAACTGTTAAAATAGTGTCTGAGTATAACAGAACTGATTTGGCTGGCGAAAACCTGAGAAAAATCCATTCAGGAAGTAGTTTTTTCTTTTTTTTTTTGTTTTCTATTCAATGCCATTACAGTATCCATTGAATTAGGACTCAAAATTGCAGTTCCTATGCCTTCCACTAGATGGCAACAGTCTTTAGAAATTGTTTCGGGCTTGTGCAATCTGGTTTCCGAGCCGGTCACGGGTGCACCTCAGCCAAGCTCAAGGTACTAAACGATATCATAACCGCCATCGATAAAAGACAGTACTGTGCAGCCGTCTTCATCGACCTTGCCAAGGCTTTCGACTCGGTCAATCACCATATTCTTATCGGCAGACTCAGCAGCCTCGGTTTTTCGGATGACTGCCTTGCCTGGTTCACCAATTACTTTGCAGACAGAGTTCAGTGTGTCAAATTGGAGGGCATGCTGTCCGGTCCTCTGGAAGTCTCTATGGGGGTGCCACAGGGTTCAATCCTTGGGCCGACTCTTTTTTCTGTATATATCAATGATGTTGCTCTTGCTGCGGGCGATTCCCTGATCCACCTCTACGCAGACGACACCATTCTATATACTTCCGGCCAGTCCTTGGACACTGTGCTATCTAACCTCCAAACGAGCTTCAATGCCATACAACACTCCTTCCGTGGCCTCCAACTGCTCTTAAACGCTAGTAAAACCAAATGCATGCTTTTCAACCGTTCGCTGCCTGCACCCGCACGCCTGACCAGCATCACCACCCTGGATGGTTCCAACCTTGAATATGTGGACATCTATAAGTACCTAGGTGTCTGGCTAGACTGTAAACTCTCCTTCCAGACTCATATCTCCAATCGAAAATCAAATCAAGAATCGGCTTTCTATTCCGCAACAAAGCCTCCTTCACTCACGCCGCCAAACTTACCCTAGTAAAACTGACTATCCTACCGATCCTCGACTTCGGCGATGTCATCTACAAAATTGCTTCCAACACTACTCAGCAAACTGGATGCAGTTTATCACAGTGCCATCCGTTTTGTCACTAAAGCACCTTATACCACCCACCACTGCGACTTGTACGCTCTAGTCGGCTGGCCCTCGCTACATATTCGTCACCAGACCCACTGGCTCCAGGTCATCTACAAGTCCATGCTAGGTAAAGCTCCGCCTTATCTCAGTTCACTGGTCACGATGGCAACACCCATCCGTAGCACGCGCTCCAGCAGGTGTATCTCACTGATCATCCCTAAAGCCAACACCTCATTTGGCCGCCTTTCGTTCCAGTTCTCTGCTGCCTGTGACTGGAACGAATTGCAAAAATCGCTGACTTTTATCTCCCTCACCAACTTCAAACATTTGCTATCTGAGCAGCTAACCGATCGCTGCAGCTGTACATAGTCTATCGGCAAATAGCCCACCCATTTTTACCTACCTCATCCCCATACTGTTTTTATTTATTTACTTTTCTGCTCTTTTGCACACCAATATCTCTACCTGTACATGACCATCTGATCATTTATCACTCCAGTGTTAATCTGCAAAATTGTAATTATTCGCCTACCTCCTCATGCCTTTTGCACACAATGTATATAGACTCCCCTTTTTTTCCGTCCTTTTATGTTATTTACTTGTTAATTGTTTACTCCATGTGTAACTCTGTGTTGTCTGCTCACACTGCTATGCTTTATCTTGGCCAGGTCGCAGTTGCAAATGAGAACTTGTTCTCAACTAGCCTACCTGGATAAATAAAGGTGAAATAAAAATATAAAAAAATAAAAGTATTCTGATAAATGAGGGAGTAAAACCAGTCTGAATGAATGGACCCTGACGTGTCACAGAGCTTTTTCATGCGCAATCCCGAGAGAGTGCCTTTCTTGTTTACCTTTTAGATTGACAACGTTATTGTCCGGTTGAAATATTATAGATTTAGGCTAAAAAACAACCTGAGGCTTGAATATAAACATCGTTTGACATGTTTCTATGAACTTTACGGATACAATTTTGATTTTTTTGCCTGCCTGTTTTGACTAAGTTTGAGCCTGTGGATTACTGAAGAAAACGCGAGGTTTTTGGATATAAAGAGACTTTATCGAACAAAAGGAACATTTATTGAGTAAATGAATGTCTTCTGAGTGCAACCATATGAAGATCAAAGGTAAGGGATTAATTTTCTCTCTATTTCTGAGTTGTGTAACTCTTCTGCTTGGCTGGTTACTGTTTGTAATGATTTGTCTGCTGGGCCATGTTCTCAAATCATCTTAAAGTATGCTTTCACCATAAAGCATTTTTTAAATCTGACACCGTGGTTGGATTCACAAGAAGTTAATCTTTAAACCTATGTAAAATATGTTTTGTGAATATTTATAATGAGTATTTCTGTATTTGAATTTGGCGCTCTGTAATCTCACTGGATGTTGGCCAGGTGGGACGCTAAAGTCCCACATAGCCTAGAGATGTTAAAAGCCCTCATAGGTATTGATATCAATATACAAGACCATTAAAGTGGATGGCAGTGTTTGAAATTCAAATTTGACAGATTAAGGAGTAATTACTAGGAGTTTCTTTTGCACACAGAAGATCTGAATGAGAGGAGAGGAGAAAGAGCGGCGCTACAGGGCTTTGGGATATTACTGGTTGGGTTGAAAGCAAGGCAGTGAGTGATTGTTGCTTTGTGTTTGTTGAGGCTGTGGCTCCCCTCCTCGTTGTCCATGCCAAGAATAACAACTCGATTAAACAGCCGAGGATCTCCATGCCGTATCTGGTTTCAATTTGGAGTGTGCCGACAATCCTCTTACGAACTGTCAAATAATGAGATGCGCAGCAGGGATTTATTATGTGATACAACACACTTCCGCATTGTCTCCATACTGCTGTACCGTTTGTTGCTACTTGGCTACCTGCCAAACTTTTGCTTTTTACTTTTGCTTTTTACTTTTAAGTATTTCATCAAACTCGGTACTTAACAAGTTTACCAAGGTCTTAGTTTTATCCTCACACAACTTTTTTAATTCAACTTTTTCACCCCGGATGCTTCATCTGGACATGGATCTACAGGACCTCCTCCGGGCAAAAAAAACAAAACAAACTAAGTAACATGATGCCTTCTCATTGCAGTCGCTGTACTCTTAATATACAGGATTACTATCGCCTTGTGGTGAGGATAGCAGAGTTGCAAGCCGGACTTGAGACGCAAATCATTAGGCAAGGGCAATTTAAGTGTAGGAAAAGATGATGCTGCATCTGTACCACAAATACAAGCGTCCCCTATACCATAAGAAGTTAAGCGCATGATAATGGCCATGGCTTTAGGCCTCAGACAGAGAAGCTGCCTGAACAAATAAGTGCATAGGGTGGGGGTGGGGGGGGGGCATTTAACACTCCCCACTGACATGGGGTAGGACAAACTGTGTTAGCTTAGACACATTTCACAGAGTCAACAGGTTAGAAAGGACCTATAGATAAAGTTGCAAGGAGGAACAGAACACTATAAAGAAAGGTGCAATCGTTAAAAAACAACAGACTTCAGAGGACCTAACACACTAGTTCTTCCTGGTTCAGACATCTTTTAGAGTCTGTGGCAGTGAGTTGGAGGTTAAACCTATGTTGGTGTCGTTGACATGGGAGCGGAGAGTGTGATTGTTACCTGAAGAAGGTGTGATTCTCCACGCAGACCTTCCAGACCCTCTTGGAAGAGCGGTGGTTGGGCAGCTTGAAGCCCACGGTGCTCTCAAACTGCTCCGTCTGTAAGACAGAGCATATAGCTGAGTTCCCCCGAGTACAAGAACTAGCCAAGCTAGAAAACATATACTCCACAAAAAACGAGATATGGACCAACCCCCCCCCCCCCCCACAAAACTAGTTTGAATTGGGCCTTGAGAAAGAAATATCTAAACGTCAGCATTTCCATCTCCACAATCAAACCATGTCCTAACATTGTCAGTATTTGGCTCAATGACAGTCTCTTTCCTACAGCTGATCTCTGGAGTGGGTTTTGGAAAGGACAAGAGTAAATTGTGGAAATATCTTGTTTTCCTCTGAGAGCGGTGCAGTTCTGTACCTCTCCCGGCCTGATTTTGATATAGAAGTTGCTACGTTTGTAGGAGATCTTGAGGATTTTTGGCCAGGCAAAGCGGTTTATCCGGAGTCGGTCTTTGTAGATCAGCAGGCCATTGGCACACACTCCCAACATGATGTCCACTCCCTCAGAGTCCTGCAGACACAAAGACAACAGCCAAAGCAACAGTTCAGCAAAGTATAATGAACAGAAAACAGTCACGTTTACAGCAGTACAGACAACATGGATAGAGAACAGACAACGTTCTCAGATTTCAGTCCAGAATATTTATAATATTGCCAAGGCTCACAATGGAATAAGATGACATACAATTGAATAAGGCTGGATATGCAATCATCCCACCATAACTCAATGGTAACGTTATCGAACTTGCATGATGCCATAAAGGGTATTTTAAGTCTGGGACATATGGATAGTTTGATACTGAGTGGCTATTGATTTGTGTATCAAACTGTAAAACGAGGAGGAAAATCCATCGCCGCTGATGGGCATGGCAACTATTTGACACCAATGCATGGCTTTCAACCACCCCCTCTCACTCCCCATGGCCATGACATGCTTCTCCACACAACCCTTGTACGTGGCTGTCTGCCTACCTACTGAAAGAGAGAGGACATAAGGGCCTGACATGCACTTTTCTCACTAATTACTGACGGTTGGGAACTGCCCCCCCCTCTCTCGTCCTCTCCCTAACGCCCCCTTCTCGCCATCCCCCTCTGTGCTCTAGACCAACAGAACATTTCTGTGAGTATTTTCAACCCATGTCCAGTCCACCGGGAGAGAGAATGGTTCATTCCACAGGGCTGTTCCCATGCAGACGGCCCAGTGAAAAGAGCTCCGACTCCACCACATGTATTTGTACAGCTGATGCACTTTCTGCTTTGGCTTTGTGTTTTCTGCCTGCCTCTCTTCCCCTCACTGCACACTACATCAAAGGGGCCTCCCTGAGTCCTGTGTGCTCTCACAGTTTCAACAGACTTCCATACACAAAGAATGGAGCGTAGGAGAACAGTTCCTTGATAAATGACTAAGTTTGGATACTGACCAGTAGGCTATGTGTCCTTGTTAAGAACTTACAGTTCAATCATGTTTGTTTTACAGCTATGAGGTTGACATTTTCTCATTGCAGGGCATTTTATAAACGTCACAAATGTATTTCCTAGTATTTCCCAAAACATGTATACAGGAGTGATTTCTTAAACAAAATCTCTGGTTGGATTGGACATTTCAAAACCCGGTGCCTGGGGCCATGTGTCAGTCACCTTGGCATGGTGGAGATCGACACCATACATCGACAACTTCTTGGCGTTTTCTAAGAACTGGGTATCTGCTTGAGCAGGAGTCATCCCCCTAGAATGGTAGACAAAACATAGAACAATCCAAAACAAACAGAGGTGAAAAGTTCAAGTCAATGATAATTCAATCGATAAATGGGAGATGTTGAAAACAGGGAATTCAAAATATGATAATCACAGGGTTTAGTAATCACAGGCCAGGGGTAATTTCCAATCTAATTTCTCACAGGTGTCTTTCCCCAGTCCCCACAGCCGGGTGGTTTTAGAGGCCCCTTCAGTGATGACTTCAATGTCAGTGTCAGAAGAGGGGATGATCGTGGACTACAAGAAAACTGAAGAGGAAGCACCTCCCTATCCACATCGACGGGACAGTAGCGGAGAAGGTGGAAAGTTAAGTTCCTCGGCTTACACATCACGGACAAACTGAAATGGTCTACCCACACAGACAGTGTGGTGATGAAGGCGCAACAGCGTCTCAACCTCAGGAGGCTGAAGAAATTTGGCTTATCATCTAAAAACACTCAAGCGTTTAGACGCACAATCGAGAGCATCCTGTCAGGCTGTATCACCGCCTGTTCGGCAATGGCACCGCCCTCAACCGCAAGGCTCTCCAGAGAGTAGTGTGGTCTGCACAACACATCACCGGGGGCAAACTACCTGCCCTCCAGGACACCTACAGCACCCGATATCACAGGAAGGCCAAAAAGATCATCAAGGACAACAACCACCTGAGTCACTGCCTGTTCACCCCGCTATCATCCAGAAGGCGAGGTCGGTACAGGTGCATCAAATCTGGGACCGAGAGACTGAAAAACAGCTTCTATCTCAAGGCCATCAGACTGTTAAACAGCCATCGCTAACATAGAGGCTGCTACCAACATAGACTCAAATCTCTGGCCACGTAAATAAATGGACTTAATAAAATGTATCACTAGTCACCTTAAATAACGCCACTTTAATAATGTTTACAAATCCTACATTACTCATCTCATATGTATATACTGTACTCTATACCATCTACTGCATCTTGCCTATGCCGCACGTCCATCGCTCATCCATATATTTATATGTACATATTCTATTCATCCCTTTACATTTGTGTGTATAATGTAGTTGTTGTGAATTTGTTAGATTATTTTTTAGATATTACATCGTAGTCGGAACTAGAAGCACAAGCATTTTGCTACACTCGCATTAACATCTGCTAACCATGTGTATGTGGCCAATAAAATGTGATTTGATTTGTGTCACTTCCTCTTGCTTGCTTTAAAGGGATAGTTCTCTGAACTATCCCTTTAACCCCACACGGCTCTGACCTGTGAGTTTTGTGGAGCTCTACCACCTTCTCCTCCATCTCCTTAGTCTGTGAGGGGGCAAACTGGAAGTCGCTGATGTAGTCGAGGCGTTGCTCATCGGGGTCGTGATCTCCCAGCTCGGCCTGCAGGGAGTAGGAACCCAGCAGAGAGTGGGTGACGAAGGAGCAGGGCAGACGCCCCGAAACTATGTCCTGCCGCAGCTGAAGGCACAGGAGATATCTACAGGGAGATGGAGAGATGGGAGGAGGGGAAGAAAGAGAGTGAGCGAGATGGGATCAAAGGGCATGAAATAGATTTTGTACATTTGGTCTGTATGTTTATCATGACACTAATCCACTAGTTCAGATCTGACATTCAGCACGTGAACGTGGTGTGTGGGGGCGGTTTCCTGTGCCTTACAGTACAGCAGCAGCCTGCAGACTCACAACAGCAGAAATAGCATGTGCGGTAATGGCACACAGAGAGAGAGAGAGGGAAAAAAAGGTAGGTGTGCGAGATGATTGCCTGTGACCTTGGATCTGGGGCTGTGCTGAAACTAAACTCTGGAGGCTGAAGACGGCTCCACTGCATTCAATATTGCTGCAACCTTTTGACGGGTTCCGATCAAAGAGGGCATTCTACGCTAGATTAGGGAGTAACCGGAGTGACCCGCTGAGGGCTCAGAGCCGAGTGTGATGAGACACTGGGGGAACACACGGACATTGAACACTCCGTGTACAGCACACCGTTCCCCCTTGTGCTCTGCTCTTCTGACCTTATCGACCAGGGGTCTACTGCATGTTGCTGCTGTGGTGTGCAACTACTGTGCAGCACAGTACTACAGCTCCCTTTACTGGATTAGAGGTTTATATATTCACAGTTGTACAGTGAATAACAGTGCTTTCTTATGTGTTAGTTACGTGTGCATGCTGGCCGAAAAACAACATGTACTGTAGATACCGTAACAGTACAACTATTTACATTTCCTGAGTACAAAATACTCTGGAAAGATGTCAGAAGTGTGAATGCAACATTTTAACAGACTGTAGGTTATTGACTGCTCCAGGCCACCTGCGTGGCATACATACATTCTGTGTTTGCACAACTGGGCAGATCATTTCATTGCTATACGACTAACACAATAAAGCCAAACAATCAAATGTACAATGAAAAGGAGTGGCTGTTTGACCTTTGTTTCCTTATGAAACGGACAGTACAATACCTGGTAATATCCTCGGTCAGCTGGGACGGATCAGGAGGGTAGAACTTGACATTGAACGCTAACTGCCAGGAGGGATCTGTGGAGAGAGAACAGGACTCGTCTGATTTAAAGATGCACCTTCATTGTCATAACACAACATATTATACATTCCTCTGAGGCGCCAGGCCACGTGTTCAAGCCTAGAAGTGACTCCGGCTAAGCATTTGGGTGAGCGTTTGTACTGTATGTAGAGGAAAGCAATTATTAGTTTAGTGTCAAATAACCAACAAAGAAAAACAAGTGATGGTGGAATCTTCCCGAGCCAGAGAACACATGCTTGCTCGAACAGCTGTGCTCATCGACTGTCCGTAAGGAGTGTGGGTGTGGTGGGGGAGAGAAAGCAGAGACGGGGGAGATGGGGCAAAGAGATGGAAAGAGGAAGAGAACACACTGGGAAGGAGCGCTGTAAGCAATTACACAACAGCTAAGACCTGCGAGGAGAGGCTTTGAAGTGCAAGTTTTAGCAAGCCTGGAAAGACATGGGCCAGCCTGAGGAGTCGTTTTGATTTGGTCGTGCACAGAGACTAATCTAAAATGGTAGTAGAAACAAGGCCTTTAAAATTAAACTCCTTTTCCATTTTGAGTATTCATCATTAGACACACTGAGGGGACTTTATCAGTAAAATAGACTACATTTGGATTCAACCAGCTAGCAGAAAACATTTCAGAACCACACACTCAACTCCCACAAAAGGGGTTTTAAAATCAACGTCAAATCTTCAACACTAAATTATGATATGGATTCACTTTTACAAAAGCAATCTACTTTCTAGTAGTAGCCTACTTTTTATATAGAGACTACTAGTGTTGGGGTCAAATGGGGGCCAGATGGGCTTAAGAGCCCTTTGCAGGGCTCCATGTTATACTTCCTGTTGTCAGCGATAAGAGAGCCGCCATGTGAGATGAGACAGGATTAGCAGTGCTAATACACACTACCTACGCAACTCTGTGTGTGTGTCCAGTCACAGACCACTGGCTTTATGTGGCAATGCCTAGAGCCTCGTCAGCATTAGGGTAGGGCTGGTTGTCACCTAGCAACCGCTAACTAAGAGAGAAAGAGAGAGAAGGGGTGGGTCGGGGGGGGGGGGTTGCGCTATCCTGATTACACCGGGGAGAGAAGAGATGGATGATGATCACAGTCTCTCACCCTCTGGGTGGGAGACATGATGTTATGCAATGGCTCAATTTACAACAAATATCCACCGTGTCCTGACATAAGACTTAAAATGGTCTTCCCACTCTCTTTCCCTGAAATGTATGTTCCAAAACATGAGGAATTCAGGCTTTTTCATCCAGAAAAGGGATATTGAAATAAGAGGTTTTCTGTGTCTGCTCATCAGTGGAGAGTGAGAGTAATATCCTTTTGGTCTATCTGCAGGTGAGTGAGTTTAACTGGTCTGGACAGTATGCTTGAACAGAGTAATCATATAGGGATTCCATGCGGGCCATTTGTTTTGCTGCAGAACTGAATGGCTCTGCTTTTCATTCTTCCCAGAACCTTAGAGAAGGCCTCATGAGAAGGAACATAAGGAATTAGAGCCAGGCAAGGAAGGAATTTCATTGACTGTGCGGAGAAAATGACATTAGGGGATTAATTCATTTCTCTTTTCAAGTCTGCACAACATCGAGAATTCAAGGAAAATCATAGAAAAACAATGCTCTTCCCCCCCCCTTTTTAAATCTACAAAACACAAGAAGGAAAACCATGCCAAATTCACACATGCTTAGTGCGGGCATGGGATACAGGATATGTTATTAAAGAGGAATTCCCAAAATTACCCCACAAACTAAACTGCCACTGTTCCTCTCCTGTTACAACTGTGGTCATATTGTAGCCATTGTCCTTTGGCCAGACCGAGCGGAGAGATCAGTGACCGTTTGAGGAAGCAAGGAGCAAAAAAACTGGTGTCATCTAGCACAGAAACAGCTTTGGAAATCAGGGTAATTTTCTAAGTGAGCATTCATGGGCAGACTCTTACAAAGTAAGCGTTTTTATAAAGATGACCTTCAAAAAGTCAGCTGTGGTGGTGTGACATGGGATTTCAGTCTCCCCCTCATCTCTGGCCTATTTTTTGATTTTCAATTATCCTTGAAACGTTCCAGTCTGAGTCACAGGCTGAAGATAAATGGGTCTGAGCTGAGGCCTCAATTCATGTGATAGGCTAGCCTCCATTCCCTAGTACCACACACACACACACTATAGAGTGCTATTACAGGGCACACAGGCACAGCAGCTTGCATGAAATGGAATTGGGAGGGGAGTGCCATATCATAGAATCATATCCACAAGCAGCAATACCCCCAGAGGTACGCGCAATGCTGTTCGGGGGCACGCCAAATAAAAATGTGAATCACATTTAAAAAAATATATAGACTACTGTTCAAAAGTTTGGGGGTCGGTCACTTAGAAATGTCCTTGTTTTTGAAATATATATATTTTTTGTCCATTAAAATATCAAATGGATCAGAAATAGTGTAGACATTGTTCATGTTGTAAATGGCTATTGTAGCTGGAAATGGCAGATTTGTGGAATATCTACATAGGCGTACAGAGGCCCATTATCAGCAACCATCACTCCTGTGTTCCAATGGCACGTAGTGTTAGCTAATCCAAGTTCATAATTTTAAAAAGGCTAATTGATCATTAGAAAACCCTTTCGCAATTATGAAAGCACAGCTGAATACTGTTGCCCTGATTAAAGAAGCAATAAAACTGGCCTTCTTTAGACCAGTTGAGTATCTGGAGCATCAGCATTTGTGGGTTCGATTACAGGCTCAAAATGGCCAGAAACAGAGATCTTTCTTCTGAAACTCGTCAGTCTATTCTTGTTCTGAGATAAGGCTATTCCATGCAAGAAACTGAAGATCTCGTACGATGCTGTGTACTACTCCCTTCACAGAACAGCACAAACTGGCCATAAACAGAATAGAAAGAGTGGGAGTCCCCAGTACACAAAAGAGCAAGGGGACAAGTACATTAGTGTGTCTAGTTTAAAAACAGATGACTCACAAGTCCTCAACTGGCAGCTTCATTAAACAATACCCGCAAAACACCAGTCTCAACGTCAACAGTGAAAAGGCGACTCCGGGATGCTGGCCTTCAAGCATGCTGGTTATCAAAGGGCAAAGTATTGAGAAGTCTTTTTTTGAATTGAGAGACAAGCTTAAAGTTCTCTTTACTGACCATAATTTGCACTTGTTTGACTTCTGTTCACCTGATTTAGAATTCCTCACAATCAAATGTAGACCGCATTATCTTCCAAGAGAATTCTCTTCGATTATAATCACAGCCGTATATATCCCCCCCCCCCAAGCAGACACATCGATGGCTCTGAACGAACTTTATTTAACTCTTTGCAAACTGGAAACCATTTATCCGGAGGCTGCATTCATTGTAGCTGGGGATTTTAACAAAGCTAATCTGAAAACAAGACTCCCTACATTTTATCAGCATATCGATTGCGCAACCAGGGGTGGTAAAACCTTGGATCATTGTTACTCTAACTTCCGCGACGCATATAAGGCCCTGCCCCGCCCCCTTTCGGAAAAGCTGACCACGACTCCATTTTGTTGATCCCTGCCTACAGGCAGAAACTTAAAGAGGCTCCCACGCTGAGGTCTGTCCAACGCTGGTCAGACCAAGCTGACTCCACACTCCAAGACTGCTTCCATCACGTGGACTGGGACATGTTTCGTATTGCGTCAGGTAAAAATATTGACGAATACGCTGATTCGGTGTGCGAGTTCATTAGAACGTGCGTTGAAGATGTCGTTCCCATAGCAACGATAAAAACATTCCCTAACCAGAAACCGTGGATTGATGGCAGCATTCGCGTGAAACTGAAAGCGCGAACCACTGCTTTTAATCAGGGCAAGGTGTCTGGCAACATGACAGAATACAAACAGTGCAGCTATTCCCTCCGCAAGGCTATTAAACAAGCTAAGCGTCAGTACAGAGACAAAGTAGAATCTCAATTCAACGGCTCAGACACAAGAGGCATGTGGCAGGGTCTACAGTCAATCACGGACTACAAGAAGAAACCCAGCCCAGTCACGGACCAGGATGTCTTGCTCCCAGGCAGACTAAATAACTTTTTTGCCCGCTTTGAGGACAATACAGTGCCACTGACACGGCCTGCAACGAATACATGCGAATACAACGAATACACGAATACACGGGGGCCCCACAAGGGTGCGTTCTGAGCCCTCTCCTGTACTCCCTGTTCACCCACGACTGCGTGGCCACGCACGCCTCCAACTCAATCATCAAGTTTGCGGACGACACAACAGTGGTAGGCTTGATTACCAACAACGACGAGACGGCCTACAGGGAGGAGGTGAGGGCCCTCGGAGTGTGGTGTCAGGAAAATAACCTCACACTCAAAGTCAACAAAACTAAGGAGATGATTGTGGACTTCAGGAAACAGCAGAGGGAACACCCCCCTATCCACATCGATGGAACAGTAGTGGAGAGGGTAGCAAGTTTTAAGTTCCTCGGCATACACATCACAGACAAACTGAATTGGTCCACTCACACTGACAGCGTCGTGAAGAAGGCGCAGCAGCGCCTCTTCAACCTCAGGAGGCTGAAGAAATTCGGCTTGTCACCAAAAGCACACAAACTTCTACAGATGCACAATCGAGAGCATCCTGGCGGGCTGTATCACCGCCTGGTACGGTAACTGCTCCGCCCTCAACCGTAAGGCTCTCCAGAGGGTAGTGAGGTCTGCACAACGCATCACCGGGGGCAAACTACCTGCCCTCCAGGACACCTACACCACCCGATGTTACAGGAAGGCCATAAAGATCATCAAGGACATCAACCACCCGAACCACTGCCTGTTCACCCCGCTATCATCCAGAAGGCGAGGTCAGTACAGGTGCATCAAAGCTGGGACCGAGAGACTGAAAAACAGCTTCTATCTCAAGGCCATCAGACTGTTAAACAGCCACCACTAACATTGAGTGGCTGCTGCCAACACACTGTCATTGACAGTGACCCAACTCCAGCCACTTTAATAATGGGAATTGATGGGAAATGATGTAAATATATCACTAGCCACTTTAAACAATGCTACCTTATATAATGTTACTTACCCTACATTATTCATCTCATATGCATACGTATATACTCTACTCTACATCATCGACTGCATCCTTATGTAATACATGTATCACTAGCCACTTTAACTATGCCACTTTGTTTACTTTGTCTACATACTCATCTCATATGTATATACTGTACTCGATACCATCTACTGTATGCTGCTCTGTACCATCACTCATTCATATATCCTTATGTACATATTCTTTATCCCCTTACACTGTGTATAAGACAGTAGTTTTGGAATTGTTAGATTACTTGTTGGTTATCACTGCATTGTCAGAACTAGAAGCACAAGCATTTCGCTACACTCGCATTAACATCTGCTAACCATGTGTATGTGACAAATAAAATTTGATTTGATTTGATTGCATGATGACAAGTTTCTCACACGACTGGCCCACCTGGGTGATGTTTTTTCTGGGTGATATGTTTCTCCCCTGAATGATCTGAATCTAGGATTACAGGGACTCTCCCCTCTCGAATCCAAAGCCAAGTAGTTGGGAAAAAAATATTTCGTTCTGCCCTTGAGGAATTCACTTAACCCTAATTTCTCCTGTAAATCGCTCTGGATAAGAGCATTTTTAGTAATTGACTAAAGCCTAAATACACTTTTTTTACGCACATGTACACGCTAGAATTAGAATGCACGGTAGAGTATGAGAGAAAACAAATGTCATCAAGCATTTCAAATTAAGTATTTTTTTATTGCGTCTACACAAAGCAATGCTGGTAAAGTGAGAGGATAAATTGCCAGAAAATAGACTGTTTGCATTATGTCTGGAATTGTGACATGTAGACTTTTTTTTTTTTTTTTTACTATACATTTAGTGTTTATAATGTAATGACCTGGCTAGATCATAAATGACAAAAGTCCAGACAGAGGATTGAGTTTACGAATTCCCCGTTTATTAACAACTCAAAACAGGCTACTGTTCGGCCGTAGCCCACGCAAAATAAATCAAGGATCCCAGTATAAAACACTGACCATCTCTTGTTAAGATGGTTAACGTAAGAGAGAACAATGGCTAAGCATGGTCTTACACTTGCAGTGCTCCACCAACCACAAGGATGCTCGGCACCGGAACATTCCAGACATTCCAGTGGTTGGCAGATAGTAGGTTGACAAGCATGTCAAACCCTGCAAACACTGGGTACTGGTAAGTACAACACAACAAACAAACAGCATAACACACAGCTAGCTGTCTGTGCAGGTCGCTACAAAAAGTTTAGCTGCCATTGCCAATAATACATTTTTGCAAACAATAACTTTATGCCCACCGTTGTTGATTTCAAGCACATAGCCTGCAGGCAACAGCTGGGAAACCCGAGGAACTTCGTTCAAGAGAGAATATTGTTAAGCAGAAAGATTGAGACTAGCTTAATTTCATTCAAACATGTAGGAAGAGGATAGCTAGCTTTTGCTAGCTAACGTTATCTGCTGTCACTTCAACAAGCAACTGAACACATTGACCGTAAAATCCACCCCTCCAAAGAAAGCATGGTTCCGTGGCTTCTCCGAGACGCCACCCGATCTGTGATCGGATCCACGTCCGAAGCATGGCATTTCAGTAGAGCCAGCCCTCGGCAGGCCGTATAGAAAACTCTATAGAGCATAGAGGTAGCAAGCTTGCTAGCTATTTAATTTACCCAGTTCACTTCTATGCCAGGGATAATGCTCACGGCTGTTTGAGATGCTTTAGCGCCACAATGGACAGCATCCACTTTGAGAAACAACTTCTTGTTAAAGTCATCCTTCCATTGTTGATAGCCCTGGAAGTTGTCAGGGATGAAATGTGCCCCGCAGATTGACGAGTAGACACCCAATTTACCCGTCTCATTTTCAAATTGATCCTACTTTTAACAAGTTTTTAATTCACCATGTGACACTGACCCCAGGGCATTGTGGGATTGTTTTTACAAAGCTAGAGATGACTTGGAGAAAACCTCAGACCAAATGTTTAGAATGACAATATTATAACAATTGCTTTAAAGAGTTTGTAAATTGGGAAGGTTTTCTTGGGGTTCTCCAAGTTACTATTATATGCGTTTCTGGCATTGAGAAATAGGCACTACACCGCCTTTAAAGAAAATGGAGTGTCCCAATATCTACCATTTCCCTGGATCCCACGGGCAGTCAGTGACCATAAACCCCTAGTGATCTCAGTTACAGACTTGGTAGTGAACTCTGCCTGCCTACAGACCGGAATCAGTCAAGTCAGTATAACAGTGGTCTCACTTGTCAGAAAGTGCTCCAGATCCATTGACTATCTCAGAGAGCAAACTGTGGCTGACAGACAGGTATAGGGCATCTGTTTCTCACTCATTGACGCAAGGTGTTAAAACAGTTCAAACAAGACAGAGATAAGTCGAGAAAACAGGCATAGCTTTGGCTGCTGGACAGCCAGATAAAATGGGGATTTCTTTGCTGACGGTCATCTGCTCTTAAATGTTCTTGCATCGTCACTGACAGCCGCTGTCACAGTCGGTGTGGCAGAAAACTCAAACACAGAACGACCAAAAGGCACTAATAAGCATGGCTGTGCCTGGCTTAGTGCAGTGACTGGGTCCTGGGTGACCTGCAGATGTGGGTTTGGATAACAACATTAAAATCACTACCAGGCAGCACAATGGGTCTTTATTGAACCAGGCAGGGGTACAACACATGAAGCAGCCTTGACTGTTGCATCTTTCAGAGGGAGGATCCCTTTCTCTCCCCTGAAGGAGGGACCAGACCAGCCCAGCGACTCTGAACATGATCCAAACGGATACATCAAGTTAAGGAGAGAGAAAGAGGCCAGTTTTGGGCCGCTGTAGACCAACACATCCCAGGCCCTGGACAGGAAAGTACCTCCGCTCGGAGCTGCCGTTCCCATGGCTAGAGTGAATTCCCTCTGTGTGTTTATAAACGCCTGGTCGTTGTTACTGGCAGTGCTCTGGAAGTATCAGACTGGGGATGGGTGAGCAGGCTCCCCCCACCAAACACACATCATCACAAACACATCCCCCCCAGCCCCATCCAGAATTACTGCAATCCAGTTACCAGATGTGAAAAGAGCATGTCACTCCAGGAGACGATAAATAACGTATCTGCTCAAGATCCAGTAAATGTCAACAGTAACATTAGTTATTAGTTCTACTGGAATAGACTTGGGGGATAGAGTGATCGGGGTGCTTTAGGAGAAATTATAGGGTATAGTGTGGAAGTCTTTCTTGAGGTTGGTATGTACAGTAAAGCCAATTGGTGTGAACTCCGGTGGCCATGTTACTTAATGAGACACTTCATACAGAAAGTTTCAAAAGGTTAAAAAGCCACAACTTACTGCAGATCTGACGTTTGATCTCCTTTGTAGGGTCCAGCCAGCACTATAGAAGAGAAACAAAGGAGATATTAGCTTTGGTATTAACAAGTACGCAGAAATTGTAACACAGTATCAAACTTCTACCAATTAATCACAGACTTCAAATTTTCCCTGTTGAGTAACCATGGTGATTGGCAACATGTTAGAATAATGAGATGGGATTTTGATTGTAAAGGCATTCATATTGCAATTAACTACTTGGCCAGACTATACCACCTAAACATAGAACACTGTGCCGTTTCTAATCCAAATACACTAGGACCTCCTTTTATTTCCCTTCTCAGATACTTTAGTAGATCAGGTATGTCAAGAAAAGTAGAATCAAACAAGACAGAAGGTAGCATTTTGCACAGAGCTACTGTAAAGAGCATAACTCTCAATTTAGCACCAGTCCAGACCACAGACAACAAAACTAGCCATGGTGGTCATTACTGGTCTGATCCCTGAACTCCAGCACACCACTTTCATATAAACAAACACACATGATGAAAACACTTCCACTAAACTACACAGCCTAGCCTCTCTCCCCTCATCTCCACACCCCACCCCCGTGGCTAGCCTACAGTTTCCAGTTCAAAGTGGAACAAAAGTCAGCATTTAGCCCCACTGCAAATATGCTAATCTCTCCCAAAAGTCTCCCTCACGGACTGATCTGGAGCCTGCAGAGACAGTGGAGCGTGTTGACTGTCTCATTAACTTCTCTAGGGTAGGGTCAGCATTGGGAATTTTGGATGAAAAGTGTGCCCAAATTAAACTGCCTGCTACTCTGCCATAAAAGCTAGAATATGCATAGAAGATTTGGATAGAAAACACTGAAGTTTCTAAAACGGTTTGAATGATGAATGATGGGCGGCAGGGTAGCCTAGTGGTTAGAGCATTGGACTAGTAACCGGAAGGTTGCAAAGCTGACAAGGTACAAATCTGTCGTTCTGCCCCTGAACAGGCAGTTAAACCCACTGTTCCTAGGCAGTCATTGAAAATAAGAATTTGTTCCTAACTAACTTGCCTAGTTAAATAAAGGTAAAATAAAAAAAATTATAAAAAAATGTGTGTATAACAGAACTCATATGGCAGGCAAAAACCTGAGAAAAATCCAACCAGGAAGTGGAAAATCTTGAGGTTTGTAGTTTTGACTCTTGTCCTATAGAATACAGTGTCTATGGGGTCATGTTGCACTTCCTAAGGCTTCCACTAGATGTCAGTCTTTAGAACCTTGTTTGATGCTTCTACTGTGATGTGGGGGCAAATGAGAGGGGAATGAGTCAGAGGTCTGCCAGCAGCCACGAGCTCAGTCTCGCGTGTTCACGTGAGAGTGACCTGCATTCCATTGAAGACAAAGAAATTCTCCGGTTGGAACATTATTGAAGATTTATGTTAAAAACATCCTAAAGATTGATTCTATACATCGTTTGACATGTTTCTACGGACTGTAACGGAACTTTTGGACTTTGTCTGCTCGTGCGTCATGAAGCTAGATTACTGGCCTGAACGTGCTAACAACGAGGATTTTGGACATAAATGATGGACATTATCAAACAAAAAAAACATTTGTTGTGGAACTGGGATTCCTGGGAGTGCATTCTGATGAAGATCAAAGGTAAGTGAACATTTATAATGCTATTTTTGACTTCTGTTGACTCAAACATGGCAGATATCAATTTGGCTTGATTTGTCGTCTGAGCGCCGTACTCATGGTTTGTTTGTTTTAAATCTGACACAGCGGTTGCATTAAGGAGAAGTATATTTTTAATTCTGTAAATAACACTTGTATCGTTTATCAATGTTTATTATGAGTATTTCTGTAAATTGATGTGGCTCCCTGCAAAATCACCAGATGTTTTGGAACTACTGAATCTAACTCGCCAATGTAAACTCCGATTTACTTTACCGAACCAAACATACATGTATTATGTAACATGAAGTCCTATGAGTGTCATCTGATGAAGAGCAAAGGTTAGTGATGAATTTTATCTATATTTCCACTTTTTGTGACTCCTCTCTTTGGCTGGAAAAATGGCTGTGTTTTGGCTCTGACCTTACAATCATTCGGTTTGCTTTTGTCGTAAAGCCTTTTTGAAATCGGACACTGGCTGGATTTACAACAAGTGCATCTTTAAAATGGTGTAAAATACATGTATGTTTGAGGTATTTTAATTATGGGATTTCTGTTTTGAATTTGGCGCCCTGCAGTTTCACTGGCTGTTGACCGGTGGGACGCTACCGTACCACGTACCCTAGAGAGGTTAAGCTCCAATTACAGTGTGCAGGGGAGAGTTCAACATCCAGGCCCAAAGCCATAAGATCTGAGAAGGATACAGTCTGTGAACAAGGCCTGGGTTCAATTACCACTTGAAATAATTTCAAAAACTTTAGGTGTGCCTGATTGATTGGCTGTTGCAATGGAACCAATATAAGTCCCAAAATTGCAATTAAAATAGTATTTGAACCAGTGTTGGGATCAATTCCATTTCAATTCAGGAAGTACACCGAAATGACAAATTCTGCCTATCCGCAATGCTTTTCAATTAGAAACATTTTGAATTGGAATTTGGTTTACTTTCTGAATTAAAATTAAAATTGACCCCAACCCTGATTTGAATCCAGGTCTTCTGTGAACCAGGCATGCTTGGCAGCAGGCAAGAGCAGAGTCAGATTGGACTGAAGTTTGTGAGAGGAGCCTCGTTTGTCTCGAACCAGTGATATTACAGCCCTCTCCAATAAACAGTGTCGACACAGATATGGAAAATAACGAATGTTATTCCCTGGTAGCATATCTGGGTTCTCTGGAGGTTTACTGCACACTTCAGACATCCTGTGAGGATGGAGTGGACTTAAAGTACTTCCCTGTGTTTCATCATCCATCACAGGCCTTTGTTAAAACGATCAATTATATGGTCTATCAGGCCCGCTGAAGGTTTAGAATGTCTAAAGAGCGCATATTGATCTTGAGGAATATTATGTGGTATCAGTTACAAGTCAAGCCATTGGTCATTGTTGCTATTGTAGCAGAGAAACAATATAAAACGTTTAGGACATAATTGCAAAAACATCTGTGCCATTAGGTGAGAAGGATATATGATACATTTTATGAAGTAGTTATGCCTGAAGTAGTAATGGTACTTCAGAAACAAAACATACAAAAAAATGGATTGGAAAGCTTTATGTACAAGAGGAGTTTGTATTTTGTAACGTGTTTGCTGTTCTGGAAAAGCCTCTTACTGTACAAGAATGTGGTACAAAAAAACAAACAACTTTACCATCTGGTCAGCGTTTTTGTAACTCAACCCAAAGTAGTCCTTCTCCAGTAGGTTCAGGGCTTCACACACTTTGAAAAACAGGTACTGGCCTTTGGCCCGTTTCTACAGAGAGGGAAGAACAAAGACAAGAGAATGAAAAACATTACATTAATCATCAATTAGAAAGAACAGTTGACATTTAGAAATAACGACCTACAACCGCAGCGAGGCAGATTATTTTGAGAACTAGACTCGGGATAAATATTTCTACCACCCATCATTCCTCATGCATTTCATTTAACGGAAAACACCTTTACAAAACTTAAAGGACAAAACCTTAAATTACACAATCTTTCACAGTTCGTTACGACAGGGTTAATTTACGTGGAGTTTAATATATGTGGCTCATGAATGCAACAGCTGTAATGGTTGTGTGTGGAAAGTGTCAGAAACTCTAGAGAATGCACTCTATCTTGGGTGTGAGGTGATATTTGCCCTGCAGACAGACAAACGTGCAGTTTGGGACAGCTTGGCAGCTCTCTTCAGCTGGTCCTGTATTCACCTGCACAGCAGAACTAGACAGTATGGGCATTACAGAAAAATCCCCACAAAAGCCTACGAACTGTGTGATCACTGCATATTGGTCCTTTGACACTCGTGGAATGAGGGAGCAATTTTAGATGAATTGCAGTGTGGACAAAGGGGACAAACTCTACCTCCCGGGGTAACACATTGCCTCAGGCGGCAGTAACAATAGCCATAAAAAGTTCACAAAGGACAATGACACTGCATTCTAGACAGGGGGGGGGGGGGGGGGGGTAAAGAATGCTGTGCATTTGTGTTTCTCCTCCTTGGGAAGGTCGAGACATTTAAGATATGCTGGTATCAGCCACTTCAGAGAAAGACACAAGGCTTTTTGAATGCCACTTAATTTCCCCTCTCTCTGACAACATACACTGTTACATTAGATAGTATGTTGTGTGTGTGTGTGCAGACTATGTGCTGGGAGGCAGCAACATGCTGGTAGCCAGAGGAGTGCAGCCCTGAGAGACAATTTAGTAGATTCTATGTTGTATGTCTAAGGTTTTGCCTTTGGTTTCAAATAAACATCTTTACACATGACCTTGCATCTTCTGCCATGGCACGTCCCTCTGAGCTACATATTGATCAATCAGAACAGGAACTCAGTTGATTTTTAATTTACATTGTAAATAAGATTTTGTTCTTAATTAACTTGCCTGGATAGTTAAGTTCAATACAATAAACAAGGCTGATGGTGAAGACAAATGTTCAGGGCCAGCTCTTTCCACTACTAAAGCACTTCAGTGCTGACTGGTCAACAGTCATTAAGTATTGTTGGCACAGAACAAAATGGATTTTACACATGTTTACTATCGATCATGCAGAAGCCATGGCCTTGGAGTGCATTAGGCAGCACTGTATAAAAAAAAAAAAAAAAAAAAAAAATGTCAGTTTGCCCATTAGGCAAGAGATTTCAGATGTTTCTAATTGAATCTTGGGTTACAGTGCAAATGCAATGGAACTGTCTGTGCTCTGGGCTGATAATTGTGCCTGACAGAGAGAGACTGCAGCACAAGCAGACTAGTCCTGATATGAATTACTGCCTCCTGCTCAGTGTCATGTAATTCCCAATAAAATATGTTTGATGGCAACATCTCATTGGAACGAGAAAAGCAACCCAATCTCATTGGTAGGTGTAACAGTACAGAGCCACAGACAAAAGGCTTCATAAAACTTCAGGTCATACACTGTATATTCCATCCAAATAGGCTAACACAGTCTCTTACAGCCTTAAAAAAAATGTTATAAATCACAGAGCTATTTACGCTATGTTCAACTGGAGGTGAGGTAAACACACATGACCCTAATCCCCATGGTGTTGGTGAGAGAGATGCTCCTTCCTGAGGGCTGTCGTAACCAGGACAATGCTCCATGGAAACAAACGTATGCATGAGAGGCAGATCATCCACTATGGGTCTCTATGGACTGAAGCCATCTGTCAAAAAGGTGTAGCTAGGCCTATGCTATGCTAGCGAACTACTAGCTTGCCTCATTAGGTTTCTTCCATTGGCCAGCGCGCTACAGTGCAGGTCAATTAGCTCAGTCATTAACATGCTAACAGAGGGCACTTCAGCCACGGAAGGAACATAGAGCATTAGTATTACCTCATTTGCAATCACAAGTCAAGCGAGTTTGCGTATGTTTTACGTCAGTATTTGTGTGTACATTCCCTATATATGCGCGCCAAGCTTACAAAGGGTGTATACAAAGCACCAGAAATCTTTGGAAACATAAAGTCATGCTTTGGCACATTACAGTAAATGGGTGGTCGAATTATGAATGCTAGCGAGTTGCCCTGAAAACACACTGAAAGTTCAATAATGCAGCGGTGCAGGAGATGATGCATAGAGTAACACAGTGGCACAGCCAACAATACACCCAGTGAGGAGGACTAGCAGGCTAAGTGGAGATGGGTTAGTGCTGGGTGCATTACTGCAGCCTAATTGAAATTGGCAGGTTGGAACAAGCAAAAGTCCTGGGCTGTCTGCTAAGGATTTAACAGAGCACATGGTTAAGGGTAGGAAGCAGTTTTTACTCACCAAAGTAACACAGTGAGGTGAATGACTTAGTAACGTAGTTGTAGTCACGCTCGTTACCTATAATTACAGTTATTTTGTATACATTGTTTTAGCAACGGTAATTTTTTAAATATATATAATATTTGATAGTTACATGTTGGGATATTATTTGACATGTCGCAATATTTATTTCAATGACTGATCAAAACTAATTTTCTCATTGCGCTCTCGTCTCCAAACAGCTAATACTGAGTCGGACCCCCCGTTGCCTCCTGAACCGGCAGAATTCTTCAGGGCATTCAATAAGGTGTCGGAAACGTTTCACAGGGATGTTAGTCCATGCTGACGCGATGGCATCCCGCAGTAGCTGCCGAGGTACATTCCTGCTGCGAACAGCCGTTCCATCTCATCCCAAAGATGCTCTATTGGGTTGAGGTCTGGGGACTGTGCAGGCCACTCAAGTAAACTGAACTCGCTGTCATCTTGCAGGTGATGATTTTCCACTCAATTGTCCAGTGTTGGTGATCGCGTTCCTACTGGAGCTGCTTCTTCTTGTTTTTAGCTGATAGTAGTGGAACACAGGTGGTCGTCTGCTGCAATAGCCCATTCGTAACAAGGTTCGAGATGCTGTTCTGCACTCCACTGTTGTACTGCACCATTATTTGCGGCCCACCTGTTAGCTTGCACAATTCTTGCCGTTCACCTTCCAGCTCTCTCAATGAGCTGTTTACACCCACAGGACTGCTGCTAACTAGAAATGTTTTGGGCGTCGCACTATTTTTCAGTAAACGTGAAAAGCCCAGGAGGGTGGCAATTTCTGAGATACTGGATCCAGCGCACTGGGCACCGACGGTCATACCACGCACAAAGACACTTAGAATGGGCAAAACCAATAACCTAACGTTCAATTGAACAGTAACGGAACGCCTCATTGCCTGCCTCTCACGGTCTGTAGGAGCAATCCATTTTTTTGAACGGGGTGGTGTACCTAATAAACTAGCTGGTGAGTGAATATTGTGAGCAATATGTTTGGAACATCGAATCGCAATACATTCGATGTTCTACTCAAGTAGGCCTACACAAATGACAGATTTGGCCCAAAATCTAGGCCTCTTTAAACACTGGGAATCCACACTGGATTTTCTACTCATTTGGCTTTATGGGAGCATTCCTGATGGTCTGGATATTGTTTTGCAATCAAAGAAGGGACGGTTCCATCTCTGGGGAATTAGAGACAGGGTGGGAGAGAGGAACAGAGTGGGGGAGAGACAGAGGGGAGTAATGTGACGCAGTCTGTCCATGGCTGGAAGAACCCTGATATCCAGATGCAGTTTTATAATTTCCCATAGGCTTTTAGAGAATCAGCTGTAAAAAAACACTCCACCTCTTCTTCTCCAACACGATGAGAATTAAATTCACACATTCAAACATCTAGAAAATCGTGGGGCAAGGAGAGAATGTGACAGACAATAACTCAAACACCCTTAAAAGCCTTTTTGTTTCTATCTGCAGAGAAGTGTGTTGTGTGATGGTGAGGCTGGTCTCTCTGGATCCCCAGAGCTCTGGGTTGTTACAGCGGATTAGACTCAAATGTATCCATCGGGACTGGAGCCCTAATGCTCGATGAGCTGGACGGCTAAATAATGCAGCAGGAGTCTAGCCAAGCAAAGCGCAGTGGAGGCAACAATGTACTGCACAGAGCTACACCACTGGCCGAAGAGGAGAAGACTGTGTTGCTGCACTCACTGACTGTGCCTCTCCTCTCTAATGAGCCCCAGACTCCATTACTGTTTGTTGACACAACATATTACGTTTTCATCACTTTTATATTGCAAGGCACTCACAACGCAAGGGAAAATACTGTATGCGTGAGGACAAGGATATACTGTACCTTGAGTTGCAGGGCTTTGTCAGAGTGATTGAGAATCATGCGTTATGTAGTGTGGCAGTATCAGAGCATGGTGTTTCTATGATAGCTTATGCATTAGACTCCAGCTCTCTCGCCGGTACTACAGAGTGAGCGGAGATTCATTTATAGGCTAGTCCTCTTTAGATATGCATGAATATTATTTTCCAGTACACAGACATTACAGAAGGGGTTGATTGAAGGAAGATCAATAAAGTAGGAGACAGGAGAATGAAGGATAGGATAATCAGAGACGTAGTCATTAACCTGTGGCACCTCATGCCCATCCCACCAGTGGATCCACCCTGAAGCCCAGACCCCCAGAGGAGAGAGGAAAAGGAAAGAGGGGGAGGGAGGAGAAAGGGGGGGGAGGGCGCCACCGAGGCTGCAGTCTCCCAGAGACACCTCAATGCCCCACTGAGTTCTAATGGGCTCGGTCTGCCTGGCCTGGGTGCTACACAGCCCAGCAGAGAAACCCGGAGAGCCTCAGAGTTCCAGCAGGTTCCATTATGCACTGGTTTCAGGTTAACTTCTCAGGGTAGAGAGATTAGAGAGTACCTTGGAGTCAGCGAGAGAGTAAACTCAGGCTGTGCTATAGTGTTTTTAAGAGTTATATCACTCATTTTGCATTGACATTAGCTTGCAGTTGAGTGATGACTAAGGAACTAAACAACAATGAGAGAAGAGCAGCCTATAAATCATTTTTACAACGGGAGACTGTTGAGAATATCTGAAGCGACCCTAGTGTGTTAACATGACACATTGTTTTCCACTGAGGGTTAGTGTTGGCGTTTGCTTTGCTTCTCCCAAAAATTAAGGTTAATCTCTGGAATGCTTTCTTGTCCTCATTTATTTTCTAAACGCTCCCAGATAGATGTAATTCCTCCACTGCAGTCTCATTATAAATTTGCCACTGTCTTCTGGCTGAATACTCCCCAACAATGGCATGTACTAATGCCTCAGCTTTTCTGAAACTGCGAACAAAGCTGTCTCTGTTCAAACAGTACTGTGCAATTAGTGTTGGACCCCATTCACAAACCATACCTCCATCGCAAAACGCATGTTCAGCGGCCCTGGGATCCACCATTAACACCGTCGATCACACAGTTCAACCCTCTCTAGCCTCTGGGATATTAAAAATGACTATCCTACACATGAATAACCAATGAGACAGTCAAAAGCAATAACATAACAGATCAGAGCCTGGTGAGGTAAACTTCCGCAACCAACTAGCTTTAACACTTGACTTGTAATTATGAATAAAGCAGCTCCATCTATCCTACGGAGTGGATCATTGGATCACTGCCCTCTGTCACTTCTCCCTCTTCCTAGTCCTTTAGTAGAGGATATGATGACTGGTTATGACTTTGCAGTCAGGGAGGGTTGGTTTGCCACGTGTCTGCGGGGGACAGCATATGCTATAGGTTTAATCTGTGGGGGGCTCAGAACCCCCCGCTAATCTGCCCTGCCCGTGGTTGGCTTCAGAGAACCAGACGAGCCCCCGCCATCCACCCTGCTTTTACCCCAGCCAGGCCCTGGGGCTTGGGCAGGGGTGTCACCCGCCCCAATCCCTCCAACGTCCAGGTCGGATTAAGGGCCGGCCCTCTCAATCAGCTCATTGGCTGATCTTTTACCCACTTCCATCAGTACGAGCGCTTACCCCAGTAGTGCAAAACATAAGTGGTTCCCAAATTGCAAGATGTATGGAATTGCAAGAAAATTTGCTTTAAAACTGCAAAAGTGTCTTTGCACCTCCGACAAAACAAAGAGTTGCAGGACAAAAACCTGCAAAATGTTCTCTCCACCAACAAGAGGAGTGAACAGTTTGGGTCATGTACAATGCGCAAGAAGATGTGGGCACACTCGCAAGATGTTCCCCAATGTTGGAATGGGGACCTGAGTGAAAAAGTTTGGGAACCTGTGCATTGCACCGCATTACTCCCACCCATACTCAGGCTTCATGTGCATCCGAGGACAAGAGAGAGAGGGCATCCAGCCCTCCACCAGACACAGGCCCAGTCCAATGATCTCCCAGCCCTAGACACACAACACTGGTCATTACACAGCCAAACCAGATGATAGCCCACATCATTAAAACCCATGGAAGAAGCCAAATGGAGCCAGACTTAAAAACATGAGCTAAGGTCCAATGTAGTGAAAGCCAATTGACCTGTACAGTACCAGTCAAAAGTTGAGACACCTACTCATTCAAGGGTTTTTATTTTTTTAACTATTTTCTACATTGTAGAATAATAGTGAAGACATCAGAACTATGTAATAACACATACAGTTCAAGTCAGAAGTTCACATAGGTTAGTCATTAAACCTTGTTTTTCCAACTACGCCAAAAATGTATTTTGGCAAGTTGGTTATGATATCTACTTCGTGCATGACAAGTAATTTTTCCCACAGACATTAATTCACTGTATCACAATTCCAGTGGGTCAGAAGTTAACATTCACTAAGTTGACTGTGCCTTTAAACAGCTTGGAAATTATGTCATGGCTTTAGAAGCTTCTGATAGGTTAATTGACATCATTTGAGTCAATTGGAGGTGTACCTGTGGATGTATTTCAAGGCTTACCGCTCAGGAAGGAGATGCGTTCTGTCTCCTAGAGATTAATGTACTTTGGTGCGAAAAGTGTAAATCAATCCCAGAACAACAGCAAAGGACCGTGCGAAGATGCTGGAGGAAACAGGTACAAAAGTAGCTATATCCACAGTAAAACGAGTTCTATATCGACATAACCTGAAAGGCCGCTCAGCAAGGAAAAAGCCACTGCAACAAAACCGCCATAAAAAAGCCAGACTACGGTTTGCAATTGCACATGGGGACAAAGATCGTACTTTTTGGAGAAATGTCCTCTGGACTGATGAAACAAAAATAGATGTTTGGAGGAAAAAGGGGAAGGCTTGCAAGCCGAAGAACACCGTCCCAACCGTGAAGCACGGGGGTGGCAGCACCACGTTGTGGGGGTGCTTTGCTGCAGGAAGGACTGGTGCACTTCAAAATAAATAGCATCATGAGAACAGAAAATTAAGTGGATATATTGAAGCAACATCAAGACATCAGTCAAGAAGTTCAAGCTTGGTCGCAAATGGGTCTTCCAAATGGACTATGACCCCAAGCATAATTCCAAAGTTGTGGAAAAATGGCTTAAGGACAACAAAGTCAAGGTATTGGAGTGACCATCAAAGCCCTGACCTCAATCCTATAGAAAACTTGTGGGCAGAACTGAAAAAGCATATGCGAGCAAGGAGGCCTACAAACCTGACCGTTACACCAGCTCTGTCAGGAGGAATGGGCCAAAATTCACCCAACTTATTGTGGGAAGCTTGTGGAAGGCTACCCAAAATGTTTGACCCAAGTTAAACAATTTAAAGTCGATGCTATCAAATACTAATTGAGTGTATGTAAACTTCTGACCCACTGCGAATGTGATGAAAGAAATAAAAGCTGAAATAAATCACTCTATTATTCTGACATTTTACATTCTTAAAATAAAGTGGTGAACCTTACTGACCTAAGACAGGGAATTTTTACTAGGATTAAATGTCTGGAACTGTGAAAAACTGAGTTTAAATGTATTTGGCCAAGTAAACTTCCAACTTCAACTGTATGGACCACAAAAAATGTGTTAACCAAAACAAAATATAGTTTTGATTTTAGATTCTTCAAAGTAGCCACCCTTTGCTTTGACGACAGCTTTGCACTCACTCAACCAGCTTCAAGAGGAATGCCTGGATGTGTGTTTTGGATCATTGTCCTGTTGAGAAAAAAATGACAGTGGGACTACGCGCAAACCAGTGCTGCAGAATGCTGTGGTGGCCATGCTGCTTAAGTGTGCCTTGAAATCTAAATAAAATCAGACCGTGTCACCAGCAAAGCACCATCACACCACCTCCATGCTTCACGGTGGGAACCACACATGCAGAGATCATCCGTTCACCTACCCTGTCTCACAAAGACATGGCAGAAATTCGACCATGAAGGCCTTAGTCATGCAGTCTCCTTTGAACAGTTGATGTTGAGATGCATCCGTTACTTGAAATCTGAAGCATTTATTTGGGCTGCAATTTCTGAGGCTGGTAACTCTAAATGAACTTATCCTCTGCACCAGAGGTAACTCTGGGTCTTCCTTTCCTGTTTGCACCTGCACTTGAAGAAACTTACAAAGTTCTTGGAATTTTCCAGATGAACTGACCTTCATGTCTTAAAGTATTGATGGACTGTCATTTGTCTTTGCTTGTTTGAGCTGTCATGTTGTAATCGACTTGTTTTTTTACCAAATAGGGCTATCTTCTGTATGCCACCCCTACCTTGTCACAACACAACTTACTGGCTCAAACGCAATAAGAAATTCCACAAATTAACTTAACAAGACATCTGTTATGTGACAACCTCATGAAGCTTGTTGAGAGAATGCCAAGAGTGTGCCAAGCTGTCATCAAGGGAAAGGGTGGCTACTTTGAAGAATCTCAAATATAATTTCATTTGTTGAACACTTTGTTTACTACATGATTTCATGAGTGTTATTTCATAGTTTTGATGTCTTCACTATTGTTCTACAAATGTCGAAAATAGTAAAAAATAAAGAAAAACCCTTGAATGAGTAGGTGTCCAAACTTTTAACTGGTACTGCATACTGACATTACAATAACGAGTAAAACCATCTGATATGTGGAGCTGGAGAAACAATACATGAGCTCAAACGGAGAGAGAGAAAAAAGACTAACTGATTTGAGATGCAGGCTAGAGTAGTATAGAATTCAGCCACAAACCTGTCCAATAATAACAGCTATACCATGCAGAGACGATGAGAGCCATTTAGTGAGCCAAGACTGACTGCCTTGATGTGTTCAGCCTCTCTATCCTACCTCTTACAGGGCACACCAGAATTTACTAAGCAACCATGCTAATGATTACCTGGCTCAAGACCAAAAATGAAATAACCATAATTTATAGCATTCCAGAGATGGGCCTAAATCAACAATAAATCCTTTAACCCAGCTGAGATTTAGACATACCAAATACAGTATTAGCAACGTCACACTATTAGCAACATTGTCATGGTCCCTGAGTCAGCAAAAAGGTTAAATCTCATCTCCCTGATGTTCGTCTCTGTGCACTCCTCTCCCTGCTGTGTGTCCTAATTTTATACAATTTTACTTTTAGTTTTTTCTAACTTATTTGAATAAAACAAAATATGTTGCTGTTTGTCCAATAAATCATAAAAATAGTACACTGGTTGAAGTTTACAGCAAACTAATCTTTATTATGTAAAATATTGTCTGGACATGTTTCTCGTTACATTTAAGACTTTTTGAAGTTGCTGTAAACACTAATCGTTTATTTTAAAAAATATTTAAAAATGACCCACGAATCTAGAGAACAAGTTCAATTTAATTTCTTCACTTAAATGCCTTCAAAACGAGAATCTTATTTTCAAACGCCCCCTTTACAACGCTTCACCTTCTCATTAGCGAAATTACTAAAAAGCTCAAAATGGAAAAAAAAAAAACTCAGAACCATTAACTTAATGGAAAAAAATAAAAATAATTTTTAAACAGAAAAAAATAGGCAAATTGGCGCCCATAAAAAACGATTTCCGATTGCTATGAAAACTTGAAATCGGCCCTAATTAAAAATCGGCCATTCCGATTAAATCGGTCAACCTCTAGTCACTATAGTACCTTGTTCGAATCCAGGCTGGATCACAACTGTCTGTGATTGGGAGTGCCATAGGGTGGCACACAATTGGCTCAACGTACTTCTTAACTGGCTTGCCTAGGTAAATAAAAAGGCATGAAAAGGGCTTTAGTGATGCGTTCTCCTATTACTTCCAGATTGCGACAAGGACATTACCGAAACACACCTCATTACAGCTATTTTTAGGATGTTTTTGGTAATGTGAACCTTAAACCTCTTGAGACTGAGGGCAGTATTTCATTTTTGGATGAAAAACGTTCCCGTTTTAAACAATATATTTTGTCACGAAAAGATGCTCGACTATGCATATAATTGACAGCTTTGGAAAGAAAACACTCTGACGTTTCCAAAACTGCAAAGATATTATCTGTGAGTGCCACAAAACTGATGCTACAGGCGAAACCAAGATGAAACTTCAAACAGGAAGTGAGCCAGATTTTTGAGGCGCTGTGTTCCAATGTCTCCTTATATGGCTGTGAATGCGCCAGGAACGAGCCTACACTTTCTGTCGTTTCCCCAAGGTGTCTGCAGCATTGTGACGTATTTGTAGGCATATCATTGGAAGATTGACCATAAGAGACTACATTTACCAGGTGTCCGCCTGGTGTCCTCCGTCGAAATTGGTGCGTAATCTCCAGCTGCAAGTATTTTTCCATGTGATTCAGAGGAGAAACCAAACTTCCACGAATGATATATCATCGAATAGATATGTGAAAAACACCTTGAGGGTTGATTCTAAACAACGTTTGCCATGTTTCAGTCGATATTATGGAGTTAATTTGGAAAAAAGTTTGGCGTTTTGATGACTGAATTTTTAGATTTTTTTGGTAGCCAAACGTGATGAATAAAACAGAGCGATTTCTCCTACACAAATAATATTTGGGGAAAAACTGAACATTTGCTATCTAACTGAGAGTCTCCTCATTGAAAACATCCTAAGTTCTTCAAAGGTAAATGATTTTATTTCAATGCTTTTCTTGTTTTTGTGAAAATGTTGCCTGCTGAATGCTAGGCTTAATGCTATGCTAGCTATCAATACTCTTACACAAATGCTTGTTTTGCTATGGTTGAAAAGCATATTTTGAAAAACTGAGATGACAGTGTTGTTAAAACCTGTTACTCCTACCCCCTACTTTTTCGAACATTCTGTTAAAAATCACGCAACATTTCAGCGCCCTGCTACTCATGCCAGGAATATAGTATATGCATATGATTAGTATGTGTGGATAGAAAACACTCAGTCGTTTATAAAACTGGTTAAATCACGGCTGTGACTAACAGAACGTGCGTTTCATCGAAAAGTGCAGGAAAATCTGATCACTGAAAATGGGAAAATATATCCATGCGCCACTTGAACCCATTGTTAAACGTGAACGACATTAAATGGGGCCGAGGTTGCAATACCTAAAGCTTCCACACGATGTCAGTCTTGTCATTTGCCTGCGATTTGTTTCTTGGTCAAACGGACGCTAGGCAGCGCCTTTCGTCCGGTCTCCGACCGGATATTTTGGTTGAGATTTACCCGGACATTATTTCCAGACGTACAGCTATAGAATATACATCGCCTCGTGATCAATTTGATAGCTTATTAACGTTTACTAATACCTAAAGTTGCATTACAAAAGTATTTCGAAGTGTTTTGTGAAAGTTTATCGGTCAACTTTTTTAATTTAAAAAAATGACGTTACGTTATAAAACGCTATTTTTTTCCTTGATCACACAGTCTTCATAGATCGATATCTAGGCTATATATGGACCGATTTAATCGAAAAAAAGACCCAATAGTGATGTTTATGGGACATCTAGGAGTGCCAACAAAGATGGTCAAAGGTAATGAATGTTTTATATTTTATTTGTGCGTTTTGTGTAGCGCTGACTATGCTAATTATTTTGTTTACGTCCCCTGCGGGTCTTTTGGAGTGTTACATGCTATCAGATAATAGCTTCTCATGCTTTCGCCATAAAAGCTTTTTAAAAATCTGACTTGTTGCCTGGATTCACAACGAGTGTAGCTTTAATTCAGTACCCTGCATGTGTATTTTAATGAACGTTTGAGTTTTAACGAGTGCTATTAGCATTTAGCGTAGCGCATTTGCATTTCCAGATGTCTAGATGGGACACCTGCGTGCCGGGTAGGAGCAAGAGGTTAACAAAAGGCTAAGCTTGAGAGCCAGTATATTTATTTCATTTCATTTGCGATTTTCATGAATAGTTAACATTGCGTTATGGTAATGAACATGAGGCTATGATTACGCTCCCGGATACGGGATTGCTAGTTTCAATAGGTGTGCTGTGCTGGTAGCTTTATTTACTAGGACCACTGCTCACACCTACTGTATAGATGTTTTGTAAAATAGTTATTTGATAAAGTAAGTGTTAAGAAATATGGGTGTATAAACCATTTAATTTACTTAAAGCCACCATCTGGAGTTAAGTAAACAACCCTGCCACTTAGAGGATGTGTACCTGTTTCAGCACTTACCTATACTGTAGTTTGAGAACCCAAGACAGTTGTGTCAATGTCCCCAAATATTTAGATACTTTATAGGCATAACATGTTATGCCATGTGCCCATAGGATACCATTCAATTTAGATAGATACATTAGTGGTTACCCCAAAAAAATAAACATCCAAAAGTCCAATTCAAGGTAGAAAGGAGGAATTGGAGAAGTCAACAACAGAAGCTGCGATGTATTTTTGCTCACTATAATCCATTATACAAGATGCGAGTAAGTGAATGACGTCTCGATGTCAAGCTGGCATCTTCCTGCTGTCGAGGAAGATTGCCTACGGAGCTGTGAGGGGAACGGCACCTCAGTACCTCCAGGCTCTGATCAGGCCCTACACCCAAACAAGGGCACTGCGTTCATCCACCTCTGGCCTGCTCGCCTCCCTACCACTGAGGAAGTACAGTTCCCGCTCAGCCCAGTCAAAACTGTTCGCTGCTCTGGCCCCCCAATGGTGGAACAAACTCCCTCACGACGCCAGGACAGCGGAGTCAATCACCACCTTCCGGAGACACCTGAAACCCCACCTCTTTAAGGAATACCTAGGATAGGATAAAGTAATCCCTCTCACCCCCCCTCCCCCTGAAAAGATTTAGATGCACTACTGTTCCACTGGAGGTCATAAGGTGAATGCACCAATTTGTAAGTCGCTCTGGATAAGAGCGTCTGCTAAATGACTTAAATGTAAATGTAAGATATCAAAATAAATCAAATCTTATCTTTTTTTTCCGGAGTGCTCCAACTCCTTTCTACCTCCATTTAATTCTTTGGTTGTTTTTATTGGTAAGCACTTCATGATTTTGTCAAAGTTGTTGAGCACCCCACCATCCCTTTGATTGCTGAAGTGCAAAGGCCCACCAGAACTCACATCTAAAATACCTTAAAACCATACATAACCACTTCCTAACAAACTAAGTGGCTGTAAAGACATAAGATTTTTTTGGTTTTATATGCTTAAGTCCACTTTTGACATTGAAAATACATGCATGTAGTTATAGTACTTATGCCAAAATAAGGGGTGATTTCTCAACTCTCTCAACCAGCTTCACGAGGTAGTCACTTGGAATGCATTTCAATTAACAGATATGCCTTGTTAAAAGTAATTTGTGGAATTTCTTTCCTGAACCTGGACAAATCAGCTGGGCTAGACAATCTGGACCCTCTCTTTCTAAAATTATCCGCCGCCATTGTTGCAACCCTTATTACCAGTCTGTTCAATCTCTCGTATAGTCTGAGATCCCTAAAGATTGGAAAGCTGCCGCGGTAATCCCCCTCTTTAAAAGGGGGTGATACTCTAGACCCAAACTGTTATAGCCCTATATCCATCCTGCCTCTCTAAAAAGTCTTCGAAAGCCAAGTCAACAAACAGATTACTGACCATTTCGAATCCCACCGTACCTTCTCCGCTGTGCAATCTGGTTTCCGAGCTGGTCACGGGTGCCCCCAAGCCATGAATAAAAGACAGTACTGTGCAGCCGTCATCAACCTGGCCAGGCTCAATAGCCTTGGTTTCTCAAATGACTGCCTCGCCTGGTTCAACAACTACTTCGCAGACAAGAGTCCAGTGTGTCAAATCGGAGGGCCTGTTGTCCGGACCTCTGTCAGTCTATGGGGGTACCAGAGGGTTCAATTCTCGGGCCGACTCTTTTCTCTGTATATATCAATGATGTCACTCTTTCTGCGGGTGATTCCCTGATACCATTCTGTATACAGCTGGCCCTTCTTTGGACACTTAACTTCTCTAGGGTAGGGGGCAGCATTTGGAATTTTGGATGAAAAGTGTGCCCAAACTAACTGCCTTCTACTCAGGCCCAGAAGATAGGGTAGGCATATAATTGGACTGATTTGGCAGGCAAAAACCTGAGAAAAACCCATTCAGGAAGTAGGATTGTTTGTAGTGTTCTATTCAATGCCATTGCAGTATCCATTGACTTAAGACTCAAATTGCAGTTCCTATGCCTTACACTCGATGTCAACAGTCTTTATAAATTGTTTCAGGCTTGTATTCTGAAAAATAAGGGAGTAAGAGCAGTCTGAATGAGTGGACCCTGCCGTGTCAGAGCTTTTTCGTGCGCGTGTCCGAGAGAGTGCCTTTCTTGTTTACCTTTTAAATTGACTACGTTATTGTCCAGTTGAATTATTATCGATTATTTAGGCTAAAAACAACCTGAGGATTGAATATAAACATCGTTTGACATGTTTCTATGAACTTTACGGATACAATTTGGATTTTTTTGTCTGCCTGTTGTGACTGCATTTGAGCCTGTGGATTACTAAAGAAAACATGCAAACAAAGAGGTTTTCAGATATAAAGACACTATCAAACAAAAGGAACATTTATTGAATAAATGAATGTCTTGAGTGCAGCCATATGAAGATCAAAGGTAAGTGATTCATTTTCTCTATTTCTGACTTGTGTAACTCTTCTACTTGGCTGGTTACTGTTTGTAATGATTTGTCTTCTGGGCCATGTTCTCAAATAATTGTATGGTATGCTTTCGCCGTAAAGCATTTTTGAAATCTTACAGTGGTTGGATTCACAAGAAGTTAATCTTTAAACCTATGTAAAATAGTTTAGTATCTTAGTATCTTTTAGTAAATAGTATCTTTCCTGAATTTTTATAATGAGTATTTCTGTATTTGAATTTGGCGCTCTGCAATCTCACTGGATGTTGGCCAGGCGGGACACTTAAGTCCAACATAGCCTAGAGAGGTTAACTAACCTCCAAACGAGCTTCAATCACAACACTCCTTCCGTGGCCTCCAACTGCTCATAAAAACGCTAGAAAAACCAAATGCATACTTTTCAACCGTTCGCTGCCCGCACCTGCCTGCCCGACTAGCATCATTACCCTGGACGTTTCTGACCTAGAATATGTGGACAACTACCTAGGTGTCTGGTTAGACTGTAAACTCTCCTTCCAGACTCATGTTAAACATCCCCAATCAAAAATGAAATCTCAAATCGGCTTTCTATTTCGCAACAAAGCCTCCTTCACTCACACCGCCAAACTTACCCTACCGATCCTCGACTTCGGCGACGTCATCTACAAAATAGTTTCCAACACTCTACTCAGCAAACTGGATGCAGTCTATCGCAGTGCCATCTGTTTTGTTACCAAAGCCCCATATACCACCCACCACTGCGACCTGTATGCTCTAGTCGGCTGGCCCTCGCTACATATTCATCGCCAGACCCATTGTCTCCAGGTCATCTAGAAGTCTACGCTAGGTAAAGCTCTGCCTTCTCAGCTCACTGGTCACAATAACAACACCCACCCGTAACATGCGCTCCAGCAAGTATATCTCATTAGTCATCCCCAAATCCAACACCTTTGGCTGCCTTTCCTTCCAAATCTCTGCTGCAGTGACTGGAACGAATTGCAAAAATCGCTGAAGCTGGAGACTTCCATTTCCCTTGCTAACTTTAAACATCAGCTATCGGAGCAGCTAACCGATCGCTGCAGCTGTACATAGTCCATCTGTAAATAGCCAGCCCAATCTACCTACCTCATCCCCATAGTTTTTATTTACTGTTCTGCTCTTTTGCACACCGGTATCTCTACTTGCACATCATCGTCTGCTCATTTATCACTCCAGTGTTACTCTGCTAAATTGTAATTACTTTGCTACTATGGCCTATTTATTGCCTACCTCCTCACCCCATCTGTGCACACTGTATATAGACTTTCTATTGTATTGACTGTACGCTTGTTTATTCCATGTGTAACTGTTGTTGTTTGTGTCGCGCTGCTTTGCTTTATCTTGGCCAGGTCACAGTTGTAAATTAGAACTTGTTCTCAACTAGCTTACCTAGTTAAATAAAAGGTGAAATAATACAAATAAAATGGTAGGGGTGGTATACAGAAGGAAGCCCTATTTGGTAAAAGACCAAGTACACATTATGGCAAGAACAGCTCAAATAAGAAAGAGAAATGACAGTTCATCATTACTTTAAAGACAAGGTCAGGCAATGCATAAAACTCCAAGAACTTCAAGTGCAGTTCCAAAAACCATCAAGTGCTATGATGAAAATTGCTCTCAGACCGCCACAGGAAAGGAAGACCCAGAGTTGCCTCTGCTACAGAGGATAAGTCCATTAGATACCATCCGCAGAAATCGGCAATTAACTGCACCTCAGATTGTAGCCCAAATAAATGCTAGAGTTCAAATAACACACATCAAAATCAACTGTTCAGAGGCAGTCTCCTCTGAACAGTTGATTTTAATGTGTGTTACTTGGGCTGTGAATTAGGCCTTCATGGTCAAATTGCTGTAAAGAAACCACTACTAAAAGGACACCAATAATAAGAAGAGACTTGCTTGGGCCAAGAAACACAAGAAATGGATATTAGACTGGTTGAAATCTGTCCTTTGGTCTGATAATTCCAAACGAGATTTTTGGCTCCAACCGCCGTGTCTTTGTGAGACGCAGAGTAGGTGAATGGATGATCTCCACATGTGTGGTTCCCACCATAAAGCATAGAGGTGGTGTGATGGTGCTTTGCTGGTGACAAGGATTTATTTAGAATTCAAGGCACACTTAACCAGCATTGCTACCACAGCATTCTGCTGCAATAAACCAAGAAGGAGAGTGATGAGTCCTGCATCAGAAGACCTGGCCTCCACAATCACCTGACCTCAACCCAAATGAGATGGTTTGGGATGAGTTGGACTGCAGAGCGAAAGAAAAGCAGCCAACAAGTGCTCAGCATATGTGCCAAGAGTGTGCAAAGCTGTCATCAAGGCAAAGGGTGGCTACTTTGAAGAATCTAAAATATATTTAGATTTGTATAACATTTTATTTGGTTACTTAATAGTTTTGATGTATTCACTATTATTCCACAATGTAGAAAATTGTACAAATAAAGAAAAATCGTTGAATGAGTAAATGTCTCCAAACTTTTGACTGGTAGTGTATATAAAATAAAAACAGATGTCACATTTACATAAGTATTTTGACCCTTTAATCAGTACTTTGTTGAAGCACCTTTGGCAGCATTGAGTGTTCTTGGGTATGACGCTACACGCTTGACACACCTGTATTTGGAGAGTTTCTCACATTCTTCTCTGCAGATCCTCTCAAGCTCTGTCGGGTTGGATGGGGAACATTGCTGCAAAGCTAGTTTTAAGTCTCTCCAGAGATGTTCAACCCGATCGAACATCTGGCCTCTGGCTGAGTCACTCAAGGACATTGAGACTTGTCCCGAAGCCACTCCTACGTTGAATTGGCTGTGTGCAACATGTCGTTGTCCTGTTGGAAGGTGAACCTTCACCCCAGTCTGTGGTCCTGAGCAAGTTTTTATCAAGGATCTCTGTACTTCGCTTCATTCATCGTTCCCTCGATCCTGACTAGCCTACCAGTCCCTGCTGCTGAAAACCACCCCCACAGCTTGATGCTGCCACCACCATGCTTTACCATAGGGATGGTGCCAGGTTTCCTTCAGATGTGATGCTTGGCATTCAGGCTAAAGAGTCGAATATTGGTTTCATCAGACCAGAGAATCGTGTTTCTCATGGTCTGAGAGTCTTTTGGCAAACTCCAAGCGGGCTGTCATGTGCCTTTTACAGAGGAGTGGCTTCTGTCTGGCCACTACCATAAAGGCCTGATTGGTGGAGTGCTACAGAGATGGTTGTCCTTCTGGAAAGTTCTCCCATCTCCACAGAGGAACTCTGGTCACTCTGACAGACCTCCATCGGGTTCTTGGTCACCTCCCTGACGAAGGCCCTTCTCCCCAGACTGCTCAGTTTGGCCGGGTGACGAGCTCTAAGGAGAGTCTAGGTGGTTCCAAACTTCTTCCATTTAAGAATGATGGAGGCCACTGTGTTCTAGGGGACCTTCAACGCCCCAGAAGTCTGTTGGTACATTTCCCCAGATCTGTGCCTCGACACAATCATGTCTCGGAGCTCTACGGACAATACCTTTGACCTCAAGGCTTGGTTTTTGCTCTGACATGTACTGTTAACTGTGGGACCTTAAATAGACAGATGTGTGCCTTTCCAAATCATGTCCAATTAATTGAATTTACCACAGGTGGATTCCAATCAAGTTATAGAAACCTCAAGGATGATCAATGGAAACAGGATGCATCAGAGCTCAATTTCAAGCCTCATCGCAAAGGGTCTGAATACTTATGTAAATAAGGTATGTTTATTTTTAATACATTTGCAAACATTTCTACAAAGCTGTTTTTGCTTTGTCATTATGGGCTATTGTGTGTAGATTTCTGAGGATTTTATTTAATCAATTCTCGAATAAGGCTGTAAAGTAACAAAATGTGGAAAAAGTCAAGGTTTCTAAATCCTTTCCGAAGGCACTGTGTGTGAGTGAGTGAGAGAGTGAGAGATATTTTTTAAATATATATATTTGTTTGTTGTGAAATGCCAGTTTGGTGAGAATCATCCAGTCACCACCTGTCCTGTGTTTACAGGTTGATGTCCTGTTGAGATCGTCTGCAGAAGCAGCAGCACATAGCAGAGAAGCTATAAATAGTCCCAGGGTCCACCGGTAGCATGGGAGGAAATAATGGGCCTGACATGAAAACCTGGCAATCTATTCAACAGGATTATACGTTACGCTCTCCTCTTCCTGCACTAAACAACATTATCGTAATGAGGCTCATCGAATAAGGAGAGGCTACAGTCAGTGCTGTGGACAGCTCCAATACATCCAGGGGATGGGTGCACTGCACTGTTTTCTCCTGGGACAATACTAAGTAAACATGACAATGGTTCTGAATCTTAGCGCAGAGATACAACTCAGTCAGGGGTGTCAACCTCATTCCATGGAGGGCCTAGTGTCTGCTGGTTTTAGGTTTTTCCCTTTCAATTAAGACCTAGACCAGTGGTTTTATATTTTATTTCACAGTTCCTCTGTGGTTCCCAAATGGTGGGGCGCGCCCCGAGAAACTCAGTCCGGCTTTCAACTTACTCTTGAAAGTTGTAATTGGGTAGTGCATCATCTGTTTTCCTCGTCATGTTAGTCATTGTATACCTTAGAGCTATTTAGAACTTGTCAAATGTCCAAAATCAACTAGCCCATGTCAGCTAACATTTTTTAGCCCATAGATTGTTTTAATGTTCCGAGTCACTCAAATTTCACGAGACATGGCAAAATATATATAATTGCAAGAAAATGTACTTTAAATCTGCTAAATGTTTTGTACCCCTTGAATTGTTTTTTCAGAAAATAAGCTTTAAAATGTGCAAAATTGTCTCTCCAACAATAAGGGTGTGAACAGTTTGTGTGATGAACAGTGCTTGTGCACATAGAAATAGATGTGTGTGTGTGGGGGGGGCGCGCAGGATGTTCTCCAATGCTGGAAGGGGAGCCTGAGTGAAAACGTTTGGGAACGCCTGACTTAAGACAACTAGATGAGAAGAGTTCCTTAATAATCAGTGGCCTTAATTCATCAATCAAGTACAAGGGAGGAGCAAAAACCCGCAGGCCCTCAGTGGAATGAGTATGACATGTGAACTAGGCTATTAATCTGTCAGAACACAGGATTAAAAAGGTAGGCTATTTTTTCCTCTGAAGGATAGAAAAAAGGCAATTACCACAAGCTTCAAAATAACCTTGGAACTCCTCACAATATACACTATAGTAAACACTGGAAACATCTGGTCTGACTTCTATCCCCAATATTCAACGATATGTGACTCATTTCAGGAAACTAGGCATATGTCGCATGTCACTACTTCACAGGAGCAGCATTTGAACATAAGCAGATTTTTTTGTATCAATATGTTTTTTGGGGCAGAAATGCCTTCTGGAACATTTGAACTTTCATGTGCCTTAAACTTGTATTACATCCATAAATACAAATAAAATTGGCAAATTACGATTCTAGTTGGTTTAGCCATGGAAAAAAAGCAGGAACCTTCCCACTAGCCATGACTGGCTGTGATAATGGCTGGACATGCCGAGAGATGAGTTTAGATTGGTCTGCCACGTAGCAAGCTTCTGTCTTTTACGTGAGCTGTTCAGTGTACATTGAAAGTCCTTCCTACAACGCTGTTTTTGAAAGATGTAACATTAGCCATCGAGAAGTACAAAAGTTTTGGTACTTTTCTCAACATTGATGCCCTGAATTTAGCAGGCGCCATCGACAGATCAGTAAGGAAAAGTGATGGGCTACTTTCTGCACACGCCACAGTCAGTGTGAACCGGAGTGACTTGACACAAAGCTGGGCAAACAAGATGTAGCTACAAACAAAACGGAGTTAAATGGTGACAGTCTGCCGTGATGCGTTGATCCATGTATACAGGTAAAAGTCTAGCTACATTTTCCAGATATAACGTTCCAATTTAGCCAGAATGTTGTTTTATTACAAGTTAAAGCGTACTGTTCGTTAGCTAGCAAACGTTAGCTTGCTGTCTCGCTAACTAACGTTACATGTATGATCGGCGTAGTAATATCATTTGAATCAGAAATCCATTTGCATTGCTAGTTATAGCCTAATGTTAGCTAGCTAACATTGAACCTAGTTTGTTAGCTTGCGCTACCTGCAGATTCATACTACAGCTATGACAATGTTTGTATTGGTAGTATGAGTTGGGGTTATTCTGGTTCATTGTTTAGTTAGCTAGCTACAAGTCCAAAGAAAAAAGACAATGGATTATTGCAAACAAAGAAGAGCTCTCCAGTAGGTACTAAAACATTAAAGGGCCATTTTCTCAAAAGTGGGGTTGCAAGTTTATCAACTTTCAAAGCAAAATTACTTTCCCATTGTTCCTCAACTGCAGTGTATGATATACCATTTTCTAGCTCTGAGTCTCTACTTTCATCAAATGTAAAAAAAAAAAAAAAGAATAAGCATAATAATTTTTTTGCAACATAAGACCGAATCAAGGCGGTCGGTCACATATGATCAGAAACTATTATATTTGGAGTCTCGTCCAGGATCTGGACTTTGATATAGTGTGTGTTACTTTGCTTAGAACAATGGGATAGACTTAAGACACTCACCTCCACCTCACAGGGGAACTGGCTTCCATCCAGCATGATCACATGACACATCACCATCTTCACCTTCTTGGTCAGTTTCAGAGGCGACTTGATAAAATAACGCCCTCCCTCGGGCTTCAAGCTCTCTTCCTGGTCTTTCTTCTCCTCTCCTCCTTCCTCTGTTTCTTTTTTCTCCTCCTCCGCTGCACTCTTTTCCTGAGATTTCTCTGATGCTTTCTCCTCCTTAGCAGGCTAGACACAAATCACCAAGAGGAGAATCAGAGACAGAACAACCCTTTAAATCCATGCAGGCCATTTTGTCAACAGTGATTTGTCAAAGAGTAGCCTAGTTCTGCTTAGTGCCATAGATTGTTGGCACGGCTCTGAGAACCAAGAGTGTAACTTTGATGGCAGTACACACTGCTTTTAACCAGCAGAACTCATGTTTTCCATTGGCCTGATCACCGCAGATGATGTCATCGGGTGGATAAAATTTTTAACATGGACAAGGGCTTGGCTGGAATATCGACAAGCACAACGAGGAGATGTTTCTCCTGCAGCATAATAGCTTGCAGGGATCCAACATACCGTAATTGCTGGACTATAAGCCGCTACTTTATTCCCACGCTTTGAACCTCGCGGTTTATACAATGACGCGGCTAATTTATGGATTTTTCCTGCTTTCACAAGATTCATGCCGCCAAAAAACTGAGCACCGTCACAATGTGACATAAAATCGAGCGTGCTCAAACTTCATCATTCTGATTACGGTAGTAATTTTGTCACCCTCATCAAATCAAATCAAATGTATTTATATAGCCCTTCGTACATCAGCTGATATCTCAAAGTGCTGTACAGAAACCCAGCCTAAAACCCCAAACAGCAAGCAATGCAGATGTAGAAGCACGGTGGCTAGGAAAAACTCCCTAGAAAGGCCAAAACCTATGGCAAAGACACGGAGCAATGCATATGATGCAGCTTTGAAGTTGAAGGCGATCGATCTGGCTGTTGGAAAAGGAAAGAGAGCTGCTGCACGGGAGCTTGGCCTTAATGAGTCGATGATAAGACGTTGGAAACAGCAGCGTGAGGAACTGACTCAGTGCAAAAAGACAACAAAGGCTTTCAGAGGGAAGAAAAGCAGATGGCCCAAAGTATTTGCAGCCACTCGACATCAGTGTAAATCGTGCATTTAAGGTGGCGCTCCTTGTTCAGTGGGAGTCTTGGATGACAAGTGGGGAGAAATCCTTCACCAAAATGGGCCGCATGCGAAGAGCAACTTATGGTCAAGTCTGCCAGTGGGTCCTGACAGCGTGGAGCATTGTCAAAAAATCCACTATCATCAACGGGTTTCGAAAGGCTGGACTGCTGCGTGTTGAAGGGGCAGCATGGGCTCAGCGGGGTATTTGCCTCCGGATGAAAGTGACGAGAGCGACAATGAAAACGATCCAACATCGGATGAAGTAATTCTGAGGCTATTCATCTCCGACACCGAAGGAGTTGACTTCAGTGGTTTCAGTGCACAGGAAGATAGTGACCAAGTTCATTTGTTTCAATGTACCGGTAGGCACCTGCGGCTAATAGACATGTGCGGCGTATTTATGTACAAAATACATATTTTTTTTATAATTCAATGGGTGCGGTTTATATTCAGGTGCGCTTAATAGTCCAGCAATTACGGTAATACAAACGTCTTAAATAATATCTATAAAAGACCAATAAGGAGAACATTCAACATCTCTATACTAATAGAGCAGTACCTTTTCTGTGACTGATGAATAATACTGTATCAACAGACGTTTTTTTAAACTCATAACCTCAGGGTTGCAAAGGATGAACCTTGACAGAGAGCTCTAGTGGATTGAAATAAGTGGCACCCATTCCTCAGGGTCCCTGCTTGGCTTGCTGTGGTTGAATCAAGTTGGGTGACTGCAAGGTCAACAATGACACACTACTGTCAGCAAGCCAGCAGAGAAGCAGACCATCTCGATAAGTAAAGCTATAGTAAACATAATAATCTGGGTTCTCACCTGCCAGGAATCCATCTAAATCTGAGAATAGTTTAATTGAAAGACCAATGCAAAGATAATGGATAGACAGTAAGGGGTGTGTAGAGAATTTATATGGCGAATATCGGCTAGCATACCTGAGTTTCTGCACTGCCAGTGGAATGATTCTCCGCGTGTTCCTCTGAATTCACTTCCTCTTTCTGTTCTGGCTCCGCCTCGACGTTCACTTGCTCTTCTTCAACCTGTGGCTCAGCTGCTGTGGTCGATGATGTCTGCTCTGCTTTGGCCTGCTCCGCCTTTTCACCCTCCCCGTTCACCAGAACCACACCTCCCTCTTCCTTGGGTGTCACCTGGCTCTCTTTGGGTCCCACCACACTCTGAGACTTCTGCTTCTTAAGCCATGGAGGGAGGAACCTGGAGATGCCTTTCTTCTCTGAAGCTGGTGGTGAGGCTGGGGGCTCCTCTCCCTCCGGTCCTGTGGCGTTGTCGGCAGGCTGGGCCTCCTCCTGGTTCTCCTTTGCCTCTGCTGAGTCTGTGGCCAGAGCGGGGCTTTCGTTGGACTGCTCGGCGGCCTCAACGACCTTGACCTCGTCTGTCTGGTTGGTGGCTGGTCGTTCAGGTTCTGCAGGCTGCTCCTCTGCCTTCTCCGGCTCTTTTTTCACCTCTGTTTCAGATCCCACCTCTGTCGTCATGGTCCCCAGTCACACTGCACATAGAGAGAGAGAGACAGGGAATACAGTTAAACCAGGAGAAGACAGCTAGTGATGCGAGTACATATGATAGCCTATTAGCAAACAGATGTCATGTTGCAGGTAGGTAAAAGTGTAAATCAATTCTATTAGTTATTTTATCATGTAACAACTGAAAAAACAAAGATGACGCAACAATATCAGCTGTGATTCCTTCTGACAGACTTCGCTGACAAATATTGGAGCTCACTAAAATGGCATGTGCAGTGGCCATCAATGGCTGGTTGCTAAGGAGCTAACTGTTAACTGCATCACCCCACAAGAGAGGAGCAGTAGCCACAGGCAGAACCAGGCTTCAACCCAAATATCAGTGACAAGGACACGGCTCTGCACAGCGCACTTACTCAACATGACAACAGGACTAAAAGTTAAGAGATTCAGGTTTGCCACACCCCTCTCCATTTCACAGAAAAGGGCACAGCTCAAAATAAGTCACGGAATGATAGAGCCGAGAATCTGGATAATGGTTTTAGGAGAATATTGGAGAATGTGAATCCGACAGATTGTTTTGGAAGCATCATGTTCCAGAGAGAAGGACGTACAGGTTTAGTCGGAAGTTTACATACACACCCTTTTCCGCATTGCGTCAAACAACATTGACGAATACGCTGATTCGGTGAGCGAGTTTATTATCAAGTGCATCAGCGATGTCGTACCCACAGCAACTATTAAAACATTCCCAAACCAGAAACCGTGGATTGATAGCAGCATTTGCGAAAAACTGAAAGTGCAAACCACTGCTTTTAACCAGGCCAAGGTGACCGAATACAAACAGTGTAGCTAATCCCTCCGCAAGGCAATCAAACAAAGCTAAGCGTCAGTATAGAGACAAAGTAGAGTTGCAATTCAACGGCTCAGACACGAGAGGGATGTGGCAGGGTCTACAGTCAATCACGGATTACAAAAAGCAAACCAGCCTCGTCGCAGACCAGGATGCCTTGCTCCCAGACAGACTAAACAACTTCTTTGCTCGCTTTGAGGACAATACAGTGCCACTAACACGGCCCGCTTCTAAAACCTGCGGACTCTCCTTCACTGCAGTCAACGTGAGTAAAACATTTAAACGTGTTAACCCTCGCAAGGCTGCAGGCCCAGAAGGCATCCCTAGCCGCGTCCTCAGAGCATGCAAAGACCAGCTGGCTGGTGTGTTTACAGACATATTCAATCAATCCTTATCCCAGTCTGCTGTTCCCACTGCTGTTCCCACATTCAAGAGGGCCACCATTGTTCCTGTTCCCAAGAAATCTAAGGTAACTGAGCTAAACGACTACCGCCCCGTAGCACTCACTTCCGTCATCACGAAGTGCATTGAGAGACTAGTCAAGGACCATATCACCTCCACCCTACCTGACACTCTAGACCCTCTCCAATTTGGTACCCACCCCCAATAGATCCACAGACAACGCAACGCAATCGCAACCACACTGCCCTAACCCATCTGGACAAGAGGAATACCTGTGAGACTGCTGTTCATCGACTACAGCTCAGCATTTAACACCATAGTACCCTCCAAACTCGCCATCAAGCTCGAGACCCTGGGACTCGACCCGCCCTCTACAACTGGGTACTGGACCGCCCCCATGTGGTGAGGGTAGGTAACATCTCCACCCCGCTGATCCACAAGGGTGCGGTTCTGAGCCGTCTCCTGTACTCCCTGTTCACCCACGACTGCGTGGCCATGCACGCATCCAACTCAATCATCAAGTTTGCGGACGACACTACAGTGGTAGGCTTGAAGGTACCACGTTCATCTGTACAAACAATAGCACGCAACTATAAAACACCATGGGACCACGCAGCCTTCATACCGCTCAGGAAGGAGACGCGTTCTGTCTCCTAGATATGAACATACTTTGGTGCGAAAAGTGCAAATCAATCCCAGAACAGCAGCAAAGGACCTTGTGAAGGTGCTGGAAGAAACGGGTACAAAAGTATCTATATCCACAGTAAAACGAGTCCTAAATCGACATAACCTGAAAGGCCGCTCAGCAAGGAAAAAGCCACTGTTCCAAAACCACCATAAAAAAATGCCAGACTAGGGTTTGCAACTGCACATGGGGACAAAGGTCCTTTTGAGAAATGTCCTCTGGTCTGATGAAACAAAAATAGACCTGTTTGGCCATCGTTATGTTTGGAGGAAAAAGGGGGAGGCTTGCAAGCTGAAGAACACCATCCCAACCGTGAAGAACGGGGGTGGCAGCATCATGTTGTGGGGGTGCTTTGCTGCAGGAGGGACTAGTACACTTCACAAAATAGCATGAGCATGAGGACAGAAAATGATGTGGACATATTGAAGCAACATCTCAAGACATCAGTCAGGAAGTTAAAGCTTGGTCCCAAATGGACAATGACCCCAAGCATACTTCCAAAGTTATGGCTTAAGGACAACAAAGTCAAGGTATTGGAGTAGCCATCACAAAGCCCTGACCTCAATCCTATAGAAAATTTGTGGGCAGAGCTGAAAAAGCATGTGCGAGCAAGGAGGCCTACATACCTGACTCATTTACACCAGCTCTGTCAGGAGGAATGGGCCAAAATTCACCCAACTTATTGTGGGAAGCTTGTGGAAGGCTACCCGAAAGATTAGACCCAACTATTTAAAGTCAATGCTACCAAATACTAATTGAGTGTATGTAAACTTCTGACATACTGGGAATGTGCTGAAAAAAATAAAAGCTGAAATAAATCAATCACTATTATTCTGACATTTCACATTCTTAAATTAAAAGTGGTGATCCTAACTGACCTATTACAGGGAATTTTTACTGGGAATAAATGTCTGGAATTGTGAAAAACTGAGTTTAAATGTATTTGGCTAAGGTGTATGTAAACTTCCGACTTCAACTGTACCCTCTGAAATTAAAATGGACAAAGTGCTGCAGGTTTGATCAATGACTCAGCCAGTCTCCATAGAGACAAATTCACCTAAATTATCTACCCTGACTAAATCAGTTTATTTCCTTTCTCCTGATTACAAATGTGATTGTATTGAAAATATTAACCTTAGCTAGCTACCTCTAGAGTCAAGTCAGAATTGATAATTAATGTACCTGGCATTCCATGGTTCACTTCAGTTACTTTTGTCATAATCAATGAGAGGAGCACATACACTAGGCAACACACAGGGGGATTTATAAATAGAAAATGGTCCCTCGCACATGACTGGCCACTGGGTTGAGGGAGAGAAGCCATTTTATGGTCATTTTTGGGTTCTGCAAATTTTACAGCAGGTCATGTAACATGTTGACACATGAATTAAGGAAGGCAGCAACTGAGAAGACTCAGGGGAACGGTTGAAAATATAACCAAGGAAAGGACATTCTAGTATTATTCTAACAATAATTAAAAGGGGCGAGGGACACATTGGTAGCTAAATGTAACGGACAGAACTGGCTAGGACACATTTCGGGCTTCTTCAGATCAGATTAGTCTTAATCAAGTTCAAACTGAAGTAAAAGACCTCTGCAACAAATCAAATGACAGCCCAAAAAAAGTAAACTGTAGATGACATGCATCAACCGTGAGCAACTTAACCCAATGAATGGCATCGTAATGGACACTGCTTCCTCACTGATGTGTGGGCTACATTTAGGACACACATACAGAAACAAATGAAGACATGCTGTGTAGGCCTAGGCTACACATAAAATTGGTTCAAATTTGACCTATTAATCAATCTATTTGAAGAAATAGGCTACATCTAGGCCTAATTTAATCAAGAAAATACTGTTGAATTTAAACATCAATTCACTGTGAATAATGCACCTTGATTGTAGGGCAGGCTCAGTCTGGTATATGAAATCACAACAGAGATGACCTGAAATAGAATATTATGTTTAAAACTATAGCCTGCAGGTTCAAAACTCAACCTTGCCACAGGGGAGCGACTAGCGCGGCCATTCAGTGGCATTATGGTCTGGCCACCCCAGCAGAGTGCAGGCTAAATCAAGTAATCTGCAAACGCTTGCACATCATGGGAGTTTGTGAAACACAGCCTGTCAGAACCAAATCAAGGTCCTTGTCAGCAAAAAACTAAATGGCATCTTTATAGAGAGATGTGACTGACATGCTCCAGTCGCATGCCATCAGATCTTTTCTTTAATAAACTCATACCATCAGACATAATCCAGTAGACAGACACAATAGACCAGAGGTCAGATACCCTCAACACATTCTGGTCCTGGAGGTGGGTTATGGTTAGCCTAAGTGTTTTTGCTTGTAAAAACATGCGTCTCGGTTTATGTCGTCTATATAATCGTCAGTTACCTTAGGAGAACTGTGGGTGACAGTAAGCATGCGTGCGTGTGTTTGCTGTACACATCCAACTCAAGTGTAGGCTATATGGAGGTGATGAGGGACTTGGCTCATCTCCAGTCGTATCAAACCCGTCACCACAACAGCCTATCGCTTCATTACACTAATTAGACACGTTTGGACAATTAAGTGAACACCGACAACGTGTATACGATAAGGAAATTATTTTCTCTCGTTACAGACATTCACTGTGTGACAGTCTGGCTAGGTTTCCATGCAATTGAGAATATAAAAAAAAATTTCTGCGTAAAGATATTTCTCACGAATGGTGTTTCTCCATCAAATGGACTTGTAGATAAAAATCAATGTGCAATGACAAAGTGCACATGAAATTACTTTATTAAGTTTTCATGTACCGAATAAAAGTGCAGTATGTTTCCATCGAATTTAACTCTACCACGTTAAATAGCAAATGTGCCTACTCTGATCTTGGCACCTGCGCTCTAGCCAACAACTCGCAGATACAGTGTGGGTAGTCTTGTCTACATGAGATTATGGATAAGAGTGAGCATATTTGTATTTGTCAAGGGTAGTCAAGCGTCGATCATCATGTCACCAGAATAAGACAATCAATATTTACTCACCGTGCACTTTCACCACTCAGTGAAGTTCAGCACTTGTTTCATTTGTAGCCTAATAAAACTGCAGTTTCCCCGAGTCGTAGTGGGAGGACCACACACCATATCATTGTGTGATTCCAAGTTTACTTCGGTATGATGGTTCTTATAATCAATATTTGCTCATAAACTGTTTCCACCTCAATTTCTCACATACTACATTTTACCGACACAAACGATCCCACATGCCGGATAAACAAATTGTTGGCATTTCCACAACTGTGCCGAAAACATCCTGTTTCCATCACAGCTGTCACGATTTAAATATTTTTTGTAATACTCTATGATTTTACTTGCATAAAAACTGTGGATGGAAACGTGGCTTGTGATAAACAATCTCTGGTCATTCCCAATTGACTGCAGTGTGTTTGTCGTTATTGTACTGTTCAATATGAATATCATTATAGTCCACGTAGTGCAGAGAGCAGTCTGCTCTGATTGTTTTGCTTAGTGTCTGCGCCCTACGAGGCATACCGTACCGGGAATGCTGCAGCTTCGAAAGGATCCGTACCGGGAATCCTGCAGCTTCAAAAGGATCCGTACCGGGAATACCGTACCGGGAATGCTGCAGCTTCGAAAGGATCTGCGACAAGCAGGCTTTCATTTCCCCCTTATCCCACGACTCTACCCTCCAACCCACGACTCCACCCCAGCCTCCAATAAAAACAACACATCCCCCAACAGTGGCAGAAGAATACTATGAAATAACTGCCATGGCTTCCATTCTGTTTCATCTTTAGACACAGGTTAGCCATTTTATTGTAGCACGGTGTTGTGTTTGCGTATCAAGCGATTGAAAGACACGCCCTCGTATCTCCTCGCTTTGTGACAATACCACATGGGGAATTTTATAATCACCAACAGAGCACACATGCATAAGGACTACTCAAGTCTTAACCACACACACAGCCTGACAATGATGTGCTTGGGAAAACAAGGATGTCACTGCAACAACAACCAAGACAACGCCCCTCACTGATTAGTCCAATCAAAACTCATTAAAAGCGGGTACATTGCCTAGCTGAAGTCAAATTGCCAGGAAATTATTTTCAAATTCCAAAGCAAAACATTTGGTTTATCCCCATATCTACTCAACCTTCTGAATCACAAGTTCCTGGAATGGCTGCGTCCTGAGCACTCGGTGTCCCGCTAAAGTCAAATCAGCTGATTTAGACATTCTATCAAAGTGAACGGAAGATGAACTGCATTGACTATTAGCCAACCGCGTCAGCCTCAGAGCAGTATCCTCAGTACAGTAAGCCAGTGCACAGCTGTGGTGCAGGGCTGGGTGTGGGTGTGAGCACCAAGTAGCGCCTTACCGTGATCTCTCCCCTCTGATGTCCGACTCAAGACTTCCCTTTCCTGTCACCTTCCTGTGCTCTATTCCAGCTGATCAGCTTCCTGCTCTACACGCTGCGGTCATTACCGCACTCAGCACCAAACTCAGGGGGACAGAGAGCCAGAGAGAAGAATGAGGCTGAGAGAGAGTGAGCCAAACGTGACAGAGAGAAATAATGGGGAGGGAGGAGGGAGAGAGTGAAGGAGGCAGACCCCACCCCCGCAGTGTATGTGCCAAGAGAGGGGTTGTTGGTGGACACTAGCATTCAGGGATCTTTCTCCTCGTCAGTAGTGTCCTCTCTAGTCTCCTCAGGGGACACTACAATCCAAATCTAGTTTAATAACAGTCTCAAACCAGCTCTGTGCGGCAGAAGATCACTAACCACAAGCTTTAACATGCAGACCCACTGTGGTTTGATGCCCATCTAACCTAAATGACTGGAGTTTAAAGAGTCAGTCCTCAAACAAACAATCAATTTTTACACATCATTCCAGAGCATAGACAAGAGATAGGCCTATTCTCAGCACAACAGAGGCTTACAGTACAAGAATCAACAAAGTTCTAACTCTATTATTCTAATGGTGTAAGCAGGCGCTGCCCTAAATTACTTTTTGGCCAAAGCTTTATCCCAGTATTAGTGCCATCATCACACATACTTCTATTAAATGTATACTTCTGCAAAGAAATTATATTCTACTGCCATTTACTTTGTTCTTATCTTGTATTATTTCTTATTGTTGTTGCATTGTCGAGAAGGAACCTGTATTTAGTTGGACGATGTATACCATGAGTATCCTGTACATACGACTAATAAAACTTGAAAACATTGGGTGACAGATGGAAGTCCGAGTCATTTCAATGTACAGTGAAACAGCTGGATCTACAGTACACACGAGTGGGAGTTAATAGCCATGTGTCCAACAATGGTACAGTAATACACCAGAGAATGGAGCACTTTTGGAGGGGCACACTGAAGAGTCGGTATCCTCAAAGTGTGCCCTGTGAAGGGGTCCATGCCCCAAGAGAGATCAAAGCTGTGTGTCGTGCCGAAGCCACAGCCCCATCATTGGGAAGGTCACCGCAGGATTAAACTAAGAAGAATGTCCAGACACCCCAAAGGATGAAAATACCACAGACAGAGGCTCATTTCCCCGGGTCTCATGGCACTAAATGTACATTTTATCTGTCCTCTGAAGCCTTCGGCAACGGTATCGAAGCACACCAAGTACAGATTTCTTTTTTGGAGGTCAAACAATGAGTTTGGCTGTTAAATGGATACGGGGACGAGCAAATAGCCACAAGTTCCGGAACTGAAGCATATATTTTGTACCACATCTAAACCAAACTTTATCTGGGATTTAGGAGAGTTGCTATAGCAACAGGAAGTGCACAGTTGTGCATGCATCTCAATGGCAGGATAAAAGCCTGTTTGAATCAATGTCGCTCTAGAGTTCAGACCAGAGTATCTGAGCGGAGAGAACCAAGTTTGACTGGAGATTGGAGCGAGTTACCAAAAGGCTGGAGCGTCAGCTTCCTCACCCGCTCCAATTTCACTCCAGTACTGCTCATTTAATGAACTTCGGGCATGCCCGGCCCAGCATGTTTTTGTAGGCTACTTGTGTGCTGCTATAGCCCTTTAACTATTGTCATGGAGTTTGGTAAATATTTTATAAAAATAAAAAAATCAACTGATGATGCACATCAAGGTGATTTACAAGATGAGAACCAAGAGCATGAGAGGGAGTGCGGTGATGTACTGTCCACAACTAAAGAATCATTGTGGAATTTGAAAAGACACATATCCCGAAAGGATGGTGGTGTAGTACGTGCACATAACAAAGAAACAAGGTGGGTAGCTAGCCAAGTGTTTCATTGTAGCAAAGTATTTCTTTTTTTACATCTGATCTCTTAAAAGTTTAGTTCATTTTCATTCTATTATCAATACAATAGGGCATCACTGATTTTGGCCCAATAGGACTGACATATTAGCTCTTCCACGGAGCTGTCTGTTTTGATAGGGTTATTTTGCATAAAAACATTTAGGCCTAGCTATAGAGAAATACAAAAACAAACTGCATCCCTACCTAAGCTGGCAGGAGTGTCCTGAAGGGCTCTGAAGGCGCAGAGGGTATCCTCTGCTGCTGCCCTGCTGTCCAGGCAACATCACATATATGTGTTTCTAATAGTGAAAGGCACTATTTCACAGCCTATATGTGCAATTTAGACGAATATGATTTAATACAACAAAATGTTGATTAAATGCTGAGCGCTTAAAATGGATAATCCACCCCAAACTCCTATGATAGAAAGCTAGAAAACATAGGTACACAACAATAAAAAAAGCCAAGCTCGGCAAGGAAAAAGCCACTGCTCCAGAACCGCCATAAAAAAGCCAGACTACGGTTTGCAACTGCACATGGGGACAAAGATCGTACTTTTTTGAGAAATGTCCTCTGGACTGATGAAACAAAAATAGAACTGTTTGGCCATAATGACAATCGTTATGTTTGGAGGAAAAAGGGGGAGGGTTGCAAGCCGAAGAGCACCTTTCCAAACGTGAAGCACAGGGCTGGCAGCACCATGTTGTGGGGGTGCTTTGCTGCAGGAGGGACTGGTGCACTTCACAAAATAGATGGCAGCATGAGGACAATTATGTGGATATATTCAAGCAACATCTCAAGACAACAGTCAGGAAGTTAAAGCTTGGTCTGAAATGGGTCTTCCAAATGGACAATGACCCCCAAGCATACTTCCAAAGTTGTGGGAAAAGGGCTTAAGGACAACAAAGTCAAGGTATTGGAGTGGCCATCACAAATCCCTGACCTCAATCCTATAAAAAATGTGTGGGTAGAACTTAAAAAGCGTGTGCGAGCAAGGAGGCCTACATACCCAACTCATTTACACCAGCTCTGTCAGGAGGAATGGGCCAAAATTCACCCAACTTATTGTGGGAAGCTTGTGGAAGGCTACCTGAAACCTTTGACCCAAGTGAAACAATTTAAAGTCAATGCTACCAAATAGTAATTGAGTGTATGTAAACTTCTGACCCACTGGGAATGTGATGAGAAATAAAAGCTGAAATAAATCACTGTCAACTATTATTCTGATTTCATTTCACATTCTGAAAATAAAGTGCTGAACCTAACTCACATAGGACAGGGAAGTTTTACTAGGATTAAATGTCAGGAATTATGAAAAACTGAGTTTAAATGTAGTTGGCTAAGGTGTAGGTAAACTTCAGACTTCATTGTGGTTCATATTGCTGACCAATCTGAAATCCCTGTACCGAACGGGTCGCTACAAATACGTTTACCATTACAGCCATTTAGTGTTCATATGCTGCTTCATATAGCATGTACAGTAGCATATTTGCAATGAGCTTTTCTTACTGTCAAATCCTATGGTTTTAATACTTCAAAACCAAAATGGTAGGTCCAGGTAGTCAAAAATAGATGGGTATTGGGATATCCGACCACTCAACTCTGCTCACATAATCAGCAGTGTCTGAACCAGAGTAACTCCACAACATTGGGAGCGCAGCGCCTCAGACTCAGTGTTTCCCAACCTTGGTCCTCGAGTACACCCAATAGTACACATTTGCTTTGTAACCCTGGACAAGCACACCTGATTCAACTTGCCAACTAAATCATCAAGCCCTCAATGAGCTGAATGAGATGTGTTCAAGGGCTACAACTAAACTGTGTACTGTTGGGGGTAATCGATGACCAGGGTTGGGAAACACTGGTGTAGAACAAATAGCTTTATTTGTTGTTAAATTAGAAAATCATGTTATGAGATGCTGGAACAATTTTACTTGGATATTTTATGCAGAAGATCACATTTGTTGGTCAATGCCAGTAAAAACTAAAATATCTTCACTTACAAGTTTATCAATAATTTGATGAGTTTATCAAGACAGATTTATCCCATGTGTTAAAACCCACTTGAATGCGTATTGAGCCACCTACCCCTAACCTCAATTCCCAATCTCTCTTATCTGGACATCTCCTTTGTGGCCTATGAATTCCTCCCATCGTCACCATCCATAGCTGAGGCAGTGACTGTGACCAACTTTGTCTCACGCTGCCTGCAAGTCCACAACAATATCGTGATCAATCACTGTCAGCCTCTGGGCTACTGTGTCCCACTGTCCCCTTCTGGCTGGCTCTCACAGGGCCTGGTTGAGCAGTGAAGGACTAAGCGGTAGGCTATTTATGGCTTGAAGGGAAAGATAAGAGATAAGAGTCCTAGAATTTTACAGGGAATCCATGACCATCACTGGTTTAGATGGTGTCTGAAGGGGTGATGTAGGCACCTAGAATAACTCCTCTCAGTTAAATTGCATTCAGGTCATCTTCAGCCACACACACTGGCATGCTTCTTTACCTGCGTCGGACACCAGAGAACACTGCAGCTCGTTAACAGTAACAATGAAGGCCATCAAATGTGGCTTCCTGTGTCTGCAAAGGTTCTCTTTGATTTGCAAGTGAAAGTAGTTTGTTGATGTCAAACTATACAAAGACAAGTGTTTACTGTGTTAAGTCCACCCCCAGTCGGATGGTTTAGGCTAATATTAGGTGTATCTACACATTACATCAGAGAGAAAATTGAAATAGACAGTCGCAAGAACACATGAGCTAGAGCCTGTCTCATGACACCATACAAACAAGAGGGTAAAGCACAGAAATTCCAAGTTCAGACTTCATAATGCTGATATCAAGATCAACTTAAAACATGCCAAATATAGCATTGTGTGAGTCCCATTTTTCCCTCGCATCCTCAACTGTCCTTCCCAGAGATAAAAATAAGCTCCTGGCTGCAGCACTGCCAATTTTGCTGTGTCGAGGGACAGAAATCCAGAATCAGGGCATATCGCTTAACTCCAGCGTCAAGTTGCACTAAATAAAGCCAGCAATAATACAGTGTGGTGACAGGACAGCTTTAGTTAATGGTTCCCTCCTCTTGGAAGCTTTTCAGCTGTTCCTAGAACTGATGCAGGGAAGGAGGGACACCAACACAATGTATAGGACACAGCCCCACAGAGATACTGGGTTGATATTAGCACACTTCCTGGCCTCCGGTTTGCCCCTGAAGCATTTGATCTCTGTTTGCTCAGTGTCTGGGCTAGATTTTATTTGGCCATAGATACTCCCACTGCAGGGACCCCAGTCCAGAGAGCCAACTTCCAGCTTCAACCCCTGCTCCAGACCGGGCTGGATTTCATCAGCGTGCTCTGGGAGCCCACACATTCAAGAACATTTGCAAAACAGATTCATATTGAGCCCTTCTTCATGATGTGCATAGCTTGAATGATAGCCTTTTTCTTTTACATGAGGAACCCAAGCATTGTTTGTAAACTAACAAATATGCTGCCAAAAGATTTAGGCTCAAATTCCAGTCAGACATCAGATTTGAACATTCCTCTGATATTGACACACAAAACATAGCTGGCTGTTAGGGTGAAGTACAGTACATTTCGTACAGGGGCATTATCATACAGATTAAAGCAAACACAGAATAACGCCTGTTTATTCCAGACAGCTGTTGAGTCTGGTGGAGTTGTTTTTGTGGATTAAAGTCTGTGGGCTGATGGACTAGTGATGTCATAGAATAAAAGCTATGGGCCCAGCCCTGGAATGGACCTCCTGAGGGAACACATCTGGGTTCTAGAGCAGTGACCACGTTCCACCCCGGACTCCCACCCACACACAATAGATTGGAGTCTAGAGCCAGAGGTTCTAATCCAACTCTGGGCTGGACACAAAATGTCATCTCCCTCAAAGCAGAGAGAGCAGCATTATGGAGCAGCTGGGCTGGGACAGACTGGGGTAAAGCTAATCTAATGAATGATAACCAATCCTAACAGTGACCCTCTCACAGGCTCAACGGAGACTTGTTGAAACAATTATATCATTTCTTTGTTTTTCTGTAGATTAGAGCATATCCTTTACGTGTGTCGAGCCTTAGGGCTACTTGAGGCTATTTTCCCAACAAACATGGGGATGAGTGGTATATGGTAGATACCTGTGAGGGTCATCTGTTGAGTAAAAATATGTATTGCGTTAATCACCTGAGAAAAACAAACCATGTCCTAATCCTTGTTGACAATGCCAGCCATCTGTCACACTCAGACAAGAGTTTTGGGTAATGGAATACGTCATTTTCAAATTCAACAATTTCACACTAAACTATGACAAATTTAAACCCTGATGTGTTGCACTGCAAGCCAGCCATGTGACATGATTCAGTGGTTATCTATGACACCTACTGATAACAACCCTCCAGGTTGTTTTTCATCCACCAGAGTATGAGCAATGACAAATTCATTGAAATGGCACGTTGTCCTGAACAGTGAATAACTGGAAGTAAGAACATGTTTTGTCATCCGATGCAGCACTCCAAGAGCAAGCACCACCATGTTGATGTCCATAGATATACATCTATGGCTGAGGGAGAAATTAAGACGTAGTCCATAGTGCTTCCTTGCCACTGACAGGTTAAAATGGTGTCATAATGAAGGGACATTCATGTGGAGAGGGCTCCAGTGTGCTGTGTTTAAACAGTAATAGAGGCTGACTGTGCGCCCTACAAGACCGCCCATTCCCCCTTTATTCTCTCTGAATGTCTGAGTGTTCCAAATCTGAATAATACAAATCAGTTATAAATGCCCATGGTCCCTCACTATATTCCCATCTTCCATTAGTGATTTGAGCCACGGAGATGAGTGTTCCCAAGGGGCCACATGGAGGTAATCTCTGCACAGGTGCACGCACGGGGGTTCCCTTGGAAACACACCACAACTTTGTTATTCTGCGAGGTTCCTTGAAAAACAAATGTATTCCCTTAAATAGGGTTCAACTTTGGTCAAGAACAAAATGAGAAACCATTCAAAAATGTAGTCAAATTGTATCTAAACGATATTTACACATCGGGACATTTGACAATATTGTATCACAGCTAGCTGTTTGAAAACAGTATTTTTCCTTCATCGCCATCTTTTAAAATAATGAATTTCAGCACTTATTTACGTGACCATTTTGAAACGCTAGGGAGGGGGAAAAGTGTTATGTAATTGTTTTTTATATTAAAAAAAAATAGTAAGAAATAATTAAGGCAGCAGTAAAATAATAGCGAGGTTAAATACAGGGGGTACTGGAACAGAGTCAATGTGCGGTGGAACCAGGTTAGTTGAGGTAATATGTACTTTGAAGAAAATTAAGTTTAGGCAAGGCTTTTTTTCTCCTCTTCTAGTTTGTCAGCCTACTACATAGGGCTGGGAATGGCCAGGGACCTTGCGATACGATATCACGATACGTAGATGCCGATACAATATTTATTGCGATACTCAAGATTCTATGTATTGTGATTAGATACTGTGACTTCATTTAGAATCGATGTTTCAAACATATTGTTCACCATGTCTGCTACAGAGGGACAAGAGCGAGACATGAGAAAACAAGTTGATCAATCATGGAAATAAAAATATTGAAAAAAAATTGTCTCCCTATTTAAAAAAAAAAAGGGATGGAAAAAGGGTGTTTTGGTGCAGGTACAGCCAACTAGCACAAAAATATATATAACAAAGAAAACAAGATACACTTTCAAAAATACTACATCACTACGGTGATATAAATACTTTAAAATAAATATCAGGTGTTTCGACTTGTTCTTGGCTCTGATGACAGTAAATCACCAGCAGTCCTTGTGGGAAATCGCTGTTTTTTGGCAAGACAAAGTATTCGTTACACTCAAATAAAGTGTGTGACTGCACAGGAGGACCGTAGCAGAGCAGCAGCCTGTTCCGCCAGGCCAGCTCTTAGTCGTCATAGTTAGGGGCCATGTTTGTTTTCCAGAGAAGGAGCCATCAGCACCTCCTGCAATCTGCCCTAAACAGCCCTGTGAACTTTGTCCCCGCGGAGTAGGCCTGGGGTAACAGGAAGTCTGACGTGGTGACAAACTCCATCCGTCCCATTCAGGCCTGGCCGTTTCCTCAGTCTCATCCGCTAATCCCCATTCCTTTATCTCTCCCTCTCCAGCATGAACACAAGGGCATTTTTGTCTCACTAAAGGGTATGGAAAACTGAACTCCGCAGTTTAAAGAACATCCTCACGGTGTGATTTACTTTATCATAGCTTATGGGGGGTCCAAGCAGTGTTTACCTTTTGAAGGCAATTCAAAAGCTTTCTTTTGACACGCAAACTCACAATTCCGCACTACTCAAACAAATCCTTCAGCAGCTTAAAATCAGGCTCCTTAGAATAATCAATCCAGCTAAATCTGTGGGCTAATAAGAGCGGTCAATAACTTCCATCTATTTCTCTTTAGCTGGGGTTGAAAAAGATAGCGGTCCAAAATAGACTTATGGCCAATAGCCTCCTCGGTTTACTAAACCGATCTGCTAATAGTGGATTAAAGATCTTGAGGATCCCTCCGTTTGGCACGGGCTACTTGTAGTGGTGGAGGATACAACAAGGGGCTGTGAACACGGCTTCAATTAGTATTCCACGGTGGGGACGGACACATTTCAGACAGCCAGAGACGACCCTCGGAAGGATAGTCTTTGCTGTGATCATCACTGGAATTCCCCATACAGAAGCGGAAATCAGTGGCACAGACATTTTCCTGATGGGAAAAGTGGGATCGACAGGGCATTCTCATGATTTTCCAGTGCTGCTGCCCCAGTAACCAGAAGTAGAGCGGCTGCACTGCCTAAATATCTTGTTTACACAGCTTGGGGTTTCGTCACTGCTTCACCATCCAGCAGGACACCCAGCAGGAGACACTGATATGTAGACTACACCAACATACTTTTGGTCATGTACTGTGTGTGATATATATATATATATATATATATATATATATATATTAAAAAACACCATCAAACATACCATTCCAAAATCAGGGGCATTAATATGGACTTGGTCCCCTTTGCGGATATAACAACCTCTAGTCTTCTGGGAGAAGAGAGCAAGAGCATTGGTGAGATCGGGCGATTAGAGCATGATCGCAGTCAGCCTTCCAATTAATTCCAAAGGTGTTTGATGGGGTTGAGGTCAGGGCTCTGTGCAGGCCAGTCAAGTTCTTCCGGACTGATCTCAACAAACCATTTCTCTATGAACCTCACTTTGTGCACAGGGGCATTGTCATGCTGAAACAGGAAAGGGCCTTCCCAAAACTGTTGCCACAAAGTTGGAAGCACAGAATCGTCTAGAATGTCATTGTATGCTGTAATGTTAAGATTTTCCTTCCCTGGAACTAAGGGTCGAAGCCCGAACCATGAAAAACAGCCACCATTTTTCCTCCTCCGCCAAACTTTACAGTTGGCACAATGGACTCAGGCAGGTAGCCTTCTCCTGGCATCGGCCAAACCCAGATGTCCGTCGGTCTGCCAGAGGGAGAAGCGTGATTCATCACTCCAGAATATGCACAAAATACAAAAAAAAGCATTCACTGTGAAAGTTGATTGGCCTACATGTAGCCTATTCATATGTTATTTATGCACTGCACTTAGTTCAATTTATCAAATCAGTTACGGGTTTCTTGCTCAAACCGCGAGCAACACTTGTCAAACTCAGACATTGGATTCACACGGTACTAGTATTATTCATCTCATTACATTGTCATACATTTTATCTCTAGCCTGTAGGCTACAGAAAAGGCCACATACTCTTTCTACCATATCGGTTACATGATTTATGTAAGATAATAATTTTGACTGAATGTTGGTGGAGCGCTGCAGAGATGAGTCTCTCCAACAGCACCCTGGAGAGGCGCGCTGGAAGTGGGCACTGCTTATCAAAGGGCGGCATCAGCGCTCACTTAAAAAGCCCATACCGTACTGGTTGAGAGAAAACATCATTGTTTTTGGACAGAATGTGAGGTTGTGTGCGCGCGCTGTTGGTGGCGAGTCTTGATCAGTTTAGCTCAGAAAATGCCGCCCTAGTTGGCCACCTAATGAACGGGCAGGCCGTGCCTAAAGCACATCAATAAATTAGCTATAACAAACTCAACACCGTAACGGCAAAATGGATGCAGAGTACGTGAAAAATAAATATTAAACTATTGAGTTTATAGGTTGCTCAGGTAAAGGGGAAGTCAGATGTGTGGAATAAATGTGGAGAATGTTGAAGATCAAGAATAGACTGAATATTGTGTGTTGTCAAACAGGTACTGTATAGATTAGAGGTCGACCGATTAAATCAAGGCCAATTTCAAGTTCTCATAACAATTGGAAATCGGTATTTTTGGACACCGATTTGGATTTTCTTTACACCTTTATTTAACTAGGCAAGTCAGTTAAGAACACATTCTTAATTTCAATGACGGCCTATGAATGGTGGGTTAACTGCCTTGTTCAGGGGCAGTACGACAATTTTTTACCTTGTCAGTTCGGGGATTCAATCTTGCAACCTTACAGTTGACTAGTCCAACGCTCTAACCACCTGCCTCTCATTGCACTCCACGAGGAGTCTGCCTGTTACACGAATGCAGTAAGAAGCCACGGTAAGTTGCTAGCTAGCATTAAACTTATCTTATAAAAATAAATAAATCAATCATAATAACTAGTTAACTACACATGGTTGATGATATTACTAGATATTTTCTATAGTGTCCTGCGTTGCATATAATCAATGCAACGCAGGGCGATGATTTAACAAAAGCACATTTGCGAAAAAAAAGCACAATCGTTGCACGACTGTACCTAACCATAAACACCAATGCCTTTAACTTCTTGGTGACAGGGTGCAGTATTTTCACGTCCGGATGAAATGCATGCCCAAATTCAACTGCCTGCTACTCATCCCCAGAAGATAAGATATGCATATTATTAGTAGATTGGATAGAAAACACTGGAGTTTCTAAAACGGTTTGAATCATGTCTGAGTAAAACAGAACTTATTTAGCAGGCGAAACCCCGAGGACAATCCACTGTTTTGTTTTGAGGTCACTTTTTTCAATGAGTTTTCATTGGGAATCCAGATTTCTAAGGGACCTTCTTGCAGTTCCTACCGCTTCCACTGGATGTCACCAGTGTTTAGAAATTGGTTGAGGTTATTGCTTTGTGTAATGAAGAAGTACGGCCATCTTGAACGAGGGTCACTTGAAGTGTACTGTTAGACAGAGGCGCGTGACCAGAAAGGTAGTGTCAGTTTGTTTTCTTCCTGTATTGAACACAGATCATCCAGTCTTCAATTTTAGCGATTATTTACTTTAAAAAAATATCCTTTTTGAAATCTGACATGTTGGCTGGATTCACAACACATGTAGTTTTAATTTGGTATCTTACATGTGTGATTTCATGAAAGTTAGATTTTTATAGGAATTTGGCGCTCTGCATTCTCTCTGGCTTTTGGCCAGGTGGGATGCGTCCCATATCCCAGAGAGGTTGGATCAATACACAGAAGTATATATTTTTAAACCTGCATATTTAGCTAAAAGAAATCCAGGTTAGCAGGCAATATTAACCAGGTGAAATTGTGTCACTTCTCGTGTTCATTGCACGCAGAGTCAGGGTATATGCAACCGTTTGGGCAGCCTGGCTCACTGCGAACTAATTTGCCAGAATTGTACGTAATTATGACATAACATTGCAGGTTGTACAATGTAACAGGAATATTTAGACTTAGGGATGCCACCCGTTAGATAAAATACGGAACGGTTCCGTATTTCACTGAAATAATAAACTTTTTTTCTCGAAATGATAGTTTACGGATTCGACCATATTAATGACCAAAGACTCGTATTTGTGTGTTATTGTTATAATTAAGTATATGATTTGATATTTGATAGAGCAGTCTGACTGAGCAGTGGTAGGCAGCAGCAGGCTCGTAAGCATTCATTCAAACAGCACTTTTGTGCATTGTGCCTGCAGCTCTTCCCTGTGCTTCAAGCATTGTGCTGTTTGACTTCAAGCCTATCAACTCCGGAGATTAGGCTGGTGTAACCGATGTGAAATGGCTAGCTAGTTAGCGGGGTGCGCGCTAATAGAGTTTTAAACAACACTCGCTCTGAGACTTGGAGTGGTTGTTCCCCTTGCTCTGCATGGGTAACGCTGCTTCGAGGGTGGCTGTTGTCGATGTGTTCCTGGTTCGAGCCCAGGTTGGGGCGAGGAGAGGGACGGAAGCTATACTGTTACACTGGCAATACTAAAGTGCCTATAAGAACATCCGTCAAAGGTATATAAAATACAAGTCGTATAGAGAGAAATAGTCCTATAATAACTACAACCTAAAACTTCTTACCTGGGAATATTGAAGACTCATATTAAAAGGAACAACCAGCTTTCATCTGTCCCCATGTTCTGAGCAAGGAACTTAAACGTTAGCTTTCTTACATGGCACATATTCCACTTTTACTTTCTTCTCCAACACTTTGTTTTTGTATTATTTAAACCAAATTGAACATGTTTCATTGTTTATTTGAGGCTAAATTTATTTTATTGATGTATTATATTAAGTTCAAATAAGTTTTCATTCAGTAGATGTAATTGTCATTATTACAAATAAATCAAATGTATAAAAAATTGTTTTTAAATAAATAGTGCCGATTAATCGGTATCGGCTTTTTTGGTCCTCCAATAATCGGTATCAGCGTTGAAAAATCATAATCGGTCGACCTCTACCTTGGACAGCAACCGCTTTCCAACGAGAGAAAAACAAAATGTGTTATTTATTCAAAAATATAATTGTTATTAGTGTTGCACCATTGTTCTTATGTAATATAACCATATACAATTTCAGTAGCACGTCTTAGACTGATGGACTGCGCCATCCCCACGGCCTCCACAGCGGATCAGTCCACTCAGACAGGCGTCTTGTACGGCGATTTTGAGATACTGCTTGACTAAAGAAATCGCGGTCGACCAACAGCCTATCGATCAAACAATTGACCAGATGATTAAATGGGGTCAGCCCTACCGAGGACAGGCACTTTTCACACGCTATGGGCTTCACCACTCAGTGGTCCCATTCTGTGAGCTTGTGTAGCCTACCACTTCACTGCTGAGCCTTTGTTGCACCTAAATGTTTCCACTTCACAATAACAGTTGTTAGCTGAAGAGATCCATCGGCCAATTTCTTAGGCCACTATACCTATTTTGCCAATTGGACTGGACCCCTTAGCTACACGGAACCCTATTAATTCATCATGACTGGTCTATCGACGTAACCACACGAGGAGGCTGTAACACAATTCCTCCGTCACGACGTCCCTAAGGCCCTTCTGCTAGCTTGCCAACTGTCTGAATCGCAGTATCTCCAACCAGCCTAACTACTCACTGGACCCCTATGATCACTCGGCTACGCATGCCTCTCCCTAATATCAATATGCCTTGTCCATTGCTGTTCTGGTTTGTGATTGTCTTATTTCACTGTAGAGCCTCTAGCCCTGCTCAATATGTCTAGCCAACACTAGGTTTACCTTCAAATGTATTCACAACCTACCATGCCTTTGTCTGTACATTATGCCTTGAATCTATTCTATCGCGCCCAGAAACCTGCTCATTTTACTCGGTTCCGAACGCACTAGACAACCAGTTCTTATAGCCTTAAGCCATACCCTTATCCTACTCCGGTGATGTAGAGGTTAACCTCTTGAACCTCTGGGGGCAGTATTTCTTTTTTGGATGAAAAACGTTCCCGTTTTAAACAAGATATTTTGTCACGAAAAGATGCTCGAATATGCATATAATTGACAGCTTTGGAAAGAAAACACTCTGACGTTTCCAAAACTGCAAATATATTATCTGTGAGTGCCTCAGAACTGATGCTACAGGCGAAACCAAGATGAAACTTCAAACAGGAAATGAGCAGGATTTTTGAGGCTCTGTTTTTCATTGTCTCCTTATATGGCTGTGAAAGCGCCAGGAATGAGCCTGCCCTTTCTATCGTTTCTCCAAGTTGTCTGCAGCATTGTGACGTATTTGTAGGCATATCATTGGAAGATTGGCCATAAGAGACTACATTTACCAGGTGTCCGCCCGGTGTCCTTTGTTGAAATTGCTGCGTAATCTCCAAGCTGCTCGCATTCATCCATGTGATTGAGACAGAGAGGAGACTTCCAGGAACGATATATCATGAAGAGATATGTGAAAAACACCCTGAGGATTGATTCTAAACAACGTTTACCATGTTTCAGTCGATATTATGGAGTTAATGTGGAAAAAAGATTGGCGTTTTGATGAATGAATTTTCGTTTTTTTTTGGTAGCCAAACATGACGCAGAAAACGGACTGATTTCTCCTGCACAAATAATCTTTCAGGAAAAACTGAACATTTGCCATCTAACTGAGAGTCTCCTCATTGAAAACATCAGAAGTTCTTCAAAGGTAAATTATTTTATTTGAATGGTTTTCTGGTTTTTGTGAAAATGTTGCCTGCTGAATGCTAACGCTAAATGCCCCCCCCCCCCCATCTATCTTCACATACTGCTAGGTGACCTAAACTGGGACATGCAACTTGACGCTACCCATCCCTTAAGAGGGATAATTGTCATCAGCAACCGCTGAATAGCATAGCGCCTCAGTCAAATATTACTAAAAATATTCATATTCATGAAATCACAAGTGCAATATTGCAAAACACAGCTCAGCCTTTTGTTAATCCACCTGTCGTCTCAGATTTTGAAATTATGCTTTACAGCGAAAGCAATCCAAGCGTTTGGTAAGTTTATCGATCGATTGACAAAACTTTAAGTACACTTAGCATCAGGTAGCTTAGTCACGCAAATAAGAAAAGCAATCAAATTAATCGTTTACCTTTGATGATCTTCGGATGTTTTCACTCACGAGACTCCCAGTTACACAACAAAATGTTCCTTTTGTTCCATAAAGATTATTTTTATATCCAAAATACCTCCGTTTGTTTGGCGCATTATGTTCAGAAATCCACAGGAAAGAGCGGTTACGACAACGCAGACAAATTCCAAATAATATCCGTAATGTCTACAGAAACATGTCAAACGTTTTTTTATAATCAATCCTCAGGTTTTTAAAATATATAATCGATAATATAATCAACCGCAAATGTCTTTCACAGTAGGAGAGGGAAAAGCAATACCTATCCAAAGTCTGTTGCGCGAGCAAAACTCATGTGACCACTTGACACGATGTTATCGTTCTGGCTCATTTTTCAAAATAAAAGCCTGAAACTATGTCTGAAGACTGTTGACACCTTGAGGAAGCGATAGGAAAAGGAATCTGGTTGATATTCCTTTAAATTGAGCAATGGGAGGCTATGGAACATGGAGTTTTCAAAATAGGAGGCACTTCCTGGTTTGATTTTTCTCAGGATTTCGCCTGCAATATCAGTTTTGTTATACTCACAAACAATATTTTGACAGTTTTGGAAACTTGTGTTTTCTATCCTAATCTGTCAATTATATGCATATTCTAGCATCTGGTCCTGAGAAATAGGCCGTTTACTTTGGGAACATTATTTTTCCAAACATAAAAATAGTACCCCCTAGCTTCAAGAGGTTAACACCCCGGCCATCCTAGAATCTAAGCTTGATGCCTTCAATCTCCCACAAATCAGCAATGAACCTACCAGGTACAACCCCAAATCTGTAAACATGAGCACCCTCATAGATATCATCCTAACCAACTTGCCTTCCAAATACACCTATGCTGTTTTCAACCAAGATCTCAGCAATCACTGCCTCATTGCCTGCATCTGTAATGCGTCTGCGGTCAAACCTCATCACTGTCAAACTCTCCCTAAAACACTTCGGCGAGCAGGCATTTCTAATTGACCTGGCCCGGGTATCCTGGAAGGATATTGACCTCATTCCGTCAGTAGAGGATGCCTGGTTATTCTTTACAAGTGCCTTCATCACCATCTTAAATAAGTATGCCCCCTAAAAAAAAAACATAGAACCAGGAACAGATATAGCCCTTGGTTCACTCCAGACCTGACTGCCCTTTACCAGCACAAAAACATCCTGTGGCGTACTGCATTAGCATCAAATAGCCCCCGCGATATGCAACTTTTCAGGGAAGTTTGGAACCAATATACACAGGCAGTTAGGAAAGCTGAGGCTAGCTTTTTAAAACAGAAATGTTCATCCTGTAGCACAAACGCAAAAAAGTTCTGGGATACTAAAGTCCATGGAGAATAAGAGCACCTCCCAGCTGCCCACTGCACTGAGGCTAGGAAACAATCACCACCAATAATTCCAATATAATTGAGAATTCCAATAAGTATTTTTCTACAGCTGGCCATGTTTTCCACCTGGCTACCCCTACTCCGGTCAACAGCCCTGTACCCTCCACAGCAACTCGCCCAAGCCTCCCCCCACCCAAATCCAGATAGCCGATGTTCTGAAAGAGAGGCAAAATCTGGACCCCTACAAAATCTGGACCCTCTTTCTAAAAATTAGCCACCAAAATTGTTGCAACCCCTATTACTAGTCCGTTCAACCTCTTTCGTATCGTCTGAGATTCCCAAAGATTGGAAAGGTGCTGTGATCATCCCCCTCTTCAAAGGGGGAGACACCCTAGACCCAAACTGCTACAGACCTATATCGATCCTACCCTGCCTTTCTAAGGTCCTAGAAAGCTAAGTCAACAAACAGATTACTGACCATTTCAAATCCCACCGTACCTTCTCCGCTATGAAAAATGGTTTCAGAGCTGGTCATGGGTGCACCTCAGCCACGCTCAAGGTCCTAAACGATATCATAACCGCCATCAATGAGAGACATTACTGTGCAGCCGTATTCATCGACCTGGAAAAGGCTGTCGACACTGTAAATCACCACATTCTGATCAGCAGACTCAACTTGGTTTCTCAAATGACTGCCTCGCCTGGTTCACCAACTACTTCTCTGATAGAGTTCAGTGTGTCAAATCGGAGGGCCTGTTGTCCGAACCTCTGGCAGTCTATGGGGGTGCCGCAGGGTTCAATTCTCTGGCCGACTCTTTTCTCTGTGTTGACCAGGGAACTCTAGCAGGGCAGACATTTTACAAACTGACTTGTTGGAAACTTGACATCCTATGACGTGCCAATGAGCTCTTCAGTAAGGACATTCTACTGCCAATGATTGTCTATGAAGATTGCATGGCTGTGTGCTCGATTTTATACTCTCATTTGCAACGGGTGTGGCTGAACTAGTCAAATCAACTCATTTGAAGGGGTGTCCACATACTTGTGGACAGAGGGCTTCAGAGGAGCATATAACAAGGAGGGTTTGAAGAACACCTGTGCCCCAGCCTTCACTACTTGTGCAAATTCAAAACCTCTATCACTAAACTAATGTTTCCCTACTTTGAAACCTACATCTAAAGACACAAATATAAATAAATATTGCAGCAAAATCCCTTACCATAGGGCAAAAGACTAGTGTATATCCACAACTAAAAATGCAACACAATTGGAACTCAACGTCCCAGGGGTGCTGTAAATTTGTAAAGAATGTAACTTTATTTTTTTCTAAGACAAATGTGCCTAGATTCCAAGACAAGTATAATTTGATTCAAATTACCTCTGCCTTACTGACATGGAAAGCCCTTGCTGCAAAATTGGACTCCTGCAGATAATCTCTTTTTAACTATGTTTGGGAGGGTGCCAAGCCACAGGCATCCAATTAAGGGGAACATTTATTTTTCCCCCTGTGCTGTTTCAAAGCAGGACACTTGCTAGGAGATGGCAAACCCCCCCTTTCGTCAGTAATGAGCAGAAAATTGCATTTATTGTGCCATTCAAAGGGCTGGTAGTGCAGCTTCTAAGATAAGCTGCAACATGGTGGCTTACTAAGAGCACAAGTAATTTCTGGTCACGGTTGAATTTTGTTTAGCTCCATCTATGAACCCAACTTGTTGCAAACAAGTATAGTTGAGAGAATTGTATGGAGCTTTGAAGGTGATGGAATCAAAAGCCTTGTGTTGGATTGGAAAGGCCATGTTTGAAAAATGCTCAATATGAAACTGAGAATCAACAGAGTTGGTGTTGCACGGAGTTTGTAATCTTTATTTGTTGAGTGATTCCATAAGAGCCTAAACCACTGACAATCCCTGTGGAAAAACAGTGGCCAAGGCAGGATGTCGGGAACACAGTACTCTAAAAGCGGGATGTTCCCATAACCCTTCCGAATGGTTAAGCAATCTCTCACAGTCCGCAGCAGAATTAGGAGACTAAGTGACACGTAGAGTGGTCTGTTCCAACAGGAAGCTCACCACAAGACCCAATGTTGGAGTAAATCCCTACCTCCCTTTTGTCCAATCAGAATCTGAGGTACTTACCTGTAGTGACAGTATGAGTTTGACAATTCAGAGCTCTGGTATTTCTTTCTCTTTTGCAACAATTTAGAATTGGCATATCAGTGTTTGATCTGACAGCTGGCAATGGTGCCAATATGGAGCATTTGAATGGTTAGTGAGATTACTCAGAAAGTAAAGTTGAAAGCCTGTTCAACAGGGGTCTTTGAGTACACAGGGGTCATACTGAATGCTACATTTAGCCTACAACACAGATAAGTCCAAACACCACTAACAAGTGGGGGGGCAGGATCAGTGGAGAGGACTGCACACATGACTACACAATGTCCTTGATGGTAAAGTACACAGAAGAGGGAGCACGTTTACAGTCCTTCTGAGGTACAGAAGAGAGGAAAGGGGACAGTTACCACCTCATACCATCTTGATGCAACTTGAAAGAAACTCATGCTCTTCGCCTGAGGTAGTCTAACAAACACCCTATGCTGTAGCTTCTCGCTCACCCTCCCATACACTACAGAGACGTTTCAACCTCTTAAAGCTAATGGACCATGAGCTAAGTCACAGGCTAAATCCTATAGAGCATGATTCCAGTTAAAATGTCTATATACTCAAAGACATACAGTACCAGTCAAAAGTTGACACCAACTCATTCAAGGATCTTCCTGTATTTTTAAACACTATCAAATCATGTCGTTAAAAAAAAGAACACGATTGAATCAAAGTAGCCACCCTTTGCCTTGATGACAGCTTTGCACACACTTGGCATTCTCTCAACCAGCTTCATGAGGTAGTCAACCTGGAATGCATTTCAATTAAAAAAGGTGTGCCTTGTTAAAAGTTAATTTATGGAATTGATTTCCTTCTTAATGCATTTGAGCCAATCAGTTCTGTTGTGACAAGGTAGGGGTGGTATACCGAAGACAGCCCTATTCAGTAAAAGGCCAAGGCCATATTAAGGCAAAAACAGTACAAATAAGCAAAGAGAAATGACAGTCCATTACTTTAAGACATGAAGGTCAGTTAATCCGGAACACTTCAAGAAGTGCAGTCGCAAAAACCATCAAACGCTATGATGAAACTGGCTCTCATGAGGACCGCAACAGGATAGGAAAACCCAGAGTTACCTCTGATGCAACGGATAACTAGAAAGATTGTCTACAGCCCAAGTAATTGTCTCTGGCCCCCTCTCAGTTAGGGGGAGTGATGAGCTCTACAGCAGTCTCACAACTCAATTGCTGGTTGAAAACGGTTCTGACCCTCCCAAAATACAGAATTTGTAGATAAGTGGCCTTCTTTCTGGGACTCACCCACAAACAGGACAAAGCCTGGACTGCTGAGGAGTGACGGACTCCATCCTAGCTGGAGGGGTGTTTGCATCTCATAAGAACATAGACAGGGCTCTAACTCCTCTATTATTATTTGACCCTGCTGGTCATCCATGAACATCTTGGCCATGTTCTGTTATAATCACCACCCAGCACAGCCAGAAGAGGACTGGCCACCCCTCAACCTGGTTCCCCTAGGTTTCTTCCTAGGTGCTGGCCTTCCTAGGGAGTTTTTCCTTGCCACCCTGCTTCTACACCTGCATTGCTTGCTGTTTGGGGTTTTAGGCTGGATATCTGTACAGCACTTTGTGACATCAGCTGATGTAAGAAGGGCTTTAGAAATCAATTTGATTTAGCTCCACAATGAGATTTCCAGCTTAGTGAAGTCTGCCACAAGCACAGTGTAGTCAGCTCAGCTATCCCCATTGAGACAGTGTGTGTCAATTAAAATAAATAAAAGCCTGCGTTTTCATCATGAAATCTATGCAGCCTACTCAACCACTTCTTATAGCTACTGTTTACAGGCCTCCTGGGCCATATACAGCGTTGCTCACTGAGTTCCCATCGGACCTTGTAGTCATGGCAAATATTTTACTTTTTGGTGAATTCAATATTCACATGGAAAAATCCAGACCCACTCCAAAAAAATTTGGGAGCCATCATCAACTCAGTGGATTTTGTCCTACATGTCTCTGGAACTACCTCACTGCCACAGTCATACTCTGGACCTAGTTGTGTCCTGTGGAATAAATATTGTTGATCTTAATGTTTTTCCTCAATCCTGGACTAATCGTACCACCATTTTATGTTTGCAACCAAGTCTGCCCAGATCCCAACCCAGGATCATCAAAAGCCGTGCTACAAATTTTGGGACAACCAAAAGATTCTTTGATGCCCTTCCAGACTCCCCCAATGTATCCAAGGACATCGGAGTACATACATTGTTTTATAATAAATATAGGTTAACCATCTAACTGAGGAACTTAATTTAACCTTGTGTGATACCCTAGATGCAGTCGCACCCCTAAAAACAAAAAACATTTGTCATAAGAAACTAGCTCCCTGGTATACAGAAAATACCCAAGCCCTGAAGCCAGCTTCCAGAAAATTGGAACGGAAATGGGGCTACACCAAACTGGAAGTCTTTTCCTACTAGCTTGGAAAGACAGTACTGTGCAGTATTGAAGAGCCCTCACTGCTGCTACACCAAACTGGAAGTCTTTTCCTACTAGCTTGGAAAGACAGTACTGTGCAGTATTGAAGAGCCCTCACTGCTGCTACACCAAACTGGAAGTCTTTTCCTACTAGCTTGGAAAGACAGTACTGTGAAGTATTGAAGAGCCCTCACTGCTGCTCGATCATCCTATTTTTACAACCTAATTGGGGAGAATAAGAACAATCCAAAATGTATGTTTGATACTGTCACAAAGCTAACTAAAAAGCATTCCCCAAGAAAGGATGGCTTTCACTTCAGCAGTGATAAATTCATGAACTTCTTTGATGAAAAGATCATGATCATTAGAAAGCAAATTACAGACTCCTCTTTAAATCTGCATATTTCTTTAAAGTTCAGTTGTCCTGAGTCTGCACAACACTGACAGGTCCTAGGATAAAGGGAGACACGCAAGTTGTTTAATCCTATATCTCTTGACATATTCATGAAATTAGTAATGGCCTCTAATCCTTCAAGCTGCATACTGGACCCTATTCCAACTAAACTACTGAAAGAGCTGCTTCCTGTGCTTGGCCCTACTATGTTGAACATAATAAATGGCTCTCTATCCACCAGCTGTGTACCAAACTCACTAAAAGTAGCAGTAATAAAGCCTCTTGAAAAATCCAAATCTTGACCAAGATTCTTTTTTTTTAAATGCTGGCCTATATCGAATCTCCCATTCCTCTCAATATGCCTTCCTGAATACAAATAATGTATACAAAACGCTTCAGTCTGGTTTTAGACTCCATCATAGCACTGAGACGTACGAACTTCGTGAGTGCAATTACATTTTAACGGCGTCAGACGAAGGCTCTGCATCTGTCCTCGTGCTCCTAGACCTTAGTGCTGCTTTTGATACCATTGACAAACCCAAATTGGTCTACACAGAAAGGTTCTGACCTGGTTTAGATCTTATCTGTCAGAAAGATAGGGGTTTGTTTCTGAATGGTTTGTCCTCTGACAAATCAACTGTAAATTTCAGTGTTCCTCAAGGTTCCATTTAAGGACTTCTATTGTTTACACTATACATCTCTTGGTGACATCATTCGGAAATAATGTTAACTTTCACTGCTATGTGGACAACACACAGCTGAACATTTCGATGAAACGTGGTGAAGCGTCACAATTGCCTTTCCTCGAAGCCTGTGTTTCAGACATAAGGAAGAGGATGGTGGCATTTTGTCACTTCTAGATTAGACTACTGCAATGCTCTACTCTCTGGCTACCCAGTTAAAGCACAAATAAACATCAGTTAATGCTCAACATGGCTGCTAGAATCCTGACTAGAACAAAAAAAAACATGTGATCACATTATTCCAGTGGTAGCCTCTACACTGGCTTCCTGTTAACTTCTTTGGGACAGGGGGTGGTATTTTGTCATCCGGATGAAAAGCATGCCCAAAGTAGACTACCTACTACTCAGGCGCAGACACTAGGATACGCATATAATTGGTAGATTTTGATTTTCTAAAAATTTTAAAATAATGTCTGAGTATAACAGAACTGAAATGGCAGGCAAAACCCAGAGGACAAATCAACCCCCCCCTCCAAAAAAGTCATCCTACCACTGATTTCAATGGCTGGCACTTTTAATAATAGGGCAAAATCATGCCCGATTGCAGTTCCTAGGCGTTCCACTAGATGTCAAGTCTTTAGAAAGAGTTTCAGGCTGGTTTTTGGAAGAATTAGCCAGAAATTGTAGTTTTTCTAGGTGGCTCCCATTTTGGCTGCAGTGTTTCCAAGTGCATGAATGAGAGCGCATTCTTTGGTATTTTTCTCCGGTAAAGACAAAGATTCTACGTCTTAAATGTTTCTTTGCATATTAGGGTACCTATGGTTTGATTATAAACATTGATTTACTTGTTTGGATAAGTTTATTGGTGACGTTTGGGATTTATTTTGTATACATTTTAGAGGATGGAAACAGAATGGATTATTGACTGAAGCGTGCCAGCTAAACTGAGTTTTAATGGATATAAATTAGTTTATCGTATAAAAGGACCATTTGTGATGTAACGGGGACCTTTTTAAGTGCCAACAGAAGAAGATCTTCAATGGTAAGGCATATAATACATCGCTATTTCTGACTTTCGTGTCGCAACTCCCTGGTTGAAAATGATTTGTTATACATGTGTGTGCTGGGCGCTGTCCTCAGATCATCGCATTGTTTGCTTTCGCAGTAAAGCCTTTTTTAAATCTGACACGGCGGCTGGATTAACAACAAGTTAAGCTTTATTTTGATGTATTACACTTGTGATTTCATGAAAGTTGGAAGTTGTTGAAATGGGACACTAGCGCCAATGATCCGCAAGAAGTTAAGGCTAGGGCTGATTTCAAGGTTGTACTGAACCTACAAAGCATTACATTGGCTTGCTCCTACCCATCTTTCTGATTTGGTCCTGCCGTACATACCTACACGTACGCTACAATCACAAGATACAGGCCTCCTTATTGTCCCTAGAATTTCTTCAATTGAGCTCCATTTTTATGGAATGGTCTGCCTATCCGTGTGAGAGACGTAGACTCGTTCAACCTTTAAGACTCCTCTGTTCAGTAGGTCCTATGATTGAGTATAGTCTAGCCCAGGGGTGTGACGGTGAACAGAAAGGCACTGGAGGTTAGAACCACCCTTGCCGTCTTTGCCTGGCTGGTTTCCCTCTCTTCACTGGGATTCTCTGCCTCTAACCCTAATACGGCACTGAGTCACTGGCGCTCTTCCATGCAGTCCCCCTAGGAGGGGTGCATTACTTGAGTGGGTTGAGTCTCTGCCGAGAACTTCCTGTCAAGCTTGGTGCCCCCCCTCGGGTTCGTGCCGTGGGGGAGATCGTCGTGGGCTATACTCGGCCATGTCTCAGGGTAGTAAGATATTCCTCTAGTGGTGTGGGGGCTGTGCTTTGGCAAAATGGGTGGGTTTATATCCTGCCTGGTTGGCCCTGTCCGGAGTGTGGTATAGTCCTCTCTCAGCCCTAGGACCATGCCTCAGGACTACATGGCCTGATGACGCCTTGCTTTCCCCAGTCCACCTGGTCGTGCTGCTGCTCCAGTTGCAACTGTTCTGTCTGCGGCTATAAAACCCTGACCTGTTCACTGGACGTGCTATCTTGACCCAGATCTGCTGTTTTTAACTCTCTACCGCACCTGCCGTCTCTAACTCTGAACACTCGGCTATGAAAAGTCAACTGACATTTACTACGGAGGTGCTGACCTGTTGCACCCTCTACAACCACTGATTATTATTATTGAACTGCTGGTCATCTATGAACATCTCAACCTGTCACAGCCAGAAGAGGACTGGCCACCTCTCAGAGCCTGGTTCCTTCAGGTTTCTTCCTAGGTTCCTGCCTTTCTAGGAGGTTTTGGGCTTCTACATCTGCATTGTTTGCCATTTGGGGTTTTAGGCTAGGTTTCCATATAGCACTTTGTGACATCGGCTGATGTAAATAGAGCTTTATAAATAAATGTGATTGATTGATAAGTTAGTGTTACCAGCCTCAGAAATTTCAGCCCAAACAACTGCTACAGAGTTCAAGTAACACACATCTCAACTGTTCAGAGGAGATTGCGTGAGTCAGGCCTTCATGGTCGAATTGCTGCAAAGAAACCACTTCTAAAGGACACCATTAAGAAGATGAAACTTGCTTGGGCCAAGAAAAACGAGCAATGGACATTAGACCAGTGGAAATCTGTCCCTTGATCTGATGCGTCCAAATATGCAATTTTTGGTTCCAACCGATGAGTCTTTGTGAGACGCAGAGTAGGTGAACGGATGATCTCCGCATGTGTGGTTCCTCTGTGAAGCATTGAGGTGGTGGTGTGATGGTGCTTTGCTGGTGACACGGTCTGTGATTTATTTAGAATTCAAGGCACACTTAACCAGCATGGCTAACACAGCAATACGCCATCCCATCTGGTTTGCGCTTAGTGGGACTATCATTTGTTTTTCAACAGGACAATAATCCAAAACACACCTCCAGGCTGTGTAAGGGCTATTTGACCAAGAAGAGTAATGGGTGCTGCATCAAATGACCTGGCCTCCACAATCACCCAACCTCAACTCAATTGAGATGGTTTGGACCGCAGAGTAAAGGACAAGCAGCCAACAAGTGCTCTACATGTGTGTGAACTTCTTCAAGACTGTTGGAAAAGCATTCCTCATGAAGCTGGTTGAGAAAATGCAAAGCTGTCAAGGCAAAGGGTGGTTACTTTGAAATATTTTGATTTGTTTAACACTTTTGGTTACTATATGATTCCTTGTGTTATTTCATAGTCGAGGTCTTCACTATTATTCTACAATGTAGAAAATCATTTTAAAAAATAAACCCTTGAATGAGTAGGTGTGTCCAAACTTTTGACTGGTACAGTATGTCAAAGAAAGAAATCTTGAAGCTGCAGGAGCATTGGCCAGGGGATAATAGTACAGCAGTTATCAGCATCAATTCCCTACGACAAATACATCATTTGGTGGGTGCTTATAGTTGTCCTATTTCACACATGTACAAGTGTGTATTCATGTGTGAATTGGAAATGTGCTTTTTGCATATCCTAACTCTTCCTGAGTCACCCGCGGAGAGTGGGGTCACAGCCAGGGTCAAACATCATAAACTGTGATCCTGGAGCAATTAGGGTTAAGTGCCTTGCTCAAGGGCACATAATGTTACCCTTGTCGGCTCTGGGATTCAAACTGGAGCCTAAGTTACCTCAAGCAAGTCTGTATTTCTCCTAGATTGTGTCCGGTGTGGCCCAAAAGCCTCAAACAAAAACCAGAATTTGTTGTACCATAACTACCCATTGAAAGGTTTAACAATTAAGTGTGCCATGAAGACCGTTTTCAACTCTGTGCCACAGGAACATGGCATTCTTCTAGTAAGTGAACTAGTCTATCCCTGCTGGTTAATTAAAAAAGAATTCTAGACTTATTTACTAATAAAGCTCAATAAACTCAAATAGTTGACTATTGAACCATTTAACCAGGGAGCCCACCTATACTCAATATGCCAACTACCAAACCTATGGCCCTCTCTGACAAGGCATCAGCAGCTTCACACAATAACTCACTGTCCAGTGTACTGCCATGCTACCCACCTTCTAATTATGAGATAAGCAACCCCAAACAATTAACAATGTCTCATTAGGCCATCTGACAAAACAAGCCACAATGAGGCACTGTGTTCACTTTCATCCTTTCAAACAAATGACCTTGCAAGTAATTTGCAGGCGGAAGTATTGACAAGTCATGAAGCATGACTTAACATTGCATCTCATCATAAATATCTCAAGAGTATACTGTAACTGATGTTTAGGCCCAATGCTTGCTGGCATTATAGAGCACAAATTAACATCAAACACTCTCCTCCTGCATACACGCAAAGTTGAATGTGTGCGAGTGAGAGAGCAATGTAACAATTGCTATACACAATGTAACACATGGACATTTTAGCTAACTTCGCTAGCTTTCTGCCTTGCAAGTGAAATCAAACAAACACTGTAGCAGTGGGTCGCTGACCGAACATGCCGTTTCTGCAATCATGACTACTTTCGAAATATTCTATGAGGATTTGAGTCACTAAAGAAATCCAAGTCACGAATTGATAACCTATTTATTCAATGCGCCATGTCTAACAACTCCAACTTTTAAGCCGATTGTAGTTAACGTTGCCTAACTAGCAAAAATTATATGCCATCTCATGAATTATTGATGTAACAAGTGCAGTATCCGCTCCTGAGTTGTGCTGCTAACATTGGCACTCTTGCTTTAAGTATTCTCTGCGAGCTATATAGTTGGTATAATTTACTCCACTGAAACTTAACCTAGCAAACCAAAATATAGCTGGGCATATCCTGAAAGACATAAGTTAAATCGACAATTATTAACGTCAGCTAGAGAAACTTGCAGGAGTTTCCAACACAAGGTAATGGGGGCGGGCGCAACCAATGCACAGATGGTTTTACAAATGTATTGTGGATTAGCGACCCCTTGTTTACATAGTTACGGCACGAATGATACACTAGTCAAATTTAGCGAGAAAGCGGTATTTTGTAAATTGTTTGGTAGCACTTGAGAGAACCAAGTAGCTAATTGACAGTCATTGGTTTTATAATTAGCCAGCTAATTTAGCTGAACCGGTATCTCTGCCTGAGAACTCTAACGCCCAGAAAGAAAGCTCTGATTCAAACTCCCATTCACCAGTTCGGCACGCGTTATAGTGTCAAAATACCTTTGTGGATCAGCCAATATGGAGTTTCGCTGAGCAACTACTGGTATCATCATTTACACTCGTTACGGCCGGTAAATAACATCCAAAAAAGGTGTCTTTAACGTTAAACATTATCAAGCAGCCAAGAAAAAAAGGCCTATTCTGCAAGGAACAGTTGGGGATGCTCAAAAAAAAAATATATATATATATATTTATTAACTGCATGGCTTGCTAGCTTACCAGTTAACTAGTTACAAGCGAAAACAATTTTGAAATGTTTGATAACGTTACCACATAGCATTGCTAACTATCTAGCAGGCTACAATCATGCAAGTAGCGTTTTAAAATAACTGATTTGTTTACCTCGCTTTTATCGTTCTACCAATTGTGTGCAAATTAGGTAGCACCATAACGTTACATCAACTTACCTGATGCAGTTCAGATGAAATAAGAAAAGCTTTTACAACGTGGTCTCGTGAAAATGTGCTCTGATAAACCTAAAATTGAAATTCCCAGACCAAAATCTGTCTGAGAAAATCCAACTGTCGATCATACACTAACTCCCCCCCAGTAAAAAAAAAAATACATGTGCCTCTCCAATTTAATTGGCTTGGGCATTTCACAAGTATCAGAGACTGCATTGTGATTGGTTCCTCCACCAGTCTGTAAATGTCGGCGTTTTCTATTGGTGGCCTAAAATTATTTGCATGTTGTGTTGGGGTGGTGAAGTGGCTCCCACTACTGAAAATATATTGTAATTGAAATTATTTTCCATTTACAGTAGCATCCAATGATAATTGGTTGAAATATTGCCTATTGTTTCTTTTGGAAATCAATTTGGAGCATAAACAACACAGGATAATTTTTATCTTAACATACTAAACGTATATTTTTTTAAATAGGCCCAATTTAGTATCAGAGTAACGTGTTCCAAGTTCAACAACAGCAGCATCAGATGACTTACAGTACCAGACAAAAGTCTGGACACACCCACTGATTCAAGGGTTTTTCTTTATTTTTGCTATTTTCTACATTGCGGAATAATAGTTTGGACATCCAAACTATGAAATAACACATATGGAATCATGTAGTAACCAAAAAAGTGTTAAACAAATCATTATTATTTTATTTTATTATTTGAGATTTGAGATTTTTCAAAGTAGCCACCCTTTGCCTTGATGACAGCTTTGTGCGCTCTTGGTTCTCTTAACCAGCTTCATGAGGTAGTCACCTGGAATGCATTTCAATTAACAGGTGTGCCTTGTTAAAAGTTAATGTGTTTTAGCCAATCAGTTGTGTTGTGACAAGGTAGGGTTGGTATACAAAAGATAGCCCTATTTAGTAAAATACCAAGTCCATATTATGACAAGAACAGCTCAAATAAGCAAAGAGAAATGACAGTCCATTATTACATTAAGACATGAAGGTCAGTCAATCCGGAATATTTCGAGAACTTTTAAAGTTTCTTCAATTGCAGTCGCAAAAACTATCAAGCGCTATGATAAAACTGGCTCTCATGAGGACCGCCACAGGAAAGGAAGGCCCAGAGTTACCTCTGAAGCAGAGGATAAGTTCATTAGTTACCAGTCTCAGAAATCAGCAATTAACTGCACCTCAGATTGCAGCCCAAATAACTGCTTCACAGAGTTCAAGTAACAGACACATCTCAACATCAACTGTTTAGAGGAGATTGCGTGAATCAGGTCCTCATGGTCAAATGCTGCAAATAAACCTCTATTAAAGGACACCAATAATAAGAAGAGACTTGCTTGGGCCAAAAAACACGAGCAATGGACTTTAGACAGGTGGAAATCTGTCCTTTGGTCTGATGTGTCTTTGTGAGAGGCAGAGTAGGGAAATGTACGATCTCCACGTGTTTGGTTCCCACCGTGAAGCATGAAAGAGGAGGTGCGATGGTGCTTTGCTGGTGACACTGTCTGTGATTTATTTAGAATTCAAGGCACACTTAACCAGCATGGCTACCACAGCATTCTTCAGCAATACGCCATCCCATCTGGTTTGCGATTAGTGGGACTATCATTTGTTTTTCAACAGGACAATGATCCAAAACATACTTCCAGGCTGTGTAAGGGCTATTTGACCAAGGAGAGTGATGGAGTGCTGCTTCAGATGACCTGGCCTCCACAATCACCCAACTTCAATGCAATTGAGATGGTTTGGGATGAGTTGGACTGCAGAGTGAAGGAAAAGCAGCAAACAAGTGCTCAGCATATGTGGGAACCCCTTCAAGACCGTTGGAAAAGCATTCCTCATGAAGCTGGTTCAGAGAATGCCAAGAGTGTGCAAGGCTGTCATTAAGGCAAAGCGTGGCTATTTGAACAATCTCAAATATAAAATATATTTTGATTTGTTGAACACTTTTTTGGTTACTACATGATTCCGTATGTGTTATTTCATAGTTTTGATGTCTTCTACTATTCTACAATGTAGAAAATAGTACAAATAAAGAAAAACCCTTGAATGAGTAGGTGTGTCCAAACATTTGACTGGTATTGTATATCAACAGCTTTACTTGGCAAAACAAATAAAGAATGGACCACCTTGCTGCAGGCTAGTGCAGCAGCACATACAAAACAATCATTAGCACTTTCGCTTGCCATCAAATATCCATTACGGAGCAGATATTCGGTTGTGGGCACTGAGGATCAATAGATACCATTAAAGTCTAGGAGGTTGAGGGTTCATTATTAATGCATTGATTGCCTCTTATTGTATGTTTGTAGCGAAATGGATCAATGGCCTTGTCTTTGTTTATAACCTTGACATGCTAGTACTTACTGCACAAGGTACATTAAGTTACTTACTAGTACATTGCTACTGTGTTGTACCAAATAACAGGACTGTGCTCTTGAGGTCTAAAGAGACACTCACAACACTGTCATGTGATAGGGTCATATGTCAAAAGGCCTGCATCTTAAACATCAAACCATGATGAAACCAAAACCAACATCGTAATTTCAGCCAACCAAATAATACATAAAATAGACTGAGGAATCACATTTTAAATATGCATTTTTCAGAAGGTTTTGAAAGGTAAATATCAAATAGGATTAAAGCACAAATGTAAAACAAGTCTTTCTTCACACATAAAAGTAAAAGTAACATCCAACTCACCAGTAGAAGATGATCATAATCACAGTTGAGAGGCACATCCACCGATTCATTCCAAGTGATCCACGTGCAAAATAAAAGCAAAGGGAGAATTAGGCCTATAATTAATTTCGTAGTTTCATATGCTTTCAGAGGTTGTGCAACATAAGATCACACCCATATACTGTAGACTTTAAAATGAGAAGTAAGAGAGAAATGATGTACCTCAATAGTGTTTTTCCTGTTTAAACCACAAATAATCAATTACAGATTACAGACATATATCCTAGTTCCAGTTGATTAGCATGATATGTGCTGTGATACTACCAGGGAATAAAACTGTCCTCTGTTACCCCCCCAGGATTGTTGTTTTTAATCAAATCCCAAAACATGGTTACAGATTTACCCCAAGGGATTAGTTAGAAGAATTATCACAATCCACCAACTGGCCCGTAGATATCAAATGCATTTTAAAAAACGAGTGTATTAAAAGATACCCTAGCTGCTTACTCTTTGACGGCAAAGAGGTTGCTCTAGGTTAATAACATCACCAACGGTAGAAGAGCTAGGTCAGGTTCGCCTTCGATGCGGCAAATTCCAGTACATCTAGGTCTCCTTACTGCTGACCAATGAGGAGGGCTAGTGTTAGGGAACAGTGGATTAAGAGGGAGAGAGACAAAGTACTTGGAGCAGTGACTCTCTCTCTGTGTGCACGTAAATCCTATTGATGCTATCTTGGGGCAGAGTCTTGAACACAGCCAGCCTGGTTAAAAAGATGACTTTATAAGGAAGTGTGTTTGACTGATGATTGAGTTGACAGCAACTGCTCTCTTCATAACGTTTTCATGCAATAGCCTCTCTGTAATGTCATAAATGGATTCCATGATGCAGGATGACTTTGCGGTGTACAGGTGCCTGCCAGTGGAGCCAATTGAATGTCTCAAATGCCATGAATTGTAATCCTCCACTTTATAATCTGTTTTATGACTGCACGCGTACATGCCTTTAATGACTGACATTCAGTACATACCACAATCAATTAAACACCTTTGAGATGATTATGTACATTTCAATAATATTTCAGTGTAAGAAGAGGTTTTTTGATTTTTGTGAAACACACACACAGCTACAATTTACATGTAAAACATCTTAAAATGTTGGTTTTATGAATGATAGCTGTTGTATAACATTGCACCCCAATTTTCATTATTCTATTTACTATGAAAAATGAATCAACAAAAAAATCAAACAGAGCCTATGTTCCTGTGGTACACATATCCTGGATGAAGGAACTGTGAGCAAATATAGGCGTTTCAGATTCTCACTCACCTCAGAGATTGTGTACTTAAATTCAGATAAGATGGGGAGATAAGCAGACAGACTCTCCAGGCTTTCACCTCTGTTCGGGTAAAGAACGAGTCGTCAAACTGGTCCTGCTATTACACCTGTTCCCTTTTTGTGATAGCAGGTATCTCCCCCATAATCTGAAACCAAATCCAGTGGTGTAGTCACAAAACACAAACAAAGGCGTTCACGGTAGAGAGAAGAACATACATGAGTCTTTTTTTCAAGGCATTGTTTGTTCCGCAAACAATACAGGTGTTACCTGGGGAGAGGATGGTGAACAAGGAAGAAGTATTGTGGTGTACTTTTAAACGATTGTATGGAAAGGTAACATTAAACTTTTTTAACGTAATATTTCAATACTGTATAAGCTCAATGTTGCATAATGACAAACTGCTGGCTTGTTTAGAGATCTGCCCTTCACTTCAACGTGTGTGACTTCTGTCTTTATTACAGGAGGGTGTATATTAGGTATTGATTTAAAATCAGTCTTTTCCTGCCAGTTATTTAAATACACGAAGAAAGGCGACATAGTTATAAAAACTCTATTCTATCTAGTTTGTGTCTCGTTTGTTCTAGGACTGGGTTGGGGTTGTACACTAGGCCATCTACACAGCATGTGTGCGTTACCATGTCCTGAGTTCTTCTGTTACAAGAATGGGTGTGGCCTAGTCTAATTTAGGTTAACAGGGCATATACTGATACTCTATCACCACCTGCTGCTGGCTATTTGTTTTCAGGAAGTAACAGTGCTCAGGCACAGAAAAGTGATTGACAAAATTTAGTGATAAATTAGTGCTCTGAATTTAGCTGAAGGAAAATTATTATCTTCTAAATACCTTGTCTATACAATATTGTAATCACCTCACACCATTGTCATTTAGCTATTGTATCAGTTAACAGAAACACTGTGTTTCAGTAACAGTGTCAAAGCACAGTGAAGGTTAACACTTGATCATGAATCAGTTCCATTCAATTACACATCAGAGTCATTGGATGAAGGCATCTTTTGTACAAGGTTTTTGTTCAGATCCCTGCTGCTCGGTCTGAACATTAACACGCATCTCTTGCAGTACGGATTTGCACGCTTAAGGTCCTAATCTTTCATATCAGAGAGAAATAATTTCCAAAAAACGAAACGTTAAATTGACACACACCTTTATAGGGTTACTGTTCCCACGAGGCCATATCGCCATGTTACAGTATGTGTTTACAGAAGACAGAAGGACCACCTGTTATTCCATGCCCCCTGAAAACATGTAATGTATGTAATGGACGAAGGCTGCCAAAAAACATGTCAATGAAAAAAAACTCTCCGGTTAAAAATTGATAAAAACCAGTTAAAACTACTGTTATTTTTCTTTATATATATATATATATACTATATTGCTCAAAAAAATAAAGGGAACTCTTAAACAACACAATGTAACTCCAAGTCAATCATACTTCTGTGAAATCAAACTGTCCACTTAGGAAGCAACACTGATTGACAATAAATTTCACATGCTGTTGTGCAAATGGAATAGACAACAGGTGGGAATTATAGGCAATTAGCAAGACACCCCCAATATAGGAGTGGTTCTGCAGGTGGGGACCACAGACCACTTCTCAGTTCCTATGCTTCCTGGCTGATGTTTTGGTCACTTTTGAATGCTGGCTGTGCTTTCACTCTAGTGGTAGCATGAGACGGAGTCTACAACCCACACAAGTGGCTCAGGTAGTGCAGCTCATCCAGGATGGGACATCAATGCGAGCTGTGGCAAGAAGGTTTGCTGTGTCTGTCAGCGTAGTGGCCAGAGCATGGAGGCGCTACCAGGAGACAGGCCAGTACATCAGGAGACGTGGAGGAGGCCGTAGGAGGGCAACAACCCAGCAGCAGGACCGCTACCTCCGCCTTTGTGCAAGGAGGAGCAGGAGGAGCACTGCCAGAGCCCTGCAAAATTACCTCCAGCAGGCCACAAATATGCATGTGTCTGCTCAAACGGTCAGAAACAGACTCCATTAGGGTGGTATGAGTGCCCGACGTCCACAGGTGAGAGCCCAACACCGTGCAGGACGTTTGGCATTTGCCAGAGAACACCAAGATTGGCAAATCCGCCACTGGCGCCCTGTGCTCTTCACAGATGAAAGCAGGTTCACACTGAGCACGTGACAGAGTCTGGAGACGCCGTGGAGAACGTTCTGCTGCCTGCAACATCCTCCAGCATGACCGGTTTGGCGGTGGGTCAGTCATGGTGTGGGGTGGCATTTCTTTGGGGGGCCGCACAGCTCTCCATGTGCTCGCCAGAGGTAGCCTGACTGCCATTAGGTACAGAGATGAGATCCTCAGACCCCTTGTGAGACCATATGCTGGTGCGGTTGGCCCTGGGTTCCTCCTAATGCAAGACAATGCTAGACCTCATGTGGCTGGAGTGTGTCAGCAGTTCCTGCAAGAGGAAGGCATTGATGCTATGGACTAGCCCGCCCGTTCCCCAGACCTGTATCCAATTGAGCACATCTGGGACATCATGTCTCGCTCCATCCACCAACGCCATGTTGCACCACAGACTGTTCAGGAGTTGGCGGATGCTTTAGTCCAGGTCTGGGAGGAGAGCCCTCAGGAGACCATCCGCCACCCCATCAGGAGCATGCCCAGGTGTTGTAGGGAGGTCATACATGCATGTGGAGGCCACACACACTACTGAGCCTCATTTTGACTTGTTTTAAGGACAATACATCAAAGTTGGATCAGCCTGTAGTGTGGTTTTCCACTTTAATTTTGAGTGGGACTCCAAATCCAGACCTCCATGGGTTGATAAATTTGATTTCCATTGATAATTTGTGTGATTATGTTGTCAGCACATTCAACTATGTAAAGAAAAAATATTTAAGAAGAATATTTCATTCATTCAGATCTAGGATGTGTTATTTTAGTGTTCCCTTAATTTTTTTGAGCAGTGTATATATACAGTGCCTTGCGAAAGTATTCGGCCTCCTTGAACTTTGCGACCTTTTGCCACATTTCAGGCTTCAAACATAAAGATATAAAACTGTATTTTTTTGTGAAGAATCAACAACAAGTGGGACACAATCATGAAGTGGAACATTTATTGGATATTTCAAACTTTTTTAACAAATCAAAAACTGAAAAATTGGGTGTGCAAAATTATTCAGCCCCCTTAAGTTAATACTTTGTAGCGCCACCTTTTGCTGCGATTACAGCTGTAAGTCGCTTGGGGTATGTCTCTATCAGTTTTGCACATCGAGAGACTGAATTTTTTTCCCATTCCTCCTTGCAAAACAGCTCGAGCTCAGTGAGGTTGGATGGAGAGCATTTGTGAACAGCAGTTTTCAGTTCTTTCCACAGATTCTCGATTGGATTCAGGTCTGGACTTTGACTTGGCCATTCTAACACCTGGATATGTTTATTTTTTAACCATTCCATTGTAGATTTTGCTTTATGTTTTGGATCATTGTCTTGTTGGAAGACAAATCTCCGTCCCAGTCTCAGGTCTTTTGCAGACTCCATCAGGTTTTGTTCCAGAATGGTCCTGTATCTGGCTCCACCCATCTTCCCATCAATTTTAACCATCTTCCCTGTCCCTGCTGAAGAAAAGCAGGCCCAAACCATGATGCTGCCACCACCATGTTTGACAGTGGGGATGGTGTGTTCAGGGTGATGCGCTGTGTTGCTTTTACGCCAAACATAACGTTTTGCATTGTTGCCAAAAAGTTCAATCTTGGTTTCATCTGACCAGAGCACCTTCTTCCACATGTTTGGTGTGTCTCCCAGGTGGCTTGTGGCAAACTTTAAACTACACTTTTTATGGATATCTTTAAGAAATGGCTTTCTTCTTGCCACTCTTCCATAAAGGCCAGATTTGTGCAATATACGACTGATTGTTGTCCTATGGACAGAGTCTCCCACCTCAGCTGTAGATCTCTGCAGTTCATCCAGAGTGATCATGGGCCTCTTGGCTGCATCTCTGATCAGTCTTCTCCTTGTATGAGCTGAAAGTTTAGAGGGACGGCCAGGTCTTGGTAGATTTGCAGTAGTCTGATACTCCTTCCATTTCAATATTATCGCTTGCACAGTGCTCCTTGGGATGTTTAAAGCTTGGGAAATCTTTTTGTATCCAAATCCGGCTTTAAACTTCTTCACAACAGTATCTCGGACCTGCCTGGTGTGTTCCTTGTTCTTCATGATGCTCTCTGCGCTTTTAATGGACCTCTGAGACTATCACAGTGCAGGTGCATTTATACGGAGACTTGATTACACACAGGTGGATTGTATTTATCATCATTAGTCATTTAGGTCAACATTGGGTCATTCAGAGATCCTCACTGAACTTCTGGAGAGGGTTTGCTGCACTGAAAGTAAAGGGGCTGAATAATTTTGCACGCCCAATTTTTCAGTTTTTGATTTGTTAAAAAAGTTTGAAATATCCAATAAATGTCGTTCCACTTCATGATTGTGTCCCACTTGTTGATTCTTCAGGAAAAAATACAGTTTTATATCTTTATGTTTGAAGCCTGAAATGTGGCAAAAGGTCGCAAAGTTCAAGGGGGCCGAATACTTTCGCAAGGCACTGTATATACACACACACATATACACACACACACACATACATACATACATACATACACACATACAGTTTATATACACACACACTGCTGACAACAGGAGTGCTGTTTTGAAGCAACTGCACTCCCTCGCCGTTGTAAAAAAAAGTTATAGAAATGCATTTACTAATGTCTACATTTGTTTTTGCCATGTTCATTCTATTACAGACACCTTAATGCTTACTTTTAAATTATATAATGTGAGCTAAATATACTAATTTAAATTTAAAAAATATAGAGAAAAACATTTTCATTAAGGTAGACTTTTTTGAAAGTACTAATGTTACTGTCCTCACTACAACAACAGAAATACTTGAAAACATGTAATTTTGTCCTTGAAACATTTAAATGAAATACTGTAGAATTCCATTCATTCCTATGGAGGACTGGTTTTCTGAGGATTGCCAATGTGGCCTACCGTTGGCTTCAAAGCCAATACATAGCATTAGTAATCCAGGGTTTCTATAAATCTTTGTTTAAAACTGTACATTTTGCATTTGTGAAATTATTTTGGTGTGATATGAAAGTTGTGGGCTTTATATTTCTAGAACCGTATTGCAATTGAGAATCGATTCACATTTAGTTTGAGTATTTGCCTGCCAGAGCCAGTCTACGTATGAAAATAACATACGGTAGCTAAGGTACTTTAATAAGCAGTAACAGTAAGGTTAGGCTCCATACAAGTATTGGGCTAAGTGAAGGTTACTAATCAACATCACTACATCTGTATTTGAAAATGTTATATATTCTGAAGAGTGAACTATGGACACTCTTACTGAGAGTTGTGGCTGCTTTGAGTGATGTATTGTTGTCTCTAGCTTATTGTCCTTTGTGCTTTTGTCTGTGCCCAATAATGTTTGTTCCCTGTTTTGTGCTGCTGCCATGTTGTGTTGCTACCATGTTGTTGTCATGTTGTGTTTCTACTATGCTATGTCGTCATCTTAGGTCGCTCTTTATGTAGAGTTGTCTCTCTTGTCATGTGTGTTTTGTCCTATATTTGTTATTATTTATTTATATATTTTTTTATCCAGCCCCCGTCCCCGACAAAGGCTTTTTGCCAGACCATCATTGTAAATAAGAATTTGTTCTAAGTGACTTGCCTAGTTAAATAAAGGTCAAATAAAAAAGCTAGCTAATTTAATTCCGTTTACAGTTCCGTTTACAGACAAACAAATATAAAAGGTAACACGTTGCCTTGATTGTCAAAAACTGGTTCTAGCGTTTTTTTGTCATAAGCGTATGTAATTTGATCATTTTGAGTATCCGTAGTCTTGTGTTTACATGTGTAGTGAGTTATGTTAGTTAGGAGTAAGCACACATTTTGCAGGTTTGCTGCAAAAAGTACCATTTAACTTTATGCTGAAAACAAATGCTGGACTTTTTGTTTTTAATTCTCTACCAAGCTAGCCTTTCAGTTTGCTAGCGACGTTACTAGCTAACTTGAATTAGACGTGTTTTAACAGATGACAGGAGCTAGTTAGCTAAAGGTAGCTAGCTAGCTAGTAATAAAAGACTGAATGATATGGCCTGGTCACTCGTGAGTTAACTATCTTTACTCCAAATGCTATGTAGCTAGCTAACGTTAGCTGGTTAGTCTCATTTAGGTTGTCCTGCTCAGACTTCACTTCTTAAATATATTAGAGGGATTTGCCTGCTTCACAGAAATCTTGCAGTCCGAGAACATCAATGTGCAAACTGCACGAAGCCCCACGCTAAATTTGACAAAGGAAGCTTATCAAAACGGTTTCTACTTTTCTGTATTTACCTCAAGGTCAGGTAACTTCTTTGGAATGCAGTCGGTCACTGAGACTGATTATGCTCGAGACGAGTAGCAAGGAACATGACAACGAACTCTTGCTGTCACCTGCACATGATCCATCGACTGATATAGTTGCTGCTGAGGAAAGTCAATTGCATTGCAATGTGAAGGAGTTCATCGCCCCTGGTAAGACATATATATAACCTATTATCATCACAGAAATGCGCTAAATGAGTGGAACCTGGCTTATTTGATTCCAAAGTTTGAGGGTGGGGCGTGACAGCTTTTCATTGACTCTGTGTAAAACGTCTTCCACATTGTAATTTGGAACAGCGATTGAGGAAGTCGACAAAACCATTCCATTGTTTCTGCAACTACATCCCCCTAACAAGCAATGTTTACAATGTATTCTACCCTCTTGTGGCTTTGAGACTCTATTGACTCTTGTCAAGGAGGGAAATTTAAGTAGTCCAACCTCAATTGAAAATTGAAATACTTAACTTCACTAGCTACTTGCTGTTTATTATCTATGCATAGTCACTTTACCCCTACCTAATATACAAATTGCCTCGACTAACCTGCACCCTGCATATTGATTCGGTACTGGTACCCCCTTTATATAGCCTCATTATTGTTACTTTTTTGTTGTAAATATTTTCTTAACTGCGTTGTTGGTTAAGGGCTTGTAAGTAAGCATTTCACGGTAAGGTGAAACACCTGTTGTATTCTGCCCATGTGACAAATTTAAAATGAGATTTGAAAAAGATAACTATTATTAGAGAATTGTGAGAACATTCTCTTCTCACTGTAACATCAAAGGTTAAGTGCATTCCATAGTCATTGGATGACATGCTGCACAAACAGATAGAACCCCCTTATTTTATTTTTTAATCGAAGTACATTATATTGTTATGTACTGTCTTGATGGTGGCCAGTTCCATGGCTTAATATCAGAAGTTCTAGGATCATCGCTCTCACACTGCATCACAAGAAACTGTTTGCATTCTTGTTGTTGTCAAAGCACCACAATGGATGGGGTGGAGTCACCACAGCAGGTTGGTGGCACCTTAATTGGGAAGAATGGGCTCGTGTTAATGACTGGAGTGGAATGGTATCAAACACATGGTTTCCAGATGTTTGAATCCATTTACTCCGTACTGGACATTATTATGAGCCGTTCTCCCCTCCGCATCCTCCTGTGAGTCACACACATAATCCATTCAGTCAGACCATACATTTTTACTATGAGCAGTTTTTTTGTTGTTGCTCAACTACTTTCAAGGAATAGCTTGTGTTCACTAGCTTCAAATATTCATTACATTCATCCAGAGTCTTGACGCTCTTTTGTTGGAAATTATGTCTGCGATATTAGGAGGATCCATCTTAGCCATTTGCATGCTGTCATCATCTCCCCCTTCTTCCTCAGAAAATGAAATAGTGAAGAGGATCAAGAAGAGACCCCAAAAGCCACGTGGAAGGAAACAGATGTCCAAGTCATCCGAATGCTCTGACAATCTCATGTCAGAACTTCCATTCGCAGCTACAGCAATATGGAACAACCTTGGCTGTAAACAGTTTATGCCATTTTATTTATGCATTTATATCTAGGTGAACTTAAATTAACATCTCCAGACTAATATAACATGGTTGTAACATACCTTTTTATAGAGAGGATGAGTTCAGTAGTTACCATGACAGGGCTCTATGGTGGTGGCACCAACTCTGTAAGCCTATAATGACTGGTTATTTGTAGTAGTTGCCAATTGATGCAAGGACCTTCCTTGTACCGCAGCTGCCCTTGAATTCAAATTTCCTCCAACTGCCTAGTGGCGATAAATAATGCATTGTTCACTTGACTGGAAGTTTGTTTTACAGGAGGGCAGTCAAATCCAACTACAGAATAGCAGAATCAGACATTTGTCTCCTGTAAAACACTAATCATTGTGCTACATTTCCCCTAGTTACCAAGCCAGAGGCCAATTTGAAGAAGAGGCGAAAGAGAGGTAGGTGGGTGTTTGGTTAGAGAGTGAGGAGGATGCAGAGAGACAGAAAACACAAGGCCCAAACTACTTTGTTTCAATACCCATCACAAATCGTAAAGTACAATTTTATGAATTTGTTTTTTTGTTTGTTGAAAAGTAAATGTTATATTTTTATTTTGCGGTATTTCTTAAAAGTTTCTCCACATGAGCTCACTGATAATTGGAATAAATTACTGCTTGTTTCACTTTAAATGTGATCACAAGGCAACTGCTGGAACTGGATGGCCAGAGAGTGAATGGCATGCTCTACTTGTGCAGATCAGTGCAGGCCCTGGTGATGCAGAGGGACTCCAGACTCACTCGGGCTCTGGTGCCTGTAGCCAGTCTCCACATCACGCTGCTGGTGACCCACTTGGCCAGTCGAGAGGAAGTAAACTTGTGAGTATCTGCAGCTGATCTCACTTATTTCAACCAAACAGCCACCCTCTGTTTATAGATGGCAGAAGCTATATTCTGTCTGTTTCTTTATCCTACACATTTGCAGAGAGAATACTGATTTAAAATATAATTTGTCCATAGGTGAAAATATTCAGTGCAGTGTGGTATTTTCTGAAAACATACAGTAAAACACAATGTAGGTAACCACTTCCACTTTCTTGAACCTCCATAGCCACTAAATATATAGTCCTAGAACTGTATCTCCCTATGACTAACACATGGCTACATGTCTGACTGTACACATTCCAGGAAATGTATATTTGCATCACTAAATACTGCAGGGGTAAATGTATGTATTAGCCTGACTGGACGGTGTGTGACCATGGTGGAAAGAGGATGAAGTAGAGAGAGAGCGAGGGATGGAGGGGATTAATGCTGTGCTCTGCTGACTGCAGGGCAGTGTGTGCAGTGGCCCAGATGAAGGCATCACTGCAGGACCTGCTGCGGGGGCGAGAGCTCATCCTGCCCTTCCACAGCATCGGACACTTCAGGAAGGTGGTGTTTTGTAGAGTTGGCCCAGGGAGAGAACCTTGTCAAACTGGTCCAGATTGCAGGTGGGTGCTACTGCTAGTCAGCTGCTGCTCCCCCACCCAACCTCCCTCTCCTTACTCTCTCGCTTCCCATTTTCCTCCACCTGCTTTCATCCCGTGTGTGGAGTCTTTGCAGTCACTCACCGTGCCTTTCTAGCTGTATATTGATGTGAGTTGGGCTGCCAATTTTAGAATAAATCTGTGTATATGAGCATTGTTTTTAGCCATTTTAAATGATATGCTTTCATAAATGAATATTTAAGCTGCAATATCAATTATTTATACAGCACATTTCAGACATGGAATGCAACGCAATGTGCGTCACGGGGGGGGGGAGAATAATCTAATTAACAATGAAAATAACTTCAATATTTACTACATAAAAGGATAAACTAAAGAATAACAATTAAAAACTGAATGACTAAAAAGCAGCCTAAGGAAAAGCGATGCTAAAAAGGTATGTTTCAGTCCCGCTTTACTCAGTAATTTGTTGGAACACCTTTGGCAGCGATTACAGCCTCGAGTCTTCTTGGGTAAGAAGCTACAAGCTTGGCACACCTTTATATGGGACGTTTCTCACATGCTTCTCTGCAGATCCTTTCAAGCGCTGTCAGGTTGGATGGGGAGCGTTGCTGCACAGCTATTTTCAGGTCTCTCCAGAGATGTTCGATCTGGTTCAAGTCCGGGCTCTGGCTGGGCCACTCAAGGACATTCAGAGACTTGTCCCAAAGCTGTGTGCTTAGGATCATTGTCCTGTTGGAAGGTGATCCTTCGCCCCAGTCTGAGAACCTGCTCCAGAGTGCCCAGGACTTCATCGAGGATCTCTCTGTACTTTACTCTGTTCATCTTTCCCCCGATGCTGACTAGTCTCCCAGTCTCTGCCGCTGAAAACATCCCCACAGCATGATGCTGCCACCACCATGCTTCACCGTAGGGATGGGGCCAGGTTTCCTCCAGATGTGACGCTTGTCATTCAGGCTAAAGTGTTCAATCTTGGTTTCATCAGACCAGAGAATCTTGTTTGTCATGGTCTGAGTCCTTTAGGTGTGTTTTGGCAAGCTCCAAGCGGGCTGCCACTCTACCGTAAAGGCCTGATTGGTGGAGTGCTGCAGAGATTGTGGAAGGTTCTCCCATCTCCACATAGGAACACTGGAGCTCTGTCAGTGACCATCGGGTTCTTGGTCACCTCCCTAGGTAGATAGATGGGCTATGTGCAGTGATCTGTGAGATGCTCTGACAGCTGGTGCTTAAAGCTAGTGAGGGAGATATGAATTCCGAGGTGCATATTGAAGATATTGGACTAACTGTCCATTTTACTTTTCATCAGCCAACAAGATGAGTAGGCCTAACGAACAGCAAAAACACTAGCCTATGTCAGTCTACTATCTCTCATAGTACAAAAGTTGACATTCTGTGCGAGAAATAAATATTCCGAACATAGTCTGGGTCAGTTGTGGGATGCGCCAGATCCCAAATTTAATACCACTAGCATCAACCTTTTTTACGCAATGTATGCATAAGGTCACAACATTTAGCTTAAAATGTTGATGGCCTAATAGTGCATTTCTTCACAAGCCAACTATGCGCTCATTGTAGTAGGCTATAAGCGCAAATGTTCCATTAGCAGAAGTGACCGCAAATGTAATTATGCATGTAATACTTTTATTATAAAGGTGCATTTTTATGGTGACAATGATCTTCCCCAAACTTTGAAACGCGCTCGCTGCTTATGTATGCCAGCTAGGCTTGTCACGAACTGTCTCGTAGCCCGTAATAAAAAGAGAGAAAACGTTGAGATAACAGCATAACAAAATATATTTATTAAACTTAACTATATAATTTACTGTGTGTGTATATAGATGGTGTTGAGAGGTGCCATAACAAATGGACTCAAAGAAGCCCCAAATTGCCACAACTAAAAACAAGTGTGTCTGCGTGAGAGAGTCTCTTCAATGTATGGGGGAAAGGCGTATTTATTTATACCCGGAACACACCTGAGCCCAGGGGTGTCCCATGTTGCTGACGACCCTCCCGGCTCCGCCCACCGACATCCTGTATGAGCAGACAGAGTGGGAGGGTTGTCACAGGCTCAGCACCCCTTGTAAAGCGGATTAAGGTGCTTAATTTTAAGAAGTTATGTTCTCTAGTTGTGATCCAAACCATATCAAGACAATGGGCTAGGCTACATGAGGTGTGCGCGTATGATTCGAAAAAGTAATTAAAAAATATATAAGGCATTGTTTTTTATGCTGGGCGTCATTCACAGGCGACAATATATAATTCACAAGTGGCACACGAGTGATAGGTTAATATTGTCACCCTTCAGACTATTCTTGATTTAATCTTGTTTTTACATATATCATTTAGTATATGTGAAATTTGTTTTGATTTAGAACGGACCATTATCATGCACCTGTATCAAAACTGGGGTAGCGAGAAAAGATAAGTGTCACCTATGCACTTAAATAGCGAATGGAGGAATCTTTCCCGTGGTTAATTTGTGCCAGCCAGGTAGGCTATACTCCTGTTGTAAAGAAAAGCAATGTGCTTAATATTAGGGAAGTTGAGATATAGATTGCTGATGGAATCGTTTATTTTTTATAGAAGCCATCACGTAATTGCATAGCCTATAGATATGTTGCGCAACATGAGCTCATGGGCTCTCATGAAATTTTTGATTACATTTGCATTGATGTCACAGTGATTAGAGGGTTGCGTACCAGGCAGTTAGCACGTTTGGTTGGCTGCTCATGACCATCAGAGCTTGGAGAAGCCTACTTACCGTGACTTAACTGGCGGTCACTTGTCTTCACTTGCTTTCGTGACTGGGAGTAATACGGTCACCACAACAGCCCTAGTCATAGATCAGTTATTGTCATTGAAAGCAAGTCTAAGAAGCGGTAGATCTGTTCAATGGGCACTTTTTCTGCTTCTATGTTTTAGTTTTTGCATCTTTCAGTTTTGTGCACTGGCTGAAAATACAATTATTTGTAGTTATGGAAAATATATTTCACACAATGTTTGTCTACACTATACTTGTTTGTTTTGTCACAAACTGAAATTCGGCTTACTTCCAATTTTAGCAACCACAAAATGGTGGAGCTATTTCTGCATTATAGTGCATCTTAAATGTTTTGCTTTTTTTTCTTGCATAATCAAAATGTGATATCTTTATTATTTTGTACTTTTTAGATATTACAAGATTTTTTTCAATGAGGCTGTGTTTTTTTAGATGGAGAAAGCTTCCCTAAAATAGAGACACTAACAGATTATCAGCTGCTGTCTTTTATTGCCCATTTGTGTTCTTCCACTAACCCCTATACCCCCCGCCCTCTCCTCCTATTGATTATCTCCTTGTCTTACACCACTCTGGCTTAAAGTTGCTCTCTCCCTCGTGGTCCTGAACTACAAATAGATCTGCTGTTGTTTTTCCCATCACCCTCACTCTGTCTCTGGTCATTTGCGCCAGGTCTTGTGAGGAAAACGTTTGAGGAGAAATGCATCTCGTCTGGTGACCGCAAAGCCTTCAAGCCTCACCTTACCTTCATGAAGCTGTCCAAAACTCCTCCTCTACACAGTCAGGTGAGCCTCCTCACTCCTGCTGGAACGATATGCATAGAGAAAACAACACAGCTGTGTGGAGATCTAAGCGCAGCTTCACTATCCCTTCTTACTGGCAACCTTTTCTGCCTTTGAGGGATACCTTATTTGGTTGTGTAGGTAAGATTGTTAGAGAATTCAAAGCCAAGTGTGTGTGTGTTTATTCTGTCTTTCATATCAATTTACGCAATTTACCCTGCAAGACCAAAGTCCTTATGATAATGTCATTGATTATAATAATGTGTAGATTATCATGAAATAAGTGTGATTATGCACATTCAGTGACTTAGGAATGAAAATCAGTAGATGTAATAATACAATATACTTGACAGTTAAGAACAAATTCATATTTACAATGACGGCCAAACTGGCACGACGCTGGGCCAATTGTGCGCCGCCCTATGGGACTCCAATCACGGCTGGATGTGATAGTCTGGATATGCTTTGATAGTGTAAGCCATTTATAAACTTAACAGTATCTTTATACTAAGTCACTGTCCCATGGCAGGAAGAAGGCCCTTTGATCAAATTGTGAACCATGATATTCACTCAGGTTGAGTGAATTTGTAGCAGCGGTCCACTGTGTGACATGTTTACCGTCCTGGCTGAGTGAATGATTGTTATGGCAGTCTATGTACAGTGGTCTGGCAAGGGGAGGAGGGATGAGGAGCATTTGACCTGGAGGGGGGGGGGGTAGTAGGAGGGGAAGATGGACGCTCCCTGCTTTATCGGTTTGTTGGCAGTGGATGACCTATTTCCTGCTGGTGTTATTGTTCCCACCAGACAACAGGCAGCCTAGAGAATACTTTGTTACTGTGTGGGGTCAGGGTGGATGGGTGTGTTCTGAAACATCCATATCTGGTCAGATGTGACATTGTGCACATCCCCATGTCTGTCTGTGTTGTCTCCCAGGGTTTAAAGAAGCTGTACTCTAACTACGCTCGTCACCACTTTGGAAACGAGAGGGTGTTCAGACTGGCCCTCTGCTCAATGGTGAAGAAAAGACCCCAGATGGATTCTACCACCGAGGTCAGTTTCGGTGAGTAGAACCATGAGGCAGACTTGAAACAATTGTAACTGAAAATCTCATCTGTCCGCATTGACATAATTTAGAATTCAAAGAGATGAACGTTTTTTGCTTCATACCTACTGTACCACTTCAATATCACATGAATTATGCACACAACTTTATTTACTCCAAAACTTGGGAGGTAAACTAAACCTGAGGAAAGTCTAAATATCATAATACAGACTAATAGTGAGTACAGTGGGGATTTTCTTACTGGGATTTAATATTTATCCTAGAAAAATGTCCAGAACCAGTTCATATAATGTGATGTAGCAAGGGATGTTATTGTTTTTTTTAGCCTAGATTTTATTTTCAAACTGCCCCTTGATGTTACTGAACGGAATTCTTGCGGGTTGCTTTGTTTTTATTTTGACCAGCAGAGGGAGTTTATCATCTTTTTTTAGGTGATTGTCTGTGAGGGTGGTGCTTTTCCTCTACATCATCTGGTCAACTCTTTACCCAGGGACTAACATTAGGAGGTTTAAGATGCTTGTTGTTCAGACCTGCCTTGATATTCCTCAGAGGTCTGTTCTGACAATCAATAGACACTCATAATCAAGACAGAATTGGTGGGGATTGTGTTTTGTGGCTTTTAGTACTTGTTTTTTGTTTGAATTCCCTGCTTCTTTGAATTTATAAATTATTTGAGGATGATGTTCTTCTCTGGGAACAAGTGTCTTTGTCAGCCGTTCACTTCGTGTTCTATTTTGACTGAGTAAACCACAGAACAGACCTTTTTTCAAATTAGCCTAATTGTTTAAAAACCCAGGAATGTTTATGTTTAGCCTCCAACTTCTGGAGATTTTAGTTTTTGCTCTTAAAGCCACTTAAAACCAAGCTTGGCAAAAGTCAAATGCACCCGCGGTGAGAGAAATAGTCTGTGTGAGATCAGCTAAAGGCTTGGAATTCATTAGCCAGTACACAGAGCTGACGAGGGAAGAAGTGTTGTGGGAACAGGGCAGCCTAATTCATGTGCACTGACTGTCTCCACTGTGCGCTCCTCTGGCTGTGTGTGTCTGCTTTTTAAGACGATCAGGAACAAGTTAATTGTGCTTCAGATTGCTGTCTAACAGCCTGTGAAATTGGTGGTACTTGGAATAGACTTGTTCTGCATATCAAATATGTACCATCCCACTGGGCACAGACGTCAATTCAATGTCTATTCCATGTTGGTTCAACGTCATTTTATTGGAAAGACGTGGATTCAACCAGTGTGTGTGCGCTCAGTGTGATGTATGTAGGGTCGACAACAAAACATTAAAATATGGTTTGGCTATTATGGTTTGGCTATAGCCTAGTTCATCTGTAATTAGTCCACAGAGCTTTTGGTTGGTCTATATGACTAACATGGAAATGTCTAAAAGCATCCAGTTGAGAGCAACATGGCTCCAATAGAAATGCCATATTAATTTGCCTGGTACTCCAGGTTGGTCTGGAAGGACTCCAACTGGATCAGGAAACTGTCAGCGGCGGGCAGGCTATACTTTGGAAGGGTGTTGATTTAGGAGGATGTGTTTGTTATACATGACAGAAATAGAGCTCAGCTCCATGGCTAATTTCTCATTTGAGAACAACCTGTAAACACACACACAATTAAAATATGACTGATATTACGATGAAGATAGAATTGGGATTGGTGTGCACATACACACTGGTGTGAGTTGATTAGTGCATATATAGTATATTATTCTCTTGTCTCCGTCAGCTGTCACTTGGACTCATGAAGGCTCTGGTTGGGTAGCAGTGCCAGCTAGGCAAGCTCTCCAGGACTTTCCCACTAGATGTGTGTAGTTGGCAGGTCGGGGGTCTCTCCCCAGCCCTCTGATCTCTACTAGCTGCTCCCAGGTCCTGTGGGGACTGTGGGCCACTGAGCTGGCCTTGTGAGGGGATGGCCCCACTCCCCTGACTGAGTCAGCTTGGTGTCACAGACAGGACGCAGCACACTGAGGGTTCCCTCTCTCTCACCTCACACAAGCAGCCAGCTGTGAAACCCATGTCAAGGAGCTGACATCACAGTTCTGAAACACTATTGCCGTACTCACCCTCTAAGGTTGGGGCAAGAGGTTAACCCATGTATATGTGAGACTTAGATTTGATAGTGTTACTATGTTGTGAATATGACTCTGTTTTGTGCGAACCGCCAAGGATGCTGCAGGCTGGTTCCTCTCATATTATGGATTATACGCTATTCATTATTCACTCTGCTGTCTGAGAAACTGCTATGTATTGATTAGGAAATAGATTTTAGGGTGGCTGAATGTCATGTTGTTTTTAGTTGAATATGGGTGGGTCGCACTCTCAATTTCAGTTGAAGGATCTACAATCACGCCTGACAAGGCCAATGAAATCGGCCTCTCGCTGGAAGCCCCACCTTCCGGCACTGGCCTAGGTCCTGTGGGGACTGTGGGCCACTGAGCTGGCCTTGTGAGGGGATGGCCCCACTCCCCTGACTGAGTCAGACTGGTGTCACAGACAGGACGCAGCACACTGAGGGTTCCCTCTCTCTCACCTCACACAAGCAGCCAGCTGTGAAACCCATGTCAAGGAGCTGACATCACAGTTCTGAAACACTATTGCCGTACTCACCCTCTAAGGTTGGGGCAAGAGGTTAACCCATGTATATGTGAGACTTAGATTTGATAGTGTTACTATGTTGTGAATATGACTCTGTTTTGTGCGAACCGCCAAGGATGCTGCAGGCTGGTTCCTCTCATATTATGGATTATACGCTATTCATTATTCACTCTGCTGTCTGAGAAACTGCTATGTATTGATTAGGAAATAGATTTTAGGGTGGCTGAATGTCATGTTGTTTTTAGTTGAATATGGGTGGGTCGCACTCTCAATTTCAGTTGAAGGATCTACAATCACGCCTGACAAGGCCAATGAAATCGGCCTCTCGCTGGAAGCCCCACCTTCCACAGGTGATAAGCGTGAGGCTCGGATTAATTCCTTCAACTCAGGAACGATTCACGCCACTAAAACAATTGCAAAACAAGACGGTCTTAGGTTGCACAAACTAAACTGTCCCATAGTGGTAGAGCCTATTCACCCCCTGGATGTTGTGTGCTGACGGTTGTACACTGAAGGTTATCCTTGTTCTAATAAGTTTTCTAATCACAATTAGTTATTCAATTTGCTGGTGCAATGAGTAAGATTGCTACGAAAACGACAGAGACGATGATAGCTAAGCCGGCTCTGGGTCGAGATCATTCTCCCAGTCGTGCGGTTATAGCATTTCTCTGGAAGATACTTACTCGCGATTTACAGAATGTGTAGTTACCAACGCTTCCTGCATCTCGGTCCCAGCCAAGGTCCTGGATGCTGGTACCTCGACTGAGACTGAGATGCAGGAAGCGGAGCTGGGTTGAGTGGTGGGAGCAAATGTCTTGTCTGCCTAGAGTATGTGGTGGCTGCCTGCACCCAACTGGATCCTGTGCGCTCGGTCACCAGTTACGGGAGGCTGGTGGGTACCCCACGCCACCTGTCTGCCTCGGTCTAGCACCGCTTGCCTCTTCCTAGACTTGTTGATGAAGCGATCTGGTCCAAAGTGGAATTTTGAGACCAGGCTAGCTAAACAAGCACTGCATAGCGTGCTATGATGAAGTTTCTGGGGTAGTTATTTTGTTTGGTATACGTAGCGGTAACTCACTTAGTTATTCTAAACGGACCTTTCTGCGGTCAGAGGCTAGCTAGCCTAACTTATGCTAAAAAGCGTTTTGGGTAACGTTGGCTAGCATGCTTAACTTCTGACAAATCACTTACTAGCTTTCCCCTGGTGTTATGTCAACACAATTCATATTTTTAGTTCCTGGAGTTGGAGGGAAGGAAGAAAACAACAGGGTTTGCATGCAGCCCCCGATCACTTGGCTGGGGTAATTCCCGGAGCAAGGGGCCTCCACAAAAAAATACTGCTCCCACGTTTGGCAAATGGGGTACTACATCAGCCATTTCCAGAGCCCCCTGTGCCTTCAAGTTGCCGATCATGCAGGCTATACAGTCTCACGAAATCACAACATATGTTGGACGCTTGGGCGTCCATGTTTAATGCTGCCTCAGTTACTCCGTGTTCCATGTTGTTCACAGGGTTCAAGGGGTATATTAGTCTTCCCAGGGTGAGCGTGACAATTTGGGTCAGTGTTCACAAGGGTGCCCCCCTCCCCATAGGAGGCTTGTTACTGGGATTTAAAAAAAAATATTTCACCTTTTATTTAACCAGGTAGGCCAGTTGAACAACTTTTCATTTACAACTGCGACCTGGCCAAGATAAAGCAAATCAATGTGACAAAAACAGCAACACAGAGTTACGTTGCACATAAACAAATGTACAGTCAATAACACAATAGAAAAATCTATGTTTAGTGTGCGCAAATGTAGAATAGTAGGGAGGTAAGGCAATAAAATGGGCCATAGAGGTGAAAATAATTACATTTTAGCATAGCTGACTCCTGCCTGTAGCTCACTAGTTGTTATGAGCTCTCTAGTGATACAGGCCATGGGCTCTATAGGCGATTTTAATTGTTGGGAGCAGAGTTGAAGGAATGAGCAGGGTTAGACACGACCACCCTATTATCCCAAATGCAGTCTCTGTGCCTCATATGAGCACCCAAATGAGCTAGCTGCCTATCTCCAGCTTAAAGGAAAAGTCCACCAAAAATCTTTTGGTATTTGTTTCACTAGTCCATTATTGACAGCCCGCTTCTCCTTCACCCAAATCCAGACAGCTGATGTTCTGAAAGAGCTAAAAAATCTGGATCCCTACAAACGGGCTAGACAATCTGGACCCTCTTTCTGAAATTATCCGCCGCAATGTCGTCTGCAAATTTTATAATTGAGTTGGATGTGTGCATGGCCACGCAGTCGTGGGTGAGCAGGGAGTACAGGAGAGGGCTGAGCATACACCCTTGTGGGGCCACAGTGTTGAGGATCAGCGATGTGGAGATGTTGTTTCCTACCTGCACCACCTGGGGGCAGCCCGTCAAAGTTCAGGACCCAGTTGCACAGGGTGGGGTTGAGACCCAGGGCCTCCAGCTTGATGAGCTTGGAGGGTATTATGGTGTTGAATGCTAAGCTGTAGTCAATGAACAGCTTTCTTACATGGGTATTCCTTTTGTCCATATGGGATAGGGCAGTGTGTTGGTGATTGCGTAGTCTGAACATGTTGGGGCGGTATGCAAACTGAAGTGGGTCTAGGGCGGCCGGTAAGGTGGAGGTGATATGATCCTTGACTAGTCTCTCAAAGCACTATATGATGACAGAAGTGAGTGCTACAGGGCGGTAGTCATTTAGTTCAGTTATCTGTGCCTTCTTGGGTACAGGAACAATGGTAGCCATCTTGAAGCATGTGGGGACAGCAGACTGGGATAGGGAGAGATTGAATATATCCGTAAACACACCAGCTAGCTGGTCTGTGCATGCTTTGAGGACGTGGCTCCGAATGCGTCTGAGCCTTGCGAGGGTTAACACGTTTAAATGTTTTTCTCACGTTGGCCACGGAGAAGGGGGGTGGGGGTGGTCGCAGTCCTTGTTAGCGGGCTGCGACGGTGGCAATGTATTATCCTCAAAGCGGGCAAAGAAGGTGTTTAGTTTGTCTGGTAGCATGACGTTGGTGTCCCTGGCGTGGCTGGATACCTTTTTGTAGTCCGTGATTTTCTGTAGACCCTGCTGCATACGTCTCGTGTCTGAGCCGTTGAATTGCGACTCCACCATGTCTCTGTACTGGCATTTTGCTTGTTTGATTTCCTTGCGGAGGGAATAACTACACTGTTTATATTCAGACATATTCCCAGACCTCTTTCCATGGTTAAATGCGGTGGATCGTGCTTTCAGTTTTGCGCGAATGCCGCCATACATCAACAGTTTCTGGTTAGGGTAGGTTTTAATAGTCAGTGGGTCCAATATCTCCAATGTACTTCTTTATAAACTCACTCACTGAGTCGGCGTATAGGTCGATGTTGTTCTCAGAGGCTGGCAGGAACATATTCCAGTCCGCATGATCTAAACAATCTTGCGGACCAGTGCTGAAAGGTTCTCGTCACTGGTACATCCGGTTTGAGTTTTTGCCTGAAAGACAGAAGGAGAAAGATTGCGTCGTGGTTGGATTTGACGAACAGAGTGTTGGGGAAGGCTTTGTATGCATCACGGAAGTTAGAGTAGAAGTGGTCGAGGGTGTTGCGCATGCGTGTAGCGCAATCAATATGCTTGAATTTCAGTAGACTTGTTCTCATATTTGCTTTGTTAAAATCCCCAGCGACAATAAATGCAGCCTCAGGATGCATAGTTTCCAGTTTGCATGTACTCCAGTGATGTTCCTTGATGGCCTTCTTTGGTATCTGCTTGAGGGGGAATGTACACAACTGCGACTATATAACTGACGAGAATTCTCTTGTTAGGTAGAATTGCCGGCACTTGATTGTAATTCTAGATTGGGTGAGCAGAAGGCCTTGAGTTCCTTAATGTTATGATTACACAATGAGTCGTTAATCATAAAGCATACACAACCACCAGGCCTTTTCCCAGAGAGGTGTTTATCTCTGTCAGTGCGATGCATGGAGGTGTCTGAACCGATTCCGACAACATATCCCGAGAGAGCCATGTTTCCGTGAAACAGTATGTTACAATCTGACTCTCTGGAAGGCAACCCTTGCTCAAATTTCGTCTACCTTGTTGTCAAGAGACAGGACATTGGCTAGTAGTATACTCGTGCACACCGCTCCTGTCTATGGGGCGTGGCCAGGTGGCCGCTTCGTCTGCCCCTTCTGCGGCTTCGTTATTTTGGATCGCCTACTGGAATTACCTCCGTTGTCCTGGGTGGTGGTCCACACAGAGGTCTCCGCTTCGGGAAAGTCGTATTCCCGGTCGTAATGTCAGTAAGTTGAAGTTGCTCTCATATCAAGTAGTTCTTCCCGGCTGTATGTAATAAGACTTAAGATTTCCTGGGGTAACAATGTAAGAAATTATACATTAAAAAACAATAAAAATAATATTACTGTGTAGTTTCCTAAGAACTCGAAGCGACCATCTCTATCGGTGCCATACCATCCACCTGACAGGTGTGGGAAGCTGACTAAACAGCATGCTCATTACACAGGTGCACCTTTTGCTGGTGACAAAAGGCCACTGTAAAATGTGCAGTTTTGTCAACACAATGCCATGGATGTCTCCAGTTTTGATGGAGCGTGCAATTGGCATGCTGACTGCAGGAATGTCCACCAAAGCTGTTGCCAGATAATTAAATCTTCATTTTTCTGCCATATGCCATTTCCAACGTCGTTTTAGGTCATTTGGCAGTATGTCCAACCTGCCTCAACCGCAGATCACATGTAACCAGCCCAGGACCTCCACATCCGGCTTCTTCACCTGCGGACAGCTGATGAAGCTGTGGGTTTGCACAACCAAAGAATTTCTGCAAAAATTGTCAAACCGTCTCAGGGAAGCTCATATGTTTTACTCTTCGTCCTCACCAGGGTCTTGACCTGACTGCTGTTTGGCGTCGTAACCAACTTCAGTTGTCAAATGCTCACCTTCGATGACCACTGGCACGCTGGAGAACTGTATTCTTCGTGGATGACTCCCGGTTTCAACTGGAAGGGGCAGATTTGGGCGAGCAGTTTGCTGATGTCAATGTTGTGAACAGAGTGCACCATGGTGGCGGTGTGGTTATGGTATGGGCAGGCATAAGCTATGGACAATGAACACAATTGCATTTTATTGATGGCCATTTGAATGCTCAGCGATACCGTGACGAGATCCCAAGGTCCATTGTCCTTCCATTTATCCACCTCCATCACATGTCACAAGGCTATGTATGCAATTCCTGTAAGCTGAAAATATCCCAGTTCTCCCATGGCCTGCCTACTCACCAGACATGTTACCCATTAAGCACATTTGGGATTCTCTGGATCGACATCCACGACAGCGCGTTCCAGTTCCTGCCAATATACAGCAACTTTGCACAGCCATTGAAGAGGAGTGGGACAACATTCCACAGGCCACAATCAATAGCTTGAGCAACTCTATGCGAAGGAGATGTGTTGTGTCGCATGAGGCAAATGGTGGCCCACCAGATACTGTGTTTTTTTTTTTTTTTAAGGTATCTGATCAACAAATGCATATCTGTATTCCCAGTAATGTGAAATCCATAGATTAGGGCCTCAATTTATTTCAATTGACTGTTTTCCTTTTATGAACTCAAACTTAATACTATCTTTGAAATTGTTGCATTTAATTTTTTTCAGTATATTATATGCTATTGATACTATTGATTCCACTACCCACTTTATATATGTAAGTGGTCTATTACTGTCTACTGGATGCTTCCTCTTCTACCTCTTATTTTTTACTTATTAATTTAATGTACTGTATTGTTGAGGGAGCTTGCGCATAAGCATTTTGCTGCACCTTTTACACCTGCTGTAAACTGTGACGAATACATTTGATTTGGTCAGCGGACTAGTGGTAGGTAGTGTGGGTGAATGTGGCGAGAGGAGCGTGCTACTGGTAACATAATTTTTTTTAAATGATTAATTATTATAAGCTGGGTGGTTTGAGCCCTGAATGCTGATAGGCTGAAAGCTGTTGTATACCACTGGTATGACAAAACCATTTTACTCTTGTTATTACGTTGGTAAGAGTTTATAATAGCAATACTGCATTGCTGAGGGAGCTAGCACACAGGGCAAAATGCTTATCTTTTACACCTGCTGTAAACTATGTGACGAATGCATTTGATTTTACATTTCGTCAGCAGACTAGCAGAAGGTAGTGTAGGTGGATTTGGTGAGAGGTGTGCTACTGGTGGGTTCTTGAAAAATAGGGGTAGGGTTGTAGAGAATCGAAAGACCATGAATGTAATAAGAAATCTTAGGTGCTGGCTTAAGGCCAGTAGCAACCACTACAGAATGTCTGATCAGAACAAGGATGAGGCGAACAAGGATAAGGAGTTTAATGGAAGATGTCCACATTCACACACATCTGACCACTCATGGTTCAGTTAACTGAGACTCATGTCCAGTGAGAACTTGAAGTCGACCGATTTAGGATTTTTCAACGTCGATACCATTTATTGGAGGACCAAAATTAGCCGATGATGATTAATCTGCTTTTTTAATATTTTGTAATAATGACAATTACAACAATACTGAATGAACAGTGAACACTTGTATTTTAACTTACTATAATACATGAATAAAATATATTTAGTCTCAAATAAATAATGAAACGATGCTCAATTTGGTTTAAATAATGCAAAAACAGTGTTGAAGAAAGTAAAAGTGCAATATGTGCCATGTAAAAAAAGCAACCGTTTAAGTTCCTTGCTCAGTTCATATGAAAGCTGGTGGTTCAATATTCCCAGTTAGGAAGTTATAGGTTGTAGTTATTATATGAATTATGACGCGTTGACTTTCTCTCTATACCATTTATATTTCATATACCTTTGACTATTGGATGTTCTAATAGGCACTTTAGTATTGCCAGCCTAATCTCGGGAGTTGATAGGCTTGAAGTCATAAACAGCCATTACATTTACATTTAAGTCATTTAGCAGACGCTCTTATCCAGAGCGACTTACAAATTGGTGCATTCACCTTATGACATCCAGTGGAACAGCCACTTTACAATAGTGCATCTAAATCTTTTAAGGGTGAGAAGGATTACTTTATCCTATCCTAGGTATTCCTTAAAGAGGTGGGGTTTCAGGTGTCTCCGGAAGGTGGTGATTGACTCCGCTGTCCTGGCGTCGTGAGGGAGTTTGTTCCACCATTGGGGGGCCAGAGCAGCGAACAGTTTTGACTGGGCTGAGCGGGAACTGTACTTCCTCAGTGGTAGGGAGGCGAGCAGGCCAGAGGTGGATGAACGCAGTGCCCTTGTTTGGGTGTAGGGCCTGATCAGAGCCTGGAGGTATTGAGGTGCCGTTCCCCTCACAGCTCCGTAGGCAAGCACCATGGTCTTGTAGCGGATGCGAGCTTCAACTGGAAGCCAGTGGAGAGAGCGGAGGAGCGGGGTGACGTGAGAGAACTTGGGAAGGTTGAACACCAGACGGGCTGCATTCTGGATGATTTGTAGGGGTTTAATGGCACAGGCAGGGAGCCCAGCCAACAGCGAGTTGCAGTAATCCAGACGGGAGATGACAAGTGCCTGGATTAGGACCTGCGCCGCTTCCTGTGTGAGGCAGGGTCGTACTCTGCGGATGTTGTAGAGCATGAACCTACAGGAATGGGCCACCGCCTTGATGTTAGTTGAGAACGACAGGGTGTTGTCCAGGATCACGCCAAGGTTCTTAGCGCTCTGGGAGGAAGACACAATGGAGTTGTCAACCGTGATGGCGAGATCATGGAACGGGCAGTCCTTCCCCGGGAGGAAGAGCAGCTCCGTCTTGCCGAGGTTCAGCTTGAGGTGGTGATCCGTCATCCACACTGATATGTCTGCCAGACATGCAGAGATGCGATTCGCCACCTGGTCATCGGAAGGGGGAAAGGAGAAGATTAATTGTGTGTCGTCTGCATAGCAATGATAGGAGAGACCATGTGAGGTTATGACAGAGCCAAGTGACTTGGTGTATAGCGAGAATAGGAGAGGGCCTAGAACAGAGCCCTGGGGGACACCAGTGGTGAGAGCACGTGGTGAGGAGACAGATTCTCGCCACGCCACCTGGTAGGAGCGACCTGTCAGGTAGGACGCAATCCAAGCGTGGGCCGCGCCGGAGATGCCCAACTCGGAGAGGGTGGAGAGGAGGATCTGATGGTTCACAGTATCGAAGGCAGCCGATAGGTCTAGAAGGATGAGAGCAGAGGAGAGAGAGTTAGCTTTAGCAGTGCGGAGCGCCTCCGTGATACAGAGAAGAGCAGTCTCAGTTGAATGACTAGTCTTGAAACCTGACTGATTTGGATCAAGAAGGTCATTCTGAGAGAGCTAGCGGGAGAGCTGGCCAAGGACGGCACGTTCAAGAGTTTTGGAGAGAAAAGAAAGAAGGGATACTGGTCTGTAGTTGTTGACATCGGAGGGATCGAGTGTAGGTTTTTTCAGAAGGGGTGCAACTCTCGCTCTCTTGAAGACGGAAGGGACGTAGCCAGCGGTCAGGGATGAGTTGATGAGCGAGGTGAGGTAAGGGAGAAGGTCTCCGGAAATGGTCTGGAGAAGAGAGGAGGGGATAGGGTCAAGCGGGCAGGTTGTTGGGCGGCCGGCCGTCACAAGACGCGAGATTTCATCTGGAGAGAGAGGGGAGAAAGAGGTCAGAGCACAGGGTAGGGCAGTGTGAGCAGAACCAGCGGTGTCGTTTGACTTAGCAAACGAGGATCGGATGTCGTCGACCTTCTTTTCAAAATGGTTGACGAAGTCATCTGCATGCTTGAAGCACAGCGCTAAGAGCTGCTGGCAAACGCAGTAAAGTTTGAATGAATGCTTATGAGCCTGTTGCTGCCTACCACCGCTCAGTCTGACTCCTTTATCAAATCATAGGCTTAATTATAATAGAATAAACACAGAAATATGAGCCTTTGGTCATTAATATGGTCAAATCCAGAAACTATCATTTCAGAAACAAAACGTTTTATTAATTCAGTGAAATACGGAACCGTTCCATATTTTATCGAAGTCTAAATATTGCTGTTACATTGCACAACCTACATTGTTATGTCATAATTATGTAAAATTCATGTTTCTGACTACAAAGCGTGCTGGGGCCATAGACTAACAAACTGAAATCCCGGGAATCAAGGCTGCTGACAGGCTGAACGAGATGTGGTGGTGATTATTTTGTGTGACATTGACAAATAAGACACTAACAAAAGTGGGGGTCCTCTGAATGGGAGACTAAGCTGCCTGATTAGAACTAACCAGAAGGCATGGCTAAAATCAGCTGACTGAAGCTGGCCATTTTTAACAGTCCTAAAGATAGGCTGTTTCCCCCTCTGCTGCAGAACACATCAACTAGGATTTTGTGAGCTGGACATTGCTGTAGCAGGGTGGTGGTGTATTATAACAGTTGTTTTTGTAAATGTAGAAGGATCTCCAGTTAGGGGGATGTAGGAGGATCTCCAGTTAGGGGGATGTAGGAGGATCTCCAGTTAGGGGTGCACATGATCAATTCCTCCAGGCCTCATTGGTAAAAGAGAGCGAATAGCATTTGAGCTGTCCTGCTGAACTATGTCTAGGAAATACAGGATGTTTTCATCGCGTGCAATAGGCCTATTGGACAGTCCTCTTGCTCAAGTTGGAGGCATCATTACATTTCAAATGAGCACTGTGTATGTATTGATATATTGTGGTAATATTGATTAATTGTGCTGCCTAAATCCTTTGCCTGGCATTTCAGACAGATTTGACTATACACTGTAAGTTGATATTTATATAGGCTCAAGTGTGTTTTAATGATAATGGCCTCGACTTTGAGTGGGTGAAAGTGTGTGTGGTATTTAGGCTTGGACAGTTGATAATGTACCTTGGATGTTTGTCTAGCTACTAGAAACATCTATCTTGTGTAGTCAGTAAGCCATGATGGCACAGCGATGAATAACACTAGTCATATTCAAAAAGGTGATAGGAAGGGCCCTGTTATCTTTAGTGTGCATCTGCTTATGTGTGCCTACAGAAAGTATTTAAAACCCTTGACGTATTCTACATTCTGTTGTGTTCTAGCCCAAATTCAAGATAGACATTTGACTAGGTGAAAACCATGTTTTTGCAAATTGATTGAAAAAGAAACACAGAAATATCTCATTTACATAAGTATTCACACCTGAGTCATTACTTTGTAAAATCACCTTTGGTAGTGATTTACAGCTGAGCGTTTTTCTGGGTAAGTCTCTAAGAGATTTCCACACCTGGATTGTGCAATATTTTCCCATTCTTTTCAAAAATTATTCAAACTCTGTCACATTGGTTGTTGATTGCTAGACCACCATTTTCAGGTTTTGCGATTTAGATTTTCAAGCATATTTAAGTCAAAACTAACTTGGCCACTCAGTATCATCACATTATATTGGTCACATCCCCTAACCAGAAACTGGGGATGGATGGCGGCATTCGCACAAAACTGAAAGCGCGAACCACCGCATTTAATAATGGAAAGAGGACATTCACTGTCGTCTTGGTAAGCAACCAGTGTAGATTTGGCCTTGTGTTTTAGGTTGTTGTCCTGCTGAAAGGTGAATTAATCTCCTAGTGGAAAGCAGACTGAACCAGGTTTTCATCTCGGAATTTGCCTATGCTTTGCTCCATTCTGTTTTTTTGGCAGTAGAATGGCCCGTACTGAAGAGCTCAGTGACTTTCAACGTAGCACTGTCATAAGATGCCACTTTTCCAACAAATCAGTTTGTCAAATTTCTGCACTGTTAGAGCTGCCCCGGTCAACTGTAAGTGCTGTTATTGTGAAGTGGAAATGTCTAGGAGTAACAATGGTTCAGCCGCGAAGTGGTAGGCCACACAAGCTCACAGAACGGGACCGCCAAATGCTGAAGCAAAGTCCGCACAAGAACTGTTCGTCAGGAGCTTCATGAAATGGGTTTCCATGGCATAGCACCGTTCACCATTCCCAATGCCAAGCGTCAGATGGAGTGGTGTAAAGCTCGCCACCATTGGACTCTGGAGCACATTTCACCATCTGGCATCAGGACAGAATCTGCATTTCGTGTCTTGCTCAACACCCCAAATGCAAAGCATTTTCTTTGTTGACAGAATTTTATAGAATATCTTTCACTGAAAGGCTTTTGAGTATGTATCTATTGATGTTTTGTATGTACAATTTTAAGACCTGCTTCCATGATTTGGCTTGTCATATCTTTCCAATACGTTTGAAATATACACGGATCAAAAAAATAAAGGGACCACTTAAACAACACAATGTAACTCCAAGTCAATCACACTTCTGTGAAATCAAACTGTCCACTTAGGAAGCAACACTGATTGACAATAAATTTCACATGCTGTTGTGCAAATGGAATAGACAACAGGTGGAAATTATAGGCATTTAGCAAGACACCCCCAATAAAGGAGTGGTTCTGCATGTGGGGACCACAGACCACTTCTCAGTTCCTATGCTTCCTGCCTGATGTTTTGGTCACTTTTGAATGCTGGCGGTGCTTTCACTCTAGTGGTAGCATGAGACTGAGTCTACAACCCACACAAGTGGCTCAGGTAGTGCAGCTCATCCAGGATGGAACATCAATGCGAGCTGTGGCAAGAAAGTTTGCTGTGTCTGTCAGCGTAGTGTCCAGAGCATGGAGAAGATACCAGGAGACAGGCCAGTACATCAGGAGACGTGGAGGAGGCCGTAGGAGGTTAACAACCCAGCAGCAGGACTGCTACCTCTGCCTTTGTGCAAGGAGGACCAGGAGGAGCACTGCCAGAGCCCTGCAAAATTACCTCCAGCAGGCCACAAATGTGCATGTGTCTGCTCAAACGGTCAGAAACAGACTCCATTAGGGTGGTATGAGGGCCCGACATCCACAGGTGGGGGTTGTGCTTACAGCCCAACACCGTGCAGGATGTTTGGCATTTGCCAGAGAACACCAAGATTGGCAAATTGATCATGGTGGATTATATTTTGTATCACTTTTCTAATTTTTAAAGAAATACATTTTTGACATTATACAGTCATCACAACCAAGTAACGTGATATTGAACTTCTGCATGTTACTTTAATAATGAAATGAATCCCTCGTGGTGGGTGCCGGATAGTAGGGGTTTCTGTAAAGAACATTTTATATACCTCAATTGGAATTCCATCAACCTGGTGACTTGCCTATTTTTGAATGATTCAACGGCATAAAGTAGTTCCTCCTCGATCAAATCTTGCTGCTCGTCAGTAAGTTTCGGGTGGGGGTGATTCTATATAAAATCTCTGAGAATGATCAGATTTTAGGGCTGTCTTCCTCTAAGGTGAACAGCTATTTGAAATATTATATATATCATTGGGAGATGACAATGCCATTCTCTCTCATTCGTTTTGATATATTTCTCCTGGCAACATTTCTCTGCTGTAAATGCATGAAATGTTGGGAGCATTTTTCACATGTTCTATCCATGTGGCTCCAAACCTCTCTAGCTCTCTCTGTTTTCCACTGACTAATGGTAATGTTGTAATTCAATCTTTAGAAGAATTGTCCATTTGTTGGTTTAGAGTGATCATTTAATCTGTTAAAAGCTTTTTCCTTGGCCAGAAACCTTTTCTTTCTCTTGATGATTAGTTAACAAGTTGAATCAGGTGTGCTTGTCCATGGCTACAACAAAACGTGTACTTTTGGGGTTACTGGAGGACTGGCGTTGGGAAACTGCCCTAGCTCATCATGAACATCCAGTCATGTGTTTTTGTACCCTGTCATTTTTCTCCTGTTCCATTGAAGCACAGCGATTGGCACATTGTAGCACCACAATGGGATGGGGAGGGTTTAACAGTGTATGTGTGCCCATTTTGGTCTGTGTCCACGAGCGTGTGTGCCTAATTTTGCCTACACGTGTGAGTGAATCTGTGCATTTTAGTGTGTTTTTTTTAGAGTAGAAGCAGCTGTGTGGTTACTGTTGTTGGGAGCTGGAGACTGCTGGCCCTCTCAGCCAGCTGAGGACAAATGCTGCCGTGTATGTGGTCCATCAATGGCCTGTTACAATGCCATCACACATCCTTAACGGCCTGACTCAGGTTTAATCCAGCATCTAGGATTGGCCACAACTCATCACTCAGACAGCTGCTGGTCCTCCATAATAGATTGACTCCAACTAAATCTCTTCCAATCACTGTTTAAGAGTACAGCATAGTCCCATCAATGACAACCACAGTTTGGAGCGACTTAGGCTCCCATATGCCGATCAACAAAGCTTTGGTAAGATGTTCAGCTGCCTCGTCTAACCTCGTCAATACCAGTAGCTCTGTGAACGATAAGAAAATCCCCCTGTATAGATAAGCAGTAACTAGTGGAGGAAAAATGTGAGGTGAGTTGGACCCATGCTGGTTGCGATAACTTCCCCCCTGCTTCCATTTTAGTCATTTAGCAGATGCTCTTATCCAGACCGATTTACAGGAGCAATTAGGGTTAAGTGCCTTGCTCAGAGCACGTCGACATATTTTTCACCTAGTTGGCTCAGGGATTCGAACCAGCAACCTTTTGGTTACTGGCCCAATGCTTTTAACTGCTAGACTACCTGTCACCGCACAACAAGGGCCTCGCCCTACCTGCTCGCTCAGACTCTGCATATGAAACATGCTGTTGTATGGATCTGATGCTGTTTGTTGTGCGATTATTAATTATGTGGACACATCTCTATGATCTACACTGTAAGACTCAGTGGTCTCTGCACTGTCTGAATAAATCTATTCATTTCTCGCACAAAAACAAGTCCCTGATTCATTTAGTATCTGTCAGATTCACGCTGTCCAACATTAAAAGTAATGCTCGGGTGCATTTGACTTTCAATACATGTCGATAGATCTGATTTAATCAAGGCTTTGATCTTTCAAACGCAACTAGACCTGGTAAATCGCCATCAGTGGGACATTCCAGAAATAATAAACACTGGCGTTCCAAGCTAAAATAGCTCTGATGTTATCCGTGTTTAACAACAATAACAGAGCTGTGTCTGAGATCAGCACCGTCATCTAGACTAGGTCCACAGACTGATAGACAGACCATTTTTCCCCCTTAGTAGAGACTTCCAGGCGTCTAGCAGTGCTGACCTCCAGAGAGCAGTTTTATTTCATTATTTTCTAAGCAGGCGTCACCCTGTCATGGCCGTGTGTGTGTGTGTGAGAGATCCAAGCTGGCCTTTGTGTGCCCACCCATCCATCTCGCACTCCTCCACAATCACATATGTTTTTGAATACCAACAGACTAGATTGAATTAGCTGCTAATTAAATCTTGTATGTCGAGGGTTAAGTAGAGGAGAGGCATGTAGTTACCCTGGCGTAGTATTTCACAAATGCTGCCTTCTAGTGGGCCTTGGATGGTGGGTAAGAGGTGGTGACAGTGTTGAGAGGGGTACCTGGGCCAGTGGGGTCAGAGCAGAGATGGCTAATAATGAAGTGGACATCAGAGATAAGTGTTCATTACCTATAGCTAGATCTGTATGTCCTGTCTCTCTGCCTGACATGTCATTTTTCTATTCTTAGTTTTTGCTCGAAAAGCCACTGTCTAAAAGCATTTACAATTGTTCAACTTTTGAATTGTAGAAAAGGATAATTGGATTTTCACTTACAGCATTCTGTTGCACTTTGACATTTTGATCTGTTGGTGTGATTCTTATTTGATCTTTTGGGTCTGTAGGTGAGTTAAATGTGAGTTAGTCGTAGTGCGTCAATTTGTTTTTTAAGCCGATAAATAACAGTCGTCGGCCAAAATGACCAAAAAATAAATCCTGTGGCAAAATGCTTTTTGTTCATTGATTGAAATACCAGTCGATGTAAATACGTTTGACCATCATGCTTATTTGTCTATAGTTTCATTTGCATAATTTAGTGAAATTTAAATTGGGCTTTTGTGTGTTGCTAGTCATGTGTCATATTTATCCAACACAACTATCACACGCCCAGCACACAGAGCCTATTTTGAGAACTTCTCTTGCAGCTCCTCAGCTGGTTGCTGCTGGAATAAAACATGTGCCTCTATTATCCCATTCATTGTGCAACAATTCTAAATGCAGTTGTGTGTAAAACAGTTTTGGTGCACGATTAAAAAGAGGTACTATTTTTATTTCTCAACTGGTAATTTAAGCTCGCCTCCCATTCAACTGCAGGCAACAGGCTATCAGTGTGTCACCCACCACTTTACAATGTCAGCTAAAGGCAGTATGCATTTTGAAAATATACTTAATGGTTTGAATTCTGAATGTTTTATTTCATATTATGAGGCATGTCTTACCTCGCTTCAAAGTAGCCTATAGGCTACATCCTACCACTGAAACGGGAGGCAATTATTTCAAAAAGACTTCATAGCTGGTGCGTGAATGTCGGGATGCTTACGATGTATCCTACTGTACCATTCTGCGTGCCAGTTATGATTTTCAAATGCAAATTTTCGTGGATGAGCTTAATTTCAATAATATAGTTTTGAAATACACGAGTGTACAAAAATTAGGCACAAACACACACAATCCATGTCTCAATTGTCAAAAAAGCTTAAGTCTTTAACCTGTCTCATCCCCTTCATCTACACTGATTGAAGTGGATTTAACAAGTGACATCAATAAGGGATCCCAGTTTTCACCTGGATTCACCTGGTCAGTCTATATCATGGAAAGAGCAGGTCTTCTTAAGGTTTTGTACACTCACTGTATGTAATGGGGAATTGATAAAACATTTCTATTAAAGAGCGAACAATTCACACAGTGAATGCGCAAGAATTGGCAGAAGACAGCTGAGCCATTCTGGAGAGAGACTCGCCTATATCTTCGCCAAACACCCCTTGTCTCAACATTTTCAATTATACTCGAGACCCGCTTTTCACGGACGGCCGCAACTCAATAATCAGCTAGGCCTATTGCCACGCAGGCTTCCTGAATAGACATAGGCCTGCCTAAAAGCTTGCGATTTGAAACAATCAACAGCAATTTTTTAAATGAAGGTATTGATCCTCAATTCCTCTGTGGCTATGTCAGGCTTTCTGGTGAAGTATGTTGAAGTATTTTATTTATTTCTGTATAGACAGGATTCATTATATACACTACCATTCAAAAGTGTGGGGTTACTTAGAAATGTCCCTGTTTTTGAAAAAAACTTTTTTTTGTCAATTTATTGTTGTTATTGTTAATGTTGTAAATGACTAATGTAGCTGGAAACCCGCTGATTTTTGATGGAATATCTACATAGGTGTACAGAGGACCATTCTCAGCAACCATCACTCCTGTGTTCCAATGGCACGTTGTGTTCGCTAATCCAAGTTGATCATTTTAAAAGGCTAATTGATCATTAGAAAACCCTTTTGCATTTATGTTAGCACAGCTGAAAACTGTTGTCTGATTAAAGAAGCAATAAAACTGACCTTCTTTAGACTAGTTGAGTATCTGGAGCATCAGCATTTGTGGGTTCAATTACAGGCTCAGATTAAAATCTCTTATGAACTTGAAAGAGGGGGAGTCTAAAGATGCAACAACTAGGATGGGTTGCTGATATGACTGGAATTGTGCCTTTGGCTCTGGACAACGAAAGAAAGTTGATACGAAAACCAATAGAACAGGAGCGAAATGGCATAGCGGTGGGTCCAATAGGGAAGTACATGGAAATACATTTGCCTAATGTACACTACCGTTCAAAGTTTAGAAATGTCCTTGTCTTTACGGAACTGCTATCAGGTGTGCTGTTTTAGAATAGTGATTTACAGCAAATTGCATTTTGGCAAATGTTTGAAAATGACGTTTTATTGGCTGCTTCATTACAGGAGTTGCGTGTTCTGTTAAGAAGCATTACCATAATCTAAGTATGATTTCTGTTATTCTGAGCACCGTGGGTGGATGCCCTAATGGGTTACTTATCCAATGCATATGGTTCCGGTAAATTTCTCAAATTGCCAGTAAATTAAAATCTTCCCTGTCACGTTGTCCGGACTCTCACACCCCTCCCCTCTCTATCACAGAGCGAACGCAGCATTCAGCCCCTCGTTTACACCCTCATTCACTCACTCCCTCTCAGGCGGTGTGGAAGCTGTGCTGGATTTTACCACTCATCCGTTTGCAACGGAATAGAGCAGGGAGTGATAGAGAGGGGAGGAGAGGATCGGCCATGGGGCAGTTGTGTTGCTTTCCCTTCTCCCGAGCGGAGGAGAAGATCAGTAAGTGTGTGTGTGTCTGTCTTATGGTTTGCATGTGGCTGGGACTCTAAATCAGATCTATAGGAGAAATAAAGGGGCTCATAATTGTAGTGTGTGTGTGTGTGGGTAAGTATGTGATTTTGTGTGGGTGTGTACTTGTATTTGCACTTTAGGTCTCATCTTGGCGTTGCGGAGGAGTTTACAGTCCAACACCGTGCACATGCCATAAATGTGCATGCTCCTGTCTCTGTAACTAGTGTGTAGATGTGGACTTGGGGCTGTCTGTCAAAGTGACAGTTTCTCTTTCTAGAGCTGCTGTGCGCCAACAGCCTCTCCAACAATGGACATTGCAGCACTCTCAGCACTGGCAGCTCCCATGCTGCCAACCAATGAATGTTTCATTTCTCAAGACAGTTTTATGAGTTGGTCCAAAGGTCTGACCAGTCTGGAAAAGTTAGGTTAAATTGGGATGTATTTTTTGATTTGGCAGGATTTTCTGTCTGCATTCTTTCTCTGTCTCAAACTCTATGCAGCCCTTTCTCTCTGAAACACTGCAGTCAGAGAGCTTGCCTTGTTCTGAGAGCCTGTTTGCCCTACTTCTTGCTAGGGGGTGAGGGGGAGTGAGAGAGGGAAAATAGAGGGATGGCGAAGAGAATGAGAGGGGTGAATAGGTTTGTTGTAAGAGGTCAGATGCTTGTTGGGTGATGACTGACGTCGCCATCCCTCGTGAGCACAGCTGGGTGCGAGAAGCGTGTGCTCGTTTCGCCGCTGGCTGGCCGTGTGAATACTGTATTTTCCATGGAAAAAGGGGCTGTCTTTTGTTCCACCAGCACAAACTGAGCCCAGAGCCTCTGACAACCCCGACAGGGCTACATAATGGCTTTGGGATTTTAAAAGGCAGCATGGCGGAGAGGGGTGGGGTGGTGGTAAGAGGGGGGATTGTACCCAGCTAGAGCTGATCGGTATGCCTGTCCTTCACAGTGCAGTTAACAGCCACTGGAGGAGAAAAGATGGGGGAATGACTCAGAACAAAACCACACACACAGAAAATCTGTGCTAGTTGCCTTATTTGGATCTGTGATACAATTCTCATTTCAGTGTGTTCTATGCTGCATCCATATTGTGAGAGAAACCTTGATTGGTTTCTTGCTATGCATTATTGTCCTGCTTGTTGCTGCCTGTCTGCACTCCTCTCTGTCTGTCTTTCTGCTTGCTTTTATGTAGCCACTGTGCCCTGGGAAAGAGGGCACTCCTTTTCTCTCCTGCCATTTGTTCTTTGCTCCGTCTCATACTGGATGTTTTATTATAAAACATTTAAAAATCACCTTTATTTAACCAGGTATGCTAGTTGAGAACAAGTTCTCATTTACAACTGTGACCTGGCCAAGATAGAGAGACATGATTTGCTTTATCACACACACAGCCTTTGCTAACCTCGTTAGGAAAGATTGGAGCTGAGACCCAATGACAACTTTGTCAGGCCACCAGGCCCCCTGTCGCCTCATTTCCATTAGATGACCTGGTGGTTTAGGAGGAACTCTCCTCTCAGGATCTCTCTAATGGAGCTGCCGTTTCATCAGGAAATACCTCCAGACAGGCCCCACTGCACAGCTCCCCCTCCCGGGGATGGAGGAAAGCAACTTACATTTCTGGCATTTCTAATGAAATGTCTGGCCACAAGAGTGGAGGAGAGAGGGCAACAGAGAGACAGACTGAGTGAGTGGTGTTCGATACCTGCATAGTTCAATACTCTCAACCTCATTCTAATGCTATCGCCATGATTACGAAACCTAGGCGAGACTGGGTTTGGGCTTCCATTGTCTCAGTCCAAATGAAAAGGTGAACCACCTCTCTCTCTGATACGCCCTGCTGGCCAGCTCTTAATCTGTCAGCCGTATCGCTCACACTATTGTGGGTGCTGATGGAGCATTTACTGCTCTCATAAGGTTGTGCAGCAGCTAATGGAATAGAGTTTAGCCTCTCCGGCTACTCAATATTATAGCTAGAGTGGAAGAGAAAGTCTAGTCTACGATGTTCAGGTTTGCTGTCAAGTCAACGCAAAGCTGTCTCCTCTAGGTGTGATGTATGCATACCTAGAAATAAAATGACTAGCATAGAGTTCAATGGATGTATGCACAACCTTATATGTATTGTACACTGTGTCTCTGTTCTGAGGACTTCCATGGTTCAAAGTGCACTCTCCTGCCTTGATTGAGTTGTGTTTTTCTTCACACTCCTGACGGTGAGGAACTAACGCTCCACGTGTCACTAATATAACGGCTCTCTCTTTATTCTAATCTTCACACTGTAGGTTAACAAAAAAGGTAATTACTTTGCAGTCTAAAGAAAGCTAATTATTTATCCACCTTTGCTGTAAGTATTTAATTAAATGTCTTTAATTAAATCCCTAAGAGAAAAATAATACTCTTAATCTTTCTTAATCTGACTACTTGATTCTGTAACACAGTGGTCCTCTGAGTACAAGACCATAAAACACCACATAAATCAAATGTGTGAAGTATTATGAGTACTTTTGAAGTACTATTTCAAAATGAGTGTTGACATTTATCAAGCTCAAATCATTCAGCACTGAAATCAAGGTATGCTCTGTCAATCAATCAAAATATGTATGGCCAATCTAAAAACTGAATAGACTAATTGCCACACAAACTCGTCTGTGAGAAATGGAGTCTGATTTGATTTGAGAAGTGCTATTCTGTTGCTAAATGGCTATTGTTTGTCTTGCAGATCTTTTTCAGAGCGGGCCTCGGGCTGCTCGGACAAGTACGTGCCTCTCTGTCTCTGTGGGCTCTCTGAGGCCCAAAGCACCATTTCATTTAATGCACTGTATTCTCCCTGACTCCCTCCCTTGACATGTTATTGTGTTGACTGACTCACCAACACTACTGGAGCAACTGCATGAAAGATTGATAGCAGTGTTTGTCCTGCTTTAGTCTCCGCTAGCTTCTCAGTGTTCTCACTGTAAATACCCAATCCCCTGTCATTCTAATGCACAATCCCAACTCTAATACACTGGCAGACTGTCACTGATACAATAGCTAACAAGAGAACATTACTGCAGGCACTGACTATCTCATGCAGCTATAGCCACAGTGAATTCACAGACCCTTAAAAACAGGTCACTTAATTTCTCAAATGTACTTCCCAGTCTCTGTGAATGTGCTTTGATACTGTATGATCTTACCATCACTACTAACTGATTAACTTTGAGCCTTGAAGAGCTTTTAACCAGGGGGGCTCTTGTTGTGTTGACAGAAGTTGACACTGGGCTGGAATAGAGCAAGTGTAATATAGCCTAGACCTGCTAGGCTGCATGGTGTGAGTAGTAACAGGGTAGTGATGCTAGCTGTTGTGATGTCGTTGGTTCTATAGGTGTCAAGAGGGGTCCGGAGCCTGACGATGAAGAGCTTGTGAGCCTGAGTAAGAGGCTGGTGGAAGACGCCGTGCTGCTGGCCGTGCAGCAGTTCATGGACGAGACTCAACACAACGGGGCCACGTCATCTGACACGGCGCGGCCCTCAGACAACCTCAACACTAACGCTGTCAAAACAACCGACACCAGCACCAGCAGCAAGTGACCACAGCCAATTCCCCCAGGCAGCACTGGACACTAACCAGTCAGGCAGTCAGCCAGCCAGCCAGCCAGCCAACCGGCCCAGGAGCCAATGGGCAGTACTGTTACTGGATCAAGCCCAGTTGAGGTGTTTTACTAGAGAAGGAAGAAAGGTTTTGTGGCAAAACTCTGGATTGAGTGTGGAATCCATATGCAGTTTTATGTGTACTTGATTTTGTGTACCTGATTGTCACCAATGATCAAGGCAGCCTCGCGCCACACAATCCCTCCTGTCATGTCTGTCAGTCCATCTGTCTAGTGTGGACCTTTGTTCATTCTTGATTTATCTGTGACCTGGGAGAAAGAGTTGGCCTTCTGAAGGAAATTTCTGTTCTGATTAATATGCTATGTGAGGTGTGGGTCGTTCCAATGCTCAGAGTGGAGCTGACATGTCACGACACACACTACAGACTGATCTTGGTTAGGTTAGGCTGTACCTCGGCCCTCCAAGGTGCAGTCAGTACATTCACTGTCTTTCTACTAAGCTAAAACAAAACAGCACTACAAAAGGAACTGCAACTCAAAAACCTGAGACAAGGGAAAATGAGCTCATCTATGCAGCTGGACAATATGCTGTGAACTATGTTTACATGATCCTGTCTCATCTGTGCTGTATGTGGCTAAAACTTGAAAAGGTAAATGAAGAGTGGGTCCCATGTGCTACCTGTGGTAAAATATGCATGTTAAAATATGACAACTAGGTTGACCTACCAGCAATGAGGATCATGTTAGGTTCGTGTTTGTTTGTTTGTCCCCTGTAGGAGGGGCTGGTGATGCAGCAGGCCTGGTTAGGAAGGCCCAGTGCACACACAATCATTCTCTGTCTCAGAACCTACAGGACATAAAGGAGCATCTATCCCAGCCGGCTGTCCAAGCTAGCATCCGCCAGGAGATCTCTGGCACCTGACTGACTGAACACTCCCAGCTCCCACCAGCAGTGCGGAGACAGCACCAAGGAACTACAGATACTGTAGTAGGCTAGTGTACTACACACAGTAGATAGATACAGTGCATTCGGAAAGTATTCAGACCCATTGACTTTTTTCCATATTTTGTTACGTTACAGCCTTATTCTAAAATGGATTGAATGTTTTTTCCCTTCATCAATCTACACACATTGGGTATTGTGACAAAGCAAAAACTGTTTTTTTTAAAACTTTTTGCAATTTTATAAAGAATTATATTAACTAAAATATCATATTTACATTAGTATTCAGACCCTTTACTCAGTAATTTGTTGAAGCACCTTTGGCAGTGATAACAGCATCGAGTCTTCTTGGGTATGACGCTACAAGCTTGGCATGCCTGTATTTAGGGAGTTTCTCCCCTTCTCTGCATATCCTCTCAAGCGCTGTCAGGTTGGATGGGGAGTGTCGCTGCACAGCTATTTTCAGGTCTCTCCAGAGATGTTAGCTCGGGTTCAAGTCCGGGCTCTGGCTGGGCCACTCAAGGACATTCAGAGACTTGTCCCGAAGCCACTCCTGCATTGTCTTGGCTGTGTGCTTAGGGTCGTTGTCCTGTTGGAAATAGAACCTTTGCCCCAGTCTGAGGTCCTGAGCGCTCTGAAGCAGGTTTTCATCAACATCAAGGTTTTCATCAACTTTACTCCGTTCATCTTTCCCTTGATCCTGACTAGTCTACCAGTCCCTGCCACTGAAAAACATCCCCACAGCATGATGCTGCCACAACCATGCTTCGCCGTAGGGATGGTGCCATGCTTCCTCCAGACGTGACGCTTGGTATTCAGGTCAGAGTTCAATCTCGGTTTCAGCAGACCAGAGAATGTTATTTCTCATGGTCTGAGAGTCCTTTAGGTGCCTTTTGGCAAACTCCAAGCGGGCTGTTGTGCCTTTTACTGAGTGACTTCCGTCTGGCGACTATTATAAATACCTGATTGGTGGAGTGCTACAGAGATGGTTGTCCTCCTGGAAGGACTATCCCATCTCCACAGAGGAACACTGGAGCTCTGTCAGAGTGACCATCGGGTTCTTGGTCACCTCTCTGACCAAGTCCCTTCTCCCCTGATAAGCTCAGTTTGGTCGGGCGGCCCGCTCTAGGAAGAATTTTGCTGGTTCCAAACTTCTTCCATTTAAGAATGGTCCATCATTCTGTGATGACCACTGTGTTCTGTGATCGGCCACTGTGTTCTTAGGGACCTTCAATGCTGCAGAAATGTTCTGGTACTCACCCAAGATCAATGCCTCGACACAATCCTGTCTCGGAGCTCTACGGACAATTCCTTTGACTTCAGGGCTTGGTTTTTGCTCTGACATGCACTGTTAACTGTGGGACCTTATATAGACAGATGTGTACCTTTCCAAATCATGTCCAATCAATTTAATTTGAATTTAGTTTGATTATTTAAAAAAATAATAATAATATTGATGGAAACAGGATGCACCTGAGCTCAAGTTTGAGTTTCATACTGTAAAAAAAGTATTTGTTTTATATTTAATACATTTGCAAACATTTCTAAACTTGTTTTCGCTTTGTCATTATGGGGTATTCTGTGTAGATTGATGAGAAAATATTAGATTAAATTATTTTAGAATAAGGCTGTAACAAAATGTGGGAAAAGGGAAGGGGTCTGAATACTTTTCTAATGCACTGTACCACAGAACGAACACAACAGGAAGTATACACTTTTCCATTATTCATTTTATATATTTTTTAAAGAAAATGTTTAATTTTGAAATGAGTAGAAAGAAACTAGTTGGGGGGGAAAAAAGCACATTGTGAATTTCAGTTTTTTTTTACTTGCTTTTAGCACTATGCTTTAAATACCACTTCCAAGTGGCTTTAATAAAGACAGAGGCTATTCACTGAGGCTTTCGTTTGATGTTTTTGTTGATCTTTTGCATAATTTCACCAGAACCTTAATATATGCTTTGTCACAGATGTGTCATGGGATGCTACAACATTGTCTGCTTCCTTGCTCATGGTCTCAACAGTCGAGATGTTGTTCTGTATACCAGGTGTGCTGGATGTCAACTGTTTGTGTATCATGTCTAGCCACAATACAAAAATCATGATATGAAGATTGATTTAACAGAGTTTGTTTCCCATGTGGTTTTAGATGATTTGTTTTTATTTAACCAGGACAAGACCCTTGAGGTTAGAAACCACTTTCTCAAGGGGGACCTGGAAACTATGGTGTCTATCTTGGGCGATGGGAAGGTTAAAGGCAAAGAGCTCTCACTCTTAGGTGCAGTGATGGCGAGCCTTGTGTAATGCACACAGTACCCTTATATTCGGATTTCCTCGCAACAGATGGGTCAGTGACTTCTTCTTGTATTTTTAAAGCATCTGCCTCAAGCTGTTTTTCATTTTTTTACTCATATGCTTCTATTTTTGGTCTTCGCCCTCAAAGCTCCCGTTCGCCTCAGCTCTGGATCCATCTGCCAAAGCAGGAGAAAAAGACAAAGGAGTGCACAGCGTGAGTGGATAAGGATTGGCAGGCTGTGGGCTGAAACTATACTTATCATTTTTTGAATCTCTGGTTTTGACCTGCTCCGATCGATACACGCTCCCTGCCAGAGCCACTACACGCTTAAATAAAAAAGGGGCTAGCTAGTACCTAAATGGGTTATTCGGCTGTACCCATAGGGTTTTACCTGGAACCAAAAAAGCTTCTACTTGGAACCAAAAACAGTTATCCTATGGGGACAGCCGAAGAACCCTTTTTTTAAGAGTGCAGCCTTCTCTTCAGACCAGTCTTTATCATCATAAACTCCCCTCTACTCAATAGCTCTCAGTATGATATGACCACTGCATTGAAGCCATTGGGTTGTTCTTGAATTGTGGAGGTATTTTCATCCCTTGGCTTTGTAATCATAAAAATGTAAAGACAATTACACATCATACATGTTTTTGTTTATATTTTACGCTGTTTATCAATGATAACATAAGTCCTTTATACTGCAAAACTATGTTAATGCAAAGTGTCTTGTGTAGAGTTGTTGTGAAATGTTTTGGGGATTTAGAGACATCTATTATTTAGAATTCTAGAAAGTGAACGAAAGTATTTCATATATTGTATAGATCAATAAAAACAAAAGGCTATTAAAATACCTATTTTCGGCTAGTATAATTAATGTCTGTCCCTCAGTTTTATGTAATTGGTGTTACCATCTTGAAAATCACAATTCTCTCCAGTGGAAAACTGTATCAGGGGAGGGGTCTATATTAAAGAAAATTGTTAGCTAATCACACCCTTTTAATGGCATAGTTTCCATTGATAATTGTGTCTAAAACCAAAATGTCACTTGGTTTTAATTTAAATGAAGGGAAATAACATTTTAAGTGATCTGATTAATAATTTTGTGCAAAGGATTTTTAAAGGATTAATCACCTTAGATTTGACCATCTGTGGGCTCCATTTAAGAAAATCCTCAACTTAAAATGTCTCGTGTTACTACTGATACTAGTGACACAATGTTAAAAAAAAAAGTAATTAAGTGGAACTGACAGTATTTGAACTACTTTGCAGATATGAAACAGATAATCATATCAGTCAAAAATATAAAATTCCCAGTTTATGCTACAAAACCAACTTCATAAGAGGTTTTAAAAATAGGTATTGTTTTCCTCAACATTCCATGATGTACACTAAGGCATTGTTGGCAGAATAGATTGATTCAGTTCAATGCATAATTCATATAATTCACCAATGTGTTTCTTGGTAGTCCCCAAAACAATATTGCTATCAGCTTGTAAATCACAGCTGCCCTGGTACATTGTTTGCTGCCTACATTCAGGATGCATGGTTTCAGTTTGAATGGCTCAATATTTTGTATCACGTTTGAAAGTAAGACCCAGGTGCAGACAGTGTCTAAGTAACAGAAGTTTATTAAATCGAACACGGGCAGGCAAAGGAACAGGACGGCAGGTAGGATCAAGTCAGGCAGAGATCGGTAATCCGGAGTAGTGGGGCAAAGGTACAGGGTGGCAGACAGGGTCAAGGCAGGCAGAAAGGTAAAAAACGGGAGAAACTAGAAACAGGAACTATAGACAAGACAGGGGCAAGGGGGAAACCACTGGTAGGTTTGATGAACAAAACAAACTGGCAACAGACAAACAGAGAACACGGGTATAAATACACAGGGGAAGATGGGGCGACACCTGGAGGGGGTGGAGACGAGCACAAAGACAGGTGAAACAGATCAGGGCGTGACAATTTTGGACCAAAACGGACAAATGTAACTAAGGCTGGGAATGACAATACAATCAAACTAGCAAGGGCAATGATCACAAGTCAGCCATAACATGGCTAATAGGCTAGCGTATCTATTTATGTAGCAAGCTAAAGAAAACGCAGCCTGACATTAGCTGCTAGGAGGATGTCATGTCATTGAAGGAGTGGGTGAATGACTTTTCCCCCTCATCAATTTTCCTTGGTTATACACAGCTCGAGATGCAGGTGTCATTTGGTTAGCTAGTAAGAACTTGAATGACTATTAGCATATAGCAGCATATAGTTTATAGTAGCATATAGTATATCTTGCATTTGAAAATTCACTTTAAAAATATATATATATTTCCCCTTTATTTAACCAGGTAAGCTAGTTGAGGACAAGTTCTCATTTACAACTGCGACCTGGCCAAGATAAAGCAAAGCAGTGCAACACTAACAACACAGAGTTACACATGGAATAATCAAATGGAGCAAAATAAATAACAGTATGAGGATGGGGTGGTTGGATGGGCTATTTACAGATGAGCTATGTACAGGTGCAGTGATCTGTGAGCTGCTCTGACAGCTGGTGCTTAAAGCTAGTGAGGGAGATATGAGTCTCCAGCTTCAGTGATTTTTGCAGTTTGTTCCAGTCATTGGCAGCAGAGAACTGGATGGAAAGGCGGCCGAAGGAGGAATTCATTTTGGCTATCTCTTCCAATTTCAGAGAAGTCTCATCTGAGTGTGCCAAAGCACAGAATAACTGATGAATTTACGAACGCTCAATATCCACTGAATATGACCGGTGTCAGTAAACGTAGGCAAGAAAGTAATAGTTAGTCAGGAATGCTCTAGATAACATGTAAACAGCCTAACCAGCTCTGTATTTGTGTCTGGAAGTAGCTAGCTAGCAAGCTTGACAACTTTAGCCAGTTAGGTTTGGGTGCTTGGTTGGGACAAGCTGCAGAAGGACGAGTAGGCTACAATTCCCCATCGTTTATCGGTGCAATTTTGGCGACCAACCAGCTGAAAAGGTTTGAGAGGGTTTATCTAATGTTCCTCCATAAGATGTCTCTCTGGTTAGCCTTAGTTGTTGATCTTGTTGTTGTTGATGTGCATAACTGAGGGAAAGAGCCAACATTTTCATGGTTGTTGGATCAATTGGACTTTAACGTTCCCAAATGTAAGAGGACTCCCAAGTGGTATTGACATATTTACAGAAATCTATTCAGGTGTATTTTGTGCGTTCTAATGATCTAAAGTCGCACCGTTGCAACTGCCTGTAAACGCACAGTCCGGTTCAAAGTGAATGATGTCAGGCCCATGTGCAAATGGCTTGTTTGCATATAGCTCTGATTGGCTATGGTGCACCGGTCTGCGTAAACTGGACCTGGACGAGACAGATGTTTTATTAGGTTTTATTTACTGCAGTGTATCCAAAAGCACAGCCGCGTTCACACTCTATTGCTATATAATTTTCACAAATGCCTTTAGTATACAGTACGTAACAAACATTCTAAAAATGTATGAAAATGTGAAAATGACCATATCTAAGTGTCAAATGTTTTAAAAGATGTCATATTCTTCCTAGGGGTGTATATGAACAGATTTTAATTAGATAAAATGCTGTCATTCCCACTTTAAGCTGTCATATTAGTTCAAGAACGACCCCACTGTCTGTCAATCATAACAGTCACACACACACAAGTTAAATGTGTCATGTTATGATATCAGTCCCAGAACAATTTATTTCAATATATTTGTAATCCATGTTTGAGTGAAGTCAGAATTGAGTATTTCATTGTTATCTGGTGGGTGAATTCCACTGTCGATACTAGGGTCATATGAATCATATAGCAGACATGTGCTCTTTACTCTCTACCTTTTCTCTAAGATTGTGTTTTATGATGGACTAGCTGGCTGCTTTTACAGCCCTATGTAGAAGAGACCATGTGCATCTAACCCTGTGAGCCAGAGCCATGTGAACTGTCAATCATATGTCCAAAATAAAAACAATTTATTTTAATGCTTGGAAAATCCCCTCCATCCTCAACACTATTACATCTCTAGGTATATGACTCTGAAATTTCTGATAGTCCTGAATGAATCATGAGTAATGATTGTGAAACGCAACCAAAACAAACAGCAAAAGCAGCCGACAAGTTTGTAGAGTCACAAGCTTGATGTAGTCAGTCATTGCATGCTAGGAATATGGGAGCAAATACTACATCTTTGATGACTTTATTAAAAACAATCTTTAGAGGTTGCAATCATTTTGACCCCCTACCTTTTTGAGAAAGAAAGTATTACTTGTTAAACAAATATATAATATAATTTCCCAATTTTTGTAGAGTATACAATATAGCTCAGTATGTGAATTATTGCTTATCTTTATCAAGGGTGTCAATCATTTCTGGCCCCACTGTATGTAGCTATAGCTATTGTTGTGAATGTGTCACCCCAAACACCTTGCATGATTGTAACTGTTCATGATAAATCCTGGCATGTATTCCTAGACAATGACAGCATGCAGGCTCACTCCACTAGGAGAAAATATCTTTAATATTTTACTGTTTTCATTGGCAGGCCTGTGATTTCCACCTCATTCTACTGCTTGTGATTGCATGTTGTTAGGTAAGGTAGTGCCTTGTGAATATTTATGCTTTCTGGGGCATATTTTAACGTTTGTCTCATCCTCCATGTTTGTATTCCATTCATTATGTATTCATAACCAGATCTTTCCTGTTTTTGTTCATTGTTATAATAATTCATAAATCTCTCATTCAGAAAAGAAAAGATGTCAGATCTATTCTGAACTAATGGAACTAAAGCAGGAAGAGATAGATTAGAGCCTTTGGCTTTACAGTGATGGGTAACAGATAGAAATAGATCCAGAATAATCACCCCTCATTAGATGCACAAACAATAATTTAGCATTTTTCTTTTTATGGCATGGACAAGGAAAACATAGTAGCACTGAGCATCCAACCCCCTCCCCCATAGATAATGAAGCTATTTCCACTTCCCAACACTTTCATTGAGAGTTTAATTACTGCTGTTTTCACAACAAAGACAAAGACAAATTGATTGTGCAGAGATGATTTTCTCAGGAACAGAACATAACATAAATCCTGTCAGTGAATAATTAACCCGCATGAGGCTGTTTGATTTGTGTTAAATGAGGGGAGAGCTGGTATTTTTCTCGCTTCATCAATTTCCTATTGCTACTAATGATTTTGCCGATGCACCAAATGCAACTGTCGCATTTACGATCCATATGTTCTTTCAACTTTCTGCTCTTTCATCAGAAAAGATAAAAGCTGGTCAATCCTGGGTTAGCATGTGTTCATTAGTGTATTTTCCCTGTTCCAGCGGAAACCTTAGGACTGGAGAAACAGGCACACAGCAGGACACGACAGACTGCACACACAGAGTGCTTTTTCCTTTCACCACCATCCAAACCTTGGAAATTGAACAGCGAGTTTTCTGCTTTTATTTGAATTTCCCACATTCCTAACATTGTTGTCTGTCCTTTTGTTGATGCTTTTCTGACCACAGAGAGAGAGGGGTTACTGCAGTGCACACAGCAGGTAGAATAAAGGCTGAAAACATGGCGTGGTGAAGTGCATAGATCAATGAAATAGTTCAAATCAAATGTTATTGGTCACATACACATGGTTAGCAGCTGTTATTAGTCACATACACATGGTTAGCAGCTGTTATTAGTCACATACACATGGTTAGCAGCTGTTATTAGTCACATACACATGGTTAGCAGCTGTTATTAGTCACATACACATGGTTAGCAGCTGTTATTAGTCACATACACATGGTTAGCAGCTGTTATTAGTCACATACACATGGTTAGCAGCTGTTATTAGTCACATACACATGGTTAGCAGCTGTTATTAGTCACATACACATGGTTAGCAGCTATTATTGGTCACATACACATGGTTAGCAGATGTTATTAGTCACATACACATGGTTAGCAGCTGTTATTGGTCACATACACATGGTTAGGAGCTGTTATTGGTCACATACACATGGTTAGCAGCTGTTATTGGTCACATACACATGGTTAGCAGCTGTTATTAGTCACATACACATGGTTAGCAGCTGTTATTGGTCACATACACATGGTTAGCAGATGTTATTAGTCACATACACATGGTTAGCAGCTGTTATTAGTCACATACACATGGTTAGCAGATGTTATTAGTCACATACACATGGTTAGCAGCTGTTATTGGTCACATACACATGGTTAGCAGCTGTTAATGCGAGTGTAGCATGCTTGTGCTTCTAGTATCAACAGTGCAGTATCGACAGTGCAGTAATATCTAACAAGTAATCTAACAATTCCCCAACAAGGACCTAATACACACAAATCTAAAGGGGTGAATGAGAATATGTACAAAAAATAATATGGATGAGCGATGGCCGAGCGGCATAGGCAGGGTGCAGTAGATGGTATAAAATACACTATATACATGTGATATGAGTAATGTAATATATGTAAACATTATTAAAGTGCCATTATTTAAAGTGGCATTGTTTAAAGTGACTAGTGATCCATTTATTCAAGTGTCCAGTGATTGGGTCTCAATGTAGGCAGCAGCCTCTGCGTTAGTGATTGCTGTTTAGCAGTCTAATGGCTTTGAGATTGTAAAACAGCTTCTATCTCGGTCCCAGCTTTGATGCACCTGTACTGACCTCGCCTTCTGGATGATAGCGGTGTGAACAGGGAGTGGCTCGGGTGGTTCTTGATGATATTTTTGGCCTCCCTCTGACATCGGGTGCTGTAGATGTCATGGAGGGCAGGTAGTTTGCCCCGGCTGATGCATTGTGCAGATCGCACCACCCTCTGGAGTGCCTTGCGGTTGAGAGTGGTGCAGTTGCCGTACCAGGGTGTGATACAGTCCGACAGGATGCTCTAGATTGTGCATCTGTAAAACTTTGTCATGCTTTTGGGTGACAAGCCAAATTTCTTCAGCCTCCTGAGGTTGAAGAGGCACTGTTCTGCCTTCTTCACCACACTGTCTGTGTGAGTTGACCATTTCAGTTTGTCTGTGAGGTGTACGCCCTGGAACTTAAAACTTTCCACCTTTTCCACTGCTGTCCCTTCGATGTGGATAGGGGGGTGCCCCCTCTGCTGTTTCCTGAAATCCACGATCATCTTCTTTGTTTTGTTGACGTTGAGTGAGAGGTTGTTTTCCAAACACCACACTCCGAGTGCCCTCACCTCCTCCCTGTAGGCTGTCTCGTCGTTGTTGGTGATCATGCCCACTACTGTTTTTTCGTCTGCAAACTTTATGATTGAGTTGGAGGTGTGCATGGCCATGCAGTCGTGGGTGAACAGGGAGTACAGGAGAGGGCTGAGCATACACCCTTGTGGGGCCCCATTGTAGAGGGTCAGCGAAGTGGAGATGTTGTTTCCTATCTTCACCACCTGGGGGCGGCCTGTCAGAAAGTCCACGACCCAGTTGCACAGGGTGGAGTTGAGACCCAGGGCCTCCAGCTTGATGATGGAGGGTACTATGGTGTTGAATGCTGAGCTGTAGTCAATGAACAGCATTCTTACATAGGTATTATTTTTGTCCAGATGGGATAGGGCAGTGTGCAATGTGATGGCGATTGCGTCCTCTGTGGACATGTTGGGGCGGTATGCAAACTGAAGTGGGTCTAGGGTGGCCGGTAAGTTGGCGGTGATATGATCCTTGACTAGCCTCTCAAAGCACTTCATGATGGCAGAAGTAAGCTTTATGTATTATGGCCTTGATAGTAGTGAAATTATCAACAACAAAAAATGACACTAATGTGTGAGAATTCGAACCCTTTAACAGTTGAGGAAGTCTGCTTTATTCTACATTCTACATTAATCTTGCAGACACAGTAGTACACCTTCTCCATCTCTCTTCACAAAGCTCTGTTTCATGGGAACTCCAGAATTACACAATGAAACCCTCATCTCTCACCCCTCTGGGAACCCTTCAGCGCTCCACCCATCCATTCTGACCCGTGGTGTATCACGTCGTTGGACTGTAGTGGTGGACGAGAGAGAAAAGAAAAGCCTTTTTCCCCCTAATGTTATTACCTCTGGTCCGACAGGGGTATTAGCCTTGTGTAACCAGCCGCTGCCTTCACAGCCTGACAAACCCGAGAAGATAGAGGAACACCAAACCCTCCCGCTCCGTTTCCCGCTTCCACTTATCTCTACCCACCCCAGTAATGAGACTGGGAAGCCCAGATTTAAAGTAGGGATAGAGGCAGTAGGGATAGAGAGGAGATAGATCCAGCAGCCCTGCTACTGCAGACTGTCATATCCCTGTGATTTCAGCTAGCCTAGCGGCTCCTGCGGCAGTGAAATTGCGTCAAGAGAGCTGATCTTTCTTAGGTGATAAACTGTACTGCTGTTGTAGACTACTGCGTAGTGATGGAACGATCTGATAGCCTGATACAGTGTGCTTGTTTTGATAAATGTGTCTACTACAGGTAGCCAGGCAGGTGGATCCCTGACATTGAGGAGTACTTCATCATTTCCCCTGCCTCCATTACTAAGAAATGAATCACAAACCTACTACTACCAGTGGAGTAGGTCAACGCATCACAGAACTGCTGAAGCACTCTTTGTGATGGTGGAAATACATGTTCACATTTATTTGACGAGTGCTGAGATAGAGTGGGTCTGGTCAGAGTCTTGATTTAATCCAGCACTTAAGTCGCTGTGTCTGTGCTTACAAAGCCATTTATTCCAGTAAATCAGCTTAGCCTTACAATGGTCAGTGGGTATGAAGGCCACTAATGGTTCATCATGCCTGTCTTGGGAAGGGAGAGAGAGAATGATAGACAGTGAGAAGCCCCCATAGTTATGATGCTATTTATTTTAGATTTCAGCCCACTATTATCCCTGACCATGAAAGCCAATATTTTCAAGTCCCTTTATAGCAAGGTCAGACAGACTGAAAGGGATGAAACCATCAGTGGATGAAGATGTTATTCCTGAGTGAGTGAACAGATCTAGCTACTTAAACTACCTGTAGTTAACAAAGCTATCGCGACAAGCGTACTGTATCACACTATCACATTGTTCCATTACTACTAGTCTACAACAGCCTCCGTACAGTTTATCACATATGGTCAACTCCTCTGTTGACGCAATATCCGTTCCACAGAAGCCACTAGGCTAGCTGAGATCACAGGGCAGCCCGTATGACTTACTGTACTATAGAATTCTGTAGTAAATTGTAGAATACTATAGTAAATACTACAGTATTAACCACAAAAAAACTCTGTAGTAATTACTACAGTAATGTCCGCAAAAACACTACACTTTTTAAACTATAATAAATTCTACATGTAAATGTACAGTATTTAATAAGCATATACCCTGCCCATTCCCCTTCCCCATATCCCAATTTGTGCCACCCATGACTGAGAAACCTACCTGCCAAGTATAGACTATAAATTGTGTTCAATGCAGGTTTTTAAAAGAGCAAAAGCTCTGAGCTATCCATTCAGACCCCAGTCCTACCTACCTACATGTTATGCTATTTTAGTATTTCTCCAGTAGGCTTCCTCAAGGAGAAAGCCTCCACTTCTTTGTCAAAGATAATAAAACAAAAACACTGAACACAACAGTATATTACAGTCTGCAAAAACACTACGGCAAATACTACAATCTGCAAAATACTATAGTATTTATACTATAGTTAACTGTAAAGACTACAGTATACTACAGCATTACAGTATTAACTGTAAAGCCTGCATAGTATGTTTTCATGTCGGATGGCTGTTGCCCCTCTACTCCTCCTTTAAATCTTGGCTTCCCAGTCTCATTACTGGCCTGGGAAGAGATAAGAGTGAGCGGGAAATGGAGCGGGAGGGTTCGGTGTTGCTATATCTTCTCAGGGTTGTGCATCCACAGATATCATAAAGTGCAGCTGCAGCACCATTTTGGAGAGACACCTCCATTGACTATAGAATGTCTTCCTCCTTTATCTCTCTCTTTCTCTCTCTTGCTCTAGCTCTCTCTCTTCATCCATTTAGTTCTCTGTCTGCTAATGAAGGGGAGGCTTTTATGACTTCCTGTGGAACATGTCCCTCCATCCTCCCCGGGCTCCCCTCCATCCTTCCAGGCTCCCTTCTGGGGAGAGATCTAAAGCTCCAGCCCTGATAGAGACCCCTAGTCAGAGTTGTGATAGATCGTTAATCACTCCCTTTTACACAGCTAGAGGAGAAGTGGCCGTCCAGCTTTCAACATTATAATGAAGGGAGATATGTGAGGGAATAGCATTCATTAGAATGACATTGTTGTTGAGGAGAGCATGTGAGGCCCACGCGGCTCTAGCTGCTGCCTCCCTCCACTGTGTTGCTCTGACACACCGCAAGCTCAGTAATACATGCACTCATCTTGTGTGCCTCGTCAAACCGCTTGAAGATATGTATTTTATCATCCTACTGCATAACTAATCTCCACAGCACAGCATCACTCAAACAGGGGAACACAACACAGGCAACCAGATATGTAGAAGGCACAGCACATGATCATGGTGTGGTATCTTACTGTGTGTAGGTAAGGGGGCGATATCTATTCAGTAGCTCAGGGCACCCTAATTCGAGTCCGTACTGTTCCTGTGCGATTGTGCTTCTCCTGGAAGAGCTGTGATATCCACTTAACATTACCTCTCAAAATAGGGTTCAGACACGTAACCTTAAAGTTGTGAGGATACACAAAACCATCATGATGACACATAGGTTTACAAATAAAATAGTATACAATTTGTTCATGATTAATTGAGCTAATGAAAATTGATTTTACCTTCAGACTTTATTGATATGAAGATGGTGTTACTTATCGAATAAATAATTCTATGAAGCATCCCAGTAGTTTACTTTCTCCCTCATCTTCATCTGCAGAGAATGTCTTGGCTTGGTTACTGTGGGAGATCGGGCCAAGTCTTCAGTTCCCCCTGAGGCAATGCCTAAAGCCAGTCTGCAGTGTGAGGGAGTGCAATGAACAGAAAAGCACAGAGACATATACCAGCGCATGTATTTATATTTCTCTGGAAAATAATCGCTTATATCCAACAATAAAGCAACCTTGAGCTGTACTTGGAACCAAGCATGTGGATTCCAGATCCACCTACACTACATGTGGACACCCCTTCAAATGAGTGGATTCTGCTATTTCAGCCACACCTGTTGCTGACAGGTGTATAAAATCGAGCAGAAAGCCAATCTCCATAGACAAACATTGGCAGTAGAATGGCCCGTACTGAAGAGCTCAGTGACTTTCAACGTGACACCGTCATAGGATGCCACCTTTCCAACAAGTCAGTTCATCAAATTTCTGCACTGCTAGAGCTGCCCTGGTTAACTGTAAGTGTTATTGTAAAGTAGAAGTGGTAGGCCACACAAGCACACAGAACGGGACCGCCGACTGCTGAAGCGCATAGCGTGTAAAAATCGTCTGTCCTCGGTTGCAACCCTCACTACTGAGTTCCAAACTGCCTCTGGAAGCAACATCAGCACAAGAACTGTTTGTCGAGAGCTTAATGAAATGGTTTCTATGGCTGAGCAGCCGCACACAAGCCTAAGATCACCATGCACAATGCCAAGTGTCGGCTGGAGTGGTATAAAGCTCGCCGCCATTGGACTCTGGAGCAGTGGAAACGCATTCTCTGGAGTGATGAATCACGCTTCACCATCTGGCAATCCGATGGATGAATCTGGGTTCAGAGGATGCCAGGAGAACGCTACCTACTCGAATGCATAGTGGTGGAGGAGGAAAAATGGTCAGTGGCTGTTTTTCATGGATCGGGCTAGGCCCCTTAGTTCCAGTGAAGAGAAATCTTAATGCTACAGCATACAATGACATTCTAGATGATTCTGTCCTTCCAACTTTGTGGCAACAGTTTGGGGAAGGCCCTTTCCTGTTTCTGCATGACATTGCCCCCGTGCACAAAGTGAGGTCCATACAGAATTGGTTTGTCAAGATCAGTGTGGAAGAACTTCAATGGCCTGCACAGAGCCCTGAGCTCAACCCCATCAAACACTTTTGGGATGAATTGGAATGCCAACTGCGAGACAGGACCAATTGCCCATCATCAGTGCCCCGACCTCACTAATGCTCTTGTGGCTGAATGGAAGCAAATCCCCGCAGCAATGTTACAACATCTAGTGGAAGTCTTCCCATAAGAGTGAAGGCTGTTATATCAGCAATGGGGGACCAACTCCATATTAATGAGATGTTTGACGAGTAGGTGTCCACATACTTTTGTCCATGTAGTGTATTTCAGGTGGCTGTTCTGTCTACGAAAGGTGCAGGTGCCCTTCAGACAGCATTGCCTTCGATGCCTCTGTCTTGATTAGGGCAGTTGTGTATGGGTAGACTGGGCACTTTTTATCAAGTGTGATTACCAGAACGAGTGCTTGTCATCTGGAACGCTCTCCCAAAACTCTTCTCATTCTGATTATAATTCCCTCATAAACACTCCAGAACTGCCTGAAGGCTGGCCTGCATAATTACCTGATGCCTATTCAATTGTGAAAAAAATGACTATACCCCCAGTAGCAATGATGGATGCCACACTGTGTACCAATTCGTGGAGTATTACTCTAACAGATCTATCGTGTAATCATAATGGTATTCAGCCTACAGACGTATGTCATTATACTATAGTGTGCCTGCCTGGTATATAACTGCATCTGTGAGCTAGAAACAATAGGAAGCAATGTCAAGAATTGTCTTTCTGGGACAATAAAGATCTATTGAATTGAATGTCTGAATCCCTGTAACACTGCTTTGTGCTCAAGTAGCCTTAACCATGTTAGCTTGTCAACTGTGACTGCATGACTCTGGTGTGACCGTCCTGAAGGCTCCTCTGAACTCAGTTTGCTCTGGCTTTGTTTCTGTCTCTTGTCCACATCACACTGTCATCACTGTGGATTAAACTCTACAATTGTTCATGAAACACTGGATTATCTCTCTCTCTCCCTCCCTCCCTTCCTATCTTTCTTTTTCTCTCAGACACACACACAAGCACTCAAGCGTAGACATATACACACTCCTGTACACTATCTCTGGACAGCAGCCCACATATCCAGGCCAAGGCTGCTCTTTGGGGAGTGAGGGAGGGAGGCCCATGTCGCTGGACTGAACAAGCCTGCAGCCGGCGAGCGGGGTCTGCCTCCATCTCGTCCTCTGGAGGCTGATGTGAGTGCTTGTAGCTGAAGTAATGAATAGCGAATAAGGTGGTTTAACAAGGCCCACGATGCAGGCAGATTACACGCCAGCCATGAGGGGGGCAATGACAGACTGACTGACAAACACCAGGTAGACACCAATCCTCCCTGTTACCATGGAAACCCTGGCTGGTGGTGAAAGAATAGAGCACTAAAGATGGAGGGGGAAATGGGCAGTTTTCCATTCAGCTGCAAATGACTGGAGTTCACTAGAGGCCAGAGACCAGGACCTAAAATGAACACCTGCCAAATCCGGGTAAATTTTGACATTGGCATGCAAAATGTCTATTTCATCAGCCACGTTTGTGTCAGAGTCTATCTAGAAGATAGCGAAGGAGTCAGGCGCAGGACACAGGTAAGAGTAAAAAAACACTGCATTTACTCAATCCAAGAACATAATAAAAATCCCGTTATCAAACAAGGACAAAACAGGATAGAACTCCAACACACAAAATACAATCACGCACAAACAGAAAGGGAAACCAGAGGGTTAAATAAGGAACATAATTATGAGATGGGAACCAGGTGTGTAAACAGACAAAACAAAATGAAACATGGATCGGTGGCAGCTAGAAAGCCGGTGACGTCGACCGCCGAACGCCGCCCGAACAAGGAGAGGGAACAACTTCGGTGGAAGTCGTGACAGTTTGTGGATGGTCAGGGATACACAGTGTGAGCATTTCACTCGTATTTGTGAATAGAAAATGGTCAAGTATGATCATATTAATAGTCAAATAAATTCTGCCGTTTTGTTTCATAGCTGGTAAATTAATCGCTGAAAAAAAAATGAATCCTATATAGCCTATTCCACCTCGTACTGCAACACTGTCTGGCTGAGGCTGTGTGCACTTGAAGAGCCGAGCGAAAGATTCATTTTATAAGCGTTGCACACTGGCATAAAAGTTGATCCAATTTACTTGAAATGAAAGTCTACTAGTGAGACTTTGTCCTTGTGTTTCTTGGATACTTTGTTCACAAGCTTGGTTGTTTTGTCATGTTTTAGTTTCAACTGCTAGGGGAAGAGAAGTCACCTGCTTCTAAGAGGCAGGTGAAATGCTTTGGTTATAAGATTCAGGTCACCAAAAATTTTATTAAATAATATACCACATTACTTCTTACTAGTAATACATGTATTGTTTTAGGAACATTCCAAAGCATGCTCATACGTTTTGTTGGTGTTTTGTTGCTGTAATTTTAGCAGGGAAAAGGTATTTGGGTTTTAAAGAAATCTGAGCGGCTGCTAGATTTTTTTTATCTACCTTTGGTGGCTGGCAGGGTTGGATAGGTTACATTCTAAATGTAATCAGTTACAGTTACTAGTTACCTGTCCAAAATTATAATCAGTAACGTAACTTTTGGATTACCCAAACTCAGTAACGTAATCTGATTACATTTAGTTACTTTTAGATTTATTTCCCCTAAAAAGGCATTAGAAGACAAAAATCTATGTTACCAATTGAACACCATCTATTGCAGGATAAATCAATGTTAAAGTTTACATAGCGGGCCATATAGATGTTACATTTTACTTTGTGGGTTGGTTATGTAGGCTTCTTCTAACCCATCGTTTTCTATTACATATAATAGCAGACACTACCAGCTAGCCTACATAGTCAACAACGCAGCCTCTGCCAGCTAGCCTACTTCAGCAGTACTGTATCATTTTATTCATTTTAGTCAATAAGATTCTTGCTACGTAAGCTTAACTTTCTGAACACTCGAGACGTGTAGTCCACTTGTCATTCCAATCTCCTTTGCATTAGCGTAGCCTCTTGTGTAGCCTGTCAACTATGTGTCTGTCTATCCCTGTTCTCTCCTCTCTGCACAGACCATACAAACGCTCCACACCGCGTGGCCGCGGCCACCCTAATCTGGTGGTCCCAGCGCGCACGACCCACGTGGAGTTCCAGGTCTCCGGTAGCCTCTGGAACTGCCGATCTGCGGCCAACAAGGCAGAGTTCATCTCAGCCTATGCCTCCCTCCAGTCCCTCGACTTCTTGGCACTGACGGAAACATGGATCACCACAGACAACACTGCTACTCCTACTGCTCTCTCTTCGTCTGCCCACGTGTTCTCGCACACCCCGAGAGCTTCTGGTCAGCGGGGTGGTGGCACCGGGATCCTCATCTCTCCCAAGTGGTCATTCTCTCTTTCTCCCCTTACCCATCTGTCTATCGCCTCCTTTGAATTCCATGCTGTCACAGTTACCAGCCCTTTCAAGCTTAACATCCTTATCATTTATCGCCCTCCAGGTTCCCTCGGAGAGTTCATCAATGAGCTTGATGCCTTGATAAGCTCCTTTCCTGAGGACGGCTCACCTCTCACAGTTCTGGGCGACTTTAACCTCCCCACGTCTACCTTTGACTCATTCCTCTCTGCCTCCTTCTTTCCACTCCTCTCCTCTCTTGACCTCACCCTCTCACCTTCCCCCTACTCACAAGGCAGGAAATACGCTCGACCTCATCTTTACTAGATGCTGTTCTTCCACTAACCTCATTGCAACTCCCCTCCAAGTCTCCGACCACTACCTTGTATCCTTCTCCCTCTCGCTCTCATCCAACACTTCCCACACTGCCCCTACTCGGATGGTATCGCGCCGTCCCAACCTTCGCTCTCTCTCCCCGCTACTCTCTCCTCTTCCATCCTATCATCTCTTCCCTCTGCTCAAACCTTCTCCAACCTATCTCCTGATTCTGCCTCCTCAACCCTCCTCTCCTCCCTTTCTGCATCCTTTGACTCTCTATGTCCCCTATCCTCCAGGCCGGCTCGGTCCTCCCCTCCCGCTCCGTGGCTCAACGACTCATTGCGAGCTCACAGAACAGGGCTCCGGGCAGCCGAGCGGAAATGGAGGAAAACTCGCCTCCCTGCGGACCTGACATCCTTTCACTCCCTCCTCTCTACATTTTCCTCTTCTCTCTCTGCTGCTAAAGCCACTTTCTCTACCACTCTAAATTCCAAGCATCTGCCTCTAACCCTAGGAAGCTCTTTGCAACCTTCTCCTCCCTCCTGAATCCTCCTCCCCCTCCCCCCTCCTCCCTCTCTGCAGATGACTTCGTCAACCATTTTGAAAAGAAGGTCGACGACATCCGATCCTCGTTTGCTAAGTCAAACGACACCGCTGGTTCTGCTCACACTGCCCTACCCTGTGCTCTGACCTCTTTCTCCCCCTCTCTCCAGATGAAATCTCGCGTCTTGTGACGGCCGGCCGCCCAACAACCTGCCCGCTTGACCCTATCCCCTCCTCTCTTCTCCAGACCATTTCCGGAGACCTTCTCCCTTACCTCACCTCGCTCATCAACTCATCCCTGACCGCTGGCTACGTCCCTTCCGTCTTCAAGAGAGCAAGAGTTGCACCCCTTCTGAAAAAACCTACACTCGATCCCTCCGATGTCAACAACTACAGACCAGTATCCCTTCTTTCTTTTCTCTCCAAAACTCTTGAACGTGCCGTCCTTGGCCAGCTCTCCCGCTATCTCTCTCAGAATGACCTTCTTGATCCAAATCAGTCAGGTTTCAAGATTAGTCATTCAACTGAGACTGCTCTTCTCTGTATCACGGAGGCGCTCCGCACTGCTAAAGTTAACTCTCTCTCCTCTGCTCTCATCCTTCTAGACCTATCGGCTGCCTTCGATACTGTGAACCATCAGATCCTCCTCTCCACCCTCTCCGAGTTGGGCATCTCCGGCGCGGCCCACGCTTGGATTGCGTCCTACCTGACAGGTCGCTCCTACCAGGTGGCGTGGCGAGAATCCGGCTCCACACCACGTGCTCTCACCACTGGTGTCCCCCAGGGCTCTGTTCTAGGCCCTCTCCTATTCTCACTATACACCAAGTCACTTGGCTCTGTCATAACCTCACATGGTCTCTCCTATCATTGCTATGCAGACGACACACAATTAATCTTCTCCTTTCCCCCTTCTGATGATCAGGTGGCGAATCGCATCTCTGCATGTCTGGCAGACATATCAGTGTGGATGACGGATCACCACCTCAAGCTGAACCTCGGCAAGACGGAGCTGCTCTTCCTCCCGGGGAAGGACTGCCCGTTCCATGATCTCGCCATCACGGTTGACAACTCCATTGTGTCCTCCTCCCAGAGCGCTAAGAACCTTGGCGTGATCCTGGACAACACCCTGTCGTTCTCAACTAACATCAAGGCGGTGGCCCGTTCCTGTAGGTTCATGCTCTACAACATCCGCAGAGTACGACCCTGCCTCACACAGGAAGCGGCGCAGGTCCTAATCCAGGCACTCGTCATCTCCCGTCTGGATTACTGCAACTCGCTGTTGGCTGGGCTCCCTGCCTGTGCCATTAAACCCCTACAACTCATCCAGAACGCCGCAGCCCGTCTGGTGTTCAACCTTCCCAAGTTCTCTCATGTCACCCCGCTCCTCCGCTCTCTCCACTGGCTTCCAGTTGAAGCTCGCATACGCTACAAGACCATGGTGCTTGCCTACGGAGCTGTGAGGGAACGGCACCTCAGTACCTCCAGGCTCTGATCAGGCCCTACACCCAAACAAGGGCACTGCGTTCATCCACCTCTGGCCTGCTCGCCTCCCTACCACTGAGGAAGTACAGTTCCCGCTCAGCCCAGTCAAAACTGTTCGCTGCTCTGGCCCCCCAATGGTGGAACAAACTCCCTCACGACGCCAGGACAGCGGAGTCAATCACCACCTTCCGGAGACACCTGAAACCCCACCTCTTTAAGGAATACCTAGGATAGGATAAAGTAATCCCTCTCACCCCCTTAAAAGATTTAGATGCACTACTGCTCCACTGGATGTCATAAGGTGAATGCACCAATTTGTAAGTCGCTCTGGATAAGAGCGTCTGCTAAATGACTTAAATGTAAATGTAAATGATAATACGATTAAATTATATCTTTACATTAATAACCAAAATCTATCAGAATTCCAGAATTCCTGCGGCCTTGTGAATGTTAACCTGTTAAAAGGTCTTACTCTCTTTGGCTACGGAGAGCGTGATCACAAAGTCGGAACGGCTTGTGCTCTCATGCATGCTTCAGTGTTGCTTGCCTCAAAGAGCGCATAGAAGTAATTTAGCTAATCTGGTAGGCTCATTTGTTGTTCGTAATAGTTTGCCATATCTGCCATATCTGACGAGCATCGGAGCCGATGTAGTAGGATTCAATCTTAGTCCTGTATTGACAGTTTGCGTGTTTGATCGTTTGTCGGAGTGATAACATGATTTCTTATAAGCGTCTAGGATTCACACTCCTTGACAGCGGCAGCTCTACACTTTAGCTTGGTGCGGATGTTGCCTGTATTCCATGGCTTCTGGTTGGGGTATGTACATACGGTCACTGTGGGGATGACATCATCGATGTAGTTATACTACATGTAGTATACTCCTGTAGTATACTAATGTAGTATACTCCTCAATGCCATCTGATGAATCCCGGAACATATTCCAGTCTGTGCTAGCAAAACAGTCCTGTAGTTTATCTGACCACTTCCGTATTGAAGTGGTCAGATCCTGCTTTAGTTTTTGCATGTAGGAATCAGGAGGATAGAATTATGGTCAGATTTGCCAAATGGAGGGCAAGGGAGAGATTTGTACACGTTTCTGTGTGTTGAGAAAACACATCAGCTATTATTGACAAATAGACACAGACCACCACCACATGTCTTATCGGAGGCAGCAATTCTGTTTTGCCGATGCACGGAAAATCTAGCCAACTGTATATTATCCATGTCATTGTTCAGCCATGACTCGGTAAAACACAAGATTTTACAGTTTTTAATGTCCTGTTGGTAGGATAGTCTCGAACGGAGCTCATCTGATTGCACGTTGGCCAAAAGGACGGATGGTAGAGGGGGGTTACCCACTCGCCGACGAATTCTCACAAGGCACTCGGACCTGCGTCTCCTATTTCGGCGTCTCTTCATGCGAATGACAGAGATTTGGGCCTGGTCCGGTATCAGCAGTAAATCCTTTGCGTCCGACTCGTTAAAGAAAAAAATCTTTGTCCAGTTCAAGGTGAGTAATCACTGTTCTAATATCCATAAGCTCTTTTCAGTCATAACAGACCATGGCAGAAACATTATGTACAAAATAAGTTATTAACAACATGAAAAAATACACAAAATAGCACAATTGGTTAGGAGCCCATAAAACGGCAGCCATCTCCTCCGTTCCCAAAACTACAGTCTGTTATGAACAGAGTGGACTATGTTTTGTAGACTTTACCCTTTGCTAATGTTTTTAAAAATTGCATTGTTTAGAAGTGCAAAGGCGAATTGAGTTATTGCACACGTGCACTTCAGAGTAGGCGTTCCCTAACGGAAATATGCAGATGCATGCTAGAAAGGGCCAATAGGATCTCGTTAGCTCATGCTTGGCTCTGCCCACTATGACTTATTTTTTCCCATTGGAAACGACAGTGTGTGGTCTATCTTGGTTTAGTTATAAAAGTCTTTGGCTCAGTCATTATGGCTAAAGCTTTTCAGGCAGAATACAAATGTACTGCAGCTCTTTTTTCTCAGAGAGATTTGCAACAGTATAAAGGTTACTTTTAAGAGCATCATAAAAATGTATACAACCATATTATTCAGAATGTGAACTTACATGAACTTACATAATCCTAAAATGAAAATAGTTCATGTTGAATTGTGAGGGCATGACTTTTCTGACAGAAACAGACCCTGGCTTTTCAGGCTGCCATCTACATTTATGTTGCCAGGTAACACAGAACAGTATTCTACAAATATGCAATGACAAGCAACAGGCACTCCTGAATCATTCAGACACACTGTAGGCTCAGGGAGAAGAATCTTATGATATCACCGACAGACACTATAAATCTCACACAAATAGGAGTCTGTCAAAGACTTCAATGGTTCGTATCATATGTCTGTCTCATCATCAGCCGGGGAGATGATAAAGCATCAGTTTAGGAAATTACAACTGTGCCTCCCTCTTGTAGAGGCTTAACAATTTCCTATTTCAAATAGTGACTGCAAATCAATTATCTACACTGAGTATAATAAACATTAGGAACACCTTTTGCCCTCAGAACAGCCTCAATTCGTTGGGGCATGGACTCTACAAGGTGTTGAACGCATTCCACAGGGATACTGGCCCATGTTGACACCAATGATTCCCACAGTTGTCTGGATGTCCTTTGGGTGGGAGACCATTGTTGATACACACAGGAAAATGAAAAACCCAGCAGTGTTGCAGTTCTTGACGCAAACTGGTGCGCCTGGCACCTACTACCCCGTTCAAAGGCACTTATATTGTTTGTCTTTCCCATTCACCCTCTGAATGGCACACATACACAATCCATGTCTCAGTTGTCTCAAGGCTTAAAGATCCTCCCCTTCATCTACTCTGATTTTAAGTAGATGTGACATCAATAAGGGATAATAGCTTTCACCTGGATTCACCTGGTCAGTCTGTCATGTTAATGTTTTGTATACTCAGTGTATATCAACTTAACTCATTGTCAACTTGTTACATGCATTGAGAGTGGTATGGCCGGAAAGAAAACAGGAATAATATGGAAATGGCATTGATTGAACACAGCAGGAAAAAGCTACAGCCATGAAACGTTGACGTATGGTGATGCACTCTGGGAAAGCATTTTATGCATATTTCCTGGCATCCGTCTCACATCTGCAGCTCATTGATTTGTGCCATTTGTGACTGTGTCACGTAATTAATGGCCATCCTGTCATCCAGAGCAGGGCTGGCTGTCTCTCCAGTATTTAATGACAGCTCTGGCCTGATTACTATTCATCAAGAGTCCCAGGGGCAGAACGTAAGGCAGCAGATGGAGGGGATCGGGCTGGGGAAAGGCTGGGGTCCTGAGAAACTGGAGGGCTGAGAAGCCTGAGAGGCTGGGGCTAATGGCCTGGGGGCAGGTGCTGAGTGTCTGAGAAGCTGGGGAAAGGCTGAGGCTAAGGCTGAAGAGTCTGGTGCAGGCTGGGGAAAGGCAAGGGCAGGGTCAGGTCAGATTAGACAGTCATGGATGCCCCATCAGCCTTCTGAGCAGGTTTCCAACAACAGGTCTGTCTGGCACACCGTATCGTTAATTCTCAGACGAGTGAGCGTGGCATTTGGAGAAAGAGCTTGTTGTAGCCTGCTGGGAGAATAACAAGAACTATGAATGCATTACATTTTCAGATGCAGTCAATGTAAACATACTTGATAAAATACAATTGCAAGGGAAATAATGTAATAATGATGTACAGTGCCTTCAGAAAGTGGTGGGTAGAATATGGTGCTTTGGTGACAAAACGGATGGTACTGTGATAGACTGCATCCAATTTGCTGAGTAGAGTGTTGGAGGCTATTTTGTAAATGACATCGCCGAAGTCAAGGATCGGTAGGATAGTCAGTTTTACGAGGGTATGTTTGGCAGCATGAGGGAAGGATGCTTTGTTGCGAAATAGGAAGCCGATTCTAGATTTAATTTTGGATTGGAGATGCTTAATGTGAGTCTTGAAGGAGAGTTTACAGTCTAACCTGACATCTAGGTATTTGTAATTGTCCACATATTCTAAGTCAGAACCGTCCAGAGTAGTGATGCTAAACGGGCGGGCAGGTGCAGGCAGCAATCGGTTGAAGAGCATGCATTTAGTTTTACTTGCATTTAAGAGCAGTTGGAGGCCACGGAAGGAGAGTTGTATGTCATTGAAGCCTGTCTGGAGGTTAGTTAACACAGTATCCAAAGAAGGGCCAGAAGTATACAGAATGGTGTCGTCTACATAGAGGTGGATCAGAGAATCACCAGCAGCAAGAGCGACATCATTGATGTATACAGAGAAAAGAGTCGGCCCAAGAATTGAGCCCTGTGGCACCCCCATAGAGACTGCCAGAGGTCCGGACAACAGGCCCACCGATTTTACACACTGAACTCTATCTGATAAGTAGTTGGTGAACCAGGCGAAACAGTCATTTGAGAAACCAAGGCTGTTGATTAGCTGTTCAGGAGCCTTATGGCTTGGGGGTAGAATCTGTTAAGAAGCCTTTTGGACCTCGACTTGGCGCTCTGGTACCGCTTGCCGTGCAGTAGCAGAGAGAACAGTCTATGACTAGGGTGACTGGAGTCTTTGACAATTTTTAGGGCCATCCTCTGATGCCGCCTGGTATAGAGGTGCTGGATGGCAGAAAGCTTGGCCCCATTGATATACTGGGCTGTGCGCACTACCCTCTGTAGTGCCTTGCGGTAGGAGGCCGAGCAGTTGCCATACCAGGCAGTTGCCATACCAGGCAGTGATGCAACCAGTCAGGATACTCTCGATGGTGCAGCTGTAAAAACTTTTGAGGATCTGAGGACCCATGCCAAATCTTTTCAGTCTCTGTTAAGGGATTTTTTTAATCAATAATGACTAATTATGTATACATTTCAATCAGGACTGACTAATCAGAGTACTATTATGTTACTGTATATGTATGAATTTTATTTTTATCCTAGTACTGAATATAATGTGTGTAATTATAATCAAGAATTAGAACAATGACTGTCTGTTCCTTGGTAGAAATGAATGAATGTATCATCAGACTGGCTAGAATGCTTATCTACACAGGCAGACCTTGGCTCGGGTCATAAATTATCTAAGTTGGGAGAGACGATGTGGGAAGGCTTGAGAACTATACAGCCATTGTACTGGAGTGGAGATGAGACAGGTAGTACGAAAACTAATGACATCATTTTCAGTTTATAACCTGTGGTAAACTGTATCATGTTCAGTACTCTCGAGAATAAACGCTGCTGATTGATTTTGAGACTGGTCTCTGTCCATTTTTTTGCAAATAAGAGCCTTACAAATTCTTAGGAATTGACAGTGTTTAATTTTAATTGAGTATTAAAACATATAGGAATTTAATTCCTGTAACAGTCTCCTGAGGGGCAATAGTCTTTGTCGTGTCCTCTTCAAAACTGTCTTAGTGTGTTTGGACCATGATAGTTTGTTGGTGATGTGGACACCAAGGAACTTGAAGCTCTCAACCTGCTCCACTCCAGCCCCGTCGATGAGAATGGGCGCGTGCTCGGTCCTCCTTAGAGACTTACCCAGAAAGACTCACAGCTTTAATCACTGCCAATGGTGATTCGATCATGTATTGACTCAGTGGGTTGAATACTACCTAATCAATATATATTCTGGGTTTTTGTTGTAAAATTATGACTTTTTTCATTTATATTTTTACAAATGTTCGAATTTTTCTTCCACTTTGATGAGTATTTTGTGTAGATCGTTGACAAAAAAATTACAATTAAATCCATTTTAATCCCACTTTATAATATACAGTGCCTTGCGAAAGTATTCTGCCCCCTTGAACTTTGCGACCTTTTGCCACATTTTAGGCTTCAAACATAGAGATATAAAACTGTACTTTTTGTGAAGAATCAACAACAAGTGGGACACAATCATGAAGTGGAACGACATTTATTGGATATTTCAAACTTTTTTAACAAATCAAAAACTGAAAAATTGGGCGTGCAAAATTATTCAGCCCCTTTACTTTCAGTGCAGCAAACTCTCTCCAGAAGTTCAGTGAGGATCTCTGAATGATCCAATGTTGACCTAAATGACTAATGATGATAAATATAATCCACCTGTGTGTAATCAAGTCTCCGTATAAATGCACCTGCACTGTGATAGTCTCAGAGGTCCGTTAAAAGCGCAGAGAGCATCATGAAGAACAAGGAACACACCAGGCAGGTCCGATATACTGTTGTGAAGAAGTTTAAAGCCGGATTTGGATACAAAAAGATTTCCCAAGCTTTAAACATCCCAAGGAGCACTGTGCAAGCGATAATATTGAATTGGAAGGAGTATCAGACCACTGCAAATCTACCAAGACCGGCCGTCCCTCTAAACTTTCAGCTCATACAAGGAGAAGACTGATCAGAGATGCAGCCAAGAGGCCCATGATCACTCTGGATGAACTGCAGAGATCTACAGCTGAGGTGGGAGACTCTGTCCATAGGACAACAATCAGTCGTATATTGCACAAATCTGGCCTTTATGGAAGAATGGCAAGAAGAAAGTCATTTCTTAAAGATATCCATAAAAAGTGTCGTTTAAAGTTTGCCACAAGCCACCTGGGATACACACCAAACATGTAGAAGAAGGTGCTCTGGTCAGATGAAACCAAAATTGAACTTTTTGGCAACAATGCAAAACGTTATGTTTGGCGTAAAAGCAACACAGCTCATCACCCTGAACACACCATCCCCACTGTCAAACATGGTGGTGGCAGCATCATGGTTTGGGCCTGCTTTTCTTCAGCAGGGACAGGGAAGATGGTTAACATTGATGAGAAGATGGATGGAGCCAAATACAGGACCATTCTGGAAGAAAACCTGATGGGAGTCTGTAAAAGACCTGAGACTGGGACGGAGATTTGTCTTCCAACAAGACAATGATCCAAAACATAGAGCAAAATCTACAATGGAATGGTTCAAAAATAAACATATCCAGGTGTTAGAATGGCCAAGTCAAAGTCCAGACCTGAATCCAATCGAGAATCTGTGGAAAGAACTGAAAACTGCTGTTCACAAATGCTCTCCATCCAACCTCACTGAGCTCGAGCTGTTTTGCAAGGAGGAATGGGAAAAAATGTCAGTCTCTCGATGTGCAAAACTGATAGAGACATACCCCAAGCGACTTACAGCTGTAATCGCAACAAAAGGTGGCGCTACAAAGTATTAACTTAAAGGGGCTGAATAATTTTGCACGCCCAATTTTTCAGTTTTTGATTTGTTAAAAAAGTTTGAAATATCCAATAAATGTCGTTCCACTTCATGATTGTGTCCCACTTGTTGTTGATTCTTCACAAAAAAATACAGTTTTATATCTTTATGTTTGAAGCCTGAAATGTGGCAAAAGGTCGCAAAGTTCAAGGGGGCAGAATACTTTCGCAAGGCACTGTAACAGAATGTTTTGTCACTGTAGCTGTTAAAGGCAACTGAATAGGTGGGGGGTATAGCAGCAATTACAGTGCAGCCTACAATCAAACATCAGACACAGCATGCACTTCCAGAAAAACAAACGCTTGTTTTTCATTTTGGAATAAAGAACAAAAACAATATTATGTTTAGCCTGTTCCCTTCAACAGAACATACACTTTCAGCCCTCGTACAAGTAGCATCACTTGTTTAATTGACCAGCTCGGCTTGAACCAGGGATTACTGAAAGCAATCATGTTTATTGTAGCACCTGTGCGACCCTACAGAAAGGGCCTGATCCTCTGGACACAGGAAGCAGCAAAGCACCTTACCCAGACTGTCCCCACTACCTCCCTTTCTCCCTCCCTCTTCAGTTCTTCCTCCTTATTTTTGCCCTCGCTCTCTCCCTCAGGCTCCCTGGAGTCACATTGAATCTCTGGTCTGGTCTGAAAGGTCTGGCTGGTCACTGTGACCATGGCAACTGCAGCAGTCCACCAATGGCAGGCCCTTGGAACCATTAACAGGAAGTAGAGGTGAGGTGGGAGCTGAAGACTTGGCCCTGTCTCTTCACAGTAACCAAGCCAAGACTCTCTGTAAAGGACAATATTTGTTTGGGCATCCTGGTTGTGTAGGAGAGAGTAAGTTCTGCTACTGGAAGACTTTGTGTACTTATTTATTAGTGACACTTTCTTTACATAATTCCATAAAGTAGAAATCTTAACCTAACGTAACATCTATTCTCATTAATTAGATTTATCATGAGCAAGCGAAATTCGATTGGCCTGTGTTGCCTTTACCGTGTATTTCTATATCGTCTTTTCCCAAATTATTTTATAATCATACTTCCTGAGAATAACTCGATTAATGTCACCCAGCAGCTACATACTATCAAATCCAAACAACAAACCATTAATGCCAAATAAACTATTGGGCGGTTATCCAGGGACATAAATATGATGATACAATAATTGTGCAAATAGATCCCCAGGGGCATACAAAACATTTGAGAGGATGTGAGTAACTTAAACCCCTCCACATCTCAGATGACAAATACCCCGGTACGTAGGCTAAGCATCTCAGTGATCATTTGTATCGATGGGAGCCCATTGCCACCTTTTACATAGCCATCAATAGTATATTGATATATAATAATATACATAGCCATCAAAAGTCATGTGGGGTGAACGATCTGGAAGGGCAACTGGGAGAATAGATACTGTAAGGGTTAGTTCAGGAATGTATGACGTGTGAACACTGATAAACCATTAGTGCTTTGCCACTGTCCTCCAGGACTCCACAGTATGCTGCTTTTTTACTGAGCTTCAGCATCAGCAACCACTTGATGCATTTCACGTGTCTCTCTATTATACATGGGAATACTTGGGAACAGATTTCCAAAATGTAAATCACTTGGAGCTGATTTCCTGGTGTTTTTACAGTCTGTTATGTCCAACAATGAAAATCTAAAAATGTATGGTTTTTTTGGCTTAGAAAACTTTAGGGGGGAGGAGGGGGCAATTAAACCACCTGCGGGCCAAATTTGTCCATCAGTTGGGGGATGCTGGTCTAAGCTATTATATTTCTCCAGTTTCCAACTAGAAAGATGGGAGAGAAAAAATGTAAAACCATATACTCAGCTAAGTTTATATCAACAAGTGCTAGAGGCATGATAGCAAATACACTGCCCCAGTTTTTTATCAAGAGCATCTTTAAATTAGTGTCATTGCATACAGTACCATAATTACAATGATCTTATACTTTATACATCATTCAGGGCAGCAGTTGACAGCTTTCTGAAACCTCTTTATAAAATCTATTTCTTTCTGTAGATTATGCGAATCGCATAATCCATAGAACATTGCACTAGGCCTGGGCTTCCGGGGCTTCAACCTGGGATGTTTTTGGTCAAGCCCAACCTTTTGATTGGCAAATCAATTCTTGCGAGTTTCCATAAGCACGCATCACTGCATTGTGAAATCTCGACCAATCACAGCAGGCACCGCATCACTCCATTTGTTGTTATGCAGTATAAAACAACAAATGGAGTGATGCGGTGCCTGCTGTGATTGGTCGAGATTTCACAATGCAGTGTAACGCTCACAACCCCTTGGCCCGCCCCTACAGCACCAGTTAGATGTCATCACTCAGCAAAACGCCTGTCACTCAGTATGCGTGTCTATAAGAATCCTAGGGCATGGAAATGAATTACTAAGGTTAAGTAAATACATAAAAGTTGATTACCCTATTCCACTCGTCTATAAGTTCATTTCCTATTCCAATGTGACATTAGTGTCCTTGGACAGTGAAAGGCTCCCTTAGGAGAGAGTAGCCTTGTGCGTCTTAATGAACACTGGACTCGTTCCCAAAAAGTTGCTATCATATACTCTTTCTGAAAGAACTACCACTCATACTGTACATGGTACCCATCTAAAATGACTTCCATTCCAGTTGGCACAGGCCTTGCAACAGTGCTGACATGAAATCACACATCCCCCCCCACTGACTGCTAGTGCTGTCATTCTGTTTGTCAGAGCCCCATCTCCAACTTGGTCATGTCTGCTTTAGCAGCAACACCTAATTTACTGTCGATGTCTGACAAGTTATTGAAAAAAAGCTACCGGCACTGAATGCAGCAGGCAGGCAGTGATAAGGTATGATTGACCCAAATTGTACATTAATTTATGGGAGATATGAAGGTGTGTGCTTTGCATAACACATCTAATGGACTTTTCTGACTTATCACACCTGGTAAATCAAATAAACACAGGCACAGAAAACACTAGCAACATTGCAGTTGTTTCTATGTATAAGAGATTACTATATGAAACACCTTCGAAGGACTAGACAAGAGAATCCACAAGAGGTTTGTAACAATGTACGCTGAGAGTTGGGAAGCAGGTTCAGGGAGTGAATATATTTAATTCAGAAATGAACAAAACAAGAAACAAACAGCACACCGACATAAAACAGAAACAATGAGGACTGGGGAAGAAACCAAAGGGAGTGACATAAAGGCCAGGTAATCAAGATGGAGTCCAGGTGAGTGTCATTATGCGTGAAACGCTGGTGACAGGTGTGCGTCCTAACGAGTAGCCTGGTGACCTAGATGCCGGAGAGGGAACACAAGTGACAAGGTTAATTACGATAATTCAGTCAAATCCACTTGACAGCTTCTTATTCTGCTCGAGGAGTTCTAGAGCATCCTCAGAACCAGTCAATCAATATACATTCAAATCCATTCTCATGTTTTCACACATCTCACTATGAGCGGATTGACTCACTCCAATCATGTGGAGATGGTGTTGTTAACACACTAAGCCTCTCCAGTCAGTTTGTGTTTAAAGAACAGTGAGTTGTTGACCCTGTTCTGACCTTAGTGTTTGTGCATCAACATACAGATGTAGGAATTTGAGACAGTTTCCTACAGCAGGAAAATAATCCTGCAACAAAAGGAAACGTGAAGTATGTGGATTATATTTAATGGAGATTTTTGTAGGGGTTGATAAATGTTTTTGTAAGGAAATATCAAGTCTGACATTTCGAAGTGAAATTACAAACTTCAGAAGCTTTTTTAAATCTCAAGCACACTACAAAGTTATCCTGCAACAGGGTGATCAAATGAAGATCATACATCTGTACAGACATCTGGCAGAGGTCCTGAGCTGACAGACTACAGATACTGTCTACAGAGCTCAGTACAGAATAACACCGATGATCAGACAAACAACAATCCAACACAGACTACAGGGTACTAAGACACTCATTATTATTATTTCATGTGAAAAATACAACATAAACCACCTCTTTCATGATTAAGTGGGGAGTCACAAGGCACTGGACCGTCTCATGTTATTACAAAGGAAGAGCAATAACAGAGCAGAGAAGCAGACATCAACCCTCGTCTTTTATATACACACTAGGAGACCAATGATTGTAGAGGAAACACTTGTCTTTTTCCAATACACTCCTCAACAAGATCTATTAAAAAAAGCACTATAAAGCTAAAGGTTATAAAAAGTGAATGTCTGTGATGTGTAACAGTTCATGTCTGTGTCTGGTTGCGCTCGGTTGTGTTTGGACTGACTGGCTGTTTTAAAGCTTTGGAACAAATCAAATCAAACTTTATTTGTCACATAAGCCGAATACGGTAGATGGTAGACCTTACTGTGAAATGCTTACAAGCCCTTAACCAACAGTGCAGTTCAATAAGAGTTAAGAAAATATTTACCAAATAAACTAAAGTAAAAAATAATAAAAAGTTACACAAAATAACAATAACTAAGCTATATAAAAGGTACCGAGTCAGTGTGTGGGGGTACAGGTTAGTTGAGGTCATTTGTACATGTATGTAGGGGTGAAGTGACTATGCATAGATAATAAACAGTGAGTAGCAGCAGTGTACAAAACAAATGGGGGGGGGGGGGGGGGGGGGGGTCATTGTAAATAGTCTGGTGGCAATTTTATGAATTGTTCAGTACTCTTATGGATTGGGGGTAGAAGCTGTTAAGGTCCTTGGCGCTCAGGTACCGCTTGCCGTGCAGTAGCAGAGAAAACAGTCTATGACTTGGGTGACTGGAGTCTCTGACAATTTTATGGGCTTTCCTCTGACACCGCCTATTATATAGGTCCTAGACGGCAGGAAGCTTGGCCCCAGTGATGTACTGGGCCGTACGCACTACTATCTGTAGCGCCTTATGGTCAGAGGCCGAGCAGTTGCCATACCAGGCGGTGATGCAACCGGTCAGGATGCTCTCGATGGTGCAGCTGTAGAACTTTCTGCCAAATCTTTTCAGTCTTCTGAGGGGGAAAAGGTGTTATCGTGCCCTCTTCACGACTGTCTTGGTGTGTTTGGACCATGATAGTTTGTTGGTGATGTGGACACCAAGGAACTTGAACCTCTCGACCCGCTCCACTACAGCCCTGTCTGATAATGGGGGCCTGTTCTGCCCGCCTTTTTACTGTAGTCCACGATCAGCACCTTTGTCTTGCTCACATTGAGGGAGAGGTTGCTGTCCTGGCACCACACTGCCAGTTCTGACCTCCTCCCTATAGGCTGTCTCATCGTTGTTGGTGATCAGGCCTACCAGTGTTGTGTCGTCAGCAAACTTAATGATGGTGTTGGAGTCATGTTTGGCCACACGATCGTGGGTGAACAGGGAGTACCGGTGGGGACTAAGTACACACCCCTTAGGGGCCCCAGTGTTGAGGATCAGCGTGGCAGACATGTTGTTGCCTACCCATACCAGCTGGGGATGGCCTGTCAGGAAGTCCAGGATCCAGTTGCAGATGGAGGTGTTTAGTCCCAGGGTCCTTAGCTTAGTGATGAGCTTTGTGGGCACTATGGTGTTGAACGCTGAGCTATAGTCAATTAACAGCATTCTCACAAAGGTGTTCCTTTTGTCCAGGTGGGAAAGGGCAGTGTGGAGTGTGATTGAGACTGCGTCATCTGTGGATCTGTTGGGGCGGTATGCAAATTTGAGTGGGTCTAGGGTATCCGGGAGGATGCTGTTGATGTGAGCCATGACCAGCCTTTCAAAGCACTTCATGGCTACCGACATGAGTGCTATGGGGCAGTATTCATTTAGGCAGGTTACCATCGCTTCTTTGGGCACAGGGACTATGGTGGTATGCTTGAAACATGTAGGTATTACAGACTCCGTCAGGGAGAGGTTGAAAATGTCAGTGTGACACTTGCCAGTTGGTCCGCGCATGCTTTGAGTACACATCCTGGTAATCCATCTGGCCCCGCGGCTTTGGGAATGTTGACCTGTTTAAAGGTCTTGCTCACATTGGCTACCGAGAGCGTTATAACACAGTCATCCAGAACAGATGGTGCTCTAGTGCATACTTCAGTGTTGCTTGCCTCGAATCGAGCATAAAAGGCATTTAGCTTGTCTGGTAGGCTCGCATCACTGGGCAGCTCGCATCTGGGTTTCCCTTTGTAGAACCGGTGTAGAACCGACGAGCATCAGAACCCGTGTAGTAGGATTCAATCTTAATCCTGTATTGACGCTTTGCATGTTTGATGGTTCGTCTGAGGGCATAATGGGATTTCTTATAAAGGTCCGGATTAGTGTCCCACTCTTTGAAAGCGGCAGCTCTAGCCTTTAGCTCGATGCGAATGTTGCCTGTAATCCATGGCTTCGGGTTGGGATATGTGCGTACGGTCACTGTGGGGACGACGTCGTCGATGCACTTATTGATGAAGCCGGTGACTGACTGAGGTGGTATACTCCTCAATGCCATTGGATGAATCCCAGAACATATTCCAGTCTGTGCTAGCAAAACACACCACAGCACTGAGTCGTTGCATGGTCACTCTCAGGAGACCAGACTCTCGGGATCATATTGTCTGTCTGCAACCCTGACCTACACATTCATGGAGTGTGTCCATCTCAATACTTCAGCTGGTGTCAGTGGGACCACGGCCATGGTGCTTGTAGACTCCTCCCTTGGTGTGGGTGTGTTACTGGGCTAAAGACAGGGGGAGGATGGAGGGGCTGTGGTTGCTCTGGGGGTCAAGTGAGGACAGAGGAGGAGGGCAGGGGAACACTGGCGGCTGCAGGCTCCATCTTGCTGCTGTGGGTGATAGCTGCGTCTCGTGGCCAGATGCTGCATCTCGTGGCCATGATGATCTTCTGGGAACACACACACACATTAGTAGGCTCTTAACATTAGACACTCAACACTAGGAAATACGAGGGATAAGCTGGGCTCTCAGTCTGAGGAGGGAGGAGAATTCAACTAATCTCTGCTCTACTTCTACTGAGGAGAGACGCCAACTCCAGCTTCAGACGCTGAAATGAAGTGGGACGCTGCAGAGTGACATCAAAGCTAAATGCAAGAGGAAATGTTTGGAGGACAAACAAATTATATATTTTTTTATTTGGGGTGTTGACAATATCATTAGAGTAGGCGAGGAGAGGCTGGACAAATGCAGGACTGGACAGAAACAAGTGAGCATACATTTACAGGACAAGGTACAGCACACAGTATTGCTCTTACTGTACCTGGCCTTTGAGGCTGTCCCCGGTGAACATGTACTTGATGTGGTAGAGGAAGTCACAGATGGGGTCCACGAAGGACAGATGTTGACTGTGTTGGTCCACAGTCTGCAGCATCTCATGGAACGCCACTCCAATCTGCGTTTCACAACATAGATCTTTAAGAAAGGAACAGGCAAATCAGTCACTGATTGAATGGCGATGGTGTGTCGCACGTCTCATGAACACAATGCTAGAGTGGAAAACCGAAGAAATTCTAAAAATGGCTATTTTTGTCAATGAGCTGTCCAGGGGGTGGCAGGCTGGTCAACAGAAGAACTGCAGATTAATGGGAAGCCACAGTGCAGCCCAGGGAAGAGACACCGCCGCTGGGGAGAGGAGCCAATACCAAGGACCTTAACTCTCCCTCTCTGCTCTCCGCAAATAACAGGATTTCTCCCTGAGCCAGCTAATCCCCCTTTAATCTACCAAACTATTGTTCATTTTCTTGAGGTTAAACCTGGAGATGGGGGACCAGCCCTGGGACTTACCTCAGGGCCACACGCACATGTCACACATACAAATGTGCACACACACGGCACGTGGACACACACACACATATATGTACCCACCCACACACCCACCATCAGTTCTATTCTCTCCAATGGTCGAGGGAGTGTGAAAGGGAATTTCATTTACAGGCCTTTTGTGTGGGATTGTATGGTGTATTCAGGTTATACTGGGATATGGGGGAGGAAAGGAGGGGGATATATGGACAGAAATGGACCTCCAGCATGCAGTGGGTCCTCTCCCGTTGGAAGCGCTGGAGGAAGGACCCCACCAGGTGGTCCACATAGAGGAGTTGGAACTCTGTCTTTACTAGGGGATTCAGCACCTCAGACAGGAACCTGGGGAGGGAGGAGAGAGGAGATGTTAGACGTCTCCTAGAGAAAGATAGAGACTGAAGAGGAGAGAATGGACTGCTCTCTCAAAGACATATGGGGAAGGAGGAGAAAAGGACAAAAACATCTCTACAGAACTTAATGAAAGGCTTTGTAAAGCCAAGGACCCGATGCTAAGTGACTAAGGCTCTCACTGTGAGAGCTGTGTGCAAATGGAAGAAGACAATGGAGGCACTGAATTTGAATGATAAACTACAGGTTTTTCTGAATGCACAGACAGCTGACAATAAACCAGATGTACAGCAGAACAAAAGCGTCAGAGTGTGTTTGCAGATGACAAGATAGATCCCAGGTGTGTGTGTGTGTGTGTGTGTGTATACAGGTCTTCCAGAGCGAGAGCCATGTGTGTTCTGTGTTTCAGAAGCGTCAGTGTGAGGCGTACACACTCGGCTGCCTGTGCCACTAGGGGTGTCTCGTCACCGGGCTCTGCCGTCAGAATGCTGCGGCGCCCGCTGAGATCTCCCATGTCTCATGTTCCGCCCTCCCACACATCACGGCCCACACTGATGGCATTTCCATCTGCTTTACAGTAATGTAATCTCAGCAGGCCATAGCTCTGCTGTCATTTCACATGACAGTCCGTCGGAGCAGGAAAGGCACTTGCTGACACTTTAGGGAGTCCAGCGAGGCCTGAACAAGGCCTGAACACACAGTTATGGGGGAGATTTTCCCAGGCTAGATGAGAGGCCCTGCTGAGCTAAGCCTAAACTGGGCCTGGGAGGGAGCAGTCCTGCCAGCTGGTACCAGGACTAGAGGGGTGGAAAACAGCTAATCAGGGGGCAGCCGGTACCAGGACTAGAGGAGTGGAAAACAGCTAATAAGGGGGCTACTGGTACCAGGACTAGAGGAGTGGAAAACAGCTAATAAGGGGGATACTGGTACCAGGACTAGAGGGGTGGAAAACAGCTAATCAGGGGGCAGCTGGTACCAGGACTAGAGGGGTGGAAAACAGCTAATCAGGGGGCAGCTGGTACCAGGACTAGAGGGGTGGAAAACAGCTAATCAGTGGCTACTGGTACCAGGACTAGAGGGGTGGAAAACAGCTAATCAGTGGGCAGCTGGTACCAGGACTAGAGGGGTGGAAAACAGCTAATCAGTGGCTACTGGTACCAGGACTAGAGGGGTGGAAAACAGCTAATCAGGGGCTACTGGTACCAGGACTAGAGGGGTGGAAAACAGCTAATCAGTGGCTACTGGTACCAGGACTAGAGGGGTGGAAAACAGCTAATCAGGGGCTACTGGTACCAGGACTAGAGGGGTGGAAAACAGCTAATCAGGGGCTACTGGTACCAGGACTAGAGGGGTGGAAAACAGCTAATCAGGGGCTACTGGTACCAGGACTAGAGGGGTGGAAAACAGCTAATCAGGGGCTACTGGTACCAGGACTAGAGGGGTGGAAAACAGCTAATCAGGGGGCAGCTGGTACCAGGACTAGAGGGGTAGAAAAGAGCTAATCAGGGGGCTACTGGTACCAGGACTAGAGGGGTGGAAAACAGCTAATCAGGGGGCAGCTGGTACCAGGACTAGAGGGGTGGAAAACAGCTAATCAGGGGGCAGCTGGTACCAGGACTAGAGGGGTGGAAAACAGCTAATCAGTGGCTACTGGTACCAGGACTAGAGGGGTGGAAAACAGCTCATCAGTGGGCAGCTGGTACCAGGACTAGAGGGGTGGAAAACAGCTAATCAGTGGCTACTGGTACCAGGACTAGAGGGGTGGAAAACAGCTAATCAGGGGCTACTGGTACCAGGACTAGAGGGGTGGAAAACAGCTAATCAGGGGCTACTGGTACCAGGACTAGAGGGGTGGAAAACAGCTAATCAGGGGCTACTGGTACCAGGACTAGAGGGGTGGAAAACAGCTAATCAGGGGGAAGCTGGTACCAGGACTAGAGGGGTAGAAAAGAGCTAATCAGGGGGCTACTGGTACCAGGACTAGAGGGGTGGAAAACAGCTAATCAGTGGGCAGCTGGTACCAGGACTAGAGGGGTGGAAAACAGCTAATCAGGGGCTACTGGTGCGTCTTCCTTGGGTATGAGGGAGAGCTGTCCAATGCTGGAGTGGTGCCAGATGGTGTTGGCTAGGGCCAGCACGTAGCTGCAGTACATCTAAGAGTAAGACTGGTGGCAGGCGGTCCAGAAGTGCGAAGGGGTACCCCACCCACTCAGTCTCTGATGTGAGGCATGGGCTGCCCAGAACACTCATAAAATGGTCCTGCAGGACCACCCAGTAAGGCTCCTAGAGAGGAAAACATACAACGTTAAGCTCACTTCTTTTCAGACTTTAGAGAAGCTTTCAGACGGGAGTCTGGAGGACAGATGAAGTAATGCTTATTTGGGTAAAGCCATCACTCTTGTCTAACTGCCCAGAATTTCACATTGAGCAATAAAATACCACAATTTATGGACCTGGTCTTTCATGGATAGTTGAAACTTGATCATGCGAATGGGGAAAAACAAGTTTGCTGTATGCCATGAACAACATTCCTGATCTATAACAAAGTGTGTGTGTGTGTGGGTGCGTGAATGCGTGCGTGATTAGAGAGGAATCTTACAGGCAAGGCAGTGATCACCAGCGTTCATCCAGGCACTTATGTTCCCCCGAGGCAACAGCAGTTGGCTGTTAAAAGGCACATGACATCAGGAGGCCAATCCACACACAACTTAACAAAACACAACACAGATACATACAGACACTGTCATCTAGAGGGGCACACAGGTCTAACTGAGCTCTGCAGAAAACTAACACTGCAGTGATTCAGCACCACTTCAAGATGACTCATCATCCATTCCTCACACAAGGCTTCTGCATAATAACAGGGACTTTTATTTAACCAGGCAAGTTAGTTAAGAACAAATTCTTATTTACAATGACAGCCTACCCTGGACAAACCCGGACGATGCTGGGCCAATTGTGCCCCGCCCTATGGGACTCCAAATCACAGCCGGATGTGATACATCCTGGATTTGAACCAGGTACTGCAGTGACATCTCTTGCACCACTGCGCCACTCGGGAGCACTTAACACATGCTTCAAGAGGACAGTGCAGTCAGAATATATATATATATATATAGCTTCATGTGTTAAGTATATATATATATATATATGTTTTATTTTATATAGTCTAGAGCCCGTTCTCAGACTTCTCCCCCTCTCAATGACTGGTTAGCAGCCGCTGTTCGACCTACGAGCCTTGACACCATGCTGACCTCTTGAGGACGACGCTGAGCAGAGCGTTGCCAATGTCCTTGCCGGGCACTGCCAGGGCCATCAGCTCTACACAGGTGACATGCAGGGCGTGGGCGGCCGGATTAGGGAACTCGTTGAACCTCCAGTCACAGTTCGGGAATGGCCCGACAGTCAGGGAGAATTTAAAATTCCAAAAACAATAACTTTAGCAGTATATATTTTGTTTGAGCAAAATAACAGTATTAGTCTTGGCAAAATGCATAGAATTGCAGGAAATTTATCTCGGCTCCATGGAAAAATGTGTAGAATTGTGGAAAATACATACTATACCAGGCTGTGTACACAATCAAAGCTACAGACCGCAACCATTCCCTCTCCCATTCCCTCACGTCCTCCCAGGTGGTCCAGTAGCGTCTCCGGGCAGCAGCTCCAGGAAGCGGTAGATGACAATGTTGAAGACGAGCAGGATAAGGAGGCACACGTTACCTAAGTAGATGGGCAGGTAGTGGTACTGATGCTGCATGGGTGGATTTACATGCTCCGCCTGGCCCTCAAAGTACATGAAACGTCAAACGCAGTAACTGTATCATCTTTAAGATGTATTAAAAGAGCATGTTTGATGACAGCAAAACAGTAAGTGGTCAAAGCAATAGTCACAACCCATTTCCACTGCTTAGTTAGAGAACACAGTTGAGCCAATGTAAATATCAAATTTAAACAGGACCAATCGTCAACAGGGAATGGAGCAGGCTGGACAATAGCGGCCTCCCGTTGACATTCACGTTCTTATCGCCTTGAGCCACTCTGTGCCTAGTGGTTCTTTCAAACTGTCTTTCAGGCAACGCTGCTCTTTTCATGCTAGCAGACAGCAGAGTTGGAGCCAGTATGGTACCTTGTGGTAGGCCATGTGCTTGGTGTGTCAGTCGCTCTGCAGCCAGTGTTCGGGGACATTCTCCTTGACGAGGTCTGAGCCGCGGTTGCGGTTGTCGTTGGGCTTGAGGAGGAGGAGCTGGATGATAAAGTAGCAGACCTGGGCCTCGTTACCCTCGTGACTCCTCATGGCCTGGACAGGAGGGGGGAGGAGAGGGAGAGATGGGAAGAGGGGAGAGATGAGTGAGGGAAGTAATGGGAAAGAGGGAGAGGTTAATAGGGAATTAAACAATTGTTTGATAGCTGCTGAACCGGCACAGATTAATATTGAACAAAGAAATATGAATGTACATTATCACAATGTAATTGAAGCTTCCAAAGACTTAAATAGAGGTCAAACATATGACTGGACCATAGTTCTAAATATGTTTGTCTCATCCTAAGGGATGGATCGAAATTTACAGAATGGTTACCTGGAGGAAAATTTCAGTCCCGGGGAGGGTTTAGTCTTTTTTAAATCTAGTCCAGCAGAGGGTCATGTAATTGATGAATTTAGAATTAGTTGCTTATTAGGCTACAGTATACACTGAGAATACTAAACATTAAGAACACCTGCTCTTTCCATGACAGCTTTTATCTGGTCAGTCCCTTATTCCCTTATTGATGTCACTTGTTAAATCCTTTCAATCAGTGCAGATGAAGGGGAGGAGACAGGATAAAGGCCAGGCACCACAGGCTAATAGGGATTTTTTTTCTTATTTAGTCTAGTCAGACTGAATCTTTACCAGTTGAAAGTATACATAAATACAACATATTATTGTATTACAAGTTTGATATATTTTAACATTACAATATGTAAATGAGACAACCTCCTTTAATATGCGCTAATTTGCATATTACGATAATCCGTTATTTTTCAACACTGCTTCAAGGCAGAATGTTTTAATTTTGTATTGTGATAAGACACTCAATGGTCAGACTTTTACAGATCAGTTTATCAAAATATTGATAAACACTTCACATGTATGAATGATGCATATTGTTCATATATTTACATATAAAATGCCACCTAAAATCAAAACAACAAAAGATATTTAAAAAAGCCTCTGTAAAAGTCTGACTACAATATCTAAGAACCTGTGTGTGGAATAATGTGAATGTACGTCCTTGGAAGACTGAGCAGAATGAATTGGCGCAGGGGAAACGTCATTTTCAGAAAATGGCCGATAAATATAGGCTAATGCAATTAAAATGCACTTTCCATAAATATGACCATTTGTCACATTAATTAAACTCTTATTCATATATCACTTCAAAACTGACAAATAAACATCAAATATACCTTTTACAAATAACTACATGAGCATGTTTAATACATTTGTTTCTAGCAATAGAGCATATGCTTTGAATACTGGTCTGTTGGGCAAATATGCAGCTTGGGCAAATTCTCATATCGCTTTGCTCAATTTGTCACATACAAGGATTTTGTATGGCTGTTGAAATGTGCAGAACATTAATCAGCTATGCCTGCCCCATATGTAAGCTCCTCTTTGAGTTGTTGCTAGTGCTGCTTTACTTTCATGACTGTGTCATGGGACCTGTGCCTACTCTTGGCACACTCCGTTGAAGCAGCATCAGCTCTCACAACATGCCTAGCATTCTCCTCTCTGATTGCTTCCAGTGTCACAAAGGTGCTGTCAAGCCACAATTTGTCCATCACATTTGATATAACAGTGGCTCCCTCATTGAAGGTGGCTACTGCCATACTGGCTGCTGCGTCAATGTGGCTTTTGCCCACGAAGACAGTTTTGGGGCACCATATTAGAGTTCAGACATTAATTTGCATTCTGGGTTCCTCCGTGCTGCATTCTTTTGAGGAGGTTATCATTTGACACCGTATGATATAGAGATACCTTTTTCTGTGCAACCTCTCTATTCAAAAATGTATGGCCTCCATGGTTTTTGTGACTGGGTGGATCTTCACCATTTTCTAGGGCTCGCTGGTACCAGCACCAAGATGTTGACATGGAATGGACAAGACCAGCTCAGATAGCATTCTTCATGCCCTCTATATCACCCTGGTTATTAAGAATCTCACCCCTGTAATAGTTTTGCAGACTCTTACATTTTTGTGCAGTGAGTTTCCCTACACCTCTCCCCTCAAAATGTTTCTCTGAACTAAGTTTACGAAGCACTGTTCCCATCCTCTTGTGGGCATGATTGATGCATTCTAGTTTCCCTATCTCAATGCCTGGGTAGGGATCTAATTTGACAACTGCATTGTATACAGTACTGTCCCCATCTGAGAGCATCTCGGTGTAACGAAAGTGGTAGCGACTGACTGATCTGGCCCACATGCATTTAGCTGCTTCCTGCTCAATTGCTTTGCTCGAACCAGAGATGTTTTGAGCACAGTCATCTGCATGTGAATCCTTCCATTCTCTGAACTCCTCCTCACTAATTCCACTTTTCCTTTTCATCACACATGCATGGCAGTATGAAGACAACACCTCATAGTCTATCACTAGACCTGTTGCAATGTCTATGCACACACCTATCCCGCAGTTGGAAGTGAAACCTCTATTGTGTAAAGTGCCATCAAAGGATACAAGAATGTCTATGTCTATGATGGCATTGACTGTATCCCTCTCTGAATCTCTGCAACTAAAGTGTGGGGGGGGTACTTATTATGTCTGTCGACATTCCTGTCATAACCGCATGACTAAATATCAGCATTACCCTATGTAAATATTTGCATATCAGCATGTATTTACTTTACGTAAAGCTAATTTCTCAGTAATCACAGTAGGCTACAGCCCTATGACAATGTAGGCCTATGTGATTGTCTCATTGTATAGTTATGTTTTCCTATCACTCTGTTGATTCACTTTGAATACATTTGCTGGAGTAAGGAAATCTATACATAGCAAGTCACCTGACAATAATGGGCAACACTCCACTTTCATTTACCTGTCACTCTCTTGTCATGTCTCTGATATGAGCTGAGACACAGGAAGGAATCCCTAGGGCTTTGTTTATTTTCTTAAGTGCTGCATAACCAAGTTCAAGTTTGTGGGCTAGAAGAACTATCCTCATATTTATGTCAAATGCCACATCTCTCCTGGAGCACTCCTGCAGCCTGGAGGAAGTGTAAACACTCCTTCTAAATGCATCACGATCACCTTCACAGTGTGCACATTACATGGTATCATGACAGAACGACAGAATCCCTGGTTGGTGGGGTCAATAGTGATTTTCAGTCCAGTGTGTAGACACTTAGGGCAAATTAAAGCATGTACAAGTTGGTTTATTTGTGACGTGGAATGAAAGACACTGTTGGCTGGCTGCTGGCTGGTTGACCGCTGCTAGCTGTCATCTTCGTCTCAACTAATTTGCGTCTCGACGCGCTGCTGCCGGCTACCTCCTTTTGATCTACCTGTACTGCCACTGCCTCGATCAGCTGATCAGGCTAATTTTTTCTTTCATTCAATGCTTTTCTCGCATTGGCTAACCGAGCTCAACTATTTTTATTCACATACTGTTGGTATATTCTTCGAGATTTGCTCATTTTGTGTCTCTTTACGTAGATCCTTCGCCAGAGATATTTTCAAACAAGGACGTGCTGCGCGAACGTGAGGCATTTTAACCAATCAGGTTTCCGGAAAGGGTCTTTAAATGCCAATAACCAATCGGATGTCAGGAAATTACTAATATTTCCGCACAATCACTATGTCTACAAAGCATATCGCCTGTATGGACTAGCTAACGATATGCTCCGGAGAACAAGCTTTTGAATGATATATGATTCAACATGGAGAGTTTTAAAAATAGTGGTTGAATATCTACATGAAACATGCTAACAAGAACACAATGTATGCTAGGTGTAGTTGGCGGAGTTGGGATAAAATGATACAAATCAAGTATTTATTTACATTATTGACGATTTATTTTCTACATTTGATGAAAGTAGGGAAGTCATAGTAGTAGTTATAAGTTATAGTAAAATATCCCAAAATCTGAAAATCGACAGATGGAAGCAAAATCTAAATGTTTGCCTGTGGTGCTTGGCCTTAGAGAAGGAGAGTCCATGCCCCCAACAAATTGAGGCTGTTCTGAGAGCAACTCAATATTAGGAGGGTGTTCCTAATGTTTGGTATACTCAGTGTATATCGACGTGTTCCCGATGCAGCTTTTCATCTCTGATTCTCCTCTGGGCTCGCAATATCAAGTGCGCCTATAGTATGGTCTCAATCAAATGACCCATGGCCTATCGGCTACAAAAATGTATGCTCGGGGGAAGCACAGAGCCAAGTTATATTTCTAAGATCGCTGCTGGGATGGTGTAAATACAAACTGCAATGGATATTCCAATCTAGAGCCCCAGCCTGCTCTGCTCTTGCTGACGTTTTGTGTGCTGCCTAACCAATGCTATGCTGTGTAGGCCTACGGTGGCAGTTCAGGAAGAATGTCAGGCTTCTTCAACTCTTGTGTGCCTATAGCCTATGTTCTGTTCTGTTCTGTTTGAGAAGGAGAGCGTGAAGATGAGAAGGAAGACAGGAGGTCCATTTTGATAGCTTGCTACTACTAGAATTGATTTGATAAAACTAACAATATGTTTCTTGCCCATTATGTATTTATCAGAGTTATTGACTTCACAATAAGTCAAATTTGAGTAACTTACACTGTGGTGCTGAAACTTGAAACAGCAGCCGTGGCATAGTAGGAGCGGCAGGTAGCCTAGTGTTGGGACAGTAACCGAAAGGTTTCTAGATCGAATCCCAGAGCTGACAAGGTAAACATCTGTCGTTCTGCCCCTGAACAAGGCAGTTAACCTGTCTCTGTCAGGTCAGTGTATCTCTGTCTGTTCCTAGGCGTCATTGTAAATAAGAATTTGTTCTTAACTGACTTGCCTAGTTAAACAAAGATTAAATAAAAAAATGAATCAGAAATGGACAGCTCATGGTGCTCTAAGTAGGTACATTCGAGTAGTCATAATTCATTTAAACAGTTCATTTTAATTAGACTTTAACAACAAAGAGAGATTTTTATTGTAGCCTTTCTTCCTATTTAATAAATAACAGGTAGGCCTACCTGTTTGATAGACGGAATTAGGCTATAGGCTGCTATATCCATATATTTATCGGTCAATTCCTCCACCCACCATGCACTCTTTAAAGAGCCTACCCCCGAGTCAGTGAGAAGCTGTGAAGTTAAAACCAGGACTCGAATTGAGGGTGTTTCAGAGGGTATGCCATAGGCCTACCTCTTCTTAAAGAAAATGCTAAAAAGGACAGGCCTACCACTTATAAGACGTTTAAGAAAGTAATACAAATCCGATTATATAAAGTGATCTATAACAGCGCAAACATGCTGTAAAATACTGTCACGAGTGCTCCCTCTCCGGCCTTTAGGTCACCAGGCTGCTCTGTGGCATTAAAAAAGATTCAAATGACGTAGAATTGCATGAAATTTTTATAAAATGCTATTTTTCTCAGCAAATACGATGATAGATTCATGCGAGGCTTTTACTATAAAGGAGATATTTCCATCCCTACTCTTGTCCACGGTACGCTATGAAAACTACTGCGTTACCATGTAATACTCACAGGACGAAGAACAGTTTATAAAATGGCATATCTACGGCTCTGGTCTGTCCAAGGCGTGAGGGTTAACAGTAGACATGTTCTCTGCTATCCACTTTGTTTAAATTCATTATTTAGGGTATAGAGGAGGGTCACGTTTCCAAGCGTTAAGACTGGGTTTAGTTCAAATATATTTAGCTAAAGGGAGGGCCATCCATTTTCATTTCAGAGAGGTCCGATTTTCTCCATTTAACCCTTATTATAAATAATGTTCATGCCCTTACCAGGCACAGGATGAGTCTGTCCAGCGTGACAATGTTGTACTTCCACACCATGTTGTTGAGGATCTCAATACACTTGTTGAGCTGCTGGCCACCGGCCAACGTGGAGAACTCATCAACCAGAAAGTCTGCAAACGTCCTGACATGAGCCACCAGAGCCGCGCTCCTATCCTCTCCAGAACGCAGGGGCAAGAAAGGACACACTGCCTGGTCTGGATGATGGCCTCACCTCACAACGAACGCACAGACACGTCAAATTGGCATAATGTACTGTAACATGGCTCATTGTTTACCATGAGTCATCATTACTAGTCTTCCTCTGAATTCAAAAGGCCATCTGTCAATAACAAGATTATTTCATGATTCAACGCAAAGCTGTTATCTCAAACACTATCAGCACCCTTAAAACAATCATCAACCCAAACAACCACCAAACAGCTTTCTGACACCATCTGCCTCTAGTGTGTGTGTGTGTGTGTGTGTGTGTTCCTCAACAGCATCCAGAGACAGAGCGCCTGGGGCCCACAGCAGCCCCTTCCTCTTCCCAGTGGTAGTTCCCCCTGCATACCCTTTCCTACCACCATTCCTGGCCACACCACTGACATCTCCCAATCCCCTTGGCTCCAGCTTCCTGGTAGACAGGCCCTATTTAGAGAACAGGAGAACAGTTTTACTGTAGCAGCTCAGCTGCATTACAAGACAGTCATTACCAGACTTCAAGTCACTGGAAAAGTGAGCACACTTTCCACCTCCAAAGCCTTTAGCCACTTCTTAATTAAAATCCCCTTTGGAAAATACCTGAGGCTTCCACTGGCGGTAAATCATATTACAAATGGCGGTGTGCGGCGCTTGACACAATGCTCCAAAAATCCCCCCATGACTGCCTTCTCGAGGAAAGCCATCACTCTCTGCTGGATAGTGACGTAAAGAGCGCAGGCAGGTTTACAATAGAAAAGGCTTTATTCATTCCTGACACTCAAACTCTGTGGGGGAAAGAGGGTGCAGATTCTTTCCTACAGATGAGAGATGGAGGGAGAATTGGAGAGAAAGTGCCAGGGAGGGAGAGAGAAAGAAAAGGGAGGGAGAGAGAGGGAGAGGTATATATAAAAAAAGAGAGGGAGGGATAGAGAGGGGGATAAAAGTGCTAGGGAGGGAGAGAGAAAGAGAGGGAGGGAGAGAGAGGGAGAGGTATATATATATAAAAAGAAAGGGAGGGATAGAGAGGGGGATAAAAGTGCTAGGGAGGGAGAGAGAAAGAGAGGGAGGGAGAGAGAGGGGGATAAAAGTGCTAGGGAGGGAGAGAGAAAGAGAGGGAGGGATAGAGAGGGGGATAAAAGTGCTAGGGAGGGAGAGAGGGAGAGGTATATATATAAAAAAGAAAGGGAGGGATAGAGAGGGGGATAAAAGTGCTAGGGAGGGAGAGAGAAAGAGAGGGAGGGAGAGAGAGGGAGAGGTATATATATAAAAAAGAGAGAGAGGGATAGAGAGGGGGATAAAAGTGCTATGGAGGGAGAGAGAAAGAGAGGGAGGGAGAGAGAGGTAGAGGTATATATATAAAAAAGAGAGGGAGGGATAGAGAGGGGGGATAAAAGTGCTAGGGAGGGAGAGAGAAAGAGAGGGAGGGAGAGAGAGGGGGATAAAAGTGCTAGGGAGGGAGAGAGAAAGAGAGGGAGGAGAGAGAGTGAGAGGTATATATATAAAAAAAGAGAGGAGGGATAGAGAGGGGGATAAAAGTGCTAGGGAGGGAGAGAGAAAGAGAGGGGAGGGAGAGAGGGGGATAAAAGTGCTAGGGAGGGAGAGAGAGAAAGAGAGGGAGGGAGAGAGGGGGGATAAAAGTGCTAGGGAGGGAGAGAGAAAGAGAGGTAGGGATAGAGAGGGGGATAAAAGTGCTAGGGAGGGAGAGAGAGGGAGAGGTATATATATAAAAAAAGAGAGGGAGGGATAGAGAGGGGGATAAAAGTGCTAGGGAGGGAGAGAGAAAGAGAGGGAGGGAGAGAGAGGGGGATAAAAGTGCTAGGGAGGGAGAGAGAAAGAGAGGGAGGAGAGAGAGGGAGAGGTATATATAAAAAAAGAGAGGGAGGGATAGAGAGGGGGATAAAAGTGCTAGGGAGGGAGAGAGAAAGAGAGGGAGGGATAGAGAGGGGGATAAAAGTGCTAGGGAGGGAGAGAGAGGGAGAGGTATATATATAAAAAAAGAAAGGGAGGGATAGAGAGGGGGATAAAAGTGCTAGGGAGGGAGAGAGAAAGAGAGGGAGGGAGAGAGAGGGAGAGGTATATATATAAAAAGAGAGAGAGGGATAGAGAGGGGGAGGAATATATATAAAAGAGAGGGAGGGAGAGAGAGGGGGATAAAAGTGCTAGGGGGAGAGAGAAAGAGAGGGGGAGAGAGAGGGGGATAAAAGTGCTAGGGAGGGAGAGAGAAAGAGAGGGAGGGATAGAGGGGGGATAAAAGTGCTAGGGAGGGAGAGAGAGGGAGAGGTATATATATAAAAAAGAAAGGGAGGGATAGAGAGGGGGATAAAAGTGCTAGGGAGGAGAGAGAAAGAGAGGGAGGGAGAGAGAGGGAGAGGTATATATATAAAAAAAAGAGAGAGAGAGGGATAGAGAGGGGGATAAAAGTGCTATGGAGGGAGAGAGAAAGAGAGGGAGGGAGAGAGAGGTAGAGGTATATATAAAAAAGAGAGGAGGGATAGAGAGGGGGATAAAAGTGCTAGGGAGGGAGAGAGAAAGAGAGGGAGGGAGAGAGAGGGGGATAAAAGTGCTAGGGAGGGAGAGAGAAAGAGAGGGAGGGAGAGAGGGAGAGGTATATATATAAAAAAAGAGAGGGAGGGATAGAGAGGGGGATAAAAGTGCTAGGGAGGGAGAGAGAAAGAGAGGGAGGGAGAGAGAGGGGATAAAAGTGCTAGGGAGGGAGAGAGAAAGAGAGGGAGGGAGAGAGAGGGGATAAAAGTGCTAGGGAGGGAGAGAGAAAGAGAGGGAGGGATAGAGAGGGGGATAAAAGTGCTAGGGAGGGAGAGAGAGGGAGAGGTTTATATATAAAAAAAGAGAGGAGGGATAGAGAGGGGATAAAAGTGCTAGGGAGGGAGAGAGAAAGAGAGGGAGGGAGAGAGAGGGGGATAAAAGTGCTAGGGAGGGAGAGAGAGAGAGAGGGAGGAGAGAGAGGGAGAGGTATATATATAAAAAAAGAAAGGGAGGGATAGAGAGGGGGATAAAAGTGCTAGGGAGGGAGAGAGAAAGAGAGGAGGGAGAGAGAGGGAGAGGTATATATATAAAAAAGAGAGAGGATAGAGAGGGGGGATAAAAGTGCTATGGAGGAGAGAGAAAGAGAGGGAGGGAGAGAGGTAGAGGTATATATAAAAAAAGAGGGAGGGAGAGAGAGGGGATAAAAGTGCTAGGGAGGGAGAGAGAAAGAGAGGGAGGGAGAGAGAGGGGGGAAAAGTGCTAGGGAGGGAGAGAGAAAGAGAGAGAGGGAGAGGTATATATATAAAAAAGAGAGGGGGGATAGAGAGGGGATAAAAGTGCTAGGGAGGAGAGAGAAAAGAGGGAGGGAGAGGGGGGATAAAAGTGCTAGGGAGGGAGAGAGAAAGAGAGGGAGGGAGAGAGAGGTAGAGGTATATATATAAAAAAAGAGAGGGAGGGATAGAGAGGGGATAAAAGTGCTAGGGAGGAGAGAGAAAGAGAGGGAGGGAGAGAGAGGGGGATAAAAGTGCTAGGGAGGGAGAGAAAGAGAGGGAGGGAGAGAGAGGGAGAGGTATATATATAAAAAAAGAGAGGGGGATAGAGGGGGATAAAAGTGCTAGGGAGGGAGAGAAAAAAGAGGGAGGGAGAGAGGGGATAAAAGTGCTAGGGAGGAGAGAGAAAGAGAGGTATATATAAAAAGAGAGGGAGGGATAGAGAGGGGGATAAAAGTGCTAGGGAGGGAGAGAGAAAGAGAGGGAGGGAGAGAGAGGGAGAGGTATATATATAAAAAAGAGAGAGAGGGATAGAGAGGGGGATAAAAGTGCTATGGAGGGAGAGAGAAAGAGAGGGAGGGAGAGAGAGGTAGAGGTATATATATAAAAAAGAGAGGGAGGGATAGAGAGGGGGATAAAAGTGCTAGGGAGGGAGAGAGAAAGAGAGGGAGGGAGAGAGAGGGGGATAAAAGTGCTAGGGAGGGAGAGAGAAAGAGAGAGGGAGAGAGAGGGAGAGGTATATATATAAAAAAAGAGAGGGGGGATAGAGAGGGGGATAAAAGTGCTAGGGAGGGAGAGAGAAAGAGAGGGAGGGAGAGAGAGGGGGATAAAAGTGCTAGGGAGGGAGAGAGAAAGAGAGGGAGGGAGAGAGAGGGAGAGGTATATATAAAAAAGAGAGGGAGGGATAGAGAGGGGGATAAAAGTGCTAGGGAGGGAGAGAGAAAGAGAGGGAGGGAGAGAGAGGGAGAGGAATATATATAAAAAAGAGAGGGAGGGAGAGAGAGGGGGATAAAAGTGCTAGGGAGGGAGAGAGAAAGAGAGGGGGGAGAGAGAGGGGGATAAAAGTGCTAGGGAGGGAGAGAGAAAGAGAGGGAGGGATAGAGAGGGGGATAAAAGTGCTAGGGAGGGAGAGAGAGGGAGAGGTATATATATAAAAAAAGAAAGGGAGGGATAGAGAGGGGGATAAAAGTGCTAGGGAGGGAGAGAGAAAGAGAGGGAGAGAGAGGGGGGGATAAAAGTGCTAGGGAGGGAGAGAGAAAGAGAGGGAGGGATAGAGAGGGGGATAAAAGTGCTAGGGAGGGAGAGAGAGGGAGAGGTATATATATAAAAAAAGAAAGGGAGGGATAGAGAGGGGGATAAAAGTGCTAGGGAGGGAGAGAGAAAGAGAGGGAGGGAGAGAGAGGGAGAGGTATATATATAAAAAAGAAAGGGAGGTGTATATATAAAGAGAGGGAGGGAGAGAGAGGTATATATATAAAGAGAGGGAGGGAGAGAGAGGTATATATATATATAAAGAGAGGGAGGGAGAGAGAGGTATATATATATAAAGAGGGAGGGAGAGAGAGTATATATATATATAAAGAGGGAGGAGAGAGAGGTATATATATATATAAAGAGGGAGGAGAGAGAGGTATATATATATATAAAGAGAGGAGAGGGAGAGAGAGGTATATATATATATAAAGAGAGAGGGGAGAGAGTATATATATATATAAAGAGAGGGAGGGAGAGAGAGGTATATATATATATAAAGAGAGGGAGGAGAGAGATATATATATAAAGAGAGGAGGGAGAGAGAGGTATATATATATAAAGAGAGGAGAGGAGAGAGAGGTATATATATATATAAAGAGAGGGAGGGAGAGAGGTATATATATATATAAAGAGAGGGAGGGAGAGAGAGGTATATATATAAAAGAGAGAGGGAGAGAGAGAGGTATATATATATAAAGAGAGGGAGAGAGAGAGAGAGGTATATATATAAAAGAGGAGGGAGAGAGAGAGTATATATATAAAGAGAGGGAGGGAGAGAGAGGTATATATATAAAGAGAGGGAGGGAGAGAGGTATATATATATAAAGAGAGGGAGGAGAGAGAGGTATATATATAAAAAGAGGGAGAGAGATATATATATAAAGAGGGAGGGAGAGAGAGGGTATATATAAAGAGGGAGGGAGAGAGAGAGGGAGAGAGAGAGGTATATATATAAAGAGAGGGAGGAGAGAGAGGTATATATATAAAGAGAGGGAGGGAGAGAGATATATATAAAGAGAGGAGAGGAGAGAGAGAGGTATATATATAAAGAGAGGGAGGGAGAGAGAGGTATATATATAAGAGAGAGGAGGGAGAGAGGATACATATATAAAGAGAGGGAGGGAGAGAGAGGTATATATATAAAGAGAGGGAGGGGAGGGAGGAGGTATATATATAAAGAGAGGAGAGAGAGAGAGATATATAAAAGAGAGGGAGGGAGAGAGAGGTATATATATAAAGAGAGGGAGAGAGAGGTATATATAAAGAGAGGGAGGGAGAGAGAGGTATATATAAAAAGAGGGAGGGAGAGAGAGGTATATATAAAAGAGAGGGAGAGAGAGGGAGGGAGAGAGAGGTATATATATAAAGAGGAGGGAGAGAGAGGTATATATATAAAGAGAGGAGGGAGAGAGGTATATATATAAAGAGAGGGAGAGAGAGAGGGAGAGAGAGGTATATATATAAAAGAGAGGAGGAGAGAGAGGTATATATATATAAAGAGAGGGAGGGAGAGAGAGTATATATATATAAAAGAGAGGGAGGGAGAGAGAGGTATATATATATATAAAGAGAGGGAGGGAGAGAGAGGTATATATATATAAAGAGAGGGGAGGGAGGAGAGGAGGAGATATATATATAAAGAGAGGGAGGGAGAGAGAGGTATATATATAAAAAGAGAGGAGGGAGAGAGAGAGATATATATAAAGAAAGAGAGGGAGAGAGAGGTATATATATATATAAAGAGAGGGAGGGAGAGAGAGGTATATATATATAAAGAGAGGGAGGGAGAGGGAGAGGAGTATATATATATATAAAGAGAGGGAGGGATATATATAAGAGAGAGAGAGGAGAGGGAGGGAGAGAGATATATATAAAGGGAGAGAGAGGGAGGGAGAGAGAGGTATATATATAAAGAGGGAGAGAGGGAGGGAGAGAGGTATATATATAAAGAGAGGGAGGAGAGAGAGATATATATATATAAAGGGAGAGGAGGGTAGAGAGAGAGGTATATATAAAAGAGAGGGAGAGGTATATATATAAGAGAGAGAGGTATATATATAGAAGGGAGAGGAGGGAGGAGAGAGAGGTATATATAAAGAGAGGAGGAGAGAGAGAGGTATATATATAAAGAGAGGGAGGGAGAGAGAGTATATATATAAGAGAGAGGAGAGAGAGAGAGAGAGGAGGTATATATATAAAGAGAGGGAGGAGAGAGAGAGGTATATATATAAAGAGGGGGGGAGAGAGAGGTATATATATAAAAGAGAGGAGGGAGAGAGGAGAGGAGAGAGAGAGAGGTATATATATAAAGAGAGGAGGGAGAGAGAGGTATATATATAAAGAGAGGGAGGAGAGGTAGATATATAAAGAGAGGGGAGAGAGAGGTATATATATAAGAGAGGGGGGAGAGAGAGGTATATATAAAAGAGGGAGGGAGAGAGAGGTATATATATAAAAGAGAGGAGGGAGAGAGAGGTATATATATAAAGAGAGGAGGGAGAGAGGTATATATATAAGAGAGGGAGGGAGAGATATATATATATATAAAGAGAGGGAGGGGAGGGAGAGAGAGGATATAAAGAGAGGGAGTAGATATATATAAAGAGAGGGATATATATAAAGAGGAGAGGGAGAGAGAGGTATATATATAAAGAGAGGGAGGGAGAGAGATATATAAAGAGAGGGAGGGAGAGAGGTATATATAAAGAGAGAGAGAGAGGTATATATATATAAAGAGAGGAGGAGAGAGAGTATATATATAAAGAGAGGGAGGAGAGAGAGGTATATATATAAGAGAGGGAGGGAGAGAGAGGTATATATATAAAGAGAGGGAGGGAGAGAGAGGTATATATAAAGAGGAAGGAGGGAGAGAGAGGTATATATTTTAAGGGAGGGAGAGAGAGGTATATATTTTAAAGAGAGGGAGGGAGAGAGAGAGGTATATATATAAAGAGAGGGAGGGAGAGAGAGGTATATATATAAAGAGAGGAGGGAGAGAGAGGTATATATATAGGGAAGAGAGAGATATATATATAAGGAGGAGAGAGAGAGGTATATATATAAAGAGAGGGAGGAGAGGAGAGAGAGATATATATATAAAGAGAGAGGAGGGAGAGAGAGAGGGAGAGATATATATATATAAAGAGAGGGAGGAGAGAGAGTATATATATATAAAGAGAGAGGAGGAGAGAGAGGTATATATATATAAAGAGAGGGAGAGAGAGAGAGGGGATAAAAGTGCTAGGAGGGAAGAGAGAGAGGAGAGAGAGGTATATATATATAAAAGAGAGGGAGGGAGAGAGAGGTATATATATATATAAAGAGAGAGGAGAGAGAGAGAGATATAGATATATAAAGAGAGGAGGGAGAGAGAGATATATATAAAAAGAGAGAGGGAGGGAGAGAGAGGTATATATGCCATATAAAGAGAAAAGAGAGGGAGAGAGAGGTATATATATATAAAGAGAGGAGAGAGAGATATATATAAAGAGAGGGAGAGAGAGGGGGATATATAAAGAGAGGGAGGGAGAGAGAGAGGGATATATATAAAAAAGAGAGGGAGGGAGAGAGAGGGGGATATATATATAGAGAGAGGGAGGAGAGAGAGGTATATATATAAAGAGAGAGGAGGGAGAGAGAGGTATATATATAAAGAGAGAGAGAGGAGAGAGAGGTATATATATATAAAAAAGAGAGGGAGGGAGAGAGGGATAGAGAGAGAGAGAGAGAGAGAGAGAGGAGAGAGGTATATATAAAGAGAGAGAGAGAGAGAGAGGAGAGAGGTATATATATAAAGAGAGAGAGAGAGAGAGAGTATATATAAAGAGAGAGGAGAGAGAGAGATATATAAAGAGAGAGAGAGAGAGAGAGAGAGTATATATATAAAGAGAGGGAGAGAGAGAGATATAAAGAGAGAGGAGAGAGAGGTATATATATATAAAGAGAGGGAGAGAGAGAGAGATATATATAAAGAGAGGGAGAGAGAGATATATATAAAAGAGGAGGAGAGAGAGAGAGATATATATAAGAGAGGAGAGAGAGGTATATATATAGAGAGGGAGAGGAGAGAGAGATATATATATAAAGAGAGGGAGAGAGAGAGATATATATATATAAAGAGAGGAGGAGAGAGAGATATATATAGAGAGAGAGAGGGAGAGAGAGGTATATATATAAAGAGAGGGAGGGAGAGAGAGTATATATATAAAGAGAGGAGGGAGAGAGAGGTATATATAAAGAGAGAGAGGAGAGATAGAGAGATATATAAGAGAGGAGGAGGAGAGAGAGGTATATATAAAGAGAGGGAGGAGGGAGAGAGAGGATATATATTTTAAGAGAGGAGGGAGAGAGAGGTATATATTTTAAGAGAGGAGAGGGAGAGAGAGGTATATATATAAAGAGAGGAGGAGAGAGAGAGATATATAAAGAGAGAGAGAGGAGAGAGAGATATATATAAAGAGAGGGAGGAGAGAGAGATATATATAAAGAGAGAGAGAGAGAGAGAGATATATATATATAGAAGAGAGGAGAGAGAGAGAGATATATATATATAAAGAGAGGGAGGGAGAGAGAGATATATATATAAGAGAGAGGGAGGGAGAGAGAGAGAGTATATATATATAAAGAGAGAGAGAGAGAGAGAGGAGTATATAGATATATATAGAGGGAGGGAGAGAGAGGTATATATATATAAAGAGAGGGAGAGAGAGAGTATATATATATATAGGAGATAGAGAGAGGGAGGAAAGAGAGGAGGAGAGGAGGTATATATATATAAAGAGAGGGAGGGAGAGAGAGGTATATATATATAAAGAGAGGAGGGAGAGAGAGGTATATATATAAAGAGAGGGAGGGAGAGAGAGGTATATATATATAAAGAGAGGGAGAGAGAGGTATATATATAAAGAGAGGGAGGGAGAGAGAGGTATATATATAAAGAGAGGGAGGGAGAGAGGTATATATATAAAGAGAGAGAGAGGAGAGAGGAGAGGTATATATAAAGAGAGGGAGGGAGAGAGAGGTATATATTTTAAGAGAGAGGAGGGAGAGAGAGTATATATAAAGAGAGGGAGAGAGGTATATATATAAAGAGAGGGAGAGAGAGGGGAGAGATAGGTATATATATAAAGAGGGAGGAGAGAGAGGTATATATATAAAGAGAGGGAGGGAGAGAGAGGTATATATATATAAAGAGAGGAGGAGAGAGAGATATATATATATAAAGAGAGGGAGAGAGATATATATATAAAAAGAGAGAGGGAGAGATATATATATATATAAAAGAGAGGGAGAGAGGAGAGAGGAGATATATATATAAAGAGAGGGAGAGAGAGAGAGAGGATATATATAAAGAGAGGGAGGGAGAGAGAGATATATATAAGAGAAGAGAGGGAGGGGAGAGAGAGGTATATATATATATAAAGAGAGGGAGGGAGAGAGAGAGTATATATATATAAAGAGAGGGAGGGAGAGAGAGGTATATATATAAAAGAGAGGGAGGGAGAGAGGGGGATAAAAGTGCTAGGGAGGGAGAGAGAAAGAGAGAGAGGGAGAGAGAGAGGGAGAGAGTATATATATAAAAGAGTGGGAGAGAGAGGGATAGAGGGGGATAAAAGTGCTATGGAGGGAGAGATATAGAAAGAGAGGGAGGAGAGAGAGGAGAGGGAGGGAGTATATATATAAAAAGAGAGGGAGGGATAGAGAGGGGATAAAAGTGCTAGGGAGGGATATAGAAAGAGAGAGATATATTTTAAGAGGGAGAGAGAGGATAATAAGATGAGGGAGGGAGAGGTAGATAAAGAGAGAGGGAGAGAGAGGGAGAGTATATATATAAAAAGAGAGGGGGGATAGAGAGGGGATAAAAGTGCTAGGGAGGGAGAGAGATATAGAGGAGGGAGAGAGGGGGATATAAAGTGCTAGGGAGGGAGGAGAAAAGAAGAGAGGGAGAGAGAGGAGAGTATATATAAAAAAGAGAGGGAGGGATAGAGAGGGGATAAAGTGAGAGGGGGAGAGAGAGATAGAGAGAGGGAGAGAGGGAGAGGAATATATATAAAGAGAGAGGGAGAGAGAGGGGATATATAAAGTGCTAGGGAGGGAGAGAAAGAGAGAGAGAGAGAGGGGGGATAAAAGTGCTAGGGAGAGAGAGAGAGAGAGGGAGGGATAGAGAGGGGGATAAAAGTGCTAGGGAGGGAGAGAGAGGAGAGGTATATATAAAAAGAAAAGAAAGGAGATAGAGAGGGGATAAAAGTGCTAGGGAGGGAGAGAGAAAAGAGAGAGAGAGAGAGGGAGGGATAAAGAGAGCTAGGGAGGGAGAGAGAGAGAAAGAGAGAGAGGGATAGAGAGGATAAAGTGCTAGGGAGGGAGAGAGAGGGAGAGAGGAGAGGTATATATATAAAAAGAGAGAGAGGGAGGAGGTAGATAGGGGGGATAAAGAGTGCTAGGGAGAGGGAGAGAATAGAGAGAGAGAGGAGAGAGAGAGGTATATATATAAAAAAGAGAGGGAGGTGTATATATAAAGGGAGAGGGAGAGAGAGGTATATATATAAGAGAGAGGAGAGAGAGGTATATATATATATAAAGAGAGAGGGAGAGAGAGAGAGGAGAGAGAGAGAGAGAGAGAGAGAGGTATATATATATAAAGAGAGGAGGGAGAGAGAGGTATATATATATATAAAGAGAGGGAGGGAGAGAGAGGTATATATATATAAAGAGAGAGAGAGGGAGAGAGAGGTATAGAGAGGAGATAAAGATATATATAGAGATAAAGGAGGGAGGAGAGAGAGGTATATATATATAAAGAGAGGGAGGGAGAGAGAGGTATATATATATATATAAAGAGGGAGAGAGAGAGGTATATATATATAAAGAGAGGGAGGAGAGAGGTATATATATATAAAGAGAGGGAGGGAGAGAGGTATATATATATATAAGAGGAGAAGAGAGGGAGAGAGAGGTATATATATATAAAGAGAGGGAGGGAGAGAGAGGTATATATAGATAAAGAGAGGGAGGGAGAGAGAGGTATATATATATAAAGAGAGAGGGAGAGAGAGGGATATATATATAAAGAGAGGGAGGGAGAGAGAGTATATATATATAGAGAGGGAGGGAGAGAGGTATATATATAGGATAGAGGGAGGGGAAGAGAGGTATATATATAGAAGGGAGAGAGAGGATATAGAGGAGGGATATAAAAGAGAGGAGGGAGAGAGAGGTATATATATAGAAAGGGAGAGAGAGAGAGAGAGGTATATATATAAAGAGAGGGAGGGAGAGAGGTATATATATATAAAGAGGGAGAGAGAGAGAGGGATATATAGAGAGAGAGGATAGAGAGAAAGAGAGAGGGAGATATATAGATAGGAGGGAGATATAGAGGTATATATAAAAAGGGAGGGAGAGAGAGGTATATATATAAAGAGAGAGGGAGAGAGGTATATATATAAAGAGAGGGAGGGAGAGAGGTATATATATAAAGATAGGGAGGGAGAGAGAGGTATATATATATATAAAGAGAGGGAGGGAGAGGTATATATATAAAAAGAGAGGGAGGGAGAGAGAGGTATATATATAAAGAGAGGAGAGGGAGAGAGGTATATATATAAAGAGAGGAGAGGAGAGAGGTATATATATATAAAAGAGAGGGAGGGAGAGAGAGGTATATATATATATAAAGGGAGGGAGAGAGAGAGAGGAGATAGGGAGAGAGAGGGAGAGAGATAGGAGAGAGGGAGAGAGAGATAGAGAGGAGAGGAGGGAGAGGGAGAGAGATATATATAAAGAGAGGGAGGGAGAGAGAGGTATATATATAAAGAGAGGGAGGAGAGAGGGAGGGATATATATAATAAAGAGAGGAGAGAGAGAGAGAGGGAGAGGGAGATATATATATAGAGAGAGGAGAGGGAGAGAGAGGTATATATATATATAGAGAGGGAGAGAGGGAGAGGTATATATATAAAGAGAGGGAGGGAGAGAGAGGTATATATATATATAAAGAGAGGGGAGAGAGAGAGAGGTATATATATATAAAGAGAGAGGGAGAGAGGTATATATATATAGAGAGAGAGGAGAGAGAGAGAGAGAGAGAGAGATATATAAAGAGAGGGAGGAGGGAGAGAGAGTATATATATATATAAAGAGAGAGAGGGAGAGAGGTATATATATATAGAGAGAGAGAGAGGGAGAGAGAGGGAGAGATATATATATAAAGAGAGGGAGGGAGAGAGAGGTATATATATATAAGAGAGAGGAGAGAGAGGTATATAGAGAGAGAGAGGGAGGGAGAGAGAGGATATAGAGAGAGAGAGAGAGAGAGAGAGAGAGGTATATATATAAAAAGAGAGAGAGAGAGGAGAGAGAGAGATATATATAAAGAGAGGAGAGAGAGAGAGAGGTATATATATAAAGAGAGGGAGGGAGAGAGAGTATATATATATAAAGAGAGGAGGGAGAGAGAGATATATATAAAGAGGGAGGGAGAGAGAGGTATATATAAAGAGAGGGAGAGAGAGAGAGGGATATATAAAGAGAGGGAGGAGAGAGAGAGTATATATAAAGAGAGGGAGAGAGAAAGAGAGGGAGAGAGATAGGTAAAGAGGGGAGAGGGAGGAGAGAGGTATATATATAAAGAGAGGAGGGAGAGAGAGGTATATATATAAGAGAGGGAGGAGAGAGAGATATATATAAAGAGAGGGAGGGAGAGAGAGGTATATATATAAGAGAGGGAGGGAGAGAGAGGTATATATATAAAGAGAGGGAGGGAGAGAGAGAGTATATATATAAAGAGAGGGAGGGAGAGAGGTATATATATAGAGGGAGAGAGAGAGAGAGAGAGTATATATATAAAGAGAGGAGGGAGAGAGAGGTATATATATAAAGAGAGGGAGGGAGAGGTAGGTATATATATAAAGAGAGGAGGGAGAGAGAGGTATATATATAAAGAGAGGGAGGGAGAGAAAGAGAGGGAGGAGAGAGAGGTATATATATAAAGAGAGAGAGGGAGAGAGGTATATATATAAAAGAGAGAGAGAGAGAGGAGATATATAAAGAGAGGGAGGGAGAGGTATATATATAAAGAGAGGGAGGGAGAGAGAGAGATATATAAAAGAGGGAGGGAGAGAGAGAGAGTATATATATAAAGAGAGGGAGGGAGAGAGAGGTATATATATAAAGAGGAGGGAGAGAGAGATATATAAAGAGAGGGAGGGAGAGAGAGATATATATATAAAGAGAGGAGGAGAGAGAGAGTATATATAAAGAGAGGAGGGAGAGAGAGGTATATATTTTAAAGAGAGAGGGAGAGAGAGGTATATATTTTAAGAGAGGGAGGAGAGAGAGAGAGAGATATAGAGAGAGAGGGAGAGAGAGGTATATATATAAAGAGAGGGAGGGAGAGAGAGGTATATATATAAAGAGAGGGAGGAGAGAGAGAGTATATATATAAAGAGGGAGGGAGAGAGATATATATATATATAAAGAGAGGGAGGAGGGAGAGAGATATATATATATATATAAAGAGAGTGAGGAGAGAGAGTATATATATATATATAAAGAGAGGGAGGAGAGAGAGGTATATATATATAAAGAGAGAGGAGGGAGAGAGAGGTATATATATATAAAGAGAGGAGGGAGAGAGAGAGTATATATATATATAAAGAGAGGAGGGAGAGAGAGGTATATATATATATAAAGAGAGGGAGGGAGAGAGAGGTATATATATATATAAGAGAGGGAGGGAGAGAGAGGTATATATATATAAAGAGAGGGAGGGAGAGAGAGAGGTATATATATATAAAGAGAGGAGAGAGAGAGGTATATATATAAAGAGAGGGAGGGAGAGAGAGAGGTATATATATAAAGAGGAGGAGAGAGAGGTATATATATATATATAAAGAGAGAGAGGAGAGAGAGGTATATATATATATAAAGAGAGGAGAGGGAGAGAGAGATATATATATATAAAGAGAGAGAGGGAGAGAGAGGTATATATATAAAGAGAGAGGAGGGAGAGAGAGATATATATATATAATAGAGAGAGAGGAGGGAGAGAGGTATATATATATATAAAGAGAGAGGAGAGAGAGGTATATATATATAAAGAGAGAGAGGAGGGAGAGAGAGAGATATATATATAAAGAGAGGGGAGGGAGAGAGAGGTATATATATATAAGAGAGAGGAGGGAGAGAGAGGTATATATATATAAAGAGAGGGAGGGAGAGAGAGGTATATATATATAAAGAGAGAGGAGGGAGAGAGAGTATATATATATATAAAGAGAGGGAGGGAGAGAGAGGTATATATATATAGAGAGAGGAGGAGAGAGAGGTATATATATATAAAGAGAGGGGAGAGAGAGGTATATATATATAAAGAGAGGGAGAGAGGTATATATATAAAGAGAGAGGAGGGAGAGAGAGGTATATATATAAAAGAGAGGGAGAGAGAGAGGTATATATATAAAGAGAGGAGGGAGAGAGAGGTATATATAAAGAGAGGGAGGAGGAGAGAGAGGTATATATTTTAAGAGAGGAGGGAGAGAGAGGTATATATAAAGAGAGAGAGAGAGAGAGAGGTATATATATAAAGAGAGAGAGGGAGAGAGAGGTATATATAAAAGAGAGGGAGGGAGAGAGAGGTATATATATAAAGAGAGGGAGGGAGAGAGAGATATATATAAAGAGAGGGAGGGAGAGAGAGATATATATATATAAAGAGAGGAGGGAGAGAGAGATATATATATAAAGAGAGGGAGGAGAGATATATATATATATATAAAGAGAGGAGGGAGAGAGAGGTATATATATATAAAGAGAGGGAGGGAGAGAGAGGTATATATATATATAAAGAGAGGAGAGGAGAGAGAGTATATATATATATAAAGAGAGGGAGGGAGAGAGAGGTATATATATATATAAAGAGAGGAGAGAGAGAGAGGTATATATATATAAAGAGAGGGAGGGAGAGAGAGGTATATATATATAAAGAGAGGAGGGATAGAGAGAGGGGATAAAAGTGCTAGGGAGGGAGAGAGAGAGAGAAGAGAGGGAGGGAGAGAGAGGGAGAGGTATATATATAAAAAAGAGAGAGAGGATAGAGAGGGGGATAAAAGTGCTATGGAGGGAGAGAGAAAGAGAGGGAGGAGAGAGAGGTAGAGGTATATATAAAAAGAGAGGGAGGGATAGAGAGGGGGATAAAGTGCTAGGGAGGGAGAGAGAAAGAGAGGGAGGGAGAGAGAGGGGATAAAAGTGCTAGGGAGGGAGAGAGAAAGAGAGAGGGAGAGAGAGGGAGAGGTATATATATAAAAAGAGAGAGGGGATAGAGAGGGGGATAAAAGTGCTAGGGAGGGAGAGAGAAAGAGAGGGAGAGAGAGAGAGAGGGATAAAAGTGCTAGGGAGGGAGAGAGAAAGAGAGGGAGGGAGAGAGAGGGAGAGGTATATATAAAAAGAGAGGGAGGGATAGAGAGGGGGATAAAAGTGCTAGGGAGGGAGAGAGAAAGAGAGGGAGAGGAGAGAGAGAGAGAGGAATATATATAAAAGAGAGGGAGGGAGAGAGAGGGGGATAAAAGTGCTAGGGAGGAGAGAGAGAGAAAGAGAGGGGGAGAGAGAGAGGGGGATAAAAGTGCTAGGAGGGAGAGAGAAAGAGAGGAGGGATAGAGAGGGGGATAAAAGTGCTAGGGAGGGAGAGAGAGGGAGAGGTATATATATAAAAAAAAAAGGGAGGGATAGAGAGGGGGATAAAAGTGCTAGGAGGGAGAGAGAAAGAGAGGGGAGAGAGAGGGGATAAAAGTGCTAGGGAGGAGAGAGAAAGAGAGGGAGGGATAGAGAGGGGGATAAAAGTGCTAGGGAGGGAGAGAGAGGGAGAGGTATATATATAAAAAGAAAGGGAGGGATAGAGAGGGGATAAAAGTGCTAGGAGGGAGAGAGAAGAGAGAGGGAGAGAGAGAGAGAGGTATATATATAAAAAAAGAAAGGGAGGTGTATATATAAAGAGAGGGAGGAGAGAGAGGTATATATATAAAGAGAGGGAGGAGAGAGAGGTATATATATATATAGAGAGGGAGGAGAGAGAGGTATATATATATAAAGAGAGGAGGGAGAGAGAGGTATATATATATATAAAGAGAGGGAGGGAGAGAGAGGTATATATATATATAAAGAGAGGGAGGGAGAGAGAGGTATAGATATATATAAAGAGAGGGAGGGAGAGAGAGGTATATATAAAGAGAGGGAGGGAGAGAGAGGTATATATTTTAAGAGAGGGAGGGAGAGAGAGGTATATATAAAGAGAGGGAGGGAGAGAGAGATATATATAAAGAGAGGGAGGGAGAGAGAGAGTATATATATAAAGAGAGAGGGAGAGAGAGAGAGAGTATATATATAAAGAGAGAGAGAGAGAGAGGTATATATATAAAGAGAGGGAGGGAGAGAGAGATATATATATATAAAGAGAGGGAGGGAGAGAGAGATATATATATAAAGAGAGGAGGGAGAGATATATATATATATATAAAGAGGGAGGGAGAGAGAGGTATATATATAAAGAGAGGGAGGGAGAGAGAGGTATATATATATAAAGAGAGGGAGGGAGAGAGAGGTATATATATATATAAAGAGAGGGAGGGAGAGAGAGGTATATATATATATAAAGAGAGGGAGGGAGAGAGAGGTATATATATATAAAGAGAGGGAGGGAGAGAGAGGTATATATATATAAAGAGAGGGAGGGAGAGAGAGGTATATATATATATAAAGAGAGGGAGGAGAGAGAGGTATATATAAAGAGAGGGAGGGAGAGAGAGGTATATATATATATAAAGAGAGGGAGGGAGAGAGAGGTATATATATATAAAGAGAGGGAGGGAGAGAGAGGTATATATATATAAAGAGAGGGAGGGAGAGAGAGGTATATATAAAGAGAGGGAGAGAGAGGGAGGGAGAGAGAGGTATATATATAAAGAGAGGGAGGGAGAGAGAGGTATATATATAAAGAGAGGGAGGGAGAGAGAGGTATATATATAAAGAGAGGGAGGGAGAGAGGTATATATAAAGAGAGGGAGGGAGAGAGAGGTATATATATAAAGAGAGGGAGGGAGAGAGAGGTATATATAAAGAGAGGGAGAGAGAGAGAGGGAGAGAGAGGTATATATATAAAGAGAGGGAGGGAGAGAGAGGTATATATATAAAGAGAGGGAGGGAGAGAGAGGTATATATATAAAGAGAGGGAGGGAGAGAGAGGTATATATATAAAGAGAGGGAGGGAGAGAGAGGTATATATATAAAGAGAGGGAGGAGAGAGAGGTATATATATAAAGAGAGGAGGGAGAGAGAGGTATATATAAAGAGAGGGGGGAGAGAGAGGTATATATATAAAGAGAGGGAGGGGAGAGAGAGGTATATATATATAAAGAGAGGAGGGAGAGAGAGGTATATATATAAAGAGAGGGAGGGAGAGAGAGGTATATATATAAAGAGAGGGAGGGAGAGAGAGGATATATATAAAGAGAGGGAGAGAGAGAGGTATATATATAAAGAGAGGGAGGGAGAGAGATATATATAAAGAGAGGGAGGGAGAGAGAGGTATATATATAAAGAGAGGGAGGGAGAGAGAGGTATATATATAAGAGAGGGAGGGAGAGAGAGGTATATATATAAAGAGAGGGAGGGAGAGAGAGGTATATATATAAAGAGAGGAGGGAGAGAGAGGTATATATATAAAGAGAGGGAGAGGAGAGAGAGATATATATATAAAGAGAGGGAGAGGAGAGAGAGAGATATATATATAAAGAGAGGGAGGAGAGAGAGGTATATATATAAAGAGAGGAGGGAGAGAGAGGTATATATATAAAGAGAGGGAGGGAGAGAGAGGTATATATAAAGAGAGGGAGGGAGAGAGAGGTATATATAAAGAGAGGGAGGGAGAGAGAGGTATATATAAAGAGAAGGAGGGAGAGAGAGGTATATATTTTAAGAGAGGGAGGGAGAGAGAGGTATATATTTTAAGAGAGGAGGGAGGGAGAGAGAGGTATATATATAAAGAGAGGAGGGAGAGAGATATATATATATATAAAGAGAGGGAGGGAGAGAGAGATATATATATATATATATAAAGAGAGGGAGGAGAGAGAGAGGTATATATATATATAAAGAGAGGGAGGGAGAGAGAGGTATATATATAAAGAGAGGGAGAGGAGAGAGAGGTATATATATAAAGAGAGAGGAGGGAGAGAGAGGTATATATATATAAAGAGAGGGAGGGAGAGAGGTATATATATATAAAGAGAGGGAGGGAGAGAGAGGTATATATATAAAGAGAGAGAGGAGAGAGATATATATATAAAGAGAGAGGAGGGAGAGAGAGCTATATATATAAAGAGAGAGGAGGAGAGAGAGCTATATATATAAAGAGAGGGAGAGGAGAGAGAGATATATATATAAAGAGAGGGAGGAGAGAGAGAGGTATATATATAAAGAGAGGGAGAGAGAGAGCTATATATATATATAAAGAGAGGGAGAGAGAGAGGAGGTATATATATAAAGAGAGGGAGGGAGAGAGAGGTATATATATAAAGAGAGGGAGGGAGAGAGAGGTATATATATATAAAAGAGAGGGAGGAGAGAGAGGTATATATATAAAGAGAGAGGGAGAGAGAGGTATATATATAAAGAGAGAGAGAGAGAGGTATATATATAAAGAGAGGGAGGGAGAGAGAGATATATATAAAGAGAGAGAGGAGAGAGAGGTATATATATAAAGAGAGGGAGGGAGAGAGATATATATATAAGAGAGGAGAGGGAGAGAGAGATATATATAAAGAGAGAGGGAGAGAGAGGTATATATATAAAGAGAGGGAGGGAGAGAGAGGTATATATATAAAGAGAGGGAGGAGAGAGAGGTATATATATATAGAGAGAGAGGGAGAGAGAGTATATATATATAAAGAGAGGAGGGAGAGAGAGATATATATATATAAAGAGGGAGGAGAGAGAGATATATATAAAGAGAGAGGAGAGAGAGGTATATATATAAAGAGAGGGAGGGAGAGAGAGGTATATATATAAAGAGAGGAAGAGAGAGGTATATATATATATAAAGAGAGGAGAGGGGAGAGAGAGGTATATATATATAAAGAGAGGGAGGGAGAGAGAGGGTATATATATATATAAAGAGAGGAGAGAGGGAGGGAGAGAGAGTATATATATATATAAAGAGAGGGAGGGAGAGAGAGAGTATATATATATATAAAGAGAGGGAGGAGAGAGAGAGAGAGAGGTATATATATATATAAGAGAGAGGAGAGAGAGAGATATATATATAAAGAGAGGGAGGGAGAGAGGTATATATATAAAGAGAGGGAGGGAGAGGAGAGAGAGGGAGGGAGAGAGGTATATATATAAAGAGAGGGAGGGAGAGAGAGGTATATATATAAAGAGAGGGAGGGAGAGAGAGGTATATATATAAAGAGAGGGAGGGAGAGAGAGGTATATATATAAAGAGAGGGAGGGAGAGAGAGGTATATATATAAAGAGAGGGAGGGAGAGAGAGGTATATATATAAAGAGAGGGAGGGAGAGAGAGGTATATATATAAAGAGAGGGAGGAGAGAGAGAGGTATATATATAAAGAGGAGGGAGAGAGAGGTATATATAAAGAGAGGGAGGGAGAGAGAGAGTATATATAAAGAGAGGGAGGGAGAGAGAGGTATATATATAAAGAGAGAGGGAGGGAGAGAGGTATATATATAAAGAGAGGGAGGGAGAGAGGTATATATATAAGAGAGGGAGGGAGAGAGAGAGTATATATATATAAAGAGAGGAGGGAGAGAGAGGTATATATATAAAGAGAGGGAGGGAGAGAGAGGTATATATAAAGAGAGGAGGGAGAGAGAGGTATATATATAAAGAGAGGGAGGGAGAGATAGGTATATATATATAAAGAGAGGGAGAGAGAGGTATATATATAAAGAGAGGGAGGGAGAGAGGTATATATAAAGAGAGGGAGGGAGAGAGAGCTATATATATAAAGAGAGGGAGGGAGAGATAGGTATATATAAAGAGAGGGAGGGAGAGAGAGGTATATATATAAAGAGAGGGAGGGAGAGAGAGATATATATATATAAAGAGAGGGAGGGAGAGAGAGCTATATATATAAAGAGAGGGAGGGAGAGAGAGGTATATATAAAGAGAGGGAGGGAGAGAGAGGTATATATATAAAGAGAGGGAGGGAGAGAGAGGTATATATATATAAAGAGAGGGAGGGAGAGAGAGGTATATATATAAAGAGAGGGAGGGAGAGAGAGGTATATATATATAAAGAGAGGGAGGGAGAGAGAGGTATATATATAAAGAGAGGGAGGGAGAGAGGTATATATATAAAGAGAGGGAGGGAGAGAGAGGTATATATATATAAAGAGAGGGAGGGAGAGAGAGGTATATATATAAAGAGAGGGAGGGAGAGAGAGGTATATATATAAAGAGAGGGAGGGAGAGAGAGAGGGATAAAAGAGCCAGCGAGGGAGTTGAAGCGTTTAATAACGAATTCAGAAACTCTCCCCGGAGGGTTATGCAAACAACAGCCCTTCACAGACCCATTATCACTCCTCCTGCCTGGTGATAAGCAGAAACTCTCCCCGGAGGGTTATGCAAACAACAGCCCTTCACAGACCCATTATCACTCCTCCTGCCTGGTGATAAGCAGAAACTCTCCCCGGAGGGTTATGCAAACAACAGCCTTTCACAGACCCATTATCACTCCTCCTGCCTGGTGATAAGCAGAAAGGCTCTGCTCTCCAAACCCCTGGCCTGCAGAGAGAGCAGACATCAGATAGAACATAGCCTCTGTTGAACAGTAGTTCTCAGCACATGGCTTGCCAAGTGGCTCCAGGGATTGGGTGTGAGGCCGTGCTGATTTTTACACTGTGAGAGGGAATCCACAACAGCACTTTAGCAGCACGGCGCTGGCTACAGGTTGTCAGTCAGACTCCACAACTTCTGCTTCAGAAAGCACTTTAAAAATGCCTTGCTAGTATAGACTGGGCCTGTGATTTGTTTTAAAAGATGGTAGCGGCAGGAAAGCTGTATCAGTGCTATCAGAAATAGTGGAGAGTAGAGATTCACATTTAGTTAAGTGTAATTCTCATTCAGAGCTTGTGATTAGAATGACAAGTGGGCAGTTGAGGTGTGTGTGTGTGTGTGTGTGTGTGTGTATATGGTCAGGCTGTTTCCATCCACACAACGTACAGTTATAAACAGGGGTGTGCCGACCTCATCAAACTACTATTTGTCTCCGTCACACTTGATACTCATAATAGGATTCACTCGTGATCGGAAAACCCAGACGTATGCTTTAAATGCCTGTAAAGCCTATATCTCAAGTGCACATTACTGCACTGTCACTCAGAGCGCATCTCAGAGGGTTTCCACTATTTACCACAGCCACAGAGTAAAAATGTGCTCTATTGAAATGATTTTTAAACATTTATTTTAGGTTAGGGTTAAGCAAAAGGTTAACAGTGTGGTTAAGTTTAGGGTTAGGTTTAAAATAGGATTTTAAGAAGATAAATTGTAGAAATATGCAGGGTTTATGACTTTGTGGCTGTGGTAAATAGTGATGACCATCTCAGAGTACAAAGAACAAGAACGACATGAAAATGCGCATGATTCACTTAGTTCTCTTCAATTATCAGTGAAATAGGCTAATAAATACCCTAATGCATGTCTGGCTATTGCTGCCTGCATTTATTCTAGACACAGATTTAGCCTGTGCCATAGCATTTGTACAATCAAAATAAACTATTTGACTTTCCCCCCCCAAAATTACATTACAGCCTTATTCTAAAATTGTTTTTTTTAAAGTCCTCCTCATCAATCTACAAACAATACCCCATAATGACAAAGCAAAAACAGCTTTTTAAGACATTTTTGCATATTTATTAAAAATAAATACTATTCAGACCCTTTACTCAGTATTTTGTTAAAGCACCTTTGGCAGTGATTACAACCTTGAGTCTTCTTGCATATGACACTACAAGCTTGGCACTATAAGGACACAAAGCGAGACCCAGATGCAGACACAGGAGGCAGATTGAGTCTTTGATATGTATTATTCAATCCAAAAGGGGTAGGCAAGAGAATGGTCGTGGACAGACAAAATGTCAAAACCAGTTCAGAGTCCAGGAGGTACAGAGGGGCAGGCAGGCTCGAGGTCAGGGCAGGCAGAATGGCCAGGCAGGCGGGTACTGAGTCCAGAAAACAGGCAAGGGTCAAAACCGGGAGGACTAGTAGAAGAGCATAGAATCAGGAGTACGGGAAAAAACACTGGTTGACTTGAAAGACATACAAGACGAACTGACACAGAGAGACAAGAAACACAGGGATAAACACACCAGGGAAAATAAGCGACACTTGGAGGGGGTGGAGACAATCACAAGGACAGGTGAAACAGATCTGGGTGTGACAGGCACACCTGTATTTGGGGAGTTTCTCCCATTCTTCTCTGCAGATCCTTTCAGGCTATGTCAGGTTGGATGGGGAGTGTCTCCTGTGTTGTCTTGGCTGTGTGATTAGGTTCATTGTCTTGTTGGAAGGTGAACCTTCGCCCCAGTCTGAGGTCCTGAGTTCCCTGGAGCAGGTTTTCATCAAAGATCTCTCTGTACTTTGCTCCATTCATCTTTCCCTCGATCCTGACTAGTCTCACAGTCCCTGCAGCTGAAAAACATCCCCGCAGCATGAAGCTGCCACCACCATGATTCACCGTAGGGATGGTACCACGTTTCCTTCAGACGTGATGCTTGGCATTCAGGCCAAAGAGTTCAATCTTGGTCTCATCAGACCAGAGAATCTTGTTTCTCATGGTCTGAGTCCTTTAGGTGCCTTTTGGCAAACTCCAAGTGGGCTGTCATGTGCCTTTTACTGAGGAGTGGCTTCCATCTGGCCACTCTACCATAAATGCCTGATTGGTGGAGTGCTGCAGAGATGGTTGTCCTTCTGGAAGGTTCTCTCATCTCCACAGAGGAACTCTGGAGCGCTGTCAGAGTGGCCACCGGGTTCTTGGTCACCTCCCTGATCAAGGCCCTTCTCCCCCGATTGCTCAGTTTGCCCAGGCGGAGAGCTCAAGAAAGAGTCTTGGTGGTTCCAAACTTCTTCAATTTAAGAATGATGTAGGCCACTGTGTTCTTGTGGACCTTCAATACTGCAGAAATGTTTTGGTACACTTCCCCATATCTGTGCGCTGACACAATACTGTCTCGGAGCTCTACGGACAATTCCTTCGACCTCATGGCTTGGATTTTGCTCTGCCAACTGTGGGACCTTTTATATAGACATGTGTGCCTTTCCAAATCAGGCCCAACCAATTTAATTTACCACAGGTGGAGTTGTAAAAACATCTCAAGGATGATCAATGGAAACAGGATGCACCTGAGTTTAATTTCAAGTCTCATAGCAAAGGATCTGAATACTTACGTAAATACGTAATTTCCCTTTTTTTCTTTGTAAAATTTTTCAAAAACCTGTTTTTGCTTTGTTATTATGGAGTACTGTCCTTTATTATTATTATTATATATATATTTTTAATCCATTTTAGAATAAGGCTGTAACGTAACAAAATGTGGAAACCGTGAAGGGGTCTGAATACTTTCCGAATGCACTGTACGTGCTTAAAGCGCGTACTGGACACTAGAGGTGTGACGTTTAAACCAATTTGGTATTGTGAACGTTTAGAAAAAATTCCTAACCACAATGCAGTTATCACAAAACTACCACTAACAGGTCCAGATCATAATAATCATAAATGCAAACATTTAAATTAAACAAATACCTAATGCAACAATGCTGTAACTAGGAGGAGATATGAATCTTTCAAATGATTTGTCAAGGATATAAAGTGCACCGCACGCCGTCATCGGCTGCCATAGTTGGAAAAATGGCAAAGAATGAGACAAGGAAGCGAAAGCAGTGAAGTCTTGTATGGCAATACTTCGAGAAGTTAAATGAGAAGGTGATGAAATTCAAACTTTGCGAGGTGGAATTGGGCTACAGTGGCAGTACAGATGTAATGCTGAAAGGGACGCACCCTGAGACCCAACCCATTGCTGGCAGCAGTGTGATAAGGGACAGAGTGAGAAAATCCCATTGCTGATTACAGAAATAACTGCAGTTGATATGTAGCCATTGTCAATGGTAGAGGATGTCGTGACAGTTCTGATGGATCAATTTTACAATGAATGTTCTGCAAGTACAAAGCGCAATGTCTCAAATGCCATATGTGGAGTTAACAACAGATTGTTGGACATCTATGAACACGCTGTCATATATCACTGCAACGAGCCATCACATGAATGAGAAGTGGGACATGAAGTTCCATGTACTAACCACTGAGAACAAGGAGAGGCACACAACAGAGAACCTAAAACACTATTAATACTATCGTTGCCCAGTGGGTGGGGGACAGCATTAAGGTAGGTAGCCAGCCAGGATCATGTGGATTGAACTGCATTGCCCTACCGGTCATACACAGGACCATATCTGAATTGTCAATTCCCGTCATTTTATGTTATTCATATCCATCACTCTTGACAACTGTGTTTCTGAACATGCAGAAATAATTGTGCGTTCTGATACCTGGCCCAGACCGGTTTCAGGGACCTCGGCAACCAGATCCCTGGTTGCCCCCATTGATCAAGCCAGTTGGGGGTACTGTTGCCACAGCAAATGCTTGGGGAGAAAGGGCCCCGAGCCAAACAACCTTTTTAACGAAAAAGGCTCATACAAATACATCCGCCTGTCCCTCAGGAATCCAGATGAACCGACACGTTTATTTGGAAGCACTGTGCTAGGATTATCCGTTATTAGTCTCTGGAGTGAAGTAACTCGCCACTCATCTGCAAAAACTTTAAGCAGGGGTAAGTGACACTTCACAGCTGCAGGGACAGGAGATAAATACCTTCATCCAAACCTGGAGGAACTCTGCTTTGGGAGAGAAAACGCCATCAAAGGCACGTTTACCACCAATTGTTCACTCTCCTCCGCTGAATCCAAAGATGACTCATGTTAACAGATTCTCACTTTGAAAACCCTACAGAGCATATCAGGAATAGTGCATAATCTTTGCCAGCGAAACCAGCATGAGCCTAACTCGGATGGTTAGTCTTTTTGAACTGACTCTGACTCTTGAGGTAGTATGTACATGAATGTATAGTTAATGTGACTATGCATATAAGATAAACAGCGAGTAGCAGCAGCGTAAAAGAGGGTTTGTGGGGGGCACACAATGCAAATAGTCCGGGTAACCATTTGGTTACCTGTTCAGGAGTCTTATGGCTTAAGGCTTGGGGTTAAAAACTGTTAAGAAGCCTTTTTGTCCTAGACTTGGCACTCCGGTACCGCTTGCCATTTGGTAGTAGAGAGAACAGTCTATGACTGTGGTGGCTGGGGTCTTTGACAATATTTAGGGCCTTCCTCTGACACCGCCTGGTGTAGAGGTCCTGGATGGCAGGCAGCTTTGCACTACCCTCTGAAGTGCCATGCAGTCGGAGGCCGAGCAATTGCCGTACCAGGCTGTGATGCAACCGGTCAGGATGCTCTCGATGTTGCAGCTGTAGAACCGTACAGAAGCTCTTTTCTGCCGTAAGATACGGTTGCAGAAACATTATGTACAAAATAATTGACAAATATCGCGAAAACCCCCCACATAATAGCACAATTGGTTGGGCGCCCGTAAAACTGCTGCCATTTCTTCCGGCGCCATTTTCATCAGCACAAGCAGAGCAGAAAGTAGTTAACTTTTAGCAAACACAAAAACCGATACCAAGACCCAAAACTCGCAACATCTAGGGGGACAAGTACTATTCTCACCACTAACAGACACCTAAGTTGGAGCCGAATCTCGTAGCCTTCAAGTGCTTGAAAAGTTTGTAAATTGCATGACACGTTATTCCTTCAGGCTCGCTGAAGAGCAAAGAATTTAGGAAATGGATGCATGCCCCGGTATTATAGCCAGGAAGGTGGGGCTTCCGAGGGCGAGCTCAGTTGGGCATCATTTCAGTTTGCTTCGGGTGAATAGGATTGGTCGTTGACTCCTCATAGTATGTTATACCGAGTGACAGACTGAAAGGGCACTGTCCTTTGTCTGGAGAGGGAGCAGCTGCACCACAGGGAGACCATGCCCTCTATTCCCCATTCACTTAACATTCACAGAGCTTACCTAATCATCTTATCAAAACATGTTACTTTATTACAATGTTCCCAGGTTAACTCATATTATTTATGAATGATATATATAGATTGAAATACAGTCATTTGGTCCTAATCTATGGATTTCACATGACTGGGAATACAGATATGCATCTGTTAGTCACAGATACCTTTAAAAAAAAGTAGGGGCGTGGGTCAGAAAACCAGTCAGTGTGACCACCATTTGCCTCATGCAGCATGACACTTCTCCTTCCCATAGAGTTGATCAGGCTGTTGATTGTGGAATGTTGTCCCACTCCTCTTCAATGGCTGTGCATAGTTGCTGGATATTGGCAGAATTGGAACACGCTGTCGTACACGTTGATCCAGAGCATCCCAAACATGTGCAATGGCTGACATGTCTGGTGAGTATGCAGGCCATGGAAGAACTGGGACATTTTCAGATTCCAGGAATCGTGTACAGATCCTTGCGACATGGGGCTGTGTATTATCATGCTGAAACATGAGGTGATGGCCACTGTTGGGCCTCAGGATTTAATTTCCACTGTATCTCTGTGCATTCAAATTGCCATTGATAAAATGCAATTGTGTTAATAGTCTGTACCTTATGCCTGCCAATACCATAACCCCACCGCCACCATGGGACACTGTTCACAACATTATCAGCAAACCGCTCACCCACACAACGCCATACACATGGTCTGCGGTTGTGAGGCCGGTTGGGCGTACTGCCAAATTCTCTAAAATGAGTTTGGAGGCGGCTTCTACATCTGCATTGCTTGCTGTTTAAGGCTGGGTTTCTGTACAGCACTTTGTGACATCGGCTGATGTAAAAAGGGCTTTATAAATACATTTGATTGATTGATTATGGTAGATACATTAACATTACATTCTCTGGTGGACATTCCTGCAGTCAGCATGCCAATTACACACTCCCTCAAAGCTTGAGACACGTGGCATTGTGTTGTGTGACAAAACTGCACATTCCTAGAGTGCCCTTTTATCGCCCCCAGCACAAGGTGCACCTGTGTAATGAACACGCTGTTTAATCAGCTTCTTGATATGCCACACCTGTCAGGTGGATGGATTATCTTGGTAAAGGATAAATGCTCCCTAACAGGGATGTAAAACAATAAGCTTTTTTTTGTGCATATGGAACATTTTTGGGATCTTATGTCAGCTCATGAAACATGGGACCCACAGTTAACATGTTGTGTTCATATTTTTATTCAGTATAGATACAGAGATATCTATCTGATTCTCTGAGTCAATAATTCTCTATGGCTGACCCTGTAGACATAAACCCTAAGCTCAGTCAGGAACTAACTCTCTGTACCTGAAGAGGAGCAGGGAAGAAGCTGAGGGTGTGAGAGGCCCAGCTGTGAAGAGTGTGGTTCATAATGGTCTGCAGGATGCCCTTACACCAGTACCCTGGATGGAGTCAGAGCCTGTGAAGAAATCTGGGACAGGGAAAGCAGAAGAAGGAAAATTAGTCTTGGGTTATGGCAGGGGTACTTATTGCGGCTTATGATGATTTTCCTATTTTCCATTCATAATACATAACAATGATACAATTTCACTCCAGAGTGGTGCAGTGGTCTAAGGCACTGCATCGCAGTGCTAGCTGTGCAACTAGAGATTCTGGGTTTGAGTCCAGGCTCTGTCGCAGCTGGCCGCGACCGGGTGGCCCATGGGGCGGCGCACAATTGGCCCAGCATCGTCCGGGTTAGGGGAGGGTGTGGCCTGCAGGGATATCCTTGTCTCATTGCGCACTAGCGACTCCTGTGGCGGGCCGGGCGCAGTGCACGCTGACACAGTAGCCAGGTGTACTGTGTTTCCTCCGACACATTGGTGCGGCTGGCTTCTGGGTTGGATGGGCATTGTGTCCAGAAACAGTGTGGGTTGTGTTTCGGAGGACGCATGGCTCTCAACTTTTGCCTCTCCCGAGTCCGTACAGGAGTTGCAGCGATGAGACAAGACTGTAACTACTACCAATTGGATACTACGAAATTGGGGAGAATTTTTTTTAAAATAAAAAATAAATGATACCATTTAATTTCAATGTGTTTAATACAGGCCTGAATCACTTCATTGAATTGTTCCCTGGGCGGCAGATAGATGGCAGTATAGCGTAGCTGTTGAATAGGAAAGCCGAAATAGAAGGTTTGCCGAAATAGAACCCAACCACTCAACATACAGCGACCGACACATATCAATATGCTACTAGCTCATTTTGCAGTCTGGTCGACATGGATCGATTTATTGTAAAAAAATAAACGTAAATCTATTGACAATAAAAATGAGGGGGAAGAGCTGGAGGACAACGTGACAGCTATGAACGAACAATCACCAGATAACCAGGAAGATGGAGGCGGGGAAATGCAGCTAGCTAACGTGGCTCCAGTGGCTAAGAGAAGGATTTACAGTCGATTCAAGAAGAACACAAAGTTCCAAGAGAAATGGAAAGGCAAGTATTTTTGATGTACTGCATGATGGGACTAGCTCACATTGTCTTGTTATACAAGGCAGTCAATTGTTTTAAACAAGTAAATTTAGAGCAACATTTCTAGCCACACCATTCCTACTTTGACAAAACATATCTGCCACGAAGCAATCTCAGAAACAACAAAATAGCGCTACTCAAAGGACAGCTCAAAAAAAAAAAAAAAAATGGACAGATCTTGCACTGTTGCAGAGAAAACGACGAGGCAACATATGAGATTGCTTGGATACTCGCGAGAAACAAGAAGGCCTTCACAGACGTGGAGATTGTAAAATAATGTTTTTTGGCCTCAGCCGAAATATTGTATGCTGATTTCACAAACAAGAAAGCTATTTTAAAGCAAATTAAGGGACTGCAACGATCATAACAAGATGCATAGAAGACATCGGCGAGGACATCGGTAAGCAACTGATTACTTACATATCCGTGGCGCCATGTTTTAGTATTGCGCTTGATGAAAACACTGATGTAAGTGACATTGCCCAATTATGTTTGGTTCCGCTTTCCTCAAAACGAGTCGTTCATAGAGGGACTTTTATGTTTACTGCCCCTTCAGGGACAAACACGAGGAGAGGATATTCTGAAAACCCTTGTTACATTTTCTGCTGATAATAATATTGACTGGTCAAATGTGGCATCTGTGTGCACTGACTGCGCCCCAAACAAGTACAACTCCAAATCCGTAAACACGGGTACCCTCATAGATGTCATCCTAACTAACTCACCCTCCAAATACACCTCTGCTGTTTTCAATCAAGATCTCAGAGATCACTGCCTCATTGCCTGCATCCGTAATGGGTCAGCGGTCAAACGGCCTCCACTCACCACTGTCAAACGCTCCTTAAAACACTTCTGCGAGCAGGCCTTTCTAATTGACCTGGCCGGGGTATCCTGGAATGACATTGACCTCATCTCGTCAGTAGATGATGCCTGGCTATTCTTTAAAAGTGCCTTCCTCACCATCTTAAATAAGCATGCCCCGTTCACAAAATGTAGAACTAGGAATAGATATAGTCCTTGGTTCACTCCAGACCTGTCTGCCCTTGACCAGCACAAAAACATCCTGTGGCGTTCTGCATTAGCATCGAATAGCCCCTGTGATATGCAACTTTTCAGGGAAGTTAGGAACAAATATACACAGGCAGTTAGGAAAGCTAAGGCCAGCTTTTTCAAACAGAAATTTGCATCCTGTAGAACTAACTCAAAAAAGTTCTGAGACACTGTAAAGTCCATGGAGAATAAGAGCACCTCCTCCCAGCTGCCCACTGTTCTGAGGCTAGGAAACACTGTCACCACCGATAAATCCACTATAATTGAGAATTGCAATAAGCATTTTTCTACGGCTGGCCATGCTTTCCACCTGGCTACCCCTATCCCGGTCAACTGCCCTGTACCCTCCACAGCAACCCGCCAAAGCCCCCACCATTTCTCCTTTACCCAAATCCAGATAGCTGATGTTCTGAAAGAACTGCAAAATCTGGACCCCTACAAATCAGCTGGGCTAGACAATCTGGACCCTCTATTTCTAAAATGATCTGCCGAAATTGTTGCAACTCCTATTACTAGCCTGTTCAACCTCTTTTTCGTATCGTCTGAGATTCCCAAAGATTGGAAAGCTGCCGCGGTCATCCCCCCTTCAGGGGGTGACACTCTAGACCCAAACTGCTACAGACCTATATCTATCCTAACCTGTTTTTCTAAGGTCTTCGAAAGCCAAGTCAACAAACAGATTACCGACCATTTCGAATCTCACCATACCTTCTCTGCTATGCAATCTGGTTTCAGAGCTGGTCATGGGTGCACCTCAGCCACGCTCAAGGTCCTAAACGATATCTTAACCGCCATCGATAAGAGACATTACTGTGCAGCCGTATTCATCGACCTGGCCTAGGCTTTCGACTCTGTCAATCACCACATTCTTATTGGCCGACTCGACAGCCTTGGCTTCTCAAATGATTGCCTCGCCTGGTTTACCAACTACTTCTCTGATAGAGTTCAGTGTGTCAAATCGGTGGGCCTGTTGTCCGGACCTCTGGCAGTCTATGGGGGTTCCACAGGGTTCAATCCTCGGGCCGACTCTCTTCTCTGTATACATCAATGATGTCGCTCTTGCTGCTGGTGATTCTCTGGTACACCTCTACGCAGACGACACCATTCTGTATACTTCTGGCCCCTCTTTGGACACGGTGTTAACTAACCTCCAGATGAGCTTCAATGCCATACAACTCTCCTTCCATGGCCTCCAACTGCTCTTAAACGCAGGGAAAACTAAATGCATGCTATTCAACCGATCACTGCCCGCACCTGCTCGCCTGTCTAGCATCACTACTCTGGACAGCTTTGACTTAGAATACCTGGACAACTACAAATACCTAGGTGTCTGGTTAGACTGTAAACTCTCCTTCCAGACTCACATTAAGCATCTCCAATCCAAAATTAAATCTAGAATTGGCTTCCTTATATCGCAACAAAACATTTTAAATGTACCTTTATTTAACCAGGCAAGTCAGTTAAGAACACATTCTTATTTTCAATGACGTCCTAGGAACAGTGGGTTAACTGCCTGTTCAGGGGTAGAACGACAGACTTGTACCTTGTCAGCTCGGGGGTTTGAACTCGCAACCTTCCGGTTACTAGTCCAACGCTCTAACCACTAGGCTACCCTGCATCCTTCACTCATGCTGCCAAACATACCCTCGTAAAACTGACCATCCTACCGATCCTCGACTTCGGTGATGTCATCTATAAAATAGCCTCAAACACTCTACTCAACAAACTGGATGCAGTCTTTCACAGTGCCATTCGTTTAGTCACCAAAGCCCCATACACTACCCACCATTGCGACCTGTACGCTCTCGTTGGTTGGCCCTCGCTTCATACGCGTCGCCAAACCCACTGGCTACAGGTTATCTACAAGTCTCTGCTAGATAAAGCCCTGCCTTATCTCAACTCACTGGTCACCATAGCAGCACCCACTCGTAGCACGCGCTCCAGCAGGTATATCTCACTGGTCACCCAAAAAAGCCAATTCCTCCTTTGGTCGTCTTTCCTTCCAGTTCTCTGCTGCCAATGACTGGAACGAACTGCAAAAATCTCTGAAGCTGGAGACTCATATCTCCCTCACTAGCTTTAAGCACCAGCTGTCAGAGCAGCTCACAGATCACTGCACCTGTACATAGCCCATCTATCTACCTACCTCATCCCCATACAGTATTTATTTATTTATCTTGCTCCTTTCGACCCCAGTATCTCTACTTGCACATTCATCTTCTGCACATCTACCATTCCAGTGTTTAATTGCTATATTGTAATTACTTCGCCACCATGGCCTATTTATTGCCTTAACTCCCTTATCTTACCTCATTTGCACTCACTGTATATAGACTTTTTGTTTTCTTTTGTTCTACTGTATTATTGACTATGTTTTGTTTATTCCATGTGTAACTCTGTGTTGTTGTATGTGTTGAATTGCTATGCTTTATCTTGGCCAGTTCGAAGTTGCAAATGAGAACTTGTTCTCAACTAGCCTACCTGGTTAAATAAAGATGAAATTAAAATGAATAAAATAAAAACGTGAGGAAAGGAGAAGGGACTCAACAATGAACATTGTGAAACAAAAACAGAGAAACAGACTGACCAATGCACACCTGGATTGCCTCACAAGGACAGCAACAACAGACTATACATTTAGAATGAATTCTGTCAAGGAGCAGAAGGGATCCAACTACTGAGGTAACCCTTAATATGGGTCTTATACATTTGATGTAGCCTATTTGATGTGTGTCTGTATACTGTACATACAGTGTCTTCGTAAACGTTTTCCATATTTTGTTACGTTAGTCTTACTCTAAAATTGAGTAAATCTTAAACAAATCCTCAATCTACACACAGTACCCCATAATTACAAAGCGAAAACAGGTTTTTCAAATTTCTTGCAAATGTATACTTTTTCTATACAGATACCTTCTTTACATAAGTATTCAGATCCTTTACTATGAGACTCGAAATTGCACTCAGGTGCATCCTGTTTCCATGGATCATCCTTGATGTTTCTACAATTTGATTGGAGTCCACCTTTGGTTAATTCAATTGATTGAACATTATTTGGAAAGGCACACACCTGCCTATATAAGGTCCCACAGTTGACAGTGCATGTCAGAACAAAAACTAAGCCATGAGATCAAAGGAATTGTCCGTAGAGCTCTGAGACAGGATTGTGTCGAGGCACAGATCTGGGGAAGGGTAGCAAAAACTTTCTGTAGCATTGACAATCCCCAAGAACACAGTGGCTTACATCATTCTTAAATGGAAAAAGTTTCGAACCACAAAGACTCTTCCTACAGCTGGCCCCCAGGCCAAACTGAGCAACCAATGAAGAAGGGCCATGGTCAGGGAGGTGAACAAGAACCCGATGGTCACTCTGACAGAGCTGTAGAGTTCCTCAGTAGAGATGGGAAAACCTTCCAGAAGGACAACCATCTCTGCGGCACTCCACCAATCAGGCCTTTATGGTAGAGTGGTCAGACAGAAGCCACTCCTCAGTAAAGGCACATGGTAGCCAGCTTGGAGTTTGCCAATATGCACCTAAAGGACTGTCAGACTATGAGAAGCAAGATTCTCTGGTCTGATGAAACCAAGATTGAACTCTTTGGCCTGAATGCCAAGCGTCACGTCTGTTCGAATCCTGGCACCATCCCTATGGTGAAGCACCACCATGCAGCACTGTGCTGTGGGGATGTTTTTCAGAGGCAGGGACTGTGAAACTAGTCAGGATCGAGGCAAAGATGAACGTAGAAAAGTACAGAGAGATCTTTGATGAACCTGCTCCAGTGTACTCAGGACCTCAGACTTGGGTGAAAGTTCACCTTCCAAAAGGACAATGACCCTAAGCACACAGCCAAGACAACACTTGCGTGTCTTCGGAGCAAGTCTCTGAATGTCCTTGAGTGGCCCAGCCAGACTTGAACACTATCTAACATCCCTGGAGAGACCTGAAAATAGCTGTGCAGCAACGCTCCCTATCCAACCTGACAGAGCTTGAGAGGATCTGTAAAGAAGAATGGGAGAATCTCCCCAAATATAGGTGTGCCAAGCTTGTAGCATCATACCCAAGAAGACGATGCTGTAATCGCTGCCAAAGGTGCTTCAACAAAGTACTGAGTAAAGGGTCTGAATACTTATATAAATGTGATTTCAGTTTTTTTAAACCTGTTTTTGCTTGTAATTATGGGTATTGTGTGTGGATTGAGGTGGAAAAACAATAAGCCTGTAACATAACAAAATGTAGAAAAAGTCAAGGGGTCTGAATACTTTCCAAATGCAGTGCTGTGAGAAAGTATTTGCCCCCTTACTGATTTTCTTTATGTTATCAGATCTTAAAGCAAAACCTAATATTAGATAAAGGGAACCTGAGATAACAAATAACAAAATAAATATATACTTAAATTAATTATAAAATAAAAGTTATGCAACACCCAATGCCCCTGTGTGAAAAAGTAATTGCTCCCTTACACTCAATAACTAGTTGTGCCACATTCAGCTGCAATGACAGCAACCAAATGTTTCCTGTAGTTGTTGATCTGTCTCTCACATCACTGTGGAGGAATTTTGGCCCACCTTTGCATGCAGAACTGCTTAAACTCAGTGACATTTGTGGGTTTTCAAGCATGAACTGCTCTTTCAAGTCTTGCCACAACATCTCAAATGGGATTAGGTCTGGACTTTGACTAGGCCATTCTAAAACTTGAAATGTGTTGCTTTTTAACCATTTTCATGTAGATTTGATTGTGTGTTTTGGATCATCGTCTTGGTGCATGACCCAGCTGTGCTTCAGCTTCAGCTCATAGACGGATGGCCTGACATTATCCTGTAGAATTCTCTGATTCAGAGCAAAATTCATGGTTCCTTCTATTAAGACAAGTCTTCCAGGTCCCGAGGCAGCAAAGCGTCCCCAAACCATCACATTACCACCACCATGCTTGACCATTGGTATGAGGTTCTTACTGTGGAATGCAGTGTTTGATTTTCGTCAGACATAATGGGACTAATCTCATCTAAAAAGTTGACGCAAGTTTGCCAAAAAGCACCTGGAAGACTCTTCGAAGAATGCTCTATGGACAGATGAGTCAAAAGTCTAACTTTCTGGACTGTGGACATATTTAAAAGAGATCTTAAAACATATTTTTAGCTTTGCTTTTCCCTAGGATAGTTTTTAGTTATTCAGTTTGTCATTCTTTTGTTTTGTATCTTAGGTTTGTGGTGTGGTAAATATTTCAGCTTTTATTTTCATTGTTTTGTTATTTTTTCCAGTAAAGCAAAGTGCATTGCCTTCCATGTCTGAAATGTGCTGTATAAATTAAGCTTAAACATAGCAGACCCGCGCTAGATCTGACGTGACTTATTTTTCTACAGTGAAAGGCATACTTGTTCTACATAATGTTTTATTTGAACGTTCCACAACGTTGTACCCTCCTGAACACATCCCAGGACTTACTGATGAATGCCTTGATGCCCAGGGACTCTTATCTCCATGTAGACCAGCAGAGGGCTGTAGTTCTCCACCAGGACTGGGGCCAGGGCAATGCTGTACTTGGTGTGGGCAAACCTGATCACTCGCGTGGCGATGCTGTTGATGAAGCTGGAGTGAAATTAGACAGGACATTTAGTCTGATTTTTTTAAATGATTGAGTATTTGCTTACCTTTTTTTAAACGGCTTTGATCACTAAATTGTCAGAATACTGCATATGCAACTGTTGGTTTTTGCAGAAAACAGCTAAATGTTCAAGGCATTATTGGCTTAGAAATTGCAGATGGCTTTTTATTGTAAAATCAATAAGCACTGAATCCTCTGCAAAGCCACCAGAGCGTATTTTTCATGACTTAAAGAAGAGCCCACTCATCTCTGTAAAAATAGCTTTTAGGTTGAAATGGATATATGTTGTTTAAACTCATCACCACCACCACCTTCTTTCCTCATTTCTAAATGGCAACTAACAGCAGGGAAAATACAACCGTGATCAACAAGAGAGGGAGGAAGACGTCACGCTTCAACATGCTCATCTGTTTTTTTGTGATGTAGCACAGAGAAATGTCATTTCTTACACACTGGGCTACACTGAACTGATTTAGGTGAAATGACGACAACGTTTACATGTTATGTTTAGATATAAACTCATTATTTAAACCTCATTCCGTTTTAAACAGGACAGTATTAATGTGAATAAATTGACATGGCATGTCATTAAAAAAAAACACGACAAGGATTATTTTTACCACAGCATTTCAACCAGGGTATTTTTTTTAACTTCATTTAAAACATCATAGGACGCCTCCTCAAGTCTTCCTGTAAGCCTCTCGTAGGCTGAGGATATTCCATTTTTACTTCAATAATCCCTATTAAGAGCTCTAACTACACTGACCACAAATAAATGCAACATGCAACAATTTTACTGAGTTACAGTTCATGTAAGGAAATCAGTGAATTGAAATAAATGCATTAGGCCCTAATCTATGGATTTCACATGACTGGGAATACAGATATTCATCTCAAAAGGAGAAATGCTCACTAACGGGGATGTAAACAAATTTCTGCACAAAATTTGAGGGGAACACGCTTTTTGTTCGTATGGAACATTTCTGGGATATTTTATTTCAGCTCAAAAAACATGGGACCAACACTTTACATGTTGCGTTTATATTTTTGTAAATTAAGTAAGATCTTACGACGCCGAACTGCAGTCAGGTCAATACCCTGGTGAGGACAATGGTCACGCAGATGACCTTCCCTGAGACGGTTTCTGACCGTTTATGCAGAAATTATTTGGTTGTGCAAACCCAAAGCTTTTACTCAGCTCTCCGAGTGGCTGGTCTCAGACAATCCCGCAGGTGAAGAAGTCCGATGTGGAGGTCCTGGACCGGCCTGGTTACACATGGTCTGCAGTTGAACCTACTGTCAAATTCTCTAAAACGACGTCGGAGGCGGCTTATGGAAACAGCTCTAGTGAACTCGGTCTCAACCTTTAAGTCTTTACTGAAGACTCATCTCTTCAGTGGGTCATATGATTGAGTGTAGTCTGGCCCAGGAGTGGGAAGGTGAACGGAAAGGCTCTGGAGCAACGAACCGCCCTTGCTGTCTCTGCCTGGCCGGTTCCCCTCTTTCCACTGGGATTCTCTGCCTCTAACCCTATTACGGGGGCTGAGTCATTGGCTTACTGGGGCTCTCTCATGCCATCCCTGGAGGGGGTGCGTCACCTGAGTGGGTTGATTCACTGTTGTGGTCATCCTGTCTGGGTTAGCGCCCCCCCCTTGGGTTGTGCCGTGGCGGAGATCTTTGTGGGCTATACTCAGCCTTGTCTCAGGATGGTAAGTTGGTGGTTGAAGATATCCCTCTAGTGGTGTGGGGGCTGTGCTTTGGCAAAGTGGGTGGGGTTATATCCTTCCTGTTTGGCCCTGTCCGGGGGTGTCCTCGGATGGGGCCACAGTGTCTCCTGACCCCTCCTGTCTCAGCCTCCAGTATTTATGCTGCAGTAGTTTATGTGTCGGGGGGCTGGGGTCAGTTTGTTATATCTGGAGTACTTCTCCTGTCCTATTCGGTGTCCTGTGTGAATCTAAGTGTGCGTTCTCTAATTCTCTCCTTCTCTCTTTCTTTCTCTCTCGGAGGACCTGAGCCCTAGGACCATGCCCCAGGACTACCTGACATGATGACTCCTTGCTGTCCCCAGTCCACCTGGCCATGCTGCTGTTCTAGTTTCAACTGACCTGAGCCCTAGGACCATGCCCCAGGACTACCTGACATGATGACTCCTTGCTGTCCCCAGTCCACCTGGCCATGCTGCTGTTCCAGTTTCAACTGACCTGAGCCCTAGGACCATGCCCCAGGACTACCTGACATGATGACTCCTTGCTGTCCCCAGTCCACCTGGCCATGCTGCTGCTCCAGTTTCAACTTCCACCTGACTGTGCTGCTGCTCCAGTTTCAACTGTTCTGCCTTATTATTATTCGACCATGCTGGTCATTTATGAACATTTGAACATCTTGGCCATGTTCTGTTATAATCTCCACCCGGCACAGCCAGAAGAGGACTGGCCACCCCACATAGCCTGGTTCCTCTCTAGGTTTCTTCCTAGGTTTTGGCCTTTCTAGGGAGTTTTTCCTAGCCACCGTGCTTCTACACCTGCATTGCTTGCTGTTTGGGGTTTTAGGCTGGGTTTCTGTACAGCACTTTGAGATATCAGCTGATGTACGAAGGGCTATATAAATAAATTTGATTTGATTTGATTTTGGACATTTCTGCAGTCAGCATGCCAATTGCACACTCCCTCAACTTGAGACATCTGTGGCATTGTGTTGTGTGACAAAACTGCACATTTTAGTGTCCTTTTATTGTCCCCAGCACAAGGCGCACCTGTGTAATGATCATGCTGTTTAATCAGGTTCTTGATATGCCACACCTGTCAGGTGGATGGGTTATCTTGGCAAAGGAGAAAATCTCGCTAACAAGGATGTAAACAAATTTGTGCATAACATTTTTGAGAAATATGCTTTTTGTGCATATGGAATATCTGTGGGATCTTCTATTTCAGCTAATGAAACATGGGACCAACATTTTACATGTTGCGTTTATTTTTGTTCAGTGTAAATGAATCATTACTGTTTATGTTGCTGTATTATCCTGTGAGCAGAACAGTAGTAGTGGTTGTAGGGACAATATGTCACACCCACACCCTGGCCTATTTTGTGTTTTCTTTATTATTTTGGTTAGGCCAGGGTGTGACATGGGTGATTTATGTGTCTTGTCTTGTCTAGGGGTTTATTAGATTTATGGGGTTGTGTTTAGTAGAGTTGTCTAGGAAAGTCTATGGTTGCCTGGAGTGGTTCTCAATCAGAGGCAGGTGTTTATCGTTGTCTCTGATTGGGAACCATATTTAGGCAGCCATATTCTTTGGGTATTTTGTGGGTGGTTGTCTCCTGTGTCAGTGTTTGTACAACATGGGACTGTTTCGGGTTTTCAGGGTTCTTGTTTTTGTAGTTTATTCATGTATAGTTTTTCTTATAAAACAAAAAACCATGAATTATAACCACGCTGTGTTTTGGTCCTCCTCTCCTTTGATGGAAGAATCCCGTTACACAATATAGATATTTGGTATCTGTATCTATCTCTATGGTAAGTATAGCTCACCTCATCCTGGTGTGGACAGTGAGAGTCCAGGGGATTCATGGGTAGTGGTGTGATGGAGCCTGATGTGATACAGTTGGTGCCAGGTAAGGTTATGTGCATGTTGCCATAGAGAGTCTCCACCAGCATGTCCATGGGCAGAGTGAAGCACTCTGAGTTAGTGGAGTAGGCATTACACCGCAAGGCGATTTTATAATCCGTCATCCCCAGGGACTTGTTCCTCAGGCTCTGCTGGAGAAACCTAAACACACAAGGACAGGTAGAGTTCAATATGAGGCAAGTCTTTTAAATGCAATTGAATCACAGATTTGAGATGTTGCTTTTATCTCAAACTCAAGGGATCAAAAATCATGCATCTGTGAGTTACACTACACGTTGGTGACCACTGACCACTAATACTTTTAGACTGACTGCCTGAAGCCTTCTGCATGCTTCGGGTTCAGCTGGCGCCTACCGAACGAGTGTGCTCGCATACTCCCTTTAAAAAACTTTAGCTTGAAAAACAATAACAAAATGTGGCACGCCATAGCCAGCATACTTCCTGAAAATAGTCATAATTAATCAAGAAATCTCATTCATTGACGTTTTGTCGATCTTAATCGCACAATTTTACATTAAGATGTTTGTTGCAGAATTTCTCAAGTTAAAAATTGTGCATGAAAATGATTCATCTCTCGCTGAATGACAAAGACTTAATTGAAGAATCCATTCTGTTGACCAATCACCAGCGAAGGCGCGTAGACTTCGGCCACAGACTACCGACTTCAGGTTGTCTTGAGAATTTTTTTTTTTTTTTGGTGTGCACTAACAGCCGGAAATACCCTTGCCGAAGACCAAAATGTCATCATATTGTATGCATGAACTGTTTCGGATGGGAAGCATGTGGACACCTTACATGTAAGTGTATCCATCTGAGCTTCCTAGTAGACCGCATGACGGATAAGAGCTGGTATTAAGGGCCTATTGTTCTATAAGGTGGAGACAGTCTCTTACTCATGGTGCAACTTGAGGGAGTGGGAAATCTGGCGTGGGTCGACTGGGGCTTGCTGATGTCCGGCACCGGGATGCACTGTCGAAATACACACATCACAATGTCTTTAGCAATACCAATAAATCGTCCTCAATAAATCCTAAATTCATAACAATGTCTTGTAAACAAAGTAGACACCAAGTAAATAGCCTTAGAACTGGACTAATATAATGCATTATTATCTCATTGAAACCGTTACTCATTCGTTCACAATTTGCTGTATCATTGGTCAAAAGCTAATAAATAACCACTTAGCTCCGGGATAAGCTGTACGAGTCAACCATGAGTGTGTGTGTGTTAGTACACAGATTCAGTATTTGCATGCTAATGCAAGATTTGGCTGGGAGTTAATTGATGGAGCTGTGGCTGCAGATGCCTTAATTGCGTCCCCTTGGATACGGCAGCTCCAGATGTAGTTAGGCTCAATGTGGAGGATCCTGGTTCCTGCAGGGCTGCTCAGACAGATGGAGGAAACTGAAATAACAGGCCCTCAGAGCTCTGATGGCAGCACAGTCTCTTCTTACTTGAGCTACCACACAGATACACAGGGGGCAATGCTACTGTATAGTCCTACTCCATGATCTCCCCTCTAGATGCAGTGAGCATGCTAACCTTTACACCGGTAGACATACACATACCAGGGGAGAATGACTGGCCTTTCTCATTGAAGCCACGGAAGTTCAAGGTGGTACTGCAGGCCTAGTTTGCAGAAAACAGGATCCCCCCATTATTAGGAATGGAAAAATTGCAATCTTTGTGTCACAAAAATATTTTTTTTCAAGAAAATAATTTATTCTAATACACCAGATGTATGACCTTGAACCGATAACTTTATAAATCACACACAGAAGAAGGAAGGACAATTTAGTTGTTCATGGCAGCCTGCATTACCCCGGTCGGCCTTCAGCTTGAGTTACTCAATGAGAGTGGGCAGCACCGAGCTAGCCTGCAACGTCACTTCCTGGAGTAGCTCAATCTGCTATGTTATGTCTCCATCTTAATAATATTTTATTTATTTTTTTGGTACTCGTTCTCCTTTTTCTCCCCAATTGGTAGTTGGACAGGACAACAGTCTTGTCCCATCGCTGCAACTCCTCTACGGACTCGGAGAGGTGAAGGTCGAGAGCCATGCGTCCTCCAAAACACAACCCTGCAAAGTCACATTGCATGCTTAACGCGGAAGTCAGTCGCACCAATGTGTTGGAGGAAACACCGTCCAGCTGGCGACAGAAGTCAGCTTGCAGGCGCCGGCCCGCCACAAGGAGTTGCTAGAGGACAACAGGACAAGGACATCCCGACCGGCCAAACCCTCCCCTAACCCGGACAACGCTGGGACAATTGTGTGCCGCCTCATAGGTCTCCCGGTCATGGCTGGCTGTGACACAGCCTGGGATCAAACCAGGGTTTGTAGTGATGCCTCAAGCACTGCGATGCAGTGCCTTAGACCTCTGCACCACTCGGGAGGCTGATATCTTAACCAACTTTATTTGGCTTCAGTGCGCTGAGTCACATAGGGACGGATGTAGTCACGTGACCCATGGCTTTGTCCATTCATATATACAGTCATTGACACGCACACCTCTTTCTCTGGGTAGAGCAGGTCGAACAGCTTCATGACAGGGAGGAAGTCTGCCTGGGCGTTCTTCTGAGTGCTGCCAGAGATTAACTGGAGGACCCATATCAGGTGGTCTCTGCCTTTGATCAGGCCTCGGCCAGCCAGCTGAGGAGCAACACACACATTTTAGACATGGTCTGTCTTACGGTCTCTGTCTCACACACTAACTGTGTGGAACAGAAGTGCTTATTCATCCGCTAATGATAAAAATTAAGCAAGAACAAGTGTTAAAGATAATAGGACAATTGACTGTGTCCACATCTATAAGTGTGTTTCTGTTCCAATCAACACCATCCCACCTTCTGGTGAAACGAGAGCACCATGTGTGGGAAGCTTCGAACTGGAAGAGCACAAAGAAAATAAGCTGGCTGGAGAGGTGCTGCCACAGGAGCTGGCTGGTGCTGCCGTGGTAAAACTGCGCCTACGTCTCAGAGCGCTCCATGGTGTACACCACCAGGTACACCAGCTGGTCCTCGATTACCGGATGTGTGGGGGGAGGGCCCAGAGAGAGCGATGTCAGCGAGGGGTCTAAATGTCAATACAGGGAATTCGCTTGACGTTGGGTGGGGGGGTTCCAACACTGACCTGCACTTCCCCAAAACAAGTGAGATCAGCCACTAGTGGATTCAGAAATATAGTTCATTTAAAAAAAGGTGGCACTTGACTGGCCTCATTGACTGCTTCATTCTAGTTCCCTCTCACTCCAAACACTGTCTCACACCAACATCACTAAAGTCACTTGGCCCAAATGGGAGTCTCAGAAAAGTTGGTTACAACAGAACACACACAAAAAAATAGAGCATGACATGAAAACACCACTGCCAAAGAAAGCCCTGATCCCAGAGAAGCTGGACTATATCACCAGATTGGTCACTTTTGCAATCAAATAATTCATAAGCATGTACTTGTATATTTAATACATTTGCAAAAATGTCTAAACCTGTCTGATGTGTAGGCAATTTGCAGACTATTCCGATTAGAATGGCAACTGTTGAAACCATACAATTTGTGAATGAAATGAACTACAACTTCTGTTTAAGAACACACGTTTTATCAAATAAAACCTCAATACAAATGTTGTATTGTCACATTTACCAGATGGGTGCAGTAAAATGTGATGTTTTACTGGGTCAGTCATAGTATTACTGTGCTGTGCCCCTGGAGCAAATTAGGGTTAAATGCCTTGCTCAAAGGCAAATCAACAGATTTTTCACGGTGTCGGCTCGGGTATTCGAACCAGAGATGTTTCGGTTACTGGTCTAACGGCTAGGCTACCTGCCGCCCTACATCACCTCGGCGTAATGAATACACCCCAGGTTAGTTGACAAATCTGTGGCGTGTTTTTCATTAGCCAAGGAGTAACTCAGACTATGGAAGTGGTGGAAAAACTACCCAATTGTCATCCTTGGGTAAAAGTTAAGATGCCTTCATAGAAAATGACAAGTAAAAGTGAGTCACCCAGAAAAATCCTACTTTAGTAAAATGTCAACTCATTTGGTTTTAATACTTAATTATCAAAAGTAAATGTAATGGCAAAAATATACTGCCCAAGAACAGCCCTTAGCCGTGGTATATAGGCCATATACCACTTCCCCGCGTGCTTTATTGCTTAAATATACTCTGGAGCTGGGTTTCCGTGAAATCGCCATGTTTCAACGATGAAAAGTAACATTACGAAATCATTTCAGAAATCGCAAAAGCACTTTGCTCGGAGCATGGATTGTCGTTGGATGCAACGGCCACGGAATTTATAAACTGTACTGTCTTTGCTAAGGCAAATATTTGTATAACTGTCATCTGTAGTTTTTATACAGTTAACCGGACGTTTGTACAGCCTTAAAAACAAACCGATGTGGCACAATCAAAAGTAAATTGTTCCACATCTGTAGAGTAATTTAATCTTAATATAAAAAATACGATCTACGGTTCAATGAGACCAGTGACGTTTCTGAAATGGAAATATGAATGAGACCGCTGCATTTAATGTCTCGTCCAGTTAAAATTAATTAAACGTACTTTTTCATAATGTAAAACATCAAGAGCTTCAAATCGAGTGATGCCATTGGTGCTCTTTTGACAATCTGTTAAATTATTCACATCAGTCAAACCAGTCTTCAATCAGGCAATCAAGTACATTAATGACTGCACTACCGCCTCAAGAATGTTGTGGGCCTGACAAACGGTTAATGTTATGGTGCCCCACAAACTAAAGTTATTACAAACGTTTACACAGATCTTGTAGAATCTTCTATAAAACATTTAATTATCATATAACAATTCACAGAAGTTATCAAAACCTTTGTTACCCAGTCAGAATAGACCAGTGATTTAATTAGGCAATAATTGTAGGGTTAATGTGTGCTTTACAACCGGCGTGATGAGAACTCGATCCGGTGGAATACGACGATACAGAGCGCTTACTTCAAAGAGCGCTCTGTAAATCACGCCCCAGTGGGCAACGGTAGGCATGTTGGACTGGGACACGTTTCAATATGATAAGTATCTAATTTTACAATGCGTCCGTCTTGGTTCGGTGTAGCCTAGTTATGCTCATATATTTGAGACCAGTGTATGCATTGAATAATACATTCATAAATGGCAAAAAGGACAATCAAATAAAGAAATTAATCTTAAGAAACAAGTTTTTGAAGTGTCTGTCCTAAATCTAGGAGAGACTTTTAACTCATATTTATGTGCAAATGTTCTGCCTGACTGGTGCTCTTTACCTGAACTGTTAGGATTTTCTTGTGATCACAACTACTTATTTTGCTCAAATAAAGATAGAATTCAATTGTTTTCTTTGAAAAGATGGGCCTGGCTGAGAAAAGTACATTGCTCTTTCTGTCTAAGTGTGGGGCTGTTTACCGCAATTTTCTGTGTTATTTGGTTAACAATAAAACAACTTATTTTACTCAACTCAAGATTAAATGAAATGGTATTTCTTTGAAAACATAGGCCTGGCTGAAATGAAAAATACATTAAGGGGATGGGACCCACAGAGACTGATTATCTGTCTGTGTGTCTCTTTATTTACAATGCTGGCTGCCATGGCTAACACACGCAGGACATTGAATGCTACCGGAATTGAATCAGACAGGGTAACATAAACAGGCCTACAGTGACACATAGAGGTCAAACGGGTGTGCGTGTGTTAGTCAGATTATCCAGTGTCCACAGCAACACTTGATTGTTCTCTACCCCAGTGCATGTGGTGTGTACTATAGTTTTTTTAGCCATTCTCTCACTAACAAACTTTTATTTTTCTCCGTCTCTCTTTCCGGAGGGGCTGAGGCACTTGGACCGTGACTGAGGACACCCTGGCCTGACACCTGGATGTGCCTGGCCCAATCCCTCCTGGCTCCCTTCTACATGCTTCCTGCCTGTTACTTTAAAGTCCATAATTAACTTATACAGCTCTGGATCCAATGTCTTACCCACTACTGTAACAACTTGTGTCAATTATTTGCTAGTTTATATAACACCTTTTTAAAATATTTTTTTTACTAATGATTCAAAGGTGTGTGACCATTAACTTTGGCTGCATGTCCATTTAACAATGGCGTAAAGTAGCTCAAGCTAATGCTTATACCAATCCATTAGGCGAGGGATGGATAATTGGTATGCAGCCATTGATTTTTAGGTGGCTTCATCAACAGATGGAATGTCTCCCAAATGGCACCATTTTCCCAATACACAGTGCACTAATTTTGACCTGGGTTCATAGGGCTCTTTGCCTGTATAATGCATTAATTTAACAATGAGATTAATTAGTTGCATTGCATCTGTGTCTGGTGTTGTTGCCATTCAGGCTCATCTAGCCTTGGTATGGAATACCTGATAACTAACAAAATACCTCAGCCATAGGAAATCATTAGGGAAAGAAGTCACACTTCCAGTTTTCTATTTGACTGCTGTAATACAAAGATATAGGCCGTATAAAAGCATACATTCAAGACCCTATGGTCAGATCGCTTTTCACAAAGTCGTCATGGTAACAGGCAGGTAGGAGGTAGAGTGTGGCCAGCTTGGATTGGGCCAGGCATGTTGAGGTATCAGGCCAGGGTGTCCTCAGTCACGGTCCCAGAGCCTCAGGCCCTCCGGAAGGGGAGACAGAGAAAATATGAGTGTTAGTGAGAGCATGCACTGGAGGTAGAGAATAGTCAATAGTGTTGCTGTGGAACCTGGATGATCTAACTAGCACACACCTGTTCGACCTCGCTGTGATACTGTAGGCCTACTTATGTTACTTTTCTGAGTCAATTCAGGTAGCATTCAATGTCCTGCGTTTGTGTTAACCATGGCAGCCAGCATGGTAAATGAAGAGATGTGCAGGAAGATAATCAGCCTGTGTGTCTGTGGATCCTTTCCCTTTAATGCATTTTTCATGTCAGCCAGGCCCTCCTTTTCAAAGAAACAACATTAATTTAAATCTCTAGTTATGTAAAATAAGGTGTTTATTGCTTCAGTCCTTGTTTCATTTTCACTTCTTCTTACCTGGTAAATAACCAACAATCATTGATCACCTTAAGGAGAATAAGGTGAGAAAACAGTTAATGTCAGCCAGGCCCATCTCTTCAAAGAAACACCATTTATTTTCATTCTCTAGTAAAATAGGTAGTTTTGTTCTGGTCACGAGATAATCCAGAAAATTGTTGTAATCGGCGCCACACTCAGGCAGAAAACTGAATCTTCTTTTCTCAGCCAAGCCTATTTTTCAAAGAAAAATGATTTCTCTATTTGAGCCCAATAAGTAGTTTTGTTGTGATCACATGAACATCCTAACAATGCAGGTAGGCTAAAGAGTGCCACCGTCAAGCTGTAAAATTTGAATGTTCTATCAAAATGTGAACAATTAGTTTCCCTGCCTGATATGGCTGCTACTTAGAAATACATGACATTCACTGCTATAAATACATCTCTGTGTGAAAAGGTGTCCTCTGATCTGTTTTGTCATAAACTCAATGTGTTCTGAACACTGCTGGTAACCAGATGCTCCCAATAATTTAAGTAGCCTAGTAAACAATGCCCCCCTCTGGTATGTTCTATTGCAAACTGTCTAGGACTCGTTGTTTACCCGTTTACTACTCAAATACACTCAAATATATTTGACTTATCAGGTCAAAGACGAAATTAACTGCAGTGCATTGTTCTCAAATAGCCTATATTATCATAACTAGGCTACACAGAACCACCCATTCTCCGCCGTTTCTCATAAAATTAGATATTTTATCGTATTAAAACCTATGGAAAGGGGAGACTCTTACGAACACGATGGTGTTCTCCGTTTTACTCTTCGACCCAGGGAATTTGTCTGAAGGTAACAGGTGTACCGAAAATCTCCCCCGACATAATTCTCCCTCCCTTTGGGTGGACACGCACACACTCAATTCTTCATTGCTGCGATTTGCTAGTTGAGATTTCTGCTTTTCACCCCGTTGTCAGTTTTCACTGATCTTAGTAGCAGAATGCATTTTTTATTTGTGTCCTTCAAGGAAGCTGTCAATCCCTCCTCTATGTTTAATATAACACACACACATTCATTATTAATTTCGGTTGCCTATCCTGAAGTGAAGTTTGTTCTCTAGCAAGTATTTGACTCTGATGTGTGCCACAAAAAGTATTTGACCCTACTGACAAAATTAAGGAAAATATAAGGAGGGGGAGGTTTCGGCAAGGCCAGTTTCTTGCGTGTCACAGTCCAACATGCCTAGCTCTGCCCACTGGGGCGTGGCTTACGGAGCGTTATCTCACCATACCCAGCCAAAGTTGTTCCGACGTTAACAGACCCGTGTTCACTAAATTCCTCCCTGCTTACTGTAAATAACTCCGCCCATTTCACGTGGGTATTGACTCCTACGCTACCTGACCAAGGTAAAGTAAAGCAAATAGCAACATAAAAGACACTGAAGGAGATCCTCGAACGGAATAATTTACTGTAGCCGATTGGTTGAAATGTCCATGAGCTTAATAGTATATATTTGTTTTACCAATACTACGGCAAAGAATGATGAAATATCTCTTGATTATTTATCTATGGACGCCAGGTAGGCTTCGTTTTCATTGGCTGCGTCTCATAATTAGTAATTACAAGGAAAATGTTTACTATTGTAGTATCTAGTGCAGTTTACATCTTATCCCATATTGAACTGGCAAGTTTAAATATGTCTTAATCTCAATATTTTGCTAATATTATTTTCCGTCAAGCTATAGGAATAGTTCAGCTGTCATTGTTCAGCTGTTGTAGATCAATTTGGAGGATATATGTTGTATATAATTTAAGATTCCCATCAATAATAATAAAATGAAAAACGTTTACCCCCCACACCCAGTCATTTATGGCATAATGCTGTGCCATAAGGATACAAACATATTTTCAGAACATTTATTAAGTGAAATATAGTAGAAACAAATATTAATTTAAAAAATACAAGTTGGACATAAACTAGTAATTTTCACTGCCTCTCAAACCTGATTCTGGGGTCTATTCTTCTTTGCTGTCACTGTCCTTAAGCTCACTGTCCTCACTATCAGAGGGTATGATCCTAACTGCTCAATTGCTTGTCAATGTCAGTGGATATGTTGGCAAAAACATTGACCAAGGCCATCTTTTAACATCATGTTAAAAGGGTAGTTAGGGTACCCTGAAAAGTACCCTAACTACACAACGTTGCCCTGAGGCAACAAAATAAAAATTTTGGGAATATATATAAAAACAAAATATGTTCAAAACCAATCAAATATGCTTCTTTATAAATTCCTACACAAGTACATGTGAAATGTGTTGTTTTACAGGGTCAGCCAATAGTAGTACAGCGCCTATGGTGCAAATCAGGGTTCAAGGGAACATCGACACATGTTTCACCTTGTCGGCTCAGGTATTGAAACCAGTGACTTTTCAGTTACTGGCCCAGTACTCTAACTGCTAGGCTACCTTTCACCCTATGGGGGGTGTGAGGGGCAAAAAGGTTTTCTGTTGCCTCAGGGCAACGATGTGCAGTAGATGGTTAAAAATGCATTTTAAGCATGCTTAACCAATGTAATCATTTTGTGTCATTTTAAAACTCGCCCAAACACACCTTCAGCTGTAGCCAACTGCAACACGTATGTGGGTGGCATTTACTTTGGTTTACTTTGGTTTTCACTCCCTCTACTGTATTTTCTACCTACCTTATATAGTATGTGCTATATCGAAAAAATATATAGTTACAGAGTTGAGTAGTGACATATATAACACTTAATGCTTTGTTGAGGCATTGATCACAACAAAAAGTATGTTGGCAAAGCTTACAGAAAAACAAACAAGCATTTATGATGCAATAAATAGGGTTAATATGGTTAATATAATCATGAGAGGTCCTTGAAAGACATGTTCCACTGAGCACGTGGTATTCTGAAACACACAGGAAACAAATGTGGTCTCGTGCAGTCGGGAAAATAAGCGTTTCTTTGTGAGGGCTTATGAAATATCTTATCTCTCAACCTTAATCACATCAACATCCTGTTGTTGTTCTATACAATGTTTCTCTTCAACTAGAACTTTAAGACATTCTACATTATGTTAAGGAAAAAGGATGTCATTTCATTCTCTTAATAATCTTATTTCATTTTAGAATTGTTTAGTGATGCTCTCTATAAAGTGTAAAGTGTCTCAAGTTGACAATTCGTAATGCCCTTGGCAGTTGATCATCTACTGTCTGCTGTTTCTCCTTTCTTAGTTGTCTCACATGGGTCCAGTGTAGGATGTCCTGAAGGAGTTCATTTTAACTCTGTGAACCTGAGGAACATTGCAAAGTGGCATCATGGGAAAGACACACCAAATGACACACATTACACAGTGGAGTATGCAATGTAAGGACACTTTTATACATTTCCATAATCTTGGTACCCAGAACCAAATCAGCTCCTCAATTTTGTCACGAGAGACTATTTCCATTAACTAGTTAAGCAATAAGGGCCGAGGGGGTGTGGTATATAGCCAATATACCACGGCTAAGGGCTGTTCTTACGCATGACACAACGCGGAGTGCCTGTATACAACCCTTAGCTGTGGTATATTGGCAATAAACAACAAACATGGAGGTGCCTTATTGCTATTATAAACTGGTCACCAACGTAATTAGAGCAGTATAAATAAAAGTTTTGCCATACCCGTGGTATACGGTCTGATATGCCACAGCTTTCAGACAATCAGCATTCAGGGCTCGAACCACCCAGTTTATAATTGTAAATAAATACCCATGATCCATGGATTTAAGGAAACATCTCATGATGTGTTTATTTGTCGTCTCCTAGTTATGGTGACAGAATGGATAGTGGGGCGACACAGGTGCGCTGGAGGGTGAAGAACCAGTGCAGAGACATCCCTCAGACCCGGTGTGATCTATCCAATGAGACCACTGACCTGGATGAAGGCTACTTTGCCAGAGTCAAGGCTGTGGGCACAAACCTATCCTCCAAATGGGCATTCACGGAAAAGAGGTTTGACCCCAAAGCTGACAGTAAGTTGAGATCCTCTTCAAATATAATTTTCCTTATCTATGAATTAGGAGCGATAGCGAACCACTTCAAAATAAAATCAGAGAAGGATATGAAATGTTTATCCTCCCCAACAGCAACCTTTGGACCACCACTTGTAAAACTTGTGGTGAAGGAGAATAGTGTTACTGTCAAGCTGAAGGGTCCAATGAGATGGAAGACTGGAAACATGACAAAAGAGTACTCCTTGTTGAAAATATACCCTCAGATGACATACAACCTCTCTGTGTACGACAACAGAAGCAACAAAACGGTTGGTGTTATGTTGGTTACTGTAACACTATGTAAATAATTAAATGACATAATATGTAGGACTCCCTATAGGGACTTTAATCAGTGCAAATTGCTGCATTAATATATTATAATAAACAATTCTATATTTTTATATCATCGTAATTATTTTATAATGCAGATTTTTTACGAGTGTTAGTTCTATTTTGTGTATTTTAACTTTCTGTATTCATTTTGTCTTTTAGCATCACTTCACTGTGGAAAACAGATCCTTTGAATATGGGTTGCTTGCCTATGAAACCCAGTATTGTTTCTCTGCTAATTCCCAGGTCCTGTCACTTCCTATACCTTGGCATGCCTCTGAATGGCAGTGCCTAACAACCCCAAAGGGTAAAATAAGACTAGAGTTAATTCAATGGCCTAGTGTGCAGTGTTTTTGAAAATGTTTATTACATGCATGGATATCTGTCAGGATTAACCTGCCCAACAGGTTTTGGTAAATCGCAAAAGCATTCCAAGAATTGTTCTCTCTACCGGTAAATGTGACAGGAGACTTTAGGTGTTTCCCAGAGTGTATTTTCTCTTCCTGGTAGAGAAGGAATTTTGTTGAATTCGAAGGTGTGTGTGTGTGTGTGTATGTTCTCAGCTGTAACCTATAGACTTTTCTCTTCCTATGATGACTGTACACTGTATAGATCTCTTATTTGATCTCGACCCTACCACTCTGTCTTTACAGATCCCTTCTACGATCAGCTGCTACTGATGCTGATGGGAGCCGTTGTACCATCAGTTATCTGCCTTTTCATGCTGATCCTGGCCGGATGCCTTTTCTACCACTTTGTCTGTGGTAATAAACAGAAAAGTCCTCCTTTCCTGGTAAGAATAATATGAGACTAATAGAAGCCTTCAACAATGGCTACGAAGTGCAATTTACTAAGATGTCACCCTTTTTGCTCTTACAGGAAATATTGGACCTTCAGAACCCACCGCAGACTTTCTGTCCTGAGCATACTGTGACAGTGAATGTGGTACTGGTCAACATTGCCAAGCCCATGGAGTTGATAACCATAAAGCCTAACAACATCCCTGCCCTGATCCACCAAACAGAGTGGGAGCTCGAACTACCCTACACTTCCCAGCAAGCCCCTGGCATAGAACCTCCAAAGGAGGGATCATGCGAAGATGAATTCGGTGAGGCCCAACCAGAACCTCTAGACTATGGCTTCGTTGGAGCGGCCCCAGAGATGCCAGAAGTAAGAGAAAGTGAGGCATCTGACATTGAGAAAACCCGGCCCCTGCGTCTCAGCCAGGTCAACCCGTACATAGCACAGAGATGTGCACCAGGTTCACAGGAGCCTGTGGAGAATGTTTTGACTGGGATGTGTTTAGACATGGACCCCAAGACAGGGCTCTTTAGAATGCCACTGCTGTCTGATATAAAGCTGGGGGTGGAGAGCACAAGTTACAAAGAGCCTGATCAGATGGGTCCCTACGCACCACAGCACGTCTCTGTCAGAGAGACCACTGAGGTGGACCTGTGGGGAGACAAAGCTGAAGGGCCCCAAAGTTACCCCTCAGACTACGGCTTCGTGGGAGCAGCCCCAAAGCAGCAGATGGTGCCAACAAAGTACCCGACGCGGTCTAACAGAAGGGATAATCAGCCCCTGCTGCTAGCCCAGGTCAACCTGTACAGAAGCCAGAGGCAAGCTCTGTTTCCACAGGAGTCTGAGGAAGAGGATGGATTAGGTGGTGGTAACTGTGTTGACTGGAGCCCTACAACAGGGATCCTCCAGATGCCTTTGCTCTCCAAGCCTATTCCAGAAGTGGAGGGAGCGAGGAAGGACAGGGAGTCAGAGCAGTTGGAGATCTTACCCAGTGTGTTAGTGAGGCAATCCTCAGAGGAGAGTGAGGGTGAGAGTGACCTGACTAAACTACAGAATGTCTGGAGTCTACAGATCAACATGGAGGACTAACCTATTAGACAGTTAACCTATTGGACACTTAACCTATCAGACAGTTAACCTATTGGACACTTAACCTATCAGACAGTTAACCTATTGGACACTTAACCTATCGGACAGTTAACCTATTGGGCACTTAACCTATCGGACAGTTAACCTATTGGACACGTAACCTATCAGACAGTTAACCTATTGGACACGTAACCTATCAGACAGTTAACCTATTGGACACACATTATCACAGCAAAAAAGTTTGTTTACCGTATGTGGGAGAATAATTCAGATTTCTGTTTGTACCATTTGATTCAGTTGCCAAATCAAATGAAGGACATCTTTTTAACTAATCCAAAATGCTTGGTGAATGCTTCAGCAATGTGATTGTAACTAATTTATTTTTGAGGTTTTGTTTACTTTGTACCTTTTATCCATACTTTTCTACTAACTTATCATGATTGATGAATTGCCAGATAGCTTTTTTTGTACAATTTAATTCAAAGTTTATATGAAGGCACATGCAATGCCACTTTACCTCATGATGATTAACAAGCAGGGGGAGTGTTGCTGTAAAGGTTTATAACCACACACTAAACTATGAAGACAATGCAAATAAAGGATGTATACAGTACCTTTTGGACACACCTACTCATTCAAGGGTTTTTCTTTATTTTGTCAATTTTCTATATTGTAGAAAAACAGTGAAGACATCAAAACTATGCAATAACACATAGGGAATCTTGTAGTAACCAAAAAAATGTTAATCAAGATATATTTTAGATTCTTCAAAGTAGCCACCCTTTGCCTTGATGACAGCTTTGCATTCTCTCAACCCGTTTCATGAGGAATGCTTTTCCAACAGTCTTGAAGGAGGTCCCACATATGCTGAGCACTTGTTGGCTGCTTTTCCTTAACTCTGCGGTCCAACTCATCCCAAACTATCTCAATTGGGTTGAGGTTGGGTGATTGTGGAAGCCAGGTCATCTGATGCAGCACTCCATCACTCTCCTTGTTCAAATAGCCCTTTCACAGCCTGGAGGTGTGTTTTGGGTCATTGTCCTGTTGAAAAACAAATGATAGTCCCACTAAGCACAAACCAGATGGGATGGCCTATTGCGGCAGAATGCTGTGGTAGCTATGCTGGTTAAGTGTGCCTTGAATTCTAAATAAATCACAGACAGTGTCACCAGAAAAGCTCCATCACACCTCCTCCATGCTTCATGGTGGGAACCACAAGTGCGGAGATAATTAGTTCACCAACTCCCAAAAACACGGTACCAAAAACCAAGAATTTGGAGTCATCAGAATAAAGGACAGATTTCCACCACTCTAATTTCCAATGCTCCTGTTTCTTGGCCCAAGCAGGTCTATACTTCTTATTGGTGCCCTTTAGTAGTGGTTTCTTTGCAGCAATTTGACCATGAAGACCTGATTCCCACAGTCTCCACTGAACAGTTGATGTGGAGCTGTGTCTGTTACTTGAACTCTGTGAAGCATTTATTTGGGCTGCGATTTCTGAGGCTGGTAACTCTAATGAACTTATCCTCTGCAGCAGAAGTAACTCTGGGTCTTCCTTTCCTGTGGTGGTCCACATGAGAGCCAATTTCATTATAGCGCTTGATGGTTTTTGCGACTGCGCTTGAAGAAATGTTCAAAGTTCTTGACATTTTCCGCAATGACTGACCTTCATGTCTTAAAGTAATAATGGAATGTCATTTCTCTTTGCTTATTTGAGCTGTTCTTGCCATAATATTGACTTGGTTTTTACCAAATAAGGCTATCTTCTGTATACCACCCATACCTTGTCACAACACAACTGATTGGCTCAAACGCATTAAGAAGGAAATATATTCCACTAATTTACTTTTAACAAGGCACACCTGTTAATTGAAATGTAAGTGACTAACTCATGAAGCTGGTTGAGAGAATGCCAAGAGTGTGCAAAGCTGTCATCAAGGCAAAGGGTGGCTATTATGAAGCGTCTGAAATATAGAATATATATTGATTTGTTTAACACTTTTTTGGTTACTACATGATTCCATATGTGTTATTACTTAGTTTTGATGTCTTCAATATTATTCTACAAGGTAGAAAATAGTAAAAATAAAGAAAAACCCTTGAATGAATAGGTGTGTCCAAACTTTTGACTGGTACTGTATATCTGTTATTTCCTTAAACACTTTACACGTTGATGTCATTGGTGCCTTTTATTATACTTAGCACATTGAGGCAATATTGACTTTACAATGTTACCTGACTTTTAAAAGCACCAATGACCAAAAGCATGTTTATTCACTTTTTTCTACTTCATATTTTGGTGGGTATGTGAGTGTGACTGTGTGTGCTTGCGTGCGTGTGTGAACTGGATAACTGTTAACAGTTGACTTTCACATGGACTGTGGATATTTATTCTCATGATCACCTCTTTGAAGAAGTCTACCATTTAGAACATGAACTGAGGGACCTTTTGTTTTTGTTTGTTTCAAAAAGGAAGTGAGTCATTTATGTCACGAAAAGGCATCTACAAAGGTTAAAAAAATATCTGCCTGTGTTTGACATTTATCATCATTCCTTATAAACAGATTTGTCTTTATACTGCAGAATGTGAGCTTTATTGTAATCTCTTTAAAGGACAGAACTAGTCTGTTCCAGATAAATGATTGTACACCCTGATAACTCCTGCTTCCATCTGCAGGCTTGTTAGTGGTTAATTATAAAATTATCATATAACAACATATAATATTACATTGTGTAGGGCATCACACACACTACTAGTCATGATTCAATGCTGAAAACGACCGTCCATGTGGCATAAAACTGTTTGGTAATAACAGTCCATGCTCTGACCAATACCTGAGGAGGTGACGAAGCTGTCTATGGAATCTCCATGTATTCTAATCTTCACTGAGTAGGGAGGGAGTGAGGAAATAGACTTAAGAATACATTGTGGTTATGAAATATCTTGTCATCTGTTCTTAAGAATAAAAGATGCAGTTACTGTAGATTTGGAACATGGTGTAAATCAACTGTGTGCTTTTATCTGTGTGTTCAAACAAGGGTTTACAACCATTATATGAGAAGACCAGTGACTTTTACACCATACAGCACTGAGTGTGCACAAAAGCAATGCAATTGTTGTTCTTAATTAAGAAATCAACAATGATGTAGGCCTACAATATATTGTAAAGTACACCAGGGGAGGCTGCTGAGGGGAGGGCGGCTCATAATAATGGCTGGAACGGAGTAATGGAATGGCATCAAACACATGAAAACCATGTGTTTGATGTATTTGATACCATTCCACTGATTCCGCTCCAGCCATTACCACGAGCCCGTCCTCCCCAATTAAAGTGCAACCAACCACCTGTGTTGTACACAGTATCAAAAAACATAGAACAGACTGCCAGAAGCATAATGTTGGTTCATTGTGAAGCATAACACAAGCGAGCTATTCTCTTTTATGATGAAAGCTTTTGAAAAGAGGAACTGAAGAAAAGGAAATGCACCAATCAGGATTCAGAAAAGAGGAGCTAAGTGGATGTTAGTATTTTATTCTCATGATTCAGACATTCTTGAAAATTGAACAGATTAAATATGAAAGATCTCTCAAGACTTTTTACATGTATTTTTATTTTTATTTCACCTTTATTTAACCAGGTAGGTTAGTTGAGAATAAGTTCTCATATACAACTGGCGACCTGGCCAAGATAAAGCACAACAGTTCAAGACTTCAAGACAGAGTTTTTTAAATAAAAAAATACATGCAGGCCTACTGTACACATCAGTGACCTCAATCTGTTTCTCACAAGTGAAACCAGAACTTCATATCTTATATCATAAAAACAGAATCATAGGTACACTAGATGGGGCCCTTTTCCTATAACAGCACATCTGCAGTCTATCTGTCTGTACTGACTGTGAATTGGAAGATATGGATTTGGAAGGTGCACTTCTGAGAGACAGTTTCCTGCTCTGAACAAATGTGATAGCTCAAGGCAAGCTTATCTCACTTCTCTTTGAGCATTCCTTTTATTTAGGCAAAAAACATAATTATGCTTCTTAAAGAAAAACCTAGGAAGTTCCAATTTAGCTGATTTAGCAAAGCTCTGCTGTATTTAAATCTCGTAAGCCTGGCAAATGTGGATATGCAGCACTACACAGAGTGAAGACAGCTCAAACCTGTAAGCTGTGTTTCCATGTGGTTCACGCACTGCAAACACCATCAAAATAAAGTCCTCACACTCTGTCACACTCTCCCTCAGTCACTGAGTTCTCTCCCTCCTCTCACAGCCAGCCTCACTCTTTTGAGGAAGACGAAGGAGTGCTTGCCTGTTTAAGTCATATTGCTTATTTTGCACAAATGAGGGGTGAGTGGGGTGATATTGAACACAGTGCTGAGACAAGACATATATTCTGCTCAATTACCTTGCACAGCTGAGGAGACAACTGCGGTAATGGCCAGGAAAGCCTTCAGCTAATCTTCCCACTCCAAGCTTCAAAATCTGTCATCCTCCCAGCCAGAGCCATGGGGTAATATACAGCTCTGAGCTGGAGCTATCACACTATCGCTCCAAAACCTTTTCATTATCGGGAAGTAGGTTTTATGGTTGGTGAATGATCATATCAGAAATTCATGATTGTGCTCCTCTGTAAAGGAAATCCATATTTGCAGCAGAACTGGGTAATAGACAGCTATGGACCAAGCAAAGTTTAATGCTGATGGATTATCTGTAGGCCAGAAGACGAGAGCTTGGGACTATTAAAAACAAAAATATTATGTTTTAAGTGAGAATAGGCATTGGTCTGAAGCAGAAAAATAAAGGAAATTCACAATCACCAGAATGCCTATTCCACCCATGCTGTACCAAGATTTTCCAGCACACAACTTTGACCTACTACTGTAGCTATGTTGGTATTGTACTTCAAACTATGTATAGGCAGGTTGCTTAGGATGCAAACCTTCTCAAACAGCCTAGTTGGCACGAACCTGATCATAGAGAGCCTTTTATTTCTTTATTTTGGTTAGGTCGGGGTGTGACTAGGAGGGTGTTCCTATCTAGGTTGTTTATTTCTATGTTGGCCTGGTATGGTTCCCAATCAGAGGCAGCTGTTTATCGTTGTCTCTGATTGGGGATCATATTTAGGCAGCATTTCCCCACTGTGTTTTGTGGGATCTTGTTTTTGTGTAGTTGCCTGTGAGCACTCCAGAACGTCACGCTTCAGTTATTCTTTATTGTTTCTGTGCGTTTCATTAAATAAACATGTGAAACCCATATTGTGCTGTGCTTTGGTCTGAGTATGCTTATGACGATCGTGACAGAAGATCCCACCACAACAGGACCAAGCAGCGTGCCCAGGAGGAGAAGGTATCCTGGGCTTGGGAGGAGATTTTACATTTACATTTAAGTCATTTAGCAGACGCTCTTATCCAGAGCGACTTACAAATTGGTGCTTTCACCTTATGACATCCAGTGGAACAGCCACTTTACAATAGTGCATCTAAATCTTTTAAGGGGGGGGTGAGAAGGATTACTTTATCCTATCCTAGGTATTCCTTAAAGAGGTGGGGTTTCAGGTGTCTCCGGAAGGTGGTGATTGACTCCGCTGTCCTGGCGTCGTGAGGGAGTTTGTTCCACCATTGGGGGGCCAGAGCAGCGAACAGTTTTGACTGGGCTGAGCGGGAACTGTACTTCCTCAGTGGTAGGGAGGCGAGCAGGCCAGAGGTGGATGAACGCAGTGCCCTTGTTTGGGTGTAGGGCCTGATCAGAGCCTGGAGGTACTGAGGTGCCGTTCCCCTCACAGCTCCGTAGGCAAGCACCATGGTCTTGTAGCGTATGCGAGCTTCAACTGGAAGCCAGTGGAGAGAGCGGAGGAGCGGGGTGACGTGAGAGAACTTGGGAAGGTTGAACACCAGACGGGCTGCGGCGTTCTGGATGAGTTGTAGGGGTTTAATGGCACAGGCAGGGAGCCCAGCCAACAGCGAGTTGCAGTAATCCAGACGGGAGATGACAAGTGCCTGGATTAGGACCTGCGCCGCTTCCTGTGTGAGGCAGGGTCGTACTCTGCGGATGTTGTAGAGCATGAACCTACAGGAACGGGCCACCGCCTTGATGTTAGTTGAGAAACGACAGGGTGTTGTCCAGGATCACGCCAAGGTTCTTAGCGCTCTGGGAGGAGGACACGATGGAGTTGTCAACCGTGATGGCGAGATCATGGAACGGGCAGTCCTTCCCGGGAGGAAGAGCAGCTCCGTCTTGCCGAGGTTCAGCTTGAGGTGGTGATCCGTCATCCACACTGATATGTCTGCCAGACATGCAGAGATGCGATTCGCCACCTGGTCAGGAGGGGGGAAAGGAGAAGATTAATTGTGTGTCGTCTGCATAGCAATGATAGGAGAGACCATGTGAGGTTATGACAGAGCCAAGTGACTTGGTGTATAGCGAGAATAGGAGAGGGCCTAGAACAGAGCCCTGGGGACACCAGTGGTGAGAGCGCGTGGTGAGGAGACAGATTCTCGCCACGCCACCTGGTAGGAGCGACCTGTCAGGTAGGACGCAATCCAAGCATGGGCCGCGCCGGAGATGCCCAACTCGGAGAGGGTGGAGAGGAGGATCTGATGGTTCACAGTATCGAAGGCAGCCGATAGGTCTAGAAGGATGAGAGCAGAGGAGAGAGAGTTAGCTTTAGCAGTGCGGAGTGCCTCCGTGATACAGAGAAGAGCAGTCTCAGTTGAATGACTAGTCTTGAAACCTGACTGATTTGGATCAAGAAGGTCATTCTGAGAGAGATAGCGGGAGAGCTGGCCAAGGACGGCACGTTCAAGAGTTTTGGAGAGAAAAGAAAGAAGGGATACTGGTCTGTAGTTGTTGACATCGGAGGGATCGAGTGTAGGTTTTTTCAGAAGGGTGCAACTCTCGCTCTCTTGAAGACGGGAGGGACGTAGCCAGCGGTCAGGGATGAGTTGATGAGCGAGGTGAGGTAAGGGAGAAGGTCACCGGAAATGGTCTGGAGAAGAGAGGAGGGGATAGGGTCAAGCGGGCAGGTTGTTGGGCGGCCGGCCGTCACAAGACACGAGATGTCATCTGGAGAGAGAGGGGAGAAAGAGGTCAGAGCACAGGGTAGGGCAGTGTGAGCAGAACCAGCGGTGTCGTTTGACTTAGCAAACGAGGATCGGATGTCGTCGACCTTCTTTTCAAAATGGTTGACGAAGTCATCTGCAGAGAGGGAGGAGGGGGGAGGGGAGGAGGATTCAGGAGGGAGGAGAAGGTGACAAAGAGCTTCCTAGGGTTAGAGGCAGATGCTTGGAATTTAGAGTGGTAGAAAGTGGCTTTAGCAGCAGAGACAGAGGAGGAAAATGTAGAGAGGAGGGAGTGAAAGGATGCCAGGTCCGCAGGGAGGCGAGTTTTCCTCCATTTCCGCTCGGCTGCCCGGAGCCCTGTTCTGTGAGCTCGCAATGAGTCGTCGAGCCACGGAGCGGGAGGGGAGGACCGAGCCGGCCTGGAGGATAGGGGACATAGAGAGTCAAAGGATGCAGAAAGGGAGGAGAGGAGGGTTGAGGAGGCAGAATCAGGAGATAGGTTGGAGAAGGTTTGAGCAGAGGGAAGAGATGATAGGATGGAAGAGGAGAGAGAGCGGGGAGAGAGAGCGAAGGTTGGGACGGCGCGATACCATCCGAGTAGGGGCAGTGTGGGAAGTGTTGGATGAGAGCGAGAGGGAAAAGGATACAAGGTAGTGGTCGGAGACTTGGAGGGGAGTTGCAATGAGGTTAGTGGAAGAACAGCATCTAGTAAAGATGAGGTCGAGCGTATTGCCTGCCTTGTGAGTAGGGAGGGAAGGTGAGAGGGTGAGGTCAAAAGAGGAGAGGAGTGGAAAGAAGGAGGCAGAGAGGAATGAGTCAAAGGTAGACGTGGGGAGGTTAAAGTCGCCCAGAACTGTGAGAGGTGAGCCGTCCTCAGGAAAGGAGCTTATCAAGGCATCAAGCTCATTGATGAACTCTCCGAGGGAACCTGGAGGGCGATAAATGATAAGGATGTTAAGCTTGAAAGGGCTGGTAACTGTGACAGCATGGAATTCAAAGGAGGCGATAGACAGATGGGTAAGGGGAGAAAGAGAGAATGACCACTTGGGAGAGATGAGGATCCCGGTGCCACCACCCCGCTGACCAGAAGCTCTCGGGGTGTGCGAGAACACGTGGGCGGACGAAGAGAGAGCAGTAGGAGTAGCGGTGTTGTCTGTGGTGATCCATGTTTCCGTCAGTGCCAAGAAGTCGAGGGACTGGAGGGAGGCATAGGCTGAGATGAACTCTGCCTTGTTGGCCGCAGATCGGCAGTTCCAGAGGCTACCGGAGACCTGGAACTCCACGTGGGTCGTGCGCGCTGGGACCACCAGATTAGGGTGGCCGCGGCCACGCGGTGTGGAGCGTTTGTATGGTCTGTGCAGAGAGGAGAGAACAGGGATAGACAGACACATAGTTGACAGGCTAGAGAAGAGGCTACGCTAATGCAAAGGAGATTGGAATGACAAGTGGACTACACGTCTCGAATGTTCAGAAAGTTAAGCTTACGTAGCAAGAATCTAATTGACTAAAATGATTAAAATGATACAGTACTGCTGAGGTAGGCTAGCTGGCAGTGGCTGCGTTGTTGACTTTGTAGGCTAGCTGGCAGTGGCTGCGTTGTTGACACTACACTAATCAAGTCGTTCCGTTGAGTGTAAAGTTTCTACAATGCTGCTATTCGGGGCTAGCTGGCTAGCTAGCAGTGTTGATTACGTTACGTTGCGTTAAAGAACGACAATAGCTGGCTAGCTAACCTAGAAAATCGCTCTAGACTACACAATTATCTTTGAAACAAAGACGGCTATGTAGCTAGCTATGTAGCTAGCTACGATCAAACAAATCACACCGTTGGGACTGTAATGAAATGAAATGAAAATGTGATACTACCTGTGGAGCGAAGCGGAATGCGACCGGAATGCGAAAGTTCTATTCAGTAGACGTTGGCTAGCTGTTGGCTAGCTAGGAGTGACTCCTACGTTAAGGACGACAAATAGCTGGCTAGCTAACCTCGGTAAATTAAGATAATCGCTCTAAGACTACACACTCTAAACTACACAATTATCTTGGATACGAAGACAGCAAAGACAACTATGTAGCTAGCTAACACTACACTAATCAAGTCGTTCAGTTGAGTGTGATAGTTACTACAGTGCTACGGTAGACGGTGAACGTTAGCTAGCTGGCTAGCTGCTGGGCAGATAGGAGGACGACGAAATACGATAATTACGCAATTATCTTTGATACAAAGACGGCTATGTAGCTAGCTAAGAAGAAATTGCTAAGATTAGACAAATCAAACCGTTGTACTATAATGAAATGTAATGAAATGTAATGAAAAGTTATACAACCTGCAGACCGAAGCAGACCGAAGCGCGGATGCGACCGCTCGCTCCAACCCGGAAGTATGTCCTTGAGGAGATCAAGGATGAGAAGATATCCTGGACTTGTGAGGAAATTATGGCAGGAGACGAAAGCCTTCCTTGGAAGCAGACGCAAGGAGAGAAGGGAGGACAGCGACGACGCCGGGGTTTGCCACATAGCAAGCCCAAAATGCAGACAAAATGTTTTTTTTGGGGGGGGGGGAGGCACAACGGGTGGTCGGCGGAGCCGGGGAGTGAAGATGGAGAAGATGGAGAAATTGGAGGAGAGTGAACGGAGAGAGTCAGAGACCGTCAGAGGCCGTCAGTGAGTTGATGGAGAAATTGGAGGAGAGAGAAATGAGAGAGTTGTTGTGTTGGTATATGATGCACGACATTCACCCTAAGGAACGTGTTATCTGTTTGATGCCACCTGAGTCAGCTCTCCGTACTCGTCCTGAGTACTGGTACTAGTGTCAATGTCAATAGTCTGGGTGGCCATTTGATTAATTGTTCAGCATTCTTATGGCTTGGGAGTAGAAGCTGTTAAGGCGCCTTTTGGACCTACACTTGGCACTCCAGTACCGATTGCTGTGCGGTAGCAGAGAGAACAGTCTATGACGTGGGTGAGGCTTTGACAATTTTTTGGGCCTTTCTCTGACACAGGTTAGTTTATAGGTCCTGGATGGCAGGAAGATTGGCCCCAGTGATGTACTTGTCCGTACGCACTGCCCTTTGTAGCGCCTTACCGTCAGATGCCGTGCAGTTGCCATACCATCCTGTGATGCAACCAACCAGCTGCACCATCGGATGCTCTTGATGGTACAGATGTACGGCCTAAATGATTTCATTTCATCATCGCCATGCAAACAAGACTGATTTCTGCAACAATTTCACTGTTTAAAAATGTTATGTTTAGCTAATAAAATGAAAACATGAACTCCCCTGTTAACATTACAATATTTAATCCATGTCTTAAACATTGCTATGTTTTTAGAAAATGGCAAAGAAAACATGTAATCTGCTTGGCCCCCTTTTTTTAAACTAGGCAAGTCAGTTAAGAACAAATTCTTATTTAAAATGACAGCCTACCTGGGAACAGTGAGTTAACTACATTGTTCAGGGGTAGAACGACAGATTTGACCTTGTCAGCTCGGGGATTTGAACAAGCAACTTTTTGATTACTGCCCAATGCTCTAACCACTAGGCTAACCTGCCAACCCAACATTGGAGTTACTTACCTTACAGATGACGAGGTCAGCTAATTTTCAAATCAAATCAAATCAAATGTATATAGCCCTTCGTACATCAGCTGATATCTCAAAGTGCTGTACAGAAACCCAGCCTAAAACCCCAAACAGCAAGCAATGCAGGTGTAGAAGCACGGTGGCTAGGAAAAACTCCCTAGAAAGGCCAAAACCTAGGAAGAAACCTAGAGAGGAACCAGGCTATGTGGGGTGGCCAGTCCTCTTCTGGCTGTGCCGGGTGGAGATTATAACAGAACATGGCCAAGATGTTCAAATGTTCATAAATGACCAGCATGGTCAAATAATAATAATCACAGGCAGAACAGTTGAAACGGGAGCAGCAGCACGGCCAGGTGGACTGGGGACAGCAAGGAGTCATCATGTCAGGTAGTCCTGAGGCATGGTCCTAGGGCTCAGGTCCTCCGAGAGAGAGAAAGAAAAAGAGAAAGAGAGAATTAGAGAGAGCATACTTAAATTCACACAGGACACCGGATAGGACAGGAGAAGTACTCCAGATATAACAAACTGACCCTAGCCCCCCGACACATAAACTACTGCAGCATAAATACTGGAGGCTGAGACAGGAGGGGTCAGGAGACACTGTGGCCCCATCCGATGACACCCCCAGACAGGGCCAAACAGGAAGGATGTAACCCCACCCACTTTGCCAAAGCACAGCCCCCACACCACTAGAAGGATATCTTCAACCACCAACTTACCATCCTGAGACAAGGCCGAGTATAGCCCACAAAGATCTCCGCCACGGCACAACCCAAGGGGGAGCGCCAACCCAGACAGGAAGATCACATCAGTGACTCAACCCACTCAAGTGACACACCCCTCCTAGGGACGGTATGAAAGAGCCCCAGTAAGCCAGTGACTCAGCCCCTGTAATAGGGTTAGAGGCAGAGAATCCCAGTGGAAAGAGGGGAACCGGCCAGGCAGAGACAGCAAGGGCGGTTCGTTGCTCCAGAGCCTTCACACTCCTGGGCCAGACTACACTCAATCATATGACCCACTGAAGAGATGAGTCTTCAGTAAAGACTTAAAGGTTGAGACCGAGTTTGCGTCTCTCACATGGGTAGGCAGACCATTCCATAAAAATGGAGCTCTATAGGAGAAAGCCCTGCCTCCAGCTGTTTGCTTAGAAATTCTAGGGACAATTAGGAGGCCTGCTCTTGTGACTGTAGCGTACGTGTAGGTATGTACGGCAGGACCAAATCAGAGAGATAGGTAGGAGCAAGCCCATGTAATGCTTTGTAGGTTAGCAGTAAAACCTTGAAATCAGCCCTTGCCTTGACAGGAATCCAATGTAGGGAGGCTTGCACTGGAGTAATATGATCATTTTTTCCCCCACTACATTCATACGCAAATCCATTTGATTCATACACTGGTTTGTCTGGCTGTCATGTTTTTATTTTAACCTGCCCTTCCCTTATCTACACTGAAATAATATCATTTCAGTAGTCCTCTATTATGATGAATTTCTTTCTATCTCGCATAACACATTAATACACCCTTGTGGTTGAATATATAGTACACCCATGTGGTTGAATATACACGTATCTAGTAGGTCCTAGGACACAACAATGAATAATGTGGAGCAAATTAATAAAATCATAGGATAACTTACAATAATGAACAGCTTTGAAAACCAACCTGGCAATATTTAAGATTTTAATACATAAACTTTGATGGTCATTAATTTATTTTCACCGCGCATTTGATAGATTAGTGCAATGTTATAAATGGGAGATATGTACTTTTCAACACTTTTGGAAGGTATAGCCTACCTCAAGCTGGTCCCCCTCCGTCTCAGAGCACAGAGAATCAGACTGATCTGAACTCACTGGTTCTGGTGGACTGGATATTTGAACAGCTGTTGCCATTTGAACATCTTGGCCATGTTCTGTTATAATCTCCACCCGGCACAGCCAGAAGAGGACTGGCCACCCCACATAGCCTGGTTCCTCTCTAGGTTTCTTCCTAGGTTTTGGCCTTTCTAGGGAGTTTTTCCTAGCCACCGTGCTTCTACACCGTGCTTCTACACCTGCATTGCTTGCTGTTTGGGGCTGGGTTTCTGTACAGCACTTTGAGATATCAGCTGATGTACGAAGGGCTATATAAATACATTTGATTTGATTTGATTTTTATATCTCCTGGGGGGCAGTTGTTGAAGATGTCCACTATCGTCTCGGAGGTGGCCTCACTAGTCTCGTCCTTGATTGGTATCATACAAAACAAAAATCTATTTTTGGTTCCAAGCACCCTTTTTAATGGGTTACAAAAGGGAATTTAGTGTTAAGCACATACTCTTCCTTTACTGACTTTAATGGGGTTTTTCTCCACCCACTTGGTAAAGTGATCGGTCGCCGTCAGACACCAGCTGTTGCCATTCCTGGATTTCGTGAATGGTCCGATGAGGTCCAACCCTAACATTTAAAGTGTTAGAGAGAATATTACTTTATTTTTTACCTGTATCTGTGTCATACAGTATGCAGATTTTCATATTTGTAAGGATACTGACACACACACACACATTCTGCTGTTGTCAAATAAAGAAACAAAACAACATTTGAATTGGGACACTTCCCGATCATGTGCCATGGTGAAACAACTTTGATGGGCTTCAACTCCGACGCCACAGTCTTTGCCCTCTACAACTTCTGTCAGGCTAGACAGGGTACTGACAATGAAGCAAAAAGTGACAAATTGAAATATTGTGTGCTCTCTGATATGACATTCATTGAAATCATAGAATTTCAGATATACTAGAATGTGATTGATAAACAAAGGTTATTTCACTTGCCCAGCTGTCCACCAAAAAATGTATCACTAGTCACTTTAAACAATGCCACTTAATATAATGTTTACATACCCTACATTACTCATCTCATATGTATATACTGTACTCTCTCCATCTACTGCATCTTGCAATCTTTATGTAATACATGTATCACTAGCCACTTTAAACTATGCCACTTTTATGTTTACATACCCTACATTACTCATCTCATATGTATATACTGTACTCGATAGCATCTACTGCATCTTGCCTATGCCGTTCTGTACCATCACTCATTCATATATCTTTAGGTACATATTCTTTATCCCTTTACACTTGTGTGTATAAGGTAACCGTTGTGGAATTGTTAGGTTAGATTACTCGTTGGTTACTACTGCATTGTCGGAACGAGAAGCACAAGCATTTCGCTACACTCGCTTTAACATCTGCTAACCATGTGTATGTGACAAATACAATTTGATTTGATTTGACAAAGCAAAAACGTACTGAAATATCATATTTACATAAGTATTCAGACCCTTTACTCAGTACTTTGTTGAAGCACCTTTAGCAGCGATTACAGCCTTGCTTCTTATTGGGTATGACTCTGCAAGCTTGGCACACCTGTATTTGGGGAGTTTCTCCCATTCTTCTCTACAGATCCTCTCAAGCTCTGTCAGGTAGGATGGGGAGCGTCGCTGCACAGCTATTTTCAGGTCTCTACAGAGATGTTCGATCAGGTTCAAGTCCGGGGTCTGGCTGGGCAACTCAAGGACATTCAGAGACTTGTCCCGATGCCACTCCTGTGTTGTCTTGGCTGTGTGCTTAGGCTCATTGTCCTGTTCGAAGGTGAACCTTCGCCCCAGTCTGAGGTCCTGAGTGCTCTGGAGCAGGTTTTCATCAAGGATCTCTCTGTACTTTGCACCGTTCATCTTCCCCTCGATCCTGACTAGTCTCCCGGTCCCTGCCGCTGAAAAACATCCCCATAGGATGATGCTGCCACCACCATGCTTCATTGTAGGGATGGTGCCAGGTTTTCTCCAGACGTGACGCTTGGAATTCAGGCGAAAGAGTTCAATCTTGGTTTCATCAGACCAGAGAATCTTGTTTCTCATGGTCTGAGAGTCCTTTAGTTGCCTTTTTTGTAAACTCCAAGCAGGCTTTCAGGTGCCTTTTACTGAGGAGTGGCTTCCTTCTGGCCACTCTACCATAAAGGCCTGATAGGTGGAGTGCTGCAAAGATGGTTGTCCTTCTGGAAGGTTCTACCATCTCCACAGAGGAACTCTGGAGCTCTGTCAGAGTGACCCTCGGGATCTTGGTCACCTCCCTGACCAGGGCCCTTCTCCCCCGATTGCTCAGTTTGGACGGAAGATTCTTGGTGGTTCCAAACTTCTTCCACTTAAGAATGATGGATCCCACTGTGTTCTTGGGGACCTTCAATGCTGCAGACATTTTTTGCTACCCTTCCCCAGATCTGTGCCTCGACAAAATCCTGTCTCTGAACTCGACAGACAATTCCTTCGACCTCATGGCTTGGTTTTTGCTCTGACACACACTATCGACTTTGGGGCCTTACAGTATATAGACAGGCATGTGCCTTTACAAATCATGTCCAATCAATTGCATTTACCACTGGTGGATTACAAACAAGTTGTCGAAACATCTCAATGAGCTCAATTTCCAGTCTCATAGGCCTGAATGCTAATGTAAGTAAGATATTTATATGTTTAGTTTTTTATTTGCAAAAATTAAAAATTAAAAAACAGTTTTTGCTTTGTCATTATGGGGTATTATGTGTAGATTGATGAGGAAATGTTTTTATTTGATCCATTTTAGAATAAGGCTGTAACGTAACAAAATGTGGAAAAGGTGAAGGGGTCTGAATACTTTCCACATTCACTGTATGCAGGCTTTTTTGTTCAACCTCAGTTCTACAACACCTGATTCTACTATTCATGGTCTTGATGAACAGCTGAGGTCTTGATGAACAGCTGAGTAGTAGAATCAGGTGTGGTAGCACCAGCGGAGATCTTGGTGGGACAAAGTAAAAAACGTTGTTTTTGCCAGCAAAGCCACTACACAATTCAACACTAAACAATACATTACTTGTACTATTACAGTGACAAACAATGCCCACAAACTATTAGGACCTACATAAAGCTGTCCCAACAGCAGAGCTTTCTTTTCAGCACCATGGAGTGAATCCTTTCCACCGCTACACCTGGCTATCAACGGAGCCTTGTCTGGCAGCGAAACAGTTCATTCAGCTGACTTGCTTTTACAAATGTGGTTTCTACTGACAATTGAGATGTATAAACTATGACATAAAGGAACGATGAGTGGATAAGAGGCAATCTGTAATTTCTATTATGACATTAATATGACTATTCATATGACTATAATATGACTATTCATTCAGCACTTTTGAAATGTACATGGACAGAATTCAGAACATGGGCCATTCTTACAGCATTCTCTCTGTACACTAAATCAGAACTATAGAATGACTAAAGAGGGCATATAAGTAGACAATGGAAGCTCTTACAATATTCGATGATGACATTTATCTAAAACAGACTATTTGCTACATGTGCACCACCAAGTCAGAACAGTAGGCTAAGTTATGAGGGGGAAAGGTACCAAATTGTTAGGGTGAGGCACATTGGCAATTATCAGCTTACTACACAACATACACTTAGTGTTACTTTCTTAGCTACAGTACACATATCTCCCTGGCATATTACATCATTTATACAGCAACATACAAGACATTCTTAGACTCACCTTGTCGTGCTCACTTGAACAGGAAGGTGGTGCGGCGGTCCTTATTGTGGACAAATTTTGTCATCAAAGTCTGGCATTTTCTGTATTTATGGTGCTTTCAAGATGACTGTGAATTCGGAAAAAACAAGGTTGAATCATGAAGTCAGTGATCTTCAGGTCAGAGCTCCAGAAAGAGGCCAGAGTTTCCACCTAGGAATTCTGAGTTGGATGACCATTCAAAACGCATCTTCCCAGTAAGAGCTAGTTTTTTCAGAGTTCTCAGTTGTCTTGAACTCACTGAAGTCTGAGTTTTCCCATTTCCCAGTTCCCAGTTGTTTTGAGAGAGGCAGAAGTCATGCTGGATTGACAGCATGGCCAATGAATGCAACATTTTCTGGCCCATGGTGTTGCACGTGAATGTTTATCCTTTTAAGCTTGGGAAAGATACCCTTAATCCCAGACTTGGACCACACATCCTCTCCACTGAATATTTATTTATTTATTTATTTAATTGAACCGTTATTTAACTAGTTAAGAACAAATTCTTATTTACAATGACGGCCTACCAAAAGGCAAAAGGCCTCCTGCCGGGATGGAGGCTGGGATTAAAAATAACAAAATAAAATATAAATATAGGACAAAACACGCATCAAGACAAGAGAGACAACACAACACTACATAAAGAGAGACCTAAGACAACAACGTAGCAAGGCAACAACACATGACAACACAGCATGATAGCAACACAACATGACAACAACATGGTAGCAACACAACATGGTAGCAGCACAAAACATGGTACAAACATTATTGGACACAGACAACAACACAAAGGGCAAGAAGGTAGAGAAAACAATACATCACGCAAAGCAGCCACAACTGTCAGTAAGAGTGTCCATGATTGAGTCTTTGAATGAAGAGATGGAGGTAAAACTGTCCAGTTTGAGTGTTTGTTGCACCTCGTTCCAGTCGCTAGCTGCAGCGAACTGAAAAAAAGAGCAACCCAGGGATGTGTGTGCTTTCGGGACCTTTAACAGAATGTGACTGGCAGAACGGGTGTTGTATGTGGAGGATGAGGGCTGCAGTAGATATAGCAGGCTAGTGAATAGCAGGCTAGTGATTGCTTTGCAATGCTTGCAGTTAGCCACGGATTCCTTCCCAACCACTCATTGTTAAAATTGCCATTTCCAAATTGTTATGTTTATTCTAATGGCCGATGGGCCGATACGTTCTATCTATAATTTCTCTTCATATGACAAGGATTGAAAAAGGATTTGCCAGTATATTGTAAACTTAATTCATGAAGATGACTGCTTGTCTAGATTGCTAGCCAAGATTTTGAAAGTATGATGTTGACATGATCAGTCCAATCAAAGCTGCGGTATATATGACATGATTTGATGTAATTTTATCTGTGACCAATGACCTTGAGCCTTCTTGGATGGGCACTTCTAGTGTAAATCTATGGCAGCACCCATGGGGCTTGACCTTTCTAGCTCTCCCATGTAGATTTTGCTGTGACGTAGCGTCCCCATGAGTGAAACAACACTGAGCCAATCATGGCGCAACTAGAGAACATTACAGTAAGACTATTTAGAAGATAAATACACAACGCAGAGTACGAGATGCATGAGAGCATCAGCTGTTCCGGACGACTGTGTGATCACGCTCTACGTAGCCAATTAAACAGGTCAACATTCATAAGGCCACAGGGCCAGACGGTTTACCAGGATGTGTACTCCGAGCATGCTCTAACCAACTGGCAAGTGTCTTCACTGACATTTTCAACCTGTCCCTGACCGAGTCTGTAATACCAACATGTTTCAAGCAGACCACCATAATCCCTGAGCCCAAGAAAACCAAGGTAACCTGCCTAAGTGACTACCGACTACCAATTAGTCACGTAGCTAACTAAGTTAGCAAGCATGTAATTGTATTTTGACTGTGCACAGCATGGCACACAATTGAAGTAAGTAGAAAATCTGCCCTGGGGCACACCGGGCTATGGTCCTTCACATCATCCGTCAAAAGTGGGGAGGGAAGGCAGATAAAGCGGTTTTATCAAAAGCAATAACTTTTGCATGTAAAAACATAGAATCCTACTCATTACAACACGTGCTTAATTACATCACTTTTGTTTTTAGCCAACTTTGCCGTCTTGCCGGTTTAATTTGAGGGTATTTTCCTGCTCCATATTGGGTGAACCGTTTAGAAATTCTAGCACTTTTTGTACATAGTTCCCCCATTTTAGGGGACCAAAAGTATTGGGACAAATGTACTTATATATGTATTAAAGTAGTCAAAAGTTTAGCATTTGGTCCCATGTTCCTAGCACACAATGATTACATCAATCGTGTGACTCTACAAATGTGTTGGATGCCTTTGCTGTTTGTTTCGGTTATTTCATATTATTTTGTGCCCAATAGAAATTAATGGTAAATAATGTATTGTGCCATTTTGGAGTCACTTTTATTGTAAATAGGAATAGAATATGCTTCAAAAACACTTCTACAGCAACGTGGATGCTACCATGATTATGGATAGTCCTGAATGAATCAGGAATAATGATGAGTGAGAAGGTTACAGACGCACAAATATCATACCCCCAAGACACATTTGTCTGTAACTATCTCACTCATCATTATTCACCATTAATTTAGTCTTGTCCATGTACATGTTGTCACAAACACAGCATAAGATGCAAATCAAATGTTTTGGTGTTGCTTGTGATCACACCTTTAACACTATCTGTTTCGACACCTAGGGTGTTTTTGGTTGGTGTTGTTGCACTGAGCACAATTGTCACAGGGTTAGTTTCCATCTCTCAGGGGAGTAAGGAGGGTTTGTTTAGAATCTGTGCTGAGGCTGGCTCAGACTAGTCTGCTGCGAAGATTGGGGCCCCATTTGTAAAGGAATAAGGGGAGCTTCTTGAATTCCTGGCTGAGTGCCGCGTCTGAGGTGAGCATACGCCAGTGCTTCATCGCTATGTTTCTAATCATAAAGGCTTTGGGGGTGAATGTAGTCATGCAAGTAACAGATAACTCCTTAGAAGTTTTCAACAACAATAAAAGAAATGGTATATCCTGGCGAGGTTTAGAGAGCACAATTTGGTATGCTTCTTCCACACACTGGGTGGAGTAACCCCTGTCCAGAAAATATTGTTTTATGTTGACATCTTTATCAATAAAGTCCTCTGTCGAATAACACACGTCTGAGCCTATAGAACTGACTCTTGGGCAACCCTCTTTTTAGGGCACTAGGATGAGCGCTACTTGCTAGGAGAAAAGTGTTTCTGTTAGTCTCTTTCTGATATAGAGTGGTGATAAGTTCCCCATTAGCAACCTCTGTCCACATGTCCAAGAAATGGATCCGCTTATTTATGGTCATTCAATAGAGAACTTCAGGTCAGTGTTCATACTGTTCAAAAAGGTTGTGAATTCATGAAGTTCTTGTTCAGGGCCAATACACACACAGGAAATATAAATATAAACCTGAACCATTAGAGAATTTTGGAGAAGTAAGTGTTCCTGGTCTCATCACAGATAAACTGCTCAAAATAGAATATACATAAATTGCATTCGGAAAGTTTTCAGACTCCTTCCCTTTTTCCACATTTTGTTACAGCCTTATTCTAAAATAGATTAAATAAAGAATGCTACTCATTAATCTACAAACAATATCCCATAATGACAAAGTCAAAACAGGTTTATAGACATTTTTGCCAATACAAAAATTATAAAAAAGAATACCTTATTTACATAAGTATTGAGACCCTTTGCTATGAGACTCGAAATTGAGCTCGGGTACATCTTGTTAACATTGATCATCCTTGAGATGTTTCTAAATCTCAATTGGAGTCCACCTGTGGTAAATTCAATTGATTGGACATGATTTGGAAAGATACATGCCTGTCTATATAAGGTCCCACATTTGACAGTGCATGTCAGAGCAAAAACCAAGCCATGAAGTCGAAGGAATTGTCCGTAGAGCTCCGAGACAGGATTGTGTCGAGGCACAGATCTGGGAAAGAGTACCTAAACATTTCTGCAGCATTGAAGGTCCCCAAGAACACAGTGGCCTCCATCATTCTTAAGTGGAATAAGTTTGGAACCACCCAGACTCTTCCTAGAGTAATCTGGGAAGAAGGGCCTTGATCAGAGAGGTGATCAAGATCCCGATGGTCACTCTGACAGAGCTCCAGAGTTCCTCTGTGGAGATGGGAGAACCTTCCAGAAGGATAACAATCTCTGCAGCACTCCACCAATCAGGCCTTTATGGAAGAGTGCCCAGATCGAAGCCACTCCTCACTAAAAGGCACATGACAGCCCGCTTGGAGTTTGCCAAGAGTCACTTAAAGGACAATCAGACCATGAGAAACAAGATTATTTGAGACTGAACTCTTTTTCAGTGGCAGGGACTGGGAGACTAGTCAGGATTGAGGGAAAGATGAAAAAGGAAAAGTACAGAGAGGTCCTTAATGAAAACCTGCTCCAGAGCGCTCCGGACCTCAGACTGGGGCGAAAGACAATGACCCTATGCACACAGTCAAGACAATGGTTGGAGTGGTTTCGGGACAAATCTCTGAATGTCTTTGAGTGGCCTAGCCGGAGCCCGGACTTGAACCCGATCAAACATCTCTGTAGAGACCTGAAAATAGCTGTGCAGCGATGCTCCCCATCAAACCTGACAGAGCTTGAGAGGATCTTCAGAGAAGAATGGGAGAACCTCGTCAAATACAGGTGTGCCAAGCTTGTAGCATTATACCTAGGAAGAAGCAAGGCTGTGAGTAAAGGGTCTGAATGTCTAAGTAAATGTCATATTTCAGTTTTTTGTTAATGATGAATTATATATATTTTTCTTAAAAAACTGTTATTACTTTGTAATTATGGGGTATTGTGTGTAGAGGGGAAAAAACTATTGAATCAATTTTAGAAAAAGGATATAATGTAACAAAATGTGTGTTTGACCACAGGCATAATGGGCTTTTGTGTATCATTGGAGTAAATCTACAGTTGAAGTCGGAAGTTTACATACACTTCGGTTGGAATCATTAAAAAAAAAATTCAACCACTCCACAAATTTCTGGTTAATAAACTATAGTTTTGGCAAGTCGGTTAGGACATCTACTTTGTGCATGACACAAGTCATTTTTCCAAAAATGGTTTACAACCAGATTATTTCACTTAAAACTCACTGTGTCACAATTCCAGTGGGTCAGAAGTTTATATACACTAAGTTGACTGTGCCTTTAAACAGCTTGGACAATTCCAGAAAATGATGTCATGGCTTTAGAAGCTTCTGATAGGTTAATTGGCATAATTGGAGTCAATTGAAAGTGTACCTGTGGATGTATTTCAAGGCCATACCTTCAAACTCAGTGTCTCTTTGCTTGACATCATGGGAAAATCAAAAGAAATCAGTGAAGACCTCAGAAAAAGATTGTAGACCTCCACAAGTCTGGTTCATTCTTGGGAGAAATTTCCAAATGTCTGAAGGTACCACGTTCATCTGTACAAACAATAGTACGCAAGTATAAACAGCATGGGACCACTCAGCCGTCAAGGAAGGAGACGCGTTCTCTCTCCTAGAGATGAACATACTTTGGTGCGAAAAGTGCAAATCAATCCCAGAACAACAGCAAAGGACCTTGTGAAGATGCTGGAGGAAACAGGTACAAAAGTGTCTATATCCACAGTAAAATGAGTCCTAAATCGACAGAACCTCCATAAAAAAGCCAGACTTCGGTACATGGGGACAAGGATCATACTTTTTGGAGAAATGTCCTCTGGCCTGATGAAACAAAAATAGAGCTGTTTGGCAATAATGACCACTATTATGTTTGGAGGAAAAAGGGGAGGCTTGCAAGCCGAAGAACACCATCCCAACCGTGAAACACTGGGGTGTGCAGCATCATGTTGTGGGGGTGCCTTGCTGCAGGAGGGACTGGTGCACTTCACAAAATAAATGGCATCATGAAGAAAGAAAAATATGTGGATATATTGAAGCAACATCTCAAGATATCAGTCAGGAAGTTAAAGCTTGGTCGCAAATGGATCTACCAAATTGACAATGACCCCAAGCATACTTCCAAAGTTAAGCAAAATGGCTTCAGGACAACAAAGTCAAGGTATTAGAGTGGCCATCACAAAGCCCTGACCTCAATCCTATAGAAGATTTGTGGGCAGAACTGAAAAAGCTTGTGCGAGCAAGGAGGCCTACAACCCTGACTCAGTTACACCAGCTCTGTCAGGGGGAATGGGCCAAAATTCACCCAACTTATTGTGGGAAGCTTGTGGAAGGCTTCTCAAAATGTTTGACCCAAGTTAAACTATTTAAAGGCAATGCTACCAAATACTAATTGAGTGTATGTAAACTTATGACCCACTGGGAATGTGCTGAATGAAATAAAAGCTGAAATCAATCACTCTCTACAATTATTCTGAGATTTCACATTCTTAAAATAAAGTGCTGATCCTATCTGACCTAAAACAGGGAATTTGTACTTTTCTAGGATTAAATGTCACGAAAAACTGAGTTTAAATGTATTTGGCTACTAGTATGTAAACTTCTGACTTCAACCGTAAGTTAGATTTTTTTAAAGCTAAAAATATCGGTCTTTAGTTCAAAAGAGTTAGTTTCATATGTGGAGACAAAATAGAGGCGTTTATTTAAGGTGGACACCTGATGTGTGATAAATACCTTATCAGAATAATTACAGCATCCTAGCCGGTTGGCGGGTACGGGGCCTGTTCCTGGGAGCGTGGTTTCCTCTTGCCCCTCCTCATCTTCCTGTGCCCCGTCTGCCGTTTGATCGCTGGTGTCCGAGGTCTTGGTGGTAATAGCCGCTCTGATTGGGATCTGAGTCACTTGGGAAGTCACTGTCCGATTGGTGGTGGGGATGGCTTCCCTCTGTTGGTTTATGTTGTTTCGTGGGGTCCTCAAATGTCTAGGTCAGTTAGGATCACCACTTTATTTTAAGAATGTGAAATGTCAGAATAATAGTAGAGAGAATTATTTATTTCAGCTTTAATTTCTTTCAGCACATTCCTAGTGGGTCAGAAGTTTACATGCACTCAATTAGTATTTGATAGCATTGCCGTTAAATTGTTTAACTTGGGTCAAACATTTTGAGAAGCCTTCCACAAGCTTCCCACAGTAAGTTGGGTGGATTTTGTCCCATTCCCCCTGACAGAGCTGGTGTAACTGAGTCAGGGTTGTAAGGCCTCCTTGCTCGCACACGCTTTTTCAGTTCTACCCCCAGATTTTCTATGGGATGGAGGTAAGGGCTTTGTGATGGCCACTCCAATACCTTGACTTTGTTGTCCTTAAGCCATTTTGCTAAACTTTGGAATTATGCTTGTTGTCATTGTCCATTTGGAAGATCCATTTGCGACCAAGCTTTAACTTCCTGACTGATGTCTTGAGATGTTGCGTCAATATATCCACATAATTTTCCGTCCTCATGAAGCCATCTATTTTGTGAAGTGCACCAGTCCCTCCTGCAGCAAAGCACCCTCACAACATGATGCTGCCACCCCCCGTGCTTCACGGTTGGGATTGTGTTCTTCGGCTTGCAAGCCTCCCCTTTTTCCTCCAAACATAACGATGGTCCTTATGGCCAAACAGCTCTATTTTTGTTTCATCAGGCCAGAGGACATTTCTCCAAAAAGTACGATCCTTGTCCCCATGTGCAGTTGCAAACCGTAGTCTGGCTTCTTTTTATGGCGGTTCTGGAGCAGTGGCTTCTTCCTTGCTGAGCGGCCTTTCAGGTTATGTCGATATAGGACTCGTTTTACTGTGGCTATAGATACATTTGTAACTGTTTCCTCCAGCATCTTCACAAGGTCCTTTGCTGTTGTTCTGGGATTGATTTGCACTTTTCGCACCAAAGTACGTTCATCTCTAGGAGAGAGAATGCGTCTCCATCCTAAGCGGTATGACGGCTGCGTGGTCCCATGGTGTTTATACTTGTGTACTATTGTTTGTACAGATGAATGTGGCACCTTCAGGTATTTGGAAATTGCTCCGAAGGATGAACCAGACTTGTGGAGGTCTTGGCTGATTTCTTTTGATTTTCCCATGATGTCAAGCAAAGAGACACTGTGTTTGAAGGTATGGCCTTGAAATACATCCACAGGTACACCTCCAATTGACTCAAATTATGTCAATTAGCCTCAAATTATGTCAATCAGAAGCTTCTAAAGCCATGACATAATTTTCTGGAATTTTCCAAGCTGTTTAAAGGCACAGTCAACTTGGTGAATGTAATCTTCTGACCCACTGGAATTGTGATACAGTGAATTATAAGTGAAATACTCTGTCTGTAAACAATTGTTGGAGAAATGACTTGTGTCCTATGCAAAGTAGATGTCCTAACTGACTTGCCAAAACTATAGTTTGTGAACAAGAAATTTGTAGAGTGGTTGAAAAATGAGTTTTAATGACTCCAACCGAAGTGTATGTAAACTTCCGACTTCAACTGTATATACTGTATTCTATACCATCTATTGCATCTTGCCTATGTCGCTTGGTCATCACTAATCCATATATTTATATGTACATATTCTTATTCCATCCCTTTACTTAGATTTATGTGTATTAGGTAGTTGTTGTCCAATTGTTAGATTACTTGTTAGATATTACTGCACTGTTGGAACTAGACGCACAAGCATTTCGCTACACTCGCATTAACATCTGTTAACCATGTGTATGTGACGAATCAGATTTGATTTGATTTCATTTGAACCAACTTGACAGAGCTTGAAGAATTTTGAAAATAATAACTTGCAAATGTTGTATAATCCAGGTGTGCAAAGCTCTTAGAGACTCACCCAGAAAGACTCACAGCTGTAATCACTGCCAAAGGTGATTTTACAAAGTAATGACTCAGGGGTGTGAATTGTCACGGAAATGAGATTTTTCTGTATTTCATTTTCAATAAATTAGCACAAAAAAAGTTACATTTTTAAAAATAATTTTTGAATTCGGGCTGTAACACATCAAAATGTGGAATAAGTAAAGGGTGTGAATACTTTCTGAAGGATCTGTAAGTGGTAGCAAAAATGGAAAAACAGATTACATTTCATTAAAGTAGTTTCCTTATCACATAGATGAGGATTAGGAAGTTGATGGGCAGGCCAAAATGAGAAAGTGTAGCTGCATGGTATGGATTGTACAGAGTTAGGAGCATCCATGCAGATATGGTTAATGAGGTGTTTAAATATCCCTTTGTGATTACACAATCAGTGGTCTACAGAGAGAATGCCCGGATAACAGCATAATTGAAAATATAATTTTGGAATGCAGCATAAGAGCCAATCTTGAATATAGTTTAATTTAAAAACCATTTTGACATGGTGTTTCCATTCCTGGCCATTTGACTGAACCCCCCTTTTCCTTTACAAAGTTGAAATTTTTTCTGTTCCAGTTTCTTGAAGTCCTCTGTTATCAGCACTCAGAGTTCCTGGTTTATCTGTGCTTCAAGAGTCCCAATGGAGCATTTCAAAGGCACTTTGGGATTTTCCTGCAACTAATGTGCTGACTGCAGGCCTCTCTCTTTCTGGTTGATGAGGGGACCGATTGCTCACACTTCTCCCTCTCCTCTCCCTGCAGGTACTCTGGAAGGACATACTCTCACTGCATACGTTTAGATAAGGAGGGGTTCTAAGACATACTGGAGAATGCATTACTTTACAGCTACGTATGCAGTATTACTTTAATCATGACACAGGCATCCTCCTTGGGTGTGATGTGAAATAGCTGTTTTGAGACTTTCTCTGAGGGAATTGTTGTGGTGTACTTTGACTAATGACCCAGTAAGAGAAGTGATGTGTTCCGTAGGATCGAAGTCATTCTCTAGTCTCTTTCCAATCTAATGTTGACATTAAGGATCTATATGCTCTAATGATAATGATCTCCTCACAAATACAATTACCTCATATCTATCTGCCCCAGGGAGAAATGTTCAGTACGCCTATATTGTGTTGATGTTAAGTGAACCTTACCAAAACAGTTATCTATTGTTGGTAATTCAAAAAGATTTCACAATGGAAAGGCAATTTGGCTAAAGCATTTACCATGGATTTCAATGTAATGGATTTATCGTAAAGAAGAGGCCAACATCACAGTGGAAGAGTTTCATAAAAACATTTAAATGTACTTTGCATTGTACATGCAAATGGAAGTTGCTATTGCTCTTCACTTGCCAAATATCACAATTCATGGACTATACAGAATCTGGACAGGCAGTAACATTTTGTGCAAAGAAAATGATTCAAACAAAAACTGGTATTAATCTTTTTATAACATGTAAATCCATATCAACCATACCCGATGCACTGTCACACAGACAATTCATTTTGTTTACCATACAGCAAAATAGTGGTTGGGAGATATTCCATTATTATGGTATCAGATGTCTTTGACCCCTAGTTTTAGCAATTTACCATCAACTATTCACCTGTTATTAATATGACTGATAAATCCATATAAAACATTTAAACATAAATGCTTTTATAAATAGTCAGTATATTTTTTCCAATTCATATAAACACTCCATCTTCTCAAAAATACTTTGCTGCTTCCATAAGCGCATGTTCATGAGAAAAATACAGATCTCTAAACATTAAATCAGTGCCCAATGTCCAACCAGTCTTACAAATAAACAGAAAAAACATACAAACAGAATAGACTGACAAAACATGCACCGTTTGAAATTAGAGTGATTCCCCATTAAGGGCTCTGCACCTCCATATTATCTATTAAGGTGTCTTTGTTCAAGAACTGCAGGTTACGGATGGACCTACACACCCTTAGGTAACTGTCACTCACAGACTGGTTGGCCTGGTTGGCCCGATTCTCGTTATGAAAGGCCTCTCTCTGGAGTTCTACAGACTCCATGCTGTTGCTGGTGTCTGGAAGTGGGTAGTCACTGAGGCTCTGATCATTGAGGAGGTGGTCCTGTGTGGGGACCTGTTCAATCGATCCTTCATCGGACCATCCGTGACCATTGGGCAGGGGCTCCAGGTGTCCGTTGGGAGGCTTCTTCTCAATGTAAGTTTGTCCAGGCAGACTCTCGTCCTTGCTTTGCTCCTCCAGGTCCTGGTAGAGGGTCTTCCTCCTGGTCTCAAAGTACTTGACGATGCAGTAGGTGATGGAGCCCACAGTGTTGACCACAACACCGGCAACAAACAGGCTGGTGGGCTCCACGTCGCTGAAGGCCACCATGCCCACTGTGATGGTGGCGATGCTCTTCACCACTCCCACGAAGCTGGTGGTGACGGCCGAGTTGATGTAGGTGCATTGCAGCGTAGTGAAGTTCATGGCACAGCCGATGACTATGCAGAGGGAGAAGATACCTGAGATGAAGGGGTTACTCCAGCCCGTGTAGCTCCACATGTTGATGGAGTCCATGCTGACAATGGAGCAGATTAAGAGAACTGGAGAGGCCATGATGGCGATGGAGTACTGGGCCGTGAGGGGGCCATATTCACTGTCTGTGCTGGTCTTCTGGATCAAGACCAGGTAGGAGGCGTGGATGATCACAGCCAGGACGCCCGTCACGTAGCCAAAAGTGTCACCCGTCACGTCACCAGATCCTGAGTAAACACAGACACAGTGGTGAGAACAGTAAAAAAAGAAACAATTTGATTACATTAGTTTTTTGGGGGGTAAAACCTATTGTAAGGTATCCTGATGCTCTGAACATTATTCAAAAGTAGTGTGGAGCCACATCTTTAACACACATTCTATCCATATGGATAGGATGTGCGTTTAATGTGTGGTCTAAAGGGGACAGAGCATGATGCTGAATTTTCCTCACCGTAGAGGCAACATTGAGAGCTGTTGCATCTGGATACTTTACCAAAGGGCCGTTTGTAGAAAAACGGTGGTAATCTCTTGTTTTTTTGTTTTATTTTTTACACTAACCCCTTCGTGTATTTGTAATATTATTAACTCTAGGATAGATTATTGCTGTTATGCAGTTTGATCATCAAAACTTACTGCGTAGTATGCACCCTATGCATAGGCTATTTAGAATCAATTATGATGTTTCGTTTCTACTTTACTGTGTAAGTATAAGTTAATGTTATTTGAATAAGTGTAATTTTACCAGCTAAAGCTGCTCCTCCAGTAGTGATGAGCACCGCCGTTATGACCCCCACTGACGGGATACCGTTCTTCAGAACGCACACGCCGATGCCTAGGGTGACCAACGGTAGACACCGTTTAAAAACGACATACATGGGTAGACTCAGTCCTCTGAGAGACCATAGTGTTAGAGTGGACTGTAATGTGGACAGAATACAAACACCTCCGAAGACTTTGGCTAGTTGAAGACTGAACGGAGGTATGTCTACTTTGCCCAGTCTCCTCAGTATCTCCAGTGTAATCGCTGCCAGCGTGCTGGTGAGGCACTGGATGAGAGTGAGGTAGTTGAAGTTATAAGTCGTGATGAGAAATTTGAGTAAAATGTTCAACGATCCCGAGAAAAATCCATGAGCAACAGCGACTGAGATACCAAGTAAACGACCTTTACAAACTTCCATGCTTGCCTTGAATTTCCCTTTACGCAAGAGCAAGAAAATGAAAATATTGGTGAGTCTTTATTGAGCACTCACTCAGTCCCTTTGAATAAAGTGGTGTACACAGTGTACAGTCTTCCTCCTTGAACGCACAGCTGTAAATGTCCAAGTTGTTAATGTCAGGATGTTTAAATGTTTTAATTGCAAGCAGGACCTACAAGCAGGACCTTAAAAGCAAATAGAGGCTGGTCCCAAAACGTTGAAGAGAAAAAAAGCGTGGGTATGCTGACGCGTCTGTTTAAATTTGCAGCCAGACAGCATGCGTTTTTCATCAATTAAATTACCTCATGTTGGAGAAGTTCTAGCTTTCTTTCTTTTGCTTCACATGCTGTTGGAAACAGCAGAGAGAGACCAGAGACTGCCGGAAGAGCTGTTTGGAAAGAACTAAACTACAGTGCGATGTGCATATGGATAAGCCCACCAGTACGGTATATCCCCTCTAGCACCAGAGAGCTGCATGAGCGCAACACTTAATTAAGCGCTGAATTTGCCTTGTGGAATAACACTTTTGCCGCAACAACGGTTACTTTTAGCTCACAACAAAGGGGTCATTCCATGAAACCGGTACGATTTGAGTCACTCTTACCTTTTTATGTATATTTTAAGTTTTGGGTCATAAAGCTTTTTAAAATTAAATGTATATATATATATTTTTTTTTTGTATTATTGTTTTATTTAACCTTTATTTAACTAGGCAAGTCAGTTAAGGACAAATTCTTATTTACAATGACTACATGACCAAAAGTATGTGGACATCTGCTCATCAAACACCTCATTCCAAAATCATGGGCATTAATATGGATATAACAGCCTATTATATACATGTTATAACAGCCTCCACTCCTCTGGGAAGGCTTTCCACTAGATGTTGGAACATTGCTGCGGGGACTTTCTTCCATTCAGCAACAAGAGCATTAGTGAGGTCGGGCATTGATGTTGGACGATTAGACCTGGCTCGCAGTCAGCCTTCCAATTCATTCCAAAGGTGTTTGATGGGGTTGAGGTCAGGGCTCTGTGCAGGCCAGTCAAGTTCTTCCAGACCAATCTCAACAAATCATTTCTGTATGGACCTCACTTTGTGCACAGGTGCTTGCCTACGGAGCTGTAAGGGGAACGGCACCTCAGTACCTCCAGGCTCTGATCAGGCCCTACACCCAAACAAGGGCACTGCGTTCATCCACCTCTGGCCTGCTCGCCTCCCTACCACTGAGGAAGTACAGTTCCCGCTCAGCCCAGTCAAAACTGTTCGCTGCTCTGGCCCCCCAATGGTGGAACAAACTCCCTCACGACGCCAGGACAGCGGAGTCAATCACCACCTTCCGGAGACACCTGAAACCCCACCTCTTTAAGGAATACCTAGGATAGGATAAAGTAATCCTTCTCACCCCCCCCCCTTAAAAGATTTAGATGCACTATTGTAAAGTGGCTGTTCCACTGGATGTCATAAGGTGAATGCACCAATTTGTAAGTCGCTCTGGATAAGAGCGTCTGCTAAATGACTTAAATGTAATGTAAATATGTCATGCTGAAATGGGAAAGGGCCTTCCACAAACTGTTGCCACAAAGTTGGAATCACAGAATCATCTCTAGAATGTCATTGTATGCTGTGACGTTAAGATTTCCCTTCTTTGGACTAAGGGGCCTAGCCCAAACCATAAAAACAGCCCCAGCCCATTATTTCTCCTCCAAACCTTACAGTTGGCTCTATGCATTGGGGCAGGTAGCGTTCTCCTGGCATCCGCTGAACCCAGATTTGTCTGTCGGACTGCCAGATGGTGAAGCGTGATTCATCACTCCAGAGAATGCGTTTCCACTGTTCCAGAGTTCAATGGCGACAAGCTTTACACCCAGTGTGCATTTTTGATCTTAGGCTTGTGTGTGGCTGTTCGGCCAGGGAAACCCATTTCATGAAGCTCCCGACGAACAGTTCTTGTGCTGACGTTGCTTCCAGAGGCAGTTTGGAACTCGGTAGTGAGTGTTGCAACCAAGAACAGACAATTTTTATGCGCTACGTGTTTCAGCACTCGGCGATTCCGTTCTGTGAGCTTGTGTGGCCCACCACTTCAAGGCTGAGCCATTGTTGCTCCTAGACTTTTCCACTTCACAATAACAGCACTTACATTTGACCGGGGCAGCTCTAGCAGGGCATAAATTAGATGAACTGACTTGTTGGGAAGGTGGCATCCTATGACAGTGCCATGTTGAAAGTCACTGAACTCTTCAGTAAGTTTATTCTAATGCCAATATTTTTCTATAAAGATTGCATGGCTGGGTGCTCAATTTTATACACCTGTCAGCAATGGGTGTGACTGAAATAGTCGAATCCACTAATTTGAAGGGATGTCCACATGCATTAACTGACAGAAAGCATTTTGTCATAGATTTTGCCGTAGATGTAAACATCTATTTATGCTTTTTTGTTGAGGATTTTTTTAAATAAATGCATGATTATTGATTAAAATCACAATATTAAGTTGCATACTTCAGTCTATCCCCCATTGCGTCAACCAATATCCCCCATTGTCTCCTGCTCTTCCTAATCCTCAGATTTCCACCTTCGCCGACAAGCTCCTCGTCCTCGGGGTCGTCCCCCTGGTTGTGGGGGTACTGTCACGTCTGCTCCTGTTCCTCCCCTCCGGCGTACGACGTCGTCAGAGTACTAACCACTGGTCCTGGGATTCATCCTTACGCACACCTGACACTCATCATTACGATTCACAGGTGATTTTAATCAATCATTATGATTCACACCTGGACTCCATTACCTTAATCATTTCCTCCCCTTTATATGTCACTCTCCCATGTTCACTCACCAGTTGGTATTGTTCTTGTGTATCGACGTACTGCCTTATGTTAGTGTCGTGTTCTTGCTTTTGTTGTTTTATTAAAACGATTCACCTGCACCTGCTTCCGACTCACTGCCCCATCATTACACCCATAAAAATAGTGAACTTATCCTTGTGTCATCAACTGGAAGTGACATCATACAAGTCTCCAGAACAATATGGTGCAAAGACAAGCACGTCATGCATTTTTTTATATATATATTTTTGAAATGTATTTTTATTGTTAGATTGGCGTCCTCATGCTCAACAACTCAACTCTGTTACAAGAAATAAAGATAGAAATCTATTACCTTTTATTGCAAAAATATAAGCCAATTCTTAATTTCATGCATGCTATGTCATCTCCTGTTCTTCACCACACGAGGAGCACATTTTGAGCCAAAAAACTCAACCCACCCAATACTTGTTTGACCATAACAGGGTTGTAAGACTGTGACATGGTTGAGTTTGTCGCTTTGTTTGTGAAGTTTTCCAATTATTCCAATTAAACACAAAAAATAATGTCTTTAAACTGTATAACTGATCAATGCACCATCATACCAGGTCATTTAATGCAAAAAATATATTTAAAATGGATGAATAAGATATTTGGATACAGGAGTGCTATTTCTTACCGATCTCTACACCTTCTGTCCAAAAACAAATCCTGTGAAATGAAGTCAACACATACAGGAGGAGTTACTGACTACAGTAGCTACAGTGGCTAGCTTAGCTAATGAACTAGCTACGCATAACCAAAATGACACATTGATGAACCACCAAAGGCACACTCCATTTCTGTTTGAAAGAGGCGGAGTTGGACAATTTTTCGTGCCCAAACGTGACCTTAAGGAATATATACCAGTGGAGGCTGCTGAGGGGAAGACGGCTCATAATAATGGCTGGAACAAGATAAATGAAATGGCATCAAACACATGGAAACCATGTGTTTGATGTATTTGATACCATTCCACTAATTTCCGCTCCAGCCATTACCACGGGCCTGTCCTCCCCAGTTAAGGTGCCACCAACTTCCTGTGATATATACAGCAGTCCATAGGCCATGTGTATATGTGTATTAGAGTGAAGTCACTGGAGAGAGCATTCTATTCTTGTCAATCAACATTTCTGTGTAGATCTTCACAGTCTAAATCTTTATATGTGGATATGCCATCTGATATATTGTGATGTCATCTGCATGTGCTCAACACAGAAGCAACTCAACTGCAAGTGCTTCAACGCACAGCATTTCAGTTTCAGCAAGAAGGTGCCAACTGTCGCGCCACTGCCATGCAATGGGGCGACAGGTAGCCCATAGCGGTTAAGAGCGTTGGGCCAGTAACAGAAAGGTCGCTGGTTCGAATCCCCAAGCCATTAGGTGAAAAACCTGTCTATGTGCCCTTGAGCAAGTCACATAACCTTAACTGCTCCTGTAAGTCACTCTGGTTAAGAGTGTCTGCTAAATTATGTAAATATAGGGAAGGGGAAGTCCAGGGCTGTGGTATATGCTCAGATACAGTGAAGACCTACACTGAGTGTACAAAACATTTGGAACACCTTCCTACATTAAATTAGTTTCACTTCTTTTTTCCCTCAGAACAGCCTCAATTCGTCAGTTCGAATGGATTCTACAAGGTGTCGAAAGCGTTCCACAGGGATGCTGGCCCGTGTTGAATCCAATGCTTCCCACAGTTCTGTCTAGTTGGCTGGATGTTCTTTGGGTGGTGGACCATTCTTGATACACACGGGAAACTGTTGAGCATGAAAAACCCAGCAGTGTTGCAGTTCTTGATACACTCAAACCGGTGTGCATGGCACCTACTACCATACCCCATTCAAAGGCACTTAAATCTTTTGTCTTTGTCTGTCGTGCCATGATAAACGGGGAGCCGGGCACATGGACCCAGTTCATTTTCCTTAAGACACAAAACTTTGAGGAGAATCCTCAATTCCTCACTATGTTATCTCAACCACTCATTACTGCCTCTGATGTCTTAACTATATCTATAGATTCATTCTGACCACGCCAATTTAGCTTCCAGTGTGGAAAATCAACATTCGGGCAGATAATTAAAATACAATAGGCATACAAAATATATTAACAACAATTTGAATTAGAATGTTTCATGATGATATCCCGTTTTGAGCCAAGAAAGTCAAATTCTAATATTCCCCGTTAGTTTTCCCATATCGACAAGGAGGAATTACTGTAAGAGTGATAAGAATGCATCCAGTGTTATTGCCATTAAGTAATTTAGTGAACAACAAAAACGAACATAAACATTAACATAAAAGTAGGCCTATAGGCGACAGAATAAAGTGGTGAAAGACAATTAATTGAAAAAAAAGCAATTGCAAATACTGTAAATAACTAATTTAAAGAGAGTTATAGCAAATGTGTGCCTATATCAGTTCTGTGCCATGCCAGACAGCTTTGCAGTGACTCTTGTCACACCCTGACCATAGTGTGCTTTGTATGTTTGTATGTTTTGGTTGGTCAGGGTGTGATCTGAGTGGGCATTCTATGTTGTGTGTCTAGTTTGTCTGTTTCTGTGTTTGGCCTGATATGGTTCTCAATCAGAGGCAGGTGTTCGTCATTGTCTCTGATTGGGAACCATATTTAGGTAGCCTGTTTGGTGTTGGGTTTTGTGGGTGATTGTTTCCTGTCTTTGTGTTTGTTGCACCAGATAGGGCTGCTTCGGTTTTTCCATGTTTATTGTTTTGTATTATGTTCATGTTTTTCAATTTTCTTATTAAAAAACATGAACTTCAACCACGTTGCATTTTGGTCCGCCTCTCCTTCCCAGGAAGAATCCCGTTACAACTCTGCTTCATGTAAGACCTTCAAAGAGCGAGCGAGTGCCCATAGAGTCTGAGTGCAGTCACTTTTATTATGATAATTACTCACAGAGAAAAAATGGCTGCAGAGAACATTTGGATCAGGCCTCAGCATTGTAACTCTTATGCATTAAGCACCACAAAGCTGGGATCGCTGAGGGCAAAATAAGGGATCTCTCCACTAAACTGTTCCTCTAGGGATCAGAACCTTCTGTCAGATTCATGACATTTACTTTCATATCCTAAGAATGAGTATTTGGCATATGTGACAAAGTTTGATTTGAACATTGTAATGCAATGGACAGTCTAACAAAGATAATTGATAGAGTCCAGACCTGTGTGTTGAGCTAAGGAGGAATCCCTGCTTTCCCATCTGTATTCAGGCTCAGTTGTGTGTGGGGGCTCTTAATATCAGCACTATGAAAGCTGCAGTGAAGCTTTGGCAAACCCACCGCCGTCCTAAAAGTCCTCCATTCCTTGTGGCAGGCCAATTATGAGCTCTCTGCGGTGCACTGGGCGGAGGGGCAACCAGGTATGGAGGTGTATAGATTTTGACCTAGGAGCAGTCCACCACCTGTGAACACACAGACAGACTGCACTCATCAAAAAGAGATTCCATGTGATCTGAGGGATGGAGATGATGACCTTATGTGATTTCATATGATGAGAAATTAAGTTCTGTTGGGATTCGAACTGGTGTCAGACAGAGGACTATGATGTTTAAATATCTTGCATTACTCATCTCATATGTATATACTGTTTCTATACTATTCTACTGTATCTTAGTCCGTTCCGCTCTGACATCGGTCGTCCATATGTTTATAGTCTTAATTAATTCCTACTTAGATTTGTGTGTATTGGGAATATGTTGTGTAATTTGTTAGATATTACTTTTTAGATATTACTGCACTGTCGGAGCTAGAAGCACAAGCATTTCGCTACACTCACAATAACACCGCTAATCACGTGTATGTGACCAATACAATTTTATTTTATTTGATATATTAGAATGCATGTGAGTTTTGTATGGTCACATTCATACAATAGGTGGGATTTGAGAGTTGTGTAATTTCGGTACACAGTTGAACTGTGTTCCTATAATAGCATTGGATGTTTTATAGTGTCTTAGTGTTGGGGCAAATATTTTTGATCATCAGACTTGCACACAGTACAACTGTATTATTTTACATGCTGTGGGTAGTGTCTGGGTGGAGATTGCTTGAATTGTCCATTTTCTTTCAGTCATTGCTTTTAAAGCACCTTCGAAAAGGCCTCAACGTGCCTTTTCAACAATGTGGAGGCAAATATGTCTTTGAGCCTTCGTGGGGTTTATTATTAGGTTGAACTCTACCAGACGTACAGCATGTCATGGTTGTCAAGTGAATTACATACTGTCCACTTTCATCTAGTCTTTATAAAGACATGGACAATGCTATCCAATAGCATGCATGGCAAATTGATCTAGGCTTTTTAGCTCCAAAGACAAAAAAGCTCCATCGCAGTCAAGTCTTCTCATACAACAAATTATATATTGGCCTATCTATCCACATACATTTGAATAAAGGCTAAAGTGATTTATCTTTTATGAACAATGAAGTATGGAGGGTCATAAAAACAAACAGGGACCTACAGTATATAATTCATCCAGTACGATTTAGCCTGGAAGAAATACGTCTCCATTGAGCTCCACAGTTCATTTCCTCTCCTGTGCATCTCAGTGAGAGGGTGATTCACTATTCCTGAGTACTACAGAGAGGAGACTTTCTCGCTGCCCGTGACACTTCCATTGAAGGAAAAAATGGCCTCCATGAATTATTTTACTGTAAAACATCAAGTGAAAGCCACGTAGAGGCCAGCGCTGCAGCAGTCTGGAGGGTTAACTTAGGAAGAGGAGGGTAGGAAGAGGAATGACCCCTGAGGGGTATACCTATCCCCAGTCCCTGCTGTGTGGCCGAGAGCGGAGAGATCCAATCCCAAATGTCAACTTTCTCCAAAATCGTAATTAGGAATTCTGAATACTGCGCTTGCAGCTGAAGTGTGAGAGCCTCTTTGTGGATTTCCTCTGAATGTTAGAACAGCTGTCATATTCTCCCCCTCTGTGATGCATTACCCCAGCCTGCCCTCAAAGCAGCTCAAACTCCTGCTCCATAAGGAGCTGTTAACATGTAATTGCTAAAGGTTGGAGGGTCTATGTAGGGGAGGAGAGGCTGCTCTTCGGTGTGGTGTTTTGTGGTGCTGTGCTGTGTGGTGCTGTTCTGTGTGGTGCTGTGCTGTGTGGTGCTATACTGTGTGGTGCTGTTCTGTGTGGTACTGTGGTGCTATACTGTGTGGTACTATACTGTGTGGTGCTATACTGTGTGGTACTATACTGTGTGGTGCTATACTGTGTGGTGCTGTACTGTGCGGTGCTGTTCTGTGTGGTGCTATACGGTGTGATACTGTTCTGTGTGGTGCTATATTGTGTGGTACTGTGTGGTGCTATACTGTGTGGTACTGTGTGGTGCTATACTGTGTGGTACTGTGTGGCGCTATACTGTGTGGTACTGTGTGCTGCTGTACTGTGTGGTGCTATACTGTGTGGCGCTATACTGTGTGGTGCTGTTCTGTGTGGTGCTGATCTGTGTGGTACTGTGTGCTGCTGATCTGTGTGGTGCTATACTGTGTGGTGCTATGCTGTGTGGTACTGTGTGGTGCTATACTGTGTGGTGCTATGCTGTGTGGTACTGTGTGGTGCTATACTGTGTGGTACTGTGTGGTGCTATGCTGTGTGGTACTGTGTGTGCTATACTGTGTGGTGCTATACTGTGTGGTGCTATATTGTGTGGTGCTATACTGTGTGGTGCTATATTGTGTGGTGCTATACTGTGTGGTACTGTGTGGTGCTATACTGTGCGGTACTATACTGTGTGGTACTGTGTGGTGCTATACAATGTGGTACTATACTGTGTGGTGCTATACTGTGTGGTACTATACTGTGTGGTGCGGTGCTGTGTGGTGCTATTCTGTGTGGTGCGGTGCTATACTGTGTGGTACTGTGTGGTGCTATACTGTGTGGTGCTATACGGTGTGATACTGTTCTGTGTGGTGCTATATTGTGTGGTACTGTGTGGTGCTATACTGTGTGGTACTGTGTGGCGCTATACTGTGTGGTACTGTGTGCTGCTGTACTGTGTGGTGCTATACTGTGTGGCGCTATACTGTGTGGTGCTGTTCTGTGTGGTGCTGATCTGTGTGGTACTGTGTGCTGCTGATCTGTGTGGTGCTATACTGTGTGGTGCTATGCTGTGTGGTACTGTGTGGTGCTATACTGTGTGGTGCTATGCTGTGTGGTACTGTGTGGTGCTATACTGTGTGGTACTGTGTGTGCTATACTGTGTGGTGCTATACTGTGTGGTGCTATATTGTGTGGTGCTATACTGTGTGGTGCTATATTGTGTGGTGCTATACTGTGTGGTACTGTGTGGTGCTATACTGTGCGGTACTATACTGTGTGGTACTGTGTGGTGCTATACAATGTGGTACTATACTGTGTGGTGCTATACTGTGTGGTACTATACTGTGTGGTGCGGTGCTGTGTGGTGCTATTCTGTGTGGTGCGGTGCTATACTGTGTGGTACTGTGTGGTGCTATACTGTGTGGTGCTATACTGTGTGGTGCTGTACTGTGTGGTGCTGTGTGGTGCTATACTGTGTGGTGCGGTGCTGTGTGGTGCTATACTGTGTGGCGCGGTGCTGTGTGGTGCGGTGCTGTGTGGTGCTATACTGTGTGGTGCTATACTGTGTGGTGCGGTGCTGTGTGGTGCTATACTGTGTGGTGCTATACTGTGTGGTGCGGTGCTATACTGTGTGGTGCGGTGCTGTGTGGTGCGGTACTGTGTGGTGCGGTGCTGTGTGGTGCTATACTGTGTGGTGCGGTGCTGTGTGGTGCTATACTGTGTGGTGCGGTGCTGTGTGGTGCTATACTGTGTGGTGCTATACTGTGTGGTGCGGTGCTGTGTGGTGCTATACTGTGTGGTGCGGTGCTGTGTGGTGTGCTGCACTTCACAGCACAACGACTATACCGCTGGTCAAAGGCTAGCCCAACCTAGAGAGAGGTGATCAATCAGACACGTGTGGATGAAGCAGGGTAAGGGAGAACCACTGAATTTTATGCAGCATTGCCCTGGGAGAGGGTGAGGGGTAGGGAACTGCTCTGCAGATTAGCTGGGGAGAGGGTAAGTGTCTGGGGGGCAGTGGTGCGCTGTGTGTTTGGGGCTGTATTATAGGAGACAACCGTCACGTGTAGACTGAAGAGGGTAGTGGGCTGTATAAAGGCTGTATCTTCTTGCCGTAATGAGATAGAGGTTGGGAGGCTATATGCTTTAGCCTGTGGTTTATTCTCTCCATTGATGGGGAGAGGGAGAGAAGAACTGCTGCAGGAGTATCTCCCCTCCTCCATACTGCATGCCCCCTCTTCCTGGCACAGCTAATCAAACCCTCCAGCACCCCCGCAGGCTGGCAACAGGCAAATCTGGGCCTGACAGAGAACAATTTAGGCAAAATGCATGCTTGCTCAAACACACTTATCCCAACAAATTGTTTGGAGCGCCAAGCAGGCTTTTGTGTAGTTGTGCTGGGTAGGCATGACTTCCATTGGCAGCTGGAGACGTGCAACTGGCACACATCTGCCAGAGAGAGATTTTCAGCCCCCAGATGAACTGAGTTTGGCTAACTGGAGATGACAGGTACATCGTCATTCAAATCAATTAGAAGCAGGGCAAATTTGTGCATCTGAATCATTTTGATTACTGTTCAAGTGCAGGCATATCCTGAAAAGGGATGCAGTTAAAATAGTGATTTTCATGTGTTTTACATATATTTTCACACTATGAGTTTGGAATAATACTGTGAAATTGGGAAAATTATGATAATGCACGTTTAGTGTAAGAGCTGTTTGAAAAGACAGAAATGTCAGATTGTTTGGCTGAGTGGGTTATGTCACGTTCTGAACTTTATTCCTTTGTTTTGTCTTTATTTAGTATGGTCAGAGCATGAGTTGAGGTGGGCAGTCTATGTTAGTTTTTCTATATTTTCTATTTCTGTGTTTGGCCTGATATGGTTTTCAATCAGAGGCAGCTGTCTATCGTTGTCCCTGATTGATAACCATATTTAGGTAGCCTGTTTTCCTTTGTGTTTTGTGGGTGGTTATTTTCAGTCTTTGCGTGTCTGCTCCAGATTGTCACTTTGTTTTGTATTTTTGAAGTGTTCAGTTGTTTATTAAAAAGATGAACACTAAACACGCTGCGCTTTGGTCCTCTCCTTCTTCCATCCAAGACAACCGTTACAAGTTAATAGACCATTTACAAAGAGAGTTTGCCCTCTTCTCTGCCAGCTCATTTTCAGGTTAAACATCCCTCCCATTAGGCTCCTACAATTTGCCCCCTCTCTGACCACTACCAGAGAGGGAGAAAAATACTTTGAGAAATTGCATTTTGCTAAGAGGCTATTTTTGTTTACTTTTTTACCCTTTTAATTTAAAACAATCACGTAAGGTACTTAATTGTTACCCAGAAAAGATTTGATATTGAAATAAAATCGGCGGCATTGTATTTCACCAAGTATTTACAAACTTTACGGGTAACTGAAATTATGTTATGTACAAGACCTAAATGGATGACTGAGATGCCATTCCCACTGTTTAAGAGCAGAATGTTAAAAGCCATATTTTCTTTGAAATCTATTGAATTTTTTTACCCCCCTTTTCGATCTTGTCTCATCGCTGCAACTCCCCAACAGGCTCGGGAGGCAAAGGTTGAGTCATTCATCCTCTGAAACACCTGCCCGCTTAATCCGGAAGCCAGCCACACTGTGTCGGAGGTAACACCATTCAACTGACGACTGAGGTCAGCCTGCAGGTGCCTGGCCCGCCACAAGGAGTTGCTAGAGCATGATGAGCCAAGTAAAGTACCCCTAACCCGGACAACGCTGGGCCAATTGTGTGCTGCCCTATTGGACTCCCGATCACAGCCGGTTGTTATACATCCCTGGATCGAACCCAGGTCTGTAGTGATGCCTCTAGCACTGCGATGCAGCGCCTTAGACCGCTGCACCACTTGGGAGACCCCGAAATCTATTTTTTATCAAGAAAGGGAAAAAAATGTTCCTTTCTAATATATGCACAGTTGAGGTATCTTGTAGTACAGTGTATTGTAGGTGGAGTAGTTGATGGCAACTGTCTGAGCCTAGCTGTGATGTCTCATTGACTGGTCTGACCTGTTGTCTCTCATTCATCACCCTGAACGCTGATGTCAGGCCTGACAGAGAGTTTCCCCTGGGCCTCCTTTATCAAAGGTGTGTGAGCACAAAAAAGATTAAAGACTAAACGTTGTATGTGCCAGGAAGGTATTTAGCAGTATTGAACTTGATGGGAAAGTGTGCGCATCTCCATGCAAATCTCAGACCATGCGTATGCACAACTTCTACTGGTTGATCAATTGTATTGCAAGCATAAAGTAAATAGACCAGTAGCCTATTTAAAATATTTGACAGTATGGGTATATAGTAGGATACAGTATTGATGTGCGATAGGAGTTTAAATTAAATTTAAACTATACCAAGGCGGGAGATAAAAACACCAAAATCTATTGATAAACAAAACATTGAACAACAATTGTGTGCTGTAGCATTTGCGTTGACATTGTTCGAATAGACAATCAATTTTTGGCACTCGCTATTGTTGTTTGAAAAAGTCACTGAAAAAGATTCAAACATTCTGCCCATACCTCTACTTAAATGTGATCAAATTTGACATTGCACTTTATTTTAGAAACGGTCACAGCCCAGTTCCAACATCTCCAAATCATACAGAAAATTAGGGCAATTTTGTTACCATAAAAGGTGAATGGAGAGCATTTCTGAGGCCGGGTTGTAACGATCGTTCACGAGCGCACAAATATAGTATGGCTCTGATTTATCAATGAAACCATGCAAATCCTAGAACCTCCATGTACACCAACATTCTGTGAGTGTTACGAATCCCTTTTGGCCCGACAGTCTAGGGGGGATGGTAATGAGACCCGTACCATAACTCATGCAAATTATTATTGTGACAAAGTAAAAGTGTGCACGAAATAACCACGACAACAAAAATCTACCGTCAAACTCTAGGTTTATTTATAAACACACGGTAATGGGGGGAGCAGGAAAAGGGGCTGAGCTGGACCCAAGGAAAGAAACAATAAGTATTCAAAAACACCCCTAAGCTAGACTAGCCTACTTTAACAACAGCTAACTAACTAACCAAAAATACAGTGGGTGGTCCGCCCAGTTCTAACTAGTGTATTTAACAAAGTTCACCTACGGGTAGTGTATGCCCATGGGCGACTTGTCTTGGTTTCCCCCTTTTCCCACCAGCAACAAACAAACACCATAACCAAAAACAATACTCACAGGTTGTTACGAAGTGAAATGGAGGTGCTTTAAACAAAAGAGAGGTTAAGACACAAAGCGAGAGTGAAACACAGAGACCTACAGACATGGCATTTACAGAGAGATTGAGCTCTAGAACAAACAAATGATGGGGTTTTTAAACCATGGGGAAGGAACTGTGATAGGGTAGGAAGTAGGAGGAGGTGTGTCTTCTGATTGATTGTTGACTGATTGGGGAGTGATGGTTTTCACCTGTGAGGGGAGAAGGAGAGAAAAGAAACACACACACAGGATACACACACACACAGGATAACTGTATCCGTAACACTCCCACCCTTAAAAGACCAACCCTAGGAGTTGCGACTACAGTATTTCAATGAATACTCACAACAAAGCAACAACCTTGCAAAACATACAGAAATCATTTCACACACGCGACAAAGCATCTGCCAACACATTATCAGAACCCTTTTTGTGGCGGATCTCCAAATTATAATTTTGTACAATCAGCGCCCAACGCATAAGGCGCTGGTTCTGGTTGTACATTCGGTGGAGAAAAACTAAGGGGTTATGGTCAGTATATACAATCACGGGTAGGGCACTGGAACCAATATATACTTCAAAGTATTGCAGAGCCAACAACAAAGCAAGAGCTTCTTGTTCTATTGTCGCATAGTTTGTTTGACATTTATTAAATTTACGTGAAAAATAACAAACGGGATGATCCACTCCACTCTTGTCCTGCTGCAGTAGAACAGCACCAGCACCTCTGGCACTAGCATCTACCTCAAGTTTGAACTCAAGTTCAAAATCTGGAGCAGCAAGTACAGGTGTACTACATAAGAGTGCTTTCGCAGATTCAAAAGCTCTCTTACAATCAGGGGACCACACAAATGGTCTAGCTGGACTAAGCAAATCGGTCAATGGAGCAACTACCGCAGAGAAATTCTTACAGAAGCTACGGTAGTAGCCAACCATCCCTAAAAAGCGGCGTAGCTCTCGTCTGGTGGTAGGTGCAGGGAATGCAGTTATAGCCAAGACCTTGGCATCAACAGGGCGCACCTGTCCATGGCCAACCTCTTTACCGAGATAGGTAACAGTAGCCTTCCCAAACTCGCACTTTGCCAAGTTCAGGGTTAGAGAAGCAGCTGCCAACCGTTCACATACTACCCTTAGCGAGTCAACATGATCTGACCACTCAGACAAATAAATCACTAGGTCATCAAGGTATGCACTACAATTAGGAACGCCAGCTAATACGGAGTTAACCAGTCGTTGGAAAGTGGCTGGTGCATTTCGCATCCCAAAAGCCATGACTGAATACTGTAGGAAGTTGTCTGGGGTCACAAAGGCAGAAATCTCAGAAGCACGTGAAGTTAACGGAACCTGCCAGTAACCTTTTAAGAGGTCTAACTTAGTTACATACTTAGCAGCACCAATAGTGTCGATACAGTCGTCCAGTCGGGGTAACGGGAACGAATCTGGCATTGTGACAGAATTTACCTTTCGATAATCCGTACATAACCTAGACGTACCATCAGGTTTAGGAACCAAAATGCAAGGAGAACTCCAAGGGCTTGAACTTGGCTTAGCCAGGTCATTCTCCAACAAATATCTCACCTCATCCCTCATTATCTTCCTCTTGGAAGCGTTGATACGATATGGGTGTTGCTTGATAGGTGTAGCATTTCCAACATTAATGTCATGTTCCAACACATTTGTGCGAGTAGGAACGTCATTAAAGAGACATGGAAAACTGTGTAGTAGCCTCACAATATCATTGGCCTGTCCATCCGTTAAATGAACCAGACCGGATTGGATAGACAGCAGCATTTCTGAGTTGGGCAATCTAACACACTGCTGCTGAGTATTGCGCAACTCCAAGCCATCAACATCATCAATATGACAGTCCACTGTCATAGCAGTAGTAGCAGAGGAGACAGCAGTACCTTCCTCTGTTTTTGAACTCTCTAACTGTGTGATGGGTCGGGTGTGGTAAGCTTTCAACATGTTAATGTGACACACACGAGATCGGCGTTGTCTATCAGGAGTTTGAAGCACATAGTCAGTTTCACTTATTTTCTTTTCAATTAAATAAGGACCCGAGAAACGAGCTTACAGTGAAGATCCTGGAACAGGTAATAACACCAGTACTTGGTCACCTGGCTGTAGTGGACGAGAAACAGCCTCTTTATCATAGTGTCTTTTCATGCTCCTCTGTGAGGAAGACAGAGCTTCCTTTGCGAGAGCACAAGCTTGGTGTAGGCGCTCACGAAAGCGACTAACGTAGTCCAACACATTCTCATCTCTGGTACACAACTCTTGGGACAAGAACTGTTCTTTAAGGACTTTCATTGGTCCTCTCACTGTGTGACCAAACACCAGTTCAGCCGGGCTGAAACCTAGGGACTCCTGCACAGTTTCACGAGCAGCAAACAAAACTAGAGGAACTCCCTCATCCCAATCTTTCTCAGATTCCAAACAATATTTACGTAGCATAGACTTCAGTGTCTGATGCCATCTTTCAAGTGCACCCTGAGACTCTGGGTGATAGGCGCTTGACACACGGTGCGTAATTGACAAGGATTTTAACACCTGCCTGAAGAGCTTGGATAGGAAATTGGTTCCTTGATCGCTTTGTACCACCCTAGGTAACCCGAATGTCGTGAAGAATTTTATTAAGGCTTTACTCACTACCGGGCTGTAATCCTTCTCAGAGGAATGGCCTCGGGGTATCTTGTAGCCATACACATTATCGTTAACAAAAACTGGTTACCCGATTTTGTCTTCGGTAACGGTCCGACACAATCAACCACCACATGCTCGAATGGTTCACCTATGACAGGTATGGGACAAAGAGGAGCGGGAGGAATAACCTGATTTGGTTTTCCTGTTATCTGACATGTGTGGCATGTCCGACAGAACTGAGCCACATCTTGTTTTAAACCCGGCCAAAAGAAATGTCGAAGGATCCGATCATAAGTTTTTGTGATTCCTAAATGACCAGACCACTGGTGATCATGAGCAAGGGATAACACATTTTGTCGAAAGGCTGTAGGAATCACTATTTGGTAAACAGCATTCCAATCTCCATCCGCGTCAACATGGGATTTCCATTTACGCATGAGGAGATTACCATCAATGAAGTAAGCCACGTTCTTCTTCTTCACATCTTCCAATGAGACAACACTAGAAAAACATTTAGCAAGCTTGTTGTCAACCTTTTGGTTAGCAATCAGCTGCTCACGAGTGACTGGTAACTGTATTGCATCAGCAATAAGTTCAACGTTCTTTGCTTCTTTCCTGGGCTGTTTGTCAGAGGTGATCAGCTTCTCAGAGGTATCACACAATCCATCTTCTTGATCAACCTCTTTGAACAGAACAGTGTTCGACAAATCGATCACGTCCCCCTCTTGTCGTGCCTGAGCACGAGTGACAGCACAAGCGGGGAACACATGTGGATAACTCTGTGCCAGCTCATTGGAGAGAGAGTGGTCACTTTTATCCAATACTTCCAATACGGGCACTACCTTTCCTCCGGCAATATCGTTACCCATTATAAAGGTCACACCTTTCACTGGCAACATAGGGCGTACCCCCACTCTGAATATTCCACTGATTAACTCAGAGTGTACTTTCACAAAGTGCAATGGCACTGTGACAAAACCCATTTCAATACCCTGCACTAACACACTGGAACCACAATATGTATCGTCAGATAAGGGCAACACATCAGACAATATAAACGACTGCGCCGCACCAGTATCTCTAAGGATTTTAACCGGTCGTTGAGACGCTTTGTCATTCGTTAGGGACACAAACCCCTCGAAAATGAATGGTTCATAACTGCGGTCGGGGACTGAGACTTTCAAACTACAGTTACCCTGAGGCACCTGTTTTGTTGCAGACCTCACAACCGTACGAATTAGAGCAACACCTGTTGGTGGCTTGGCACGAAGAGGCATCCCTTGTTTGCGTTTAAGCAGGAAGCAATCATTAATCATATGTCCTACTTTATGACAATAGAAACAGGGACGCTCATTCTTCTGGCGTGCTTGATATACTACTGCTGGCCGACTAGGGCTAAAGGTAGGAAACTCAATGGCTCTACTCTCAGTTTGAGCCGAAAACACACTTTTGTGCGTCAACACAAACTCGTCTGCCAACACAGACGCTTCTGCCAGGGAGGATACTTTCTGTTCGTTTAGGTAAACTACAATGCGTTCGGGTAAGCAATTTTTAAACTCTTCCAACAAGATTAACTCCCGGAGAGAGTTGAAATCAGTTACCTTACTAGCAGCATGCCATTTATCAAACAGATTTCCCTTGTCTCTAGCAAATTCCACATAAGTCTTACTAGAAGACTTTCTATGAGACCTAAATCTCTGTCGGTATGCCTCAGGCACAAGCTCATAGGCACGAAGAACAGTAGCTTTGACCACTTCATAATTCAAACTGTCCTCCAGAGGTAGCGCTGACAAAACCTCTTGGGCTTTACCAGTTAATTTACACTGAAGTAATAGGCACCATACCTCTTCAGGCCTTTCAATGCTACGGCTATACGCTCAAATACACAAAAATAGGAGTCAACCTCTGACTCTCTGAACAAAGGTACTAAGGCAATCTGCCTACTAATGTCAAACGCGTTTGAGGACACAGTAGGTGAGGACGGCTCACAAACAGGCACAGTAGGACCGGAGGCTAGCCTCGCTGTCTCTGCCTCCAGTTCCATCTGGCGCATTTTGAACTCCAACTGCCTTTGTTCTCTGTCTGCCTCAATTTTACACATCTCCAAATGCCGTTGTTCTCGTTCTTTTTCTGCCTCTATTTTACATATCTCCAACTGGAGAGTCTCTCGCCTAATTTGGGCTCTCTCTTCCACCTCCAGTTGGAACTGTGCTAAACGGACATCCCTCCTGGCATCACCATTTGACAGTGGGGAGAGTGGATCAAAACGGGACAATGTGGCTGGTGTTTTAGCCTCTCCCTCATTATCAGACACCAATGGGCTCACAGGAGCAGCAACATCCCCTACAGGGGTAGTAGGCTCAGGCAGCGGTAACACAAGCACCTGCTCTTTCAACAATACATTTAATACTAGCTGTTTAACCTCCGCCTTAACTAAACTCTGCGGATCTCTGAATAATGGTCAGCCAAGGTCATTAAATCAACTCTACGACATTTGTCAAAAACCTCCCACGAAGGGTTATCCAAAAAGGATTTCAAATCAAAAGTAGTCATTTTACACTACTTCACAAGTGCCAAAGAAAATAGCAAACACTAATGCTACTTCAGCTATGACGCTCAACACTGAACTATACCACTACAACAATCTACATGAGCGGCATGGGTGTCAGTTATGACAGATCCCGGACGAGCCCCCACTTATGTTACGAATCCCTTTTGGCCTGACAGTCTATGGGGGATGGTAATGAGACCCGTAACATAACTCATGCAAATTATTATTGTGACAAAGTAAAAGTGTGCACGAAATAACCACGACAACAGAAATCTACCGTCAAACTCTAGGTTTATTTATAAACACACGGTAATGGGGGGAGCAGGAAAAGGGGCTGAGCTGGACCCAAGGAAAGAAACAATAAGTATTCAAAAACACCCATAAGCTAGACTAGCCTACTTTAACAACAGCTAACTAACTAACCAAAAATACAGTGGGTGGTCCGCCCAGTTCTAACTAGTGTATTTAACAAAGTTCACCTACGGGTAGTGTATGCCCATGGGCGACTTGTCTTGGTTTCCCCCTTTTCCCACCAGCAACAAACAAACACCATAACCAAAAACAATACTCACAGGTTGTTACGAAGTGAAATGGAGGTGCTTTAAACAAAAGAGAGGTTAAGACACAAAGCGAGAGTGAAACACAGAGACCTACAGACATGGCATTTACAGAGAGATTGAGCTCTAGAACAAACAAATGATGGGGTTTTTAAACCATGGGGAAGGAACTGTGATAGGGTAGGAAGTAGGAGGAGGTGTGTCTTCTGATTGATGATTGATTGTTGACTGATTGGGGAGTGATGGTTTTCACCTGTGAGGGGAGAAGGAGAGAAAAGAAACACACACACAGGATACACACACACACAGGATAACTGTATCTGTAACAGTGAGAAATTGACACACGGTTAATAAATGAGGCCCCTGGGAACCAAGGAACTGACCGTGGACTACAGGAGAAAGAGGCTGTAGTAGAGCAGGTCAAGAGCTTCAAGTTCCTTGGCGTCCAAATCACTATGGACTTAACATGATCCACACAAACCCAAAAAGTTGTAAAGAGGGCACGACAGCGCCTCCCTCAGGAGGTTGAAACGATTTGGCATGGGCCCTCGGATTCTCAAAAAGTTATACAGCTACACTATCGAGGGCATCTTGACTGGCTGCATCACCACAAATGCACCACCCTCGACAGCAAAGCGATACAGAGGGTGGTGCGGACGACACAGTACATCACTTGGGCGGAGCTTATTGCCATCCAGGACCTCCATATCAGGTGGTGTCAGATGAAGGCCTGAAAAATTGCCAACGACTTCAGCCACCCAAGCCATAGACTGTTCACTCTGCTAGCGTCCAACAAACGGCACCGGAGTGTCCGGCTTTCGGACCAACAAGCTCCGAGACAGCATCTACCCCCAAGCCATAAGACTGCTAAATAACCATAAGGCTGCTCGATAGTTCATTAAATGGTTACCCGGACTATCTGCATTGACCCTATCCTGCACTGACTCTTCTGTGTACATTCACAAGACGATTATAACAGAACATGGCCAAGATGTTAAAATGTTCATAAATGACCAGCATGGTCGAATAATAATAAGGCAGAACAGTGTGAAACTGGAGCAGCAGCATGGCCAGGTGGACTGGGGACAGCAAGGAGTCATCATGTCAGGTAGTTCTGGCTGTGCTGGGTGGAGATTATAACAGAACATGGCCAAGATGTTAAAATGTTCATAAATGACCAGCATGGTCGAATAATAATAAGGCAGAACAGTGTGAAACTGGAGCAGCAGCATGGCCAGGTGGACTGGGGACAGCAAGGAGTCATCATGTCAGGTAGTCCTGGGGCATGGTCCTAGGGCTCAGGTCCTCCGAGAGAGAGAAAGAAAGAGAGAAGGAGAGAATTAGAGAACGCACACTTAGATTCACACAGGACACCGAATAGGACAGAAGTACTCCAGATATAACAAACTGACCCTAGCCCCCCGACACATAAACTACTGCAGCATAAATACTGGAGGCTGAGACAGGAGGGGTCAGGAGACACTGTGGCCCCATCTGAGGATCATTGAGAGTATCTCTACCGCTCCTGCTGTCTCTAGAGAGTTGATAACAGCAGGTCTGGGACAGGTAACACGTCCGGTGAACAGGTCAGGGTTCCATAGCCGCAGGCAGAACAGTTGAAACTGGAGCAGCAGCACGGCCAGGTGGACTGGGGACAGCAAGGAGTCATCATGCCAGGTAGTCCTGAGGCATGGTCCTAGGGCTCAGGTCCTCCGAGAGAGAGAAGGAAAGAAAGAGTGTAAGAGAGAATTAGAGAGAGCATACATAAATTCACACAGGACACCGGATAAGACTGGAGAAATACATAAACTACTGCAGCATAAATACTGGAGGCTGAGACAGGAGGGGTCAGGAAACACTGTGGCCCCATCCGATGATACCCCGGACAGGGCCAAACAGGCAGGATATAACCCCACCCACTTTGCCAAAGCACAGCCCCCACACCACTAGAGGGATATCTTCAACCACCTCCTTTTCCTGTAGACCACAATCATCTCCTTTGTTTTGATCACGTTGAGGGAGAGATTGTTGTCCAGGCACCACACGGCCAGGTCTCTGACCTCCTCCCTATATGCTGTCTCGTTGTTGGTGATCAGGCCTACCACTGTTGTGTCATCAGGCAAACTTAATGATGGTGTTGGAGTCGTGCCGTGCAGTCATGAGTGAACAGGGAGTACAGGAGGGAACTGAGCATACATCTCTGAGGGGCCCCCGTGTTAGGGCTCAGCGTGACGGATGTGTTGTTACCTACCCTTACCATCTGGGGGTGGCCCGTCAGGAAGTCCAGGACCCAGTTGCGGAGGGAGGCGTTCAGTCCTAGGGTCATTAGCTTAGTGATGAGCTTTGAGGGCACTATGGTGTTGAACACTGCGCTGTATTCAATGAATAGCATTCTCACATAGGTGTTCCTTTTGTCCAGGTGTGAAAGGGCAGTGTAGAGTGCAAAATAGATTGCATCATCTGTGGATATGTTGGGGCTGTATGCAAATTGGAGTGGGTCTAGGGTTTCTGAGATAATGGCGTTGATGTGAGCTATGCCCAGCCTTTCAAAGCATTTTATGGCTACAGATGTGAGTGCTACGGGTCAGTAGTCATTGAGGCAGGTTACCTTAGTGTTTTTGGGCACAGGGACTATAGTGGTCTGCTTGAAACATGTTGGCATTACAACCTGAGGCAGGGAGAGGTTGAAAATGTCAGTGGAGACACTTGTCATTTGGTCAGCGCATGCTCGGAGTACACTTCCTGGTAATCCGTCTGGCCCTGCGGCCTTGTGAACGTTGACCTGTTTAAAGGTCTTTACTCTATACAACAGTTTTCTTCAGTGCAACGTATCCCTCAGGAAAAGGCACGAGTAGCATTTGAGAGTTTTTCTCTAAGTGAAAGTGCTCTGCAGTGGTAAGTGTCCATTGCAGTGGTAAGTGTCGCTATGTCGGAACCTCTTGCAGCACTGTTTTCCAAGGTCCAATGACTGAGTCCTGTGGCTGAGATTAATGTATGGTCCAGTGAGATGGTAGACAATACTGATGTATGTGTTAGCTGGTTGGGGATGTGCAGTGAGAGGACAGTGAGACATGAAATGATTGTTGTTAGTTACCTGGTTGAGGTTGTTCTGGTTGATGTTCAGGTCACAAACTCTGAGTGGTAGCATCTCCAGCAGCGCCTGCTCTGTCCTGGAGCAGTCCCAGAGCCTGTGGAAGCAGAACCAGCCCAACAAAACACCAGGCAATCAAACTAATTGAAAAGCCATTTCTCTTTCCCCCTTCCCTTCTGACGGTGGGGGTGGTGGCTAAAAGCCCTGATGCAACCCGCGCCAGACTGATCCACTTTGCAAAGGTAATTAAATCATTTATTTTAAAAATACTCTGCGCCTATTGAAATACATTCGGGAAGCAATAATACTAACACTGCCATAGAGCACGGCCAAGGCATGTGTTTTATGTGTGCCAGGGGAGTCAGTCATTTAGAGTGATATTATAGATAGAAAGCTGTTAATCAGCATTAGGCCTCTCCCATACTATGACTGCACTGTGGGACTGGAGCCCATTGGAAGTTAACAAGTGGGATTGGAAAAGGGAAAGGGGAGACCTAGTCAGTTGGACAACTGAATATATTTAACCAAAATGTGTCTCCCCTCTGAATCAGAGGGGTGTGGGGGGCTGCCTGGGAAGCAGTTATTGTTGGGGGTTAACTGTCTTGCTCAAGGGCAGAACGGCAGATTTTTCCACCTTGGGGACTCGAACAAGCAACCGTTCGGTTACTGTCCCAATGCTCTAACCAGTAGGCTACCAAGAAAGAATGCACAACGCGTTCGAATCAAAGGAAATAAAAGGTTTGGAAGAACAATGCAGAGGATGAATACGTGTTCTCTAGTCTAAATGATAGATCGGTGTTCAACAGAAGAATGAAACAGATCCACAAAGAGAACAAGGCTCCCCCTTTAAGTCTGCAGTACATAACAACCCATTCACTCTAAAGAGAGTATTGTCAGTAGGACTCAGAAGACGACACAGTCTATCTCCATGACTTACACTCATTAAGTTACTGTGGAAACAAACAATAAATCTCATCCAGGCCCAGTGATGACATGGTCTGGCTCAGACGCTGTAGGTGGCTCTCGCTCTCGTTCCTGCCACAATGGTCAGGCTAATTCAGGTGAGACAATATCCTGCTATAATTAGCCCTCCAGTAACAGGAGGCAGCGGCCAGCGCATTGTTTATCTTCTGTCCCAACACTCCTGATTGAACAGAGCCCACCATGGCAAGCCAAGCTCACCTAGCACTGTGAATCAAACAGGACACATAATGTCATGTAAACACCAGAAGCTGGTAGAATTCTAAAGGCACCCAACATGAGGCCCTGGATGAGGTCTGTGTTACAACCGATGCCTTCGTCTCAATCCAGTCCCATGCCTCTAATGAATGGACAGTACAGGCATGACACACAAGGAACAGGCCGTCTTTTTCGATCTATAGGAAAACAAAGCGCTATGACGATCTTAGGAAAATCGTTTCCGTTAATTACCTTTAAAGTGAAGGTGATCAATGCAGTGCAGTACGGTACTGGACAATAATGACCTGGTGTCTTAGCTGAATATGAGACAGCAACATGTTAAATGGTTAAACACACTGATCTAAACAGTAATGCTGCAGGACTTGTTTATGTAGCTTCCAGAGTGGCCGTACTTAGGATATAAATCTGTATACACACATGGTCTTACAACTTACACTGACAATCCTGGTTCAATACCCGATCAGGTACACATACACAAATGTGAATGATGTTACACACAAATACAAGTCACTGAGGCCAGAACAACACAATATTGTAAGTTAGCCTTGAGGAAAAAATTGTCATGTGCCGCGTGTGAGAGACTCATGATCCTGCTCTGTGCCCAGGAGCACAAAAGCACCAGGGTGGGACACAATGATGACTATAATATATAGAAGTGCTTTCCCATAGCCACTGACTTTCACATGTGACAGTGGAAACAAAAAGCCTGATCGTGAAAAGTGAATAGCAGCACATGTGTGTTAAGAGTTCAAGGTGTGCCTTGAATTACAGTATGACAGTAATCCAGTGATAGGGCATATCAAAGAAAAACATCCCAAAAAGGACTCATTCCTCAGTGGTTTTTCTTTGGTAAGCCCAATCAAATCCATTTTTATTTGTCACATACAACACATCCACCTTACAGTGAAATGCTTACTTACAAGCCCTTAACCAACAATGCAGTCTTAAGAAAATACCCCCCAAAAAGTAAGAGATAATAATAACAAATAATTAAAGACCAGCAGTAAAATAAAAATAGCAGGGCTATATACAGGTGGTACCGGTACAGAGTCAATGTGCGGGGGCACAGATGTCAAGGTAATTGAGGTAACAAGTACATGTAGGTAGAGTTATTGAAGCGACTATGCATAGATAATAACAGAGAGTAGCAGCAACGTGGGGGGGGGGGGGGTTAGATGTTCAGGAGTCTTATGGCTTGGGGCTAGAAGCTGTTTAGAAGCCTCTTGGACCTAGACTTGGCGCTCCGGTACCACTTGCCATACGGCAGCAGAGAGAACATTCTATGACTAGGGTGGCTGGAGTCTTTGACAGTTTTTAGGGCCTTCCTCTGACACCGCCTGGTATAGAGGTCCTGGATGGCAGGAAGCTTGGCCCCATGATGTACTGGGCCGTACGCACTACCCTTTGTAGTGCCTTGCGGTGGGAGGCTGCGCAGTTGCCATACCAGGCAGTGATGCAACCAATCAGGATGCTCTTGATCAGTGGTCAGATCAATAAGTCAGGCTGGTGCTGGTCCAAACCTCAGCAGCCAACCAGCTAATATGCCCTCTGCACGCCACCAGATAGATAGACAAGTTGTTGCACTGGGGAGGCCTGCTCTGATGATGTGGGCTCTGTTGGTGGAGGCATGTTGTTTAGTTTATTCATTCAACCTTTTTAAAAACAAGCACACATACAACTTGAAAAATGTACATGAGTAAAATCATCACACTCATTTCTATTGTGGTCCTCTTGTGACAAGATGGCTCGGCAAGATCGGCAACACGGTTATACACAGTATGGCTGCGAAATACATAAAAAACAAAGAAGAAAAACATCTATTTCATTATTGCAGTAATATTGGAAGGGACATTCATATGGGCAGACAAGAAATCAGAAAGGTTTTCAGTATTTTTCTTGAAGCTGTTTTTATGGGCAGACGCAGCTCATTCCACCATGATGCTCCTCTATACAAGAAAGTACCTTTTCCAGCATTACTCATGAACCTGTATAAGCACACATTAGCAACACCTGATTTGGTGCTGTGGTTGTGTCTGAGTGCAGAACCATAAATAATCCTATTAACCAGCCCCAGTCTAATCTGGAACTCCCTAGCCTCAAAAGGCAGCTGTTCGAGCTCCTGAAAGTATGTGGACTCACCTTCAATGCTATCTTGATCAGCGTATTTTGGGCTATCTGGAGCTTCCCTTTCAGAAGGGTAGATAAGCCCTCAAACCATGAAGTACTAGCGTAGTCAAATGTAATTGAATGAGGGCAGTGGCTAGAACTCTCATGGAGTCTTTATCAAGCAGCTTGGACTTTCTAGACAAATTTTGTCCTAGCATTAACCATTAACCTTTTTTTATTTATTTATTTCACCTTTATTTAACCAGGTAAGCAAGTTGAGAACAAGTTCTCATTTACAATTGCGACCTGGCCAAGATAAAGCAAAGCAGTTCGACACATACAACGACACAGAGTTACACATGGAGTAAAACAAACATACAGTCAATAATACAGTAAAAAAAAAAAAAAAAAAAAAAAGTCTATATACAATGTGAGCAAATTAGGTGAGAAGGGAGGTAAAGGCAAAAAAGGACATGGTGGCAAAGTAAATACAATATAGCAAGTAAAACACTGGAATGGTAGTATTGCAATGGAAGAATGTGCAAAGTAGAAATAAAAAAATAATGGGGTGCAAAGGAGCAAAATAAATAAATAAATTAAATACAGTTGGGAAAGAGGTAGTTGTTTGGGCTAAATTATAGGTGGGCTATGTACAGGTGCAGTAATCTGTAAGATGCTCTGACAGTTGGTGCTTAAAGCTAGTGAGGGAGATAAGTGTTTCCAATTTAAGAGATTTTTGTAGTTCGTTCCAGTCATTGGCAGCAGAGAACTGGAAGGAGAGGCGGCCAAAGAAAGAATTGGTTTTGGGGGTGACTAGAGAGATATACCTGCTGGAGCGTGTGCTACAGGTGGGAGATGCTATGGTGACCAGCGAGCTGAGATAAGGGGGACTTTACCTAGCAGGGTCTTGTAGATGACATGGAGCCAGTGGGTTTGGCGACGAGTATGAAGCGAGGGCCAGTCAACGAGAGCGTACAGGTCGCAATGGTGGGTAGTATATGGGGCTTTGGTGACAAAACGGATAGCACTGTGATAGACTGCATCCAATTTGTTGAGTAGGGTATTGGAGGCTATTTTGTAAATGACATCGCCAAAGTCGAGGATTGGTAGGATGGTCAATTTTACAAGGGTATGTTTGGCAGCATGAGTGAAGGATGCTTTGTTGCGAAATAGGAAGCCAATTCTAGATTTAACTTTGGATTGGAGATGTTTGATATGGGTCTGGAAGGAGAGTTTACAGTCTAACCAGACACCTAAGTATTTGTAGTTGTCCACGTATTCTAAGTCAGAGCCGTCCAGAGTAGTGATGTTGGACAGGCGGGTAGGTGCAGGTAGCGATCGGTTGAAGAGCATGCATTTAGTTTTACTTGTATTTAAGAGCAATTGGAGGCCACGGAAGGAGAGTTGTATAGCATTGAAGCTTGCCTGGAGGGTTGTTAACACAGTGTCCAAAGAAGGGCCGGAAGTATACAGAATGGTGTCGTCTGCGTAGAGGTGGATCAGAGACTCACCAGCAGCAAGAGCGACCTCATTGATGTATACAGAGAAGAGAGTCGGTCCAAGAATTGAACCCTGTGGCACCCCCATAGAGACTGCCAGAGGTCCGGACAGCAGACCCTCCGATTTGACACACTGAACTCTATCAGAGAAGTAGTTGGTGAACCAGGCGAGGCAATCATTTGAGAAACCAAGGCTGTCGAGTCTGCCGATGAGGATGTGGTGGTTGACAGAGTCGAAAGCCTTGGCCAGATCAATGAATACGGCTGCACAGGAACCTACCAAGCTTCCATCAATGATGCATCCCAGGGAGCTAACAGAGGTTTTAATAGTCAGCATCTCACTCCCTAAATCCACTCTGAATTCAGAGGACCTACACAATTTAGGTCTGGACCCAAAAAGAATTGCCTCAGTTGTACCAAAGTGTAGAGATGATCTGCTTCTTAATTCAATTCCATTTATTGGCATGGCTTTATTGACATGGGAAACATATGTTAACATTATCAAAGCAAATGAAGTAAATAATATACAAAAGTGAAATAAACAATAAAAATGAACAGTAAACATTACAATCACAGAAGTTCTAAAAGAATAAAGACATTTCAAATGTCATATTATGTATACATACAGTGTTGTAACGATGTACAAATGGTTAAAGTACAAAAGGAAAAATAAATAAACATAAATATGGGTTGTATTTACAAATTTGTTCTTCACTGGTTGCCCTTTTCTTGTGGCAACAGGTCACACATCTTGCTGCTGTGATGGCACACTGGTATTTCACCCTGTAGATATGGGAGTTGATCAAAATTATTCTTTGTAGGTCTGTGTAATCTGAGCGAAATATGTGTCTCTAATATGGTCATACATTTGTCAGGAGGTTAGGAAGTGCAGCTCAGTTTCAACCTAATTTTGTGGGCAGTGTGCACATAGCCTGTCTTCTCTTGAGAGCCAGGTATGCCTACGGCGGCCTTTCTCAATAGCAAGGATGTGCTCACTGAGTCTGTACATAGTCAAAGCTTTCCTTAAGTTTGGGTCACTCACCGTGGTCAGGTATTCTGCCGCTGTGTACTCTCTGTTTAGGGCCATATAGCATTCTAGTTTTTTTCCTCTGTTTTTTTGTTAAATCTTTCCAATGTGTCAAGTAATTATATTTTTTTTCTCTCATGATTTGGTTGGGTCTAATTGTGTTGCTGTCCTGGGGCTCTGTGGGGTCTGTTTGTGTTTGTGAACAGATCCCCAGGACCATCTTGCTTAGGGGACTCTTCTGGTGATGGCTTTGTTATGGAAGGTTTGGGAATCACTTCCTTTTAGGTGGTTGTAGAATTTAACATCTCTGATTTTGATCATTAGCGGGTATCGGCCTAATTCTGCTCTGCATGTGTTATTTGGTGTTCTACGTTGTACACGGAGGATATTTTTGCAGAATTCTGCATGCATAGTCTCAATTTGGTGTTTGTCCCATTTTGTGAATTATTGGTTGGTGAGCGGACCCCAAACCTCACAACCATAAAGGCAATGTGTTCTATAACTGATTCAAGTACTTTTAGCCAGATCCTAATTGGTATGTCGAATTTTATGTTCCTTTTGATGTCATAGAATGCTATTCTTGCCTTGTCTCTCAGATCGTTCACAGCTTTGTGGAAGTTACCTGTGGTTCTGATGTGTAGGCCAAGGAATGTTTTGTGTGCTCTAGGTTAATGCTGTCTAGATGGAATTTGTATTTGTGGTCCTGGCTACTGGACTTTTTTTGGAACACCATTATTTTGGTCTTACTGAGATTTACTGTCAGGGCCCAGGTCTGGCAGAATCTGTGCAGAAGATCTGGGTGCTGCTGTAGGTCCTCCTTGGTCAGGGACAGAAGAACCAGATCATCAGCAAACAGCAGACATTTGACTGTTCTAGTGCCCTTGCCAATTTGTTGATACATATGTTGAAGAGGGTGCGGCTTAAGCTGCATCCTTGGCTCACCCCACGGCCCTGTGGGAAGAAATGCGTGTTTTTTGCTAATTTTAACCGCACACTTATTGTGTACATGGATTTTTAATGTCGTATGTTTTTCCCCAGCCCCATTCCCACTGGCTCAACTTGAACCTGGAACAGAGACCCAGAGGGTGATGTAGCCCTGTCTGCCAAGGGACTGCGACACTCATCAGCACAACAGCAGCCAGATGAAGCATTTTAAGAGGGTCTGGACAAGATGCTCCCCCAACCTCTCTATCTCTCTCCCCTGTTCTCCCTACCCCCACCCTCTCTCTACCCTCCATCTCTCCCCATTTCCTCTTCTAAAACACATACTCAGACCAGGGTTTCCGTTATGAAAATGTGGTGCCAGACATTTGACCGGCAGCATTTGAACATCTCGGAAGTCCAGGAGCAATGTACCGGACCCATATGCACTGGGTGCATAACCTGATTAAGGCCGTCCACCCACGGTGCTCAGAAGGATAGAAGGATCACATTTAGATTATGGTAATTAATCTTAACAGAACATGCAAGTCCAGGATGCAATGACGTGTGTCCTTACCGCACACTATAACTGTCCACATGTACTTTCCCTCAGCCAACAAGACGAGTAATTAACAGCAAAATCACTAGCCTATGCATAGGCGGCGTGTGAGTTTCGTGTTTGGGGAAGCACATTTTCACCATAAAAATTCACCTTTATAATAAAGCATTCCATGAATCATCGCATTTGCAGACTTGTGTAATGTGATGAGTAGATTGGATAGTCATAATTTAGGCTAATAATATAACTCAATCACTGTTTTCAAAAAAGACTGTTCAATGCATGGCTAAGCTGTCCATAGAGAGGGTTTTTAGTCTCTATTTTGGTTAGGCCAGGGTGTGATTAGGGTGGGCATTCCATGTGTTATATTTCTAGGTTTTGGCCAGTTATGGTTCTCAATCAGGGACAGCTGTCTATTATTTTGTATTTGTGTTCATGTTTAGTTTTTTCTTATTAAAAACCATGGACACCTACAATGCTGCGTATTGATCCGATCCTTGTTTCACCTCTTCAGAGGAGGAAATCTGCCGTGACACATGCTCTCCCTGCTGGTGCCAGCAAGATGGCCTACTGTTGTTCGCTCAATTAAATTGAGAATTTTGATAACTGAAAGACAGCAATAGCCATTTGCTTTCCAAATTACAGTATGTTTTCACACAATTTAATTTTGAAATTGTCACGCCCTGACTATAGTAAGCTGTTTTTTCTGTGTTGGTTGGGGTGTGATACTGACTAGGGTGGGTCATCTAAGTGTTTGTATGTCTATGTTGGCCTGATATGGTTCCCAATCAGAGACAGCTGTTTATCGTTGTCTCTGATTGGGGATCCTATTTAGGTAGCCATTTTCCCCATTGTTAGTTGTGGGATCTTGTCTATGTTTAGTTGCCTGTCTGCTCTATTTGTATAGTTTCATGTTTCGTTCGTTGATATTGTTTTTGTTCAGTGTTTCATTCATTAAAAGAGAATGTACGCATACCACGCTGCGCCTTGATCTCACTCATACGACGATTGTGACAAATATTTTGATATGCTTAGCTGGGCCTCTACTTATAGTTGGATCAATATTACTAAAAGTGTTATTTTTTGTCCTTAAGATAAATCATTCAAACTTGTACAGTATATAGAAAATATACACTGGATAAAATGTTAAAAGGATCCTTATGTGTATATGCCTTCATGATAATAGAAGCATAATGACATAGTACTTAATCACCAGGAAACATCGGGTTGGAGCGAGCCGGTCGCATCCGCGCTTCGGTCTCCTTCGGTCTGCAGGTTGTATAACTTTTTCATTACATTTCATTATAGTACAACGGTCTGATTTGTCTAATCTTAGCAATTTCTTCTTAGCTAGCTACATAGCCGTCGTTGTATCAAAGATAATTGCGTAATTATCGTATTTCGTCGTCCTCCTATCTGCCCAACACGTTCACCGTCTACCGTAGCACTGTAGTAACTATCACACTCAACTGAACGACTTGATTAGTGTAGTGTTAGCTAGCTACATAGTTGTCTTTGCTGTCTTCGTATCCAAGATAATTGTGTAGTTTAGAGCGTGGAGTCTTAGAGTGATAATGGCGTTATTATCGTATTTCGTCGTCCTCCTATCTGCCTAGCAGCTAGCCAGCTAGCATACGTTCACCGGCTACCGTAGCACTGTAGTAACTATCACACTCAACTGAACGACTTGATTAGTGTAGTATTAGCTAGCTACATAGTTGTCTTTGCTGTCTTCGTATCCAAGATAATTGTGTAGTTTAGAGTGTGTAGTCTTAGAGTGATTATCTTAATTTACCGAGGTTAGCTAGCCAGCTATTTTGTCGTCCTTAACGTAGGAGACACTCCTAGCTAGCCAACAGCCAGCCAACGTCTACTGAATAGAACTTTCGCATTCCGGTCGCATTCCGCTTCGCTCCACAGGTAGTATCACATTTTCATTTCATTTCATTACAGTCCCAACGGTGTGATTTGTTTGATCGTAGCTAGCTACATAGCTAGCTACATAGCCGTCTTTGTTTCAAAGATAATTGTGTAGTCTAGAGCGATTTTCTAGGTTAGCTAGCCAGCTATTGTCGTTCTCCTAACGCAACGTAACGTAACCAACACTGCTAGCTAGCCAGCTAGCCCCGAATAGCAGCATTGTAGAAACTTCACACTCAACGGAACGACTTGATTAGGGTAGTGTCAACAACGCAGCTAGCCTACCTCAGCAGTACTGTATCATTTTAATCATTTTAGTCAATTAGATTCTTGCTACGTAAGCTTAACTTTCTGAACATTCGAGACGTGTAGTCCACTTGTCATTCCAATCTCCTCTGCATTAGCGTAGCCTCTTCTCTAGCCTGTCAACTATGTGTCTGTCTATCCCTGTTCTCTCCTCTCTGCACAGACCATACAAACGCTCCACACCGCATGGCCGCGGCCACCCTAATCTGGTGGTCCCAGCGCGCACGACCCACGTGGAGTTCCAGGTCTCCGGTAGCCTCTGGAACTGCCGATCTGCGGCCAACAAGGCAGAGTTCATCTCAGCCTATGCCTCCCTCCAGTCCCTCGACTTCTTGGCACTGACGGAAACATGGATCACCACAGACAACACCGCTACTCCTACTGCTCTCTCTTCGTCCGCCCACGTGCTCTCGCACACCCCGAGAGCTTCTGGTCAGCGGGGTGGTGGCACCGGGATCCTCATCTCTCCCAAGTGGTCATTCTCTCTTTCTCCCCTTACCCATCTGTCTATCGCCTCCTTTGAATTCCATGCTGTCACAGTTACCAGCCCTTTCAAGCTTAACATCCTTATCATTTATCGCCCTCCAGGTTCCCTCGGAGAGTTCATCATTGAGCTTGATGCCTTGATAAGCTCCTTTCCTGAGGACGGCTCACCTCTCACAGTTCTGGGCGACTTTAACCTCCCCACGTCTACCTTTGACTCATTCCTCTCTGCCTCCTTCTTTCCACTCCTCTCCTCTTTTGACCTCACCCTCTCACCTTCCCCCCCTACTCACAAGGCAGGCAATACGCTCGACCTCATCTTTACTAGATGCTGTTCTTCCACTAACCTCATTGCAACTCCCCTCCAAGTCTCCGACCACTACCTTGTATCCTTTTCCCTCTCGCTCTCATCCAACACTTCCCACACTGCCCCTACTCGGATGGTATTTCGCGCCGTCCCAACCTTCGCTCTCTCTCCCCCGCTCCCCCACCAAGTCACTTGGCTCTGTCATAACCTCACATGGTCTCTCCTATCATTGCTATGCAGACGACACACAATTAATCTTCTCCTTTCCCCCCTCTGATGACCAGGTGGCGAATCGCATCTCTGCATGTCTGGTAGACATATCAGTGTGGATGACGGATCACCACCTCAAGCTGAACCTCGGCAAGACGGAGCTGCTCTTCCTCCCGGGGAAGGACTGCCCGTTCCATGATCTCGCCATCACGGTTGACAACTCCATCGTGTCCTCCTCCCAGAGCGCTAAGAACCTTGGCGTGATCCTGGACAACACCTTGTCGTTCTCAACTAACATCAAGGCGGTGGCCCGTTCCTGTAGGTTCATGCTCTACAACATCCGCAGAGTACGACCCTGCCTCACACAGGAAGCGGCGCAGGTCCTAATCCAGGCACTTGTCATCTCCCGTCTGGATTACTGCAACTCGCTTTTGGCTGGGCTCCCTGCCTGTGCCATTAAACCCCTACAACTCATCCAGAACGCCGCAGCCCGTCTGGTGTTCAACCTTCCCAAGTTCTCTCACGTCACCCCGCTCCTCCGCTCTCTCCACTGGCTTCCAGTTGAAGCTCGCATCCGCTACAAGACCATGGTGCTTGCCTACGGAGCTGTGAGGGGAACGGCACCTCAGTACCTCCAGGCTCTGATCAGGCCCTACACCCAAACAAGGGCACTGCGTTCATCCACCTCTGGCCTGCTCGCCTCCCTACCACTGAGGAAGTACAGTTCCCGCTCAGCCCAGTCAAAACTGTTCGCTGCTCTGGCCCCCCAATGGTGGAACAAACTCCCTCACGACGCCAGGACAGCGGAGTCAATCACCACCTTCCGGAGACACCTGAAACCCCACCTCTTTAAGGAATACCTAGGATAGGATAAAGTAATCCTTCTCACCCCTCCCCCCTCCCCCTTAAAAGACCTAGATGCACTATTGTAAAGTGGCTGTTCCACTGGATGTCATAAGGTGAAAGCACCAATTTGTAAGTCGCTCTGGATAAGAGCGTCTGCTAAATGACTTAAATGTAATGTAAATGTAGACTTGATGATGTGATGTGGAAATCATAACATATCCACCCTGTAAGCAAAAATACAAAAGACGTTACTCGAATTTCACAATTTCAAAATATATTTGTCAAGCAATGCAAATTCCTTTTCAAGTGGCAGCCATTATCCTAGCTTCATCACGATCACTTGGAGCATAGTTTCTAATTTTAGCTCAAAATGGCATGCACTCAACAGGGAGGACAAATGGATATCTTGCATTAATGTGTTGCAAAATGTGTTTTTGTTCATAAATGGTATTATATAATTACAGTATATATAGCATGTATAGTTATTTAAGAATAAATGAATATCAATTGAATCAGGTCTTTCTGAAGGAATGGCACCTCTTAGTGCAGGTAAAAGACAGTGGCAATACAGAGAATGACGTAATGCTGACCCAGAAAGAGAGGGAGAAATGGAGGAAAGATAGAGACAGGGAAGAAGGCAAGAGCTGAACTCAGTGACAGAGTGCAGCCTGCAGAAAGGAAGAAATGGAAAGATTCAAAAAGAATACTCAGGGCCAAGGCCAGTGCGTTGCTACAGTCTGCAGAGGTAACCCTCCTTCCTCCCCATACACGTTTTTATTTTTTATTTCACCTTTTATTTAACCAGGTAGGCCAGTTGAGAACACCTTTATTTAACCAGGTAGGCCAGTTGAGAACACCTTTATTTAACCAGGTAGGCCAGTTGAGAACACCTTTATTTAACCAGGTAGGCCAGTTGAGAACACCTTTATTTAACCAGGTAGGCCAGTTGAGAACACCTTTATTTAACCAGGTAGGCCAGTTGAGAACACCTTTATTTAACCAGGTAGGCCAGTTGAGAACACCTTTATTTAACCAGGTAGGCCAGTTGAGAACACCTTTATTTAACCAGGTAGGCCAGTTGAGAACACCTTTATTTAACCAGGTAGGCCAGTTGAGAACACCTTTATTTAACCAGGTAGGCCAGTTGAGAACAAGTTGTCATTTACAACTGCGACCTGGCCAAGATAAAGAAAAGCAGTGCGACACAAACAACAGAGTTACACATGGGATAAACAAACGTACAGTCAATAACACAATAGAAAAGCCTGTGTGCAAATGTAGTACGATTAGGGAGGTAAGGCAATAAATAGGCCATAGTGGCAAAATATTTACAATTTAGCAATTAAATACTGGAGTGATAGATGAACAGTAGCTGTTCAGTAGCTGGTTGAGTATTGAAATGTATAAGGTGTTTGTTACTCTTTATATCTTATCATATGCTATGTCTTCTCACCTCAGATGCCTGCCTTAGATGCCATTAAAGGAACGATGAAGATTCATCAGGTTATCAGAGTCTCACCAGGCCAGATAAAATACAGGGACATTACTTGTCTGTGAAAGAAGGATAGTGGCATGTAGGACGGTCCTTGTTTTCAGCTCAAAGAGGCAACTCTGGGTGACACTGCAGCATCTAACCAGCTCCTTGTGTCTCATGACAAGGCTGACACCACATGGTGACCTGGCACCATTGAACTTAATCATGTAGGGGACTGGCGTGTTGTCAATTATGACCATGAAAGATACCCTGGCATCATCATGGAGTAGAGGAACATCACATTAAGGTGAAGTGCATACACCGGAATGGCATCAACAAAGTCCAAAGGAAGACATTTGTTGGTACTCAGTTCCATTGTCAAATATCAATAATTTGTTTAATGTATTTTAAAGAGTAAGACATGACCAACACCACAATTATAAACTTGGATAAAAAAATCATTAATACATGTCTCAATTTGGAAAGATAAGATGTAAATTAGATGAAGTTGTCATGCCCTGATCTGTTTCACCTGTTCCTGGTATTGTCTCCACCCCCTCCAGGTGTTGCTTATTTCCCCCAGTGTATTTATCCCTGTGTTTCCGGTCTTTCTGTGGCAGTTTGTCTTGTATGTTTCCAAGTCAACCAGTGGTTTCCCCTTCTCCTGCTTTTTGCATTCTCGCATTCTCCTTTTTCTAGTCCTCCTGGTTTTGACCCTTGCCTGTTTCTGGACTTTGTGCCTGTCTGCCACTTTGTACCTCCTGGACTATCTGGTTTTGACCTTATGTCTGTCCACGACCATTCTCTTGCCTACCCCTTTGGATTAATAAACATTGTAAGACTCCAACTATCTGCCTTCTGTGTCTGCATTTGGGTCTCGCCTTGTGCCTTGACAGAAGTTCTGTATAAAACCACACATTTATACAAAATCTGTTATTAATTTATAATTTGACCAGAACAAATGGACAGGGTTGACAAGGGGACACAATAGCTTAATGAAAATGTAAATATTATTGAAATAGTCCAATAAAAGGGATTATAGACAGTTAAGTGCATGTCCGTAACAGGGTGGACATAAACTCAGCAAAAAAAGAAACGTCCTCTCACTGTCCACCGTTTATTTTCAGCAAACTTAACATCTGTAAATATTTGTATGAACATAACAAGATGAACAACTGAGACATAAACTGAACAAGTTCCACAGACATGTAAAACTAACATAAATTGAATAATGTGTCCCTGAACAAAGGGGGGGTCAAAAGTCAGTATCTGGTGTGGCCACCAGCTGCATTAAGTACTGCAGTGCATCTCCTCCTCATGGACTGCACCAGATTTAGCAGTTCTTGCTGGACATGTTACCCACTCTTCCACCAAGTCAAGTTCCAGGACATTTCTGGAGGGAATGGCCCTAGCCCTCACCCTCCGATCCAACAGGTCCCAGACGTGCTCAATGGGATTGAGATCCGAGCTCTTCGCTGGCCATGGTAGAACACTGACATTTGTGTCTTGCAGGACTGAGCAGTATGAGAAGTATGGCTGGTGGCATTGTTATGCTGGAGGATCATGTCAGGATGAGCCTGCAGGAAGGGTACCACATGAAGGAGGAGGATGTCTTCCCTGTAACGCACAGCGTTGAGATTGCCTGCAATGACAAACTCAGTCCGATGATTCTGTGACACACCGCCCCAGACCAGGACGGACCCTCGACCTCCAAATCGATCCCGCTCCAGAGTACAGACCTCGGTGTAACGCTCATTCCTTCGACGATAAACGCGAATCCGACCATCACCTCTGGTGAGACAAAACCACGAATCGTCAGTGAAGAGCACTTTTTGCAAGTCCTATCTGGTCCAGCAACGGTAGGTTTGTGCCCATAGGTGACGTTGTTGCCGGTGATGTCTGGTGAGGACCTGCCTTACAACAGGCTTACAAGCCCTCAGCCCAGCCTCTCTCAGCCTTATGCGGACAGTCTAAGCGCTGATGGTGGGATTGTGCGTTCCTGGTGTAACTCGGGCAGTTGTTGTTGCCATCCTGTACCTGTCCCGCAGGTGTGATGTTAGGATCTACCGATCCTGTGCAGGTGTTGTTACACGTGGCCTGCCACTGTGAGGACTATCAGCTGTCCGTCCTGTCTCCCTGTAGCGCTGTCTTAGGCGTCTCACAGTACGGACATTGCAATTTATTGCCCTGGCCACATCTGCAGTCCTCATGCCTACTTGCAGCATGCCTAAGGCACGTTCACGCAGATGAGCAGGGACCCTGAGCATCTTTCTTTTGGTGTTTGTCAGAGTCAGTAGAAAGGCCTCTTTAGTGTCTTAAGTTTCCATAACTGTGACCTTAATTGCCTACCGTCTGTAAGCTGTGAATCTGATGCAACAGATCAGAATGTTTAGCTTAAAATGTGTATAAACTATTATTTCTTAACATTATTAGTGCAGAAAAGCACACAAGGGAGTAGGCTACCCATGAATGTGCATTTGGCTACCGGACAATGAAAGAAAGTAGAAAACCAACAGCACATGAGAGAAATAGGCTACTGGTTTCAATGGCATATGGAAGTGTTTATAAAATAATTTCTCCCAAGGATATGCCTAGTCTACTTTGAAGCCAAGTAAAACATGCATCATAATATGTAGTAAAATGATCAGGTTTCAAACAATTAAGTAGCTATGTAGCTATGCGTTTTCAAAATGCAATTGTTGCGCAATGACTGGGTTTATAAAAGCGCTGTGTGACAGATTGTCTGCTCAGATGCTCTGGATCTTTATGCTGTACGAGTGTGATAAATAAGATGCATAACGAATATACACACACACCAATTTAATTCCACTGAATTATGCAAATGAACCCATGGACCAATAAACATTGCCAGTCAAATGTATAGACCTTTACATCTAAAAAGCATTATTTTGCAATGGAATTTGTTTTCTTCTCCCAGACAATTGGCCGGTGCAAATTGTATTTATCGGCTTTTCTATTTATTCACATTTATGTCCAAAAGCAGACTAACGGAAATCCTGGCTCAGACCCCAGCTGGAAGGGGCTTCCTAGTGAGATTCTAACAATGGACTTTTAGGCCACTCCCTCTGCAGTGAATGACCTCGGCAGGGAGTTCAGTGTCTATTACATGTATCAATGGAAACCTGCTGTGTCAGCTTCACAGACCAATGCCAACTTAACAACATTTCACCCTATACAATACTACACTACTGCAAGCTACAATAATGCACAATTAAGGCTGACATTTCTATTTTGAGGGGGGAGCCCATCTTGGTGGGGCTCCAGAGTGGTGCAGTGGCCTAAGGCACTGCATCTCAGTACTAGAGGTGTCACTATAGACCTTGGTTCAATTCCAGGCTGTATCACAACCAGCTGTGATTGGGAGTCCCATAGGGCAGTGCACAATTGTCCCAACGTCGTCCAGGTTTGGCCGGGGTAGGCCATCATTGTCAATAAGATTTTGACATGTCAAGTTAAATAAATTAAATTCAAATTAATTTGTGAGTGTTTCCCATCTAGTCCAAAATCTAATGATTAAATAACATGTTTGAAATGTATATTTGTAATTTAGCATAGCAATTTACAGGAGCAATTAGGGTTAAGTGCCTTGCTCAAGGGCACAGACAGATTTTTCATCATGTCAGCTTCTAACCACCTTTCGGCAACTGGCACAACACTCTAACCGCTAGGCATATATGGCACCAGCCTTACGCATGGTGTCCCCGGTTCGCCAGTGCGCCTTCTTGGTCTGGTCTATCCGGTGCCATCTTCACGCACCAGCCCTCCGGTGGAAGCCCGGGCTTCCTGTGCGTCTCCAAAGCCCAGTGCTCCCCGTTCCTCCTCCCCGCACTCGCCCTGAGGTGCGTGTCCTCGGCCCAGTACCACCAGTGCCGGCACCACGCACCAGGCCTACAGTGTGCCTCGTCTGTCCTGAGCCTCTAGAGTCTCCCGTCTGTCCTGAGCCGCCAGAGTTCCCGTCTGTCCTGAGCCGCTAGAGTCTCCCGTCTGTCCTGAGCTGCCAGAGTCTCCAGTCTGTCCTGAGCCGTCAGTCAGCCAGGAGCCGCCAGAGCCATCAGCCAGCCAGGAGCCGCCCCTCAGTCCGGAGCCGCCCCTCTGTTCTGTGCCGCCCGTCTAATCGGAGCCGCCCCTCTGTTCGGAGCTGCCTCTCAGTCCGGAGCTGCCCCTCAGTCCAGTGGGGTCTTTAATTAAGGTCTTAGACCCTAGGTCGGAGGCAAGGGTCGTCCCTCTGAAGAGGCCCTTGAAGAGGGCAATGACTATGGTAGAGTGGGGTCTACGTCCCGCACCCGAGCCGCCACCGTGTAAGAGGCCCACCCGGACCCTCCCCTTTAGATTAGGTTTTTGCATCCGGAGTCTGCACCTTTGTGTGGGGGGGGTGACGAGGGTGGTATGTGTGTTTTTGTCTCATCTAGGGGTTTTGTAGGATTATGGGGTTGTTTACCATCTAGGTGTTTATGTAGGTCTATGGTTGCCTAGATTGGTTCTCAATTAGAGACAGGTGTTTATCGTTGTCTCTGATTGGGAACCATATTTAGGCAGCCATCTTCTTTGGGTATTTCGTGGGTTATTGTCTATGTTATGTTGCATGTTCATTTGTTGTTTTGTTAGTTTGTTCAGTGTACTTCGTGTTTTTCGTCATCCATTAAACTATGCATTCACACCACGCTGCGCTTTGGTCTCCTCCATTCAACGATCGTGACAGGTTCTCAGAGGCAGCGGTCAATCATTGTCCCTAATTGAGAACCATACTTAGGCAGCCTGTTTTCACCCTTGATTTGTGGGTGATTATTTTCTGTTGAGCGTTTGTATTCTGCACCAGACAGAACTGTTTTGTTTGTTCACTTTGTTGTTTTCTATTTCAGTGTTCAGTTTGATTCATTAAATATTAACATCATGAACACATACAACATTGCGCTTTGGTCCTCACCTTCTTCCACCACCAACGGCCGTTACAAAGGTGCAATCATCCATTTTATATGGCACAAATATATCCCCCAAAAACATAACCAATATACAGTTCCCTTCACTGAGTTTGGACTGACTGTGGAAGGCTACAAGGCAGCTTTGTCAATACGCCATTCTGGAGCATGTGTCTGACTGCTGTTTTTGGCTTATGAGTGTGTGGCAGGGATGCAAACTGGTGAGGGCACAAAAAGGTGACCCCTTCAGCGCCATGGTTTTAATAGGCCTTCAGCGCCATGGTTTTAATTGGCCTTCAGTGCCATGGTTTTAATAGGCCTTCAGTGCCATGGTTTTAATAGGCCTTCAGTGCCATGGTTTTAATAGGCCTTCAGTGCCATGGTTTTAATAGGCCTTCAGTGCCATGGTTTTAATAAGGCTTCAGTGCATTGGTTTTAATAGGGCTTCAGTGCATTGGTTTTAATAGGTCTTCAGTGCCATGGTTTTAATAAGGCTTCAGTGCATTGGTTTTAATAGGGCTTCAGTGCATTGGTTTTAATAGGGCTTCAGTGCCATGGTTTTAATAGGCCTTCAGTGCCATGGTTTTAATAGGTCTTCAGTGCCATGGTTTTAATAGGTCTTCAGTGTCATGGTTTTAATAGGTCTTCAGTGTCATGATTTTAATAGGTCTTCAGTGTCATGGTTTTAATAGGCCTTCAGTGCCATGGTTTTAATAGGTCTTCAGTGCCATGGTTTTAATAGGTCTTCAGTGTCATGGTTTTAATAGGTCTTCAGTGTCATGGTTTTAATAGGTCTTCAGTGCCATGGTTTTAATAGGTCTTCAGTGTCATGGTTTTAATAGGTCTTCAGTGTCATGGTTTTAATAGGCCTTCAGTGCATTGGTTTTAATAGGGCTTCAGTGCATTGGTTTTAATAGGGCTTCAGTGCCATGGTTTTAATAGGTCTTCAGTGCCATGGTTTTAATAGGCCTTCAGTGCCATGGTTTTAATAGGGCTTCAGTGCATTGGTTTTAATAGGCCTTCAGTGCCATGGTTTTAATAGGTCTTCAGAGTCATGGTTTTAATAGGAAAATGGTGACCCTCCCTCAACACTTTGCTGTGTTATCATAGCTAATGTCTCTCTGGGTAGGCTGCCTCACTGAGTGAGATGCAGAGAGTGAGGGATAATATAGCCTCCCTAGGTCTCTGTCTGTGTGTGTGTGTGGTGGGGGGTATTGGGGGTGGGGGGGGGGGGGGTATGTGTGGATGTGCACGTCACCGGCTAGCCCCTGAAGCTATGTCATATTTTTATCACACACTAAACCATTGTCATTGCAATTGAACTTATGAAAAACTACAATACCCCTCTCATGGGGGATCACGTGAAGTATACAGTGGGGCAAAAAAGTATTTAGTCAGCCACCAATTGTGCAAGTTCTCCCACTTAGAAAGATGAGAGAGGCCTGTAATTTTCATCATAGGTACACTTCAACTATGACAGACAAAATGAGAAAAAATATCCAGAAAATCACATTGTAGGATTTTTTAATGAATTTATTTGCAAATTATGGTGGAAAATAAGTATTTGGTCAATAACAAAAGTTTATCTCAATACTTTGTTATATACCCTTTGTTGGCAATGACAGAGGTCAAATGTTTTCTGTAAGTCTTCACAAGGTTTTCACACACTGTTGCTGGTATGTTGGCCCATTCCTCCATGCAGATCTCCTCTAGAGCAGTGATGTTTTGGGGCTGTTGCTGGGCAACACGGACTTTCAACTCCCTCCAAAGATTTTCTATGGGGTTGAGATCTGGAGACTGGCTAGGCCACTCCAGGACCTTGAAATGCTTCTTACGAAGCCACTCCTTTGTTGCATGGGTGGTGTGTTTGGGATCATTGTCATGCTGAAAGACCCAGCCACGTTTCATCTTCAATGCCCTTGCTGATGGAAGGAGGTTTTCACTCAAAATCTCACGATACATGGCCCCATTCATTCTTTCCTTTACACGGATCAGTCGTCCTGGTCCCTTTGCAGAAAAACAGCCCCAAAGCATGATGTTTCCACCCCCATGCTTCACAGTAGGTATGATGTTCTTTGGATGCAACTCAGCATTCTTTGTCCTCCAAACACGACGAGTTGAGTTTTTACCAAAATATTTTGGATTTGAGTCCCTGGCGGCGTAGTGTGTTACTGATGGTAGGCTTTGTTACTTTGGTCCAAGCTCTCTGCAGGTCATTCACTAGGTCCCCCCGTGTGGTTCTGCGATTTTTGCTCACCGTTCTTGTGATCATTTTGACCCCACGGGGTGAGATCTTGCGTGGAGCCCCAGATCGAGGGAGATTTTCAGTGGTCTTGTATGTCTTCCATTTCCTAATAATTGCTCCCACAGTTGATTTCTTCAAACAAAGCTGCTTACCTATTGCAGATTCAGTCTTCCCAGCCTGGTGCAGGTCTACAATGTTGTTTCTGGTGTCCTTTGACAGCTCTTTGGTCTTGGCCATAGTGGAGTTTGGAGTGTGACTGTTTGAGGTTGTGGACAGGTGTCTTTTATACTGATAACAAGTTCAAACAGGTGCCATTAATACAGGTAACGAGTGGAGGACAGAGGAGCCTCTTAAAGAAGAAGTTACAGGTCTGTGAGAGCCAGAAATCTTGCTTGTTTGTAGGTGACCAAATACTTATTTTCCACCATAATTTGCAAATAAATTACCAGATAAATTACCAGATGTATTAGATTTTGATATCAAACTGGTGGAGGTGATCACTGAATACCAGAACAGTTGTGATTATGTGATTTCAGTCACACTTCATCATTTCAACAACATCATTTCCCCAGCTCTTACAAAAGGTAACTTTCCCCTCTATCAAATCATTGTTATTCCTGATCTTTGACAGGTATCTGACTGGTAATAGGCCTATAGCATTTCCTGATAACCCTACATATTTTTCTGATAAATCTTCAAAAAAGTCTAAACCTTTAACAAGAGTAGATTCATAAACCGATAAACACACTGGTTTAACGTTTTCTGTGTTATGTTTCTGTGTGCGAAACTGTGAAATGTGTAACCATTGACACATGAACCCACTGAGCATCTTTTGGACAACATTTGAACACTTAAAAAAAATTGGATGTGCCCTTAACTAGGACACATGATTTACACCCGAAAAAAATCTATGTCGTGGTTATGAAACCACATGCCAATTTTTGCCCGCTGGGAGAGTACCATGTCTTCACATCTTCACTTATGACTCCCTGGCTGAACACTGTCTAAACACCGGCACACAGACTGTAGGCGATCATAAGACAGCCAGATAAAATACAGTTATGTCAGAGCAAACCCAGCCTGGTTAATTCTGATATGGTCTCCACAGAGAGGCTCTGATACCCATCAGGCCTCAATGTAGCATCCAGGGCCCAAGACTTATCGGCGGTGACAAACCATGTTAGCACCAGGCCCCAGTGTGCTGCGACTGGGAATTGATTGTGGGAGGGAGAGGGAGGACACTGTAAGCAAAACGCCTCATGTTAGATAAGATCACAGTGTGGCAGCTGTCTGCAAACAGAGAACCAGAACACTGCAGGTCACATGGTCCAGATAACTGATCGAGATAAGCGCTCACGATAAATGCAGGTAAGTCCTTTTTATTTCAGTCCCTTTGAGACCAAGGTCTCTTTTACAAGGGAGCCCTGAATATACACAATTTACAAAACATAATACAAATAAACAAACTTACAAAACACAATCAAGAGAAACAATCACATTCCTCTGCAAAGTTGTCCCCAATCAACAACTTTAACTACCTGAGAGGCACCAGTACATCTAGTGGCAGGGAACTTTGGGTGAAAATAAACTAAAAGCCGATTTCCCCAACTCTGTTTAATAATGAGTTTAGGACTTAACCTTTTTAGAAGCATAAGTTACTATATTCTCTACACTATAATTCAGAATTGAACAATATGAAAATACTATGAAAGGATACATGTCTACTGATTAGCAGTAGCTGTACACTAAGCTTCCCGAGGCAGAGAGCAAGGACCTGTGTATCAGAACTAGAGTTTTAGTGACACCATGAGGTGATGATGAGGCATTACAATTAATCTTTACCTGATCAAGCTAGAGAATTTAAATGCTACTTTAACTCATTTAATATCTGAAGCATGAATGACCAAGTGAAGTATAACTGTACTCGGTGTGGAGACCACAGTGTGCTGTAGATGACCCCTCCATGACCCTGGAGGGTGCAGAGCGACTGGCCGTCACAGTTGGGATCCCACTGTTGGAACACCACAACTCCACTCATTAGCATAGGGCTATCATGAAACAATAAATAAATGGCACGTTGTGTTAAACATCAAATGAGCTGATTGGCTGACACTGCCATTCCAAAATGGCAGTGGTAGCTAATGCTAATTAGCATGAGGATGAAAATGGCAGTTTTCTGTAAAAATGAGCAGTATTTAAATCTTCTCGATGTATCAGTTTGGTAAAATTTGGAGTACAGTGGCACATCCCATCCCTGCATTGAGGTATCTCGCACGGCTCCACGGTGCCTTAATCTAAACATGATTACATTCCGACACCATGGAGCTCAGTGTAAACAAACATAACGGTAGGATCGGAATCTGCTGGCTACCTAGCCCAATAATGGACTAAAGTAGCCTAATGTTAGCCCTTTATAGTCGAAGGACCTTACATGTTCTGATTAAAGGCGAATTGCCTCTGGAAACCAAAACAGCCAAATACTCCATCTAAACGTGAATCGATTCTCAATTGCAGTATGGTTCTAGAAACATAAATCCCTCTACTTTCATATCACCCAAAAATGATTTCACACATTTTATTAGAATTATAAACTGCTGGAACATTTTAATACATTCAAAAGAACACCAAAATCTGGTTGCTACAGCTCCAATAGTACGACCATGAATGAACTGCTGTGAACAGTTGTAAATATATATATGAGGAGATTTGCTTTGTGGATATCAATATGACAATGTACATATATTATTTTATGTTATTTAAAAAAAAAAAATATTAAGCATAATACACACTTACTGTAAAACGGATTTAACCAATTTTAACAGTTGCAACCAACAGTATTTTTCAGTGACAACACGTTTACAACACACAGGTGTTCGGAGACACAAATAGCTAATTAGCACAGGTGGAGAAGGAAGATGGAGTGGGCTTCTCGTCTTCCGTAAACAAGCACTGTAACATGGCCATGTGGGAACCCTAACACTATAAAAGGTGTACATCAATTTAACCTTTTGGTTTTTATGAAAGGTCCTTAATGCTCGCAAGTGATACATGTTAATTTTAAGACCAAGCACCTTTACAAAACTCGTACAGAAGACACCTTCTCCAGAGACATACGTGTAATGACTTGTGTCATTTTTAAGGGTTACTGGATACCCTGACGGTTATGTGACTCTATTGACCTCTGGTAGCCTACTTTGCAGCATTAGGGTCCCTGAGTAGGTCCTTTACATGCAACAATTGGGTCATTGAGTTGAGATTACCAGTAACTAGCTAGTAGTAATCTATGGTTTAAATTAGTTTTAGCACAAGTTGATTATCAACTTTAATAAATCGTCATGAGACTGATTTATTAAATACACAGTTTATTCACCTGCATTTCCATAGTACTGGGATGTTGCACACGCCACTCATGTCGGGATAAACGGTGATATCTCCACTGCATAGACATGTCGAGCAGGAAATCTATTCCTAACCTTTTCGAGTAGTTTTGTGAGTAGGCCTACTAACTATGTCACGGTCATCACTAGTTACCACAGCCACAACGTCATAAACCCCAGAGAGACATGTTTAAAGATTGATAAGCAAAATATATTTACTTTGCTGATAAATAAAGCGTTGTTACATTGTGTTCTCATAAAACTGTGTGCGTTTTACAACAACCAAGTGGCTCTCTGTTTTATGAAGCAGACACCCAGCGACATGGTTTCCACTAGTTACCATAGCCACAAAGTCAAAATAAACCTGCGGACCCTCCTTCACTGCAGCCGACATGGGTAAAACATTTAAACGTGTTAACCCTCGCAAGGCTGCAGGCCCAAACGGCATCCCCTGCCGCGTCCTCAGAACATGCGCAGACCAGCTGGCTGGTATGTTTACGGACATATTCAATCAATCCTTATCTCATTCTGCTGTTCCCACATGCTTCAAGAGGGCCACCACTGTTCCTGTTCCCAAGAAAGCTAAGGTAACTGAGCTAAACGACTACCGCCCCGTAGCACTCACTTCCGTCATCATGAAGTGCTTTGAGAGACTAGTCAAGGACCATATCACCTCCACCCTAGACCCACTCCTATTTGCTTACCGCCCCAATAGGTCCACAGACGACGCAATCGCAACCACACTGCCCTAACCCATCTGGACAAGAGGAATACCTATGTGAGAATAGTACCCTCCAAACTCGTCATCAAGCTCGAAACCCTGGGTCTCGGCCCCGCCCTGTGCAACTGGGTACTGGACTTCCTGACGGGCTGCCCCCAGGTGGTGAGGGTAGGTAACAACATCTCAACCCTGCTGATCCTCAACACTGGGGTCCCACAAGGGTGCGTTCTGAGCCCTCTCCTGTACTCCCTGTTCACCCACAACTGCGTGGCCATGCACTCCTCCAACTCAATCATCAAGTTTGCAGACAACACTACAGTGGTAGGCTTGATTACCAACAACGACGAGACGGCCTACAGGGAGAAGGTGAGTGTGGTGTCAGGAAAATAACCTCACACTCAACGTCAACAAAACAAAAGGAGATGATCGTCGACTTCAGGAAACAGCAGAGGTAGCACCCCCATATCCATATCGACGGGACAGTAGTGGAGAGGGTAGTAAGTTTTAAGTTCCTCTGCGTACACATCACGGACAGACTGAATTGGTCCACCCACACAGACAGCGTGGTGAAGAAGGCGCAGCAGCGCCTCTGAAGAAATTTGGCTTGTCACCAAAAGCACCCACAAACTTTTACAGATGCACAATCGAGAGCATCCTGTCGGGCTGTATCACCGCCTGGTACGTCCAAATGCTCCGCCCAGAACCGTAAGGCTCTCCAGAGGGTAGTGAGGTCTGCACAACGCATCACCGGGGGCAAACTACCTGCCCTGCAGGACACCTACACCCCCCGATGTCACAGGAAGGCCATAAAGATCATCAAGGACAACAACCACTCGAGCCACTGCCTGTTCACCCCGCTATCATCCAGAAGGCGAGGTCAGTACAGGTGCATCTGGGACCGAGAGACTGAAAAACAGCTTCTATCACAAGGCCATCAGACTGCTAAACAGCCACCACTAACATTGAGAGGCTGCTGCCAACATACTGACTCAACTCCAGCCACTTTAATAATGTTAAAATTTATGAAAAATGTATCACTAGCCACTTTAAACAATGCCACTTCATATAATGTTTACATACCCTACATTACTCATCTCATATGTATATACTGTACCCGATACCATATACTGCATCTGGCCTATGCCGTTCTGTACCATAACTCATTCATATATTTTTATGTACATATTCTTCATTGCTTTACATTTGTGTGTATAAGGTAGTTGTTGTGAAATTGTTAGGTTAGAGTACTCGTTGGTTATTACTGCATTGTCGGAACTAGAAGCACAAGCATTTCGCTACACAACATCTGCTAACCACGTGTATGTGACAAATAACATTTGATTTGATTTTTAGCTTGTATGGCTCCCTGGGCGAACCCCCTGCACTAACTAATTTTTATTCAGACATCTGGAACACAAATAAATAATCATTACATTTAAAACTATATAAAAATATATACAAAATAAAGACTAATAAATATCAAGTAGCCTGCCTAGCTCCCAAACTAGAATCAGGGTTCCCGCTCCAACAAGGTTTATTGACCCACAGTCCCACACGGTGACATGATATCATTGACGTGACGTGCAAATGAGCAATAGAAAACTGATCGCACAAATGTCACCATTCCACATTTTTTTATGAGGGCAATTTTAACATTATTAAAGTGGCTGGAGTTGAGTCAGTATGTTGGCAGCAGCCACTCAATGTTAGTGGTGGCTGTTTAACAGTCTGATGGCCTTGTGATAGAAGCTGTTTTTCAGTCTCTCGGTCCCTGCTTTGATGCACCTGTACTGACCTCGCCTTCTGGATGATAGCGGGGTGAACAGGCAGTGGCTCGAGTGGTTGTTGTCCTTGATGATCTTTATGGCCTTCCTGTGACATCGGGTGGTGTAGGTGCCCATGTCGCCTATACCTAAATCCGCTACTGCACTTTTTATATAGTTTTTCGTTAGGTAGGCCTAACTTTAGATGGTGGGACAACCTACTGAAACGTATCCTATAACCTATAAGAAGTAGGTTATTTTCAATTTAAGAAATAAACACTTTGTTGCAACATGATCACAAATGTTTAAAATAATTTAAAGATTTAGATCAACTTGTTGAGTTTGGCAATTATAAGTAAAAGTACAAGTTAAAAAGTTAGGTATTTTGGCCTTCTTGACGAAGCTTCATTGATGATAATGAATCAGTCTTAATGTAAGAACATCAAATCCGTTGTTGTCAATGTGAATAAAAAATTTGGCACGTAATAAAATTGAAAAATGTATATGGAATCGATAAACATTAGATTTAACAATTATAAACGATGATGTACACTACAAGGTATACAGACCAGCACAGGCCATCCTAGCTCTCAAACTCTAGGTGGCCTTCTCCATACATTTCGCAAGCCATTAGCTTCGCCCATGACTGCCTCATATGAACTACAATCCCACCGCTCTTTTAACGTTTAGAATCATCGCTTGCGATACGACTTTGGAAACATGGCCCTTACCTTTCATCAGCGAGAAAGAATCCTACAAATTAAAAATAGACACTTACTGTAGCAGTTTTTCCAGATACACACAGCAATGGGCGCCTCCATCTAATGAAACTACACTTCCCGAGTTACGCTTACACAAATGTGTTCTGAGCATGCTAAGTGGCTAATTAGCACAGGTGGTCGCATCTTGTCTTCTGTCTGTTTCATGTAAATAAGCGCTGTAACATGGAGATATGACCATGTGGGAACCCTAACCCTACCAAGGTATGTATCAATTTAATCGTTTGTTTTTTGAAAGATAAGGTCCTTATGCTTCCAATACCGTACCGCTTTGAGCATTGGGGATCAGAATACGCCTTCGTCCAATGACTCGTATGTGCAATGTAGTAGAACTGATCAAAGGGTAAGGCCATCCCACAGCATTGGCCATTTCATGTTTCTGTGGATCATGTGATTTATGACAGCCACCTCAATGCGCTCTCCTCGGCGTGAGAACCAGTCCAGATCAAAACAGATAACCCTCTGATTTATAACCGAGCGCAGTTCCCATGATTGTCGGTGGGCAGTAGACAGAAATGCTGATACTTTTTCCCTTAAGGAATTGAATGGTTTGACAGTGATTTACTAACGTAAATCTTTCTAACAGACCCGTGATAAAGAGAGTGCACTAGGCCAGTAAATATCCATCTTGGGAGGAGTGACCAAAGTTGTTTTTCCTTTATACCTCATTGGGCAAAAACTGTTTGAATCAATTTTTTTCCACGTCATTTCAACACAAAAAAATATACGTTTTGATGACGTTGAATCAATGTGGAAATCTGATTAGATTTGCAAAAGTCATCAACTTAAAGGCATTTCGTTTTATTTTCACTTTTTTTTTGTTGATTTCACGTTGAATTCACGTTAGTTGAAAACTCAACCAAATGTAAATCCAAATGAGATGTTAAACTGATCTCTGTGCCCTGTGGGACCAGTTCCAAACCAACGGTTCGTCAGGGATGCTGATACCCTGCAATCGCATTGACATATTCTTTCTCCAAGGGAGAAAATAACTGAACCAGACTCTGTACATATTCCCTTTTTCCCCTTTGAATACCATCTCGCATAACAATAGGCTAACCAATAACATTATAGCATACAATTGTCTAGAGGTGCAGTCCAAAATTGTCACAACAGACACATGGAAATTGATATATTTTTAAACGTCTATGTCTATAGGTCCCTACAGTAGATATAATTACAGAATAGGGTGAGTTGTTGTCTCGAAAGGCTGTAGAAATGTTGGTGACTGATTTACAACTCTGTGTACAGACAGTGCCAGTTATGCAATTGTTATTATGTGTGTCTCTCTTAGGGAGTTTTGTTTTACCCATCCTCTCAATAACACATAACAGGAAGGATGAATATTTTCCCTCACCAAAATAGATTAAACATATACTTTGTGGTCTTCAAAAAACTATTTATTTTATTATGGCGTTAGAGCATTGGCACATACACTGGCTCCATTGATCTGCTGTGGTGAAAACAAAGAAGAATATTCTCTGAGTGGCCAAATATATTTATATAAAAACGTTTTTAATCAGTGGCATCTGTAGAGTAGGCCTAGAGGGCTTGTTTGCATAGGAAACTGTTACAAAAGAAAAAAGCCAAACAAGTTACAGTTGTATCATTGAACTGCAGTTGGAAGTACTAGGCTATTTGATATGTTGTTTTTGTACTTTCTAAAGGAAAAAGCGCCTGTAACTTCTTTCCAGCAGCAAATTGAAGTGCACCATCAAATATGTATTCTTCTATCTTCAATATAGCTTGTAGTTCATCTCATATTTACAAAATGAATGGACAAGATTAGAAACACTCAGCTTCGATTCATTCATTGACTGATTATCTCCAAACCCTTTGGTTCTTCATCTGACTGATTAGAACAACTCCTAAAGACACTGCCCACTGTCATGACGTTGAATCAAAGTGGAGAACTGATTAGATTTGAAAAAGTAATCAACGTAAGGGAATTTCGTATATTTTTCACCCAAATTTTAACCTAAATCCAATGACATGGTAACATTTTTGGTTGACAACTCAACCAAATGTACATCAAAAGTAGACATTGAACTGATGTCTGAGTCCAGTGGGTGCTTTGTGAGTGTTTATCACATTATTTCCCCACCAAGAGAATCAACTGAGTTGAGGTCAGAGGTCAGAGCATAACAAAACTTCTGCTGGATATTTTAAGGAATTTTGTTTCTATTTCACATATTCAGAAAATAATTGTCATAATAATATGAATTATATAGCCGATTTTGGGGAAGCAAATGGTCTAGTGATAGTGTTAAGAAAATTATGAAAACAAACTGACACTGAAAATGGAGAAAAAGACGGAAGCTAGATAGGTCCAATTTGAGTGTTGTTATTCAATAAAAATAAATCATTAGTACATTTTAAGTGAATTTCATTATCGTCGCTCTCGCTCCCATAAGATAACTTGCATTTGCTCTGAATCTGCACACAATCAGAAATTAAATAAGCTGGTTGAATAAAAGTACATGAACACCAAAAAATCCAAGCTATAGTTAATAAAACAGTCTTGTTCCTTTATCTTCAAAGTTTGGAAGTCCTCTAGTCACCATGAGACCTTTGAAAAGTCAAACACTTAAAAGGCTCCTACTTCTGTTCCCCAAGGTCTGTATGGTTTGCTGCTGCTGCTCTCTCTGTCTCTGCTTTGCTGTGAGGTGGATGTGGTGGATATGGAGGGGCTCACAGCTGAAGCTACCATAGACGATGTGCTGCTCACACTGTGAGGTGTGAAGATGGGGAATCCTCCAGGGAATGACAGGGGAAAAGTCTGGGCCACAGCAGCAGCAGCGGCCGCAGCGTGAACAGTAGCCGAGAGCGACAGGAGGGAGGTGGAGAGCGGGGGGACGCAGGGCGCCACGCTGCCATTAGAGGGCGCCCTGTGAGAGGAATCGGTATGGGAGAAGGTTGCCGTTAGGAGGGCCGAGCCACGCTGGGGCACCTCCACAGACAGTCTGCTGGCGGCACTGTCTGAGGAGGGCAGTCCATTCTGCTGGAGGAAGGTGGTGGGGAAGGGGTGGAAGGCGGCGGCCCAGTGGTGAGGGTGGAGCGCCTGCTGGTGGTGTGCCATAGATGAGGTCATGGCAGCCGCCTCCTCTGGGAGGCGCAGGTGCTGAGGTGGGAGACCAGGCGCACACGCAGGGGGTCGCTACTGTCTAATCCCTCCACAGAGCTCAGGTATCTGGCCACCTCCGTCAGACACTCCCTGAAGCCCACACTCATGAAGTCCATGGCCAGGGAGTGGGCATCAAAATACCCTATAGAGACAGACAAACCAACAGACACAAAGGAGGGATATTGAAATTATGAATGACAAACACCTAGAAATACTGCCGGTCTCTCTACTGATCTGTAATGTAGCCACCAGCTACTGATGGGAGTGATTACTAAATGGAGAGGGATGGATACATGCTGGTCTCCGAGGTTGACCATTAGGGCTCCGTCTGTGCTTCCAGGCACAACCTTAACAGTCTGGGATTGTGCTGGGATGTTTATATGTTCGTTTTGTCTCACCTGTTTTTACACTTGCCGAAAACCCCAAACAAACCCCTGACAGGGCAACCTGTGAATGCAGCCTTCTCCGCCACCACGGATTTATGAAAGCAAACACAATCCAAGGGTCAAGTGCTCCTTTAGTCCCATCAGCACTTTTCCACGAGTTCAAACCTACCATTAGCATTGATTTCCACTTGTCAAAGGGGACTGCTCACTTAGATTTCACTACACAGTAAGGCAGAGAGAAGCAGCCAATTCACTCCTTACCTTTACCGCCAGTGGCCTGCAGCATCTTTAGGTGATCCACTGTCATCTGCAATATTTCTGCCTTCTCTAATTTGGCTGAACCCTGCAAGGAGCAACAGGATGTATGAGTCTTAGAACTCTCCTAACTTTCATTGAAAAAATATCCACAAAATGTCATAACTGTTTTGATGAAAATGAAACTTTTGAGGAAGTTCCATTTAATTTCAACCCACTTGTTTTTCAAATGCAGTTGGGACAAGTCGACGTAACTCTGATAAACTATTATTGATTCGATCCCTCCTTCGCTTCTCAATGATCTACAATAGATAAATATTTTATTGCATACTTTGAAATATAACAATACAAGGCCTAATAATAATATTTTTAACAATAACGCAACAATAATTAAATACATGTTTAAATAATAAGTAATACATAATAAAGATAACTACAATGGAACAAGAGGACAACAATGAAAATAAGTCCCAGACTTTAGTGTGTGTTATCCGCGATGATTTTACTCATGTACATTTACGTCTGTATGTTCGTTTTTAAAATAGTCGAATTAATAAACTATAAACGAATCTTCATTATTAAATAATAAGTTATACATAATAATAATGATGATAATAAACTACTAAATAAATAATTACCCCTCTTCGTTTTTTTCTTGCCATAACTTGGGTTGTTGTTGTTGGGGAGCCACATCTAATAAATGATCCATTGCTGTGCCTGCATGGGACAAACATAAGATATAAGTTCATTTTACTCAACATAATGTTTTATTTTTGTTATGGATGAGCAAGTATCCAAAACCACACCGTTTACATTGTGTAATTTATGCATCAATGCGTATTTTGATAACACTAATGTAGCCTGCACTAACACTCTATGTATAATACCTTAAAGAGAATTCTCCAAAATGTTCCTGCATCGCTCATGAACCACCCATAAAGGTGATGATTTGCACTTGTCACCTAAAAGTTTACACCAGAGTGAAACTTTTTTGGCATGCACATTTGACAAACTTTACTCGAGTTAAAAGTTTCATCCGTTTTGCCTGGTGTACACGCGGGAAAAAAGACCAATGACATTCTGTATCTACCCAACATTTACCCCACATCTCCATCTTTAAGAACTCACCCAGAATAATTATTCTCACTGCCGACATCAATAGTTTCATCCATGTCGCTGTCAGAAGTACTATCCTCACAAGGCCTCTTCATGGTGATACACTCGCTGTCTCTACTAACGTTCCGTGGATGGGTGCGCGTCCAGGTAGACTTGACTGGTGCGTGTACAATTCCCTTTGTACAGCTTTCCCAACGAGCCGTTGGAGCCTCACCTCACAGATGCAGGGGAGCGTAGCTGCCAACGTCCTGCTTGGGAACACCCACATCAGAAAAAACACGCCCCAAGCCACTGAGCAATGAGGAGAGAGAGGTTTGTGCTCCAACGCTGGACCAAGTTCGCTAGATAATTGACTGCACCGTTTTAGTACTGTTTAAGACACCCGCGAGCCGCGAAAAGCGTGAGGAACTGTTTACACGAACTCGGAATGTGACAGAACATACACAGGACATATAACACTGCTTCAACCATGACAAAACATATATGTGTGGCAGATAATAGTCAATTATAGTAGCCAAACCGTTACCTGAACTTGAAAAAAGAAAGCAAATGTAGATAATAAAAAAAGATGATCAAAATCTAAAATATATAATCATTGATAAATATATAGACTTTATGTTGCTAAAATCATTCATCTTCAGTGAGAAAAGCATCCCTCTGCGCAACCCTTCCTGCAAATGTCCATGTCTCCAAATAAATTTTACACATCTAGGACAACTTTTTTTCCGTTTTTTTGGATAAGTGAGTATTTCCAGCAGCAGTGGACATAGGGACAAGGACATATTATGTACTATTACTACTTTTTTTATTTCCCCCCAGAACTTTATTCAACATCATTCACCGTCTGATATTAGTATTTTATTTATTTAACCTTTATTTAACTAGGCAAGTCGGTTAAGAACAAATTCTTATTTACAATGAAGGCCTACCAAAAGGCAAAAGGCGTCCTGCGAGGAGGGGGGCGGGGATTAAAAATATAGGACAAAACACACATGATGACAAAAGAGACACCACAACACTACATAAAGAGAGACCTAAGACAACAACATAGCATGGTAGCAACACATGACAACACAGCATGGTCGCAACACAACATGACAACAATAGGGTAGCAACACAACATGGCAGCAGCACAACATAGTAGAAGCACAAAACGCGGGTATACAGAGATGACCAGTTTACAGAGGAGTTTAGAATGCAGTATGCAGAGATTTAGTGATATACTTTTGAATTATGTGTTGAATAGTTGGAATAGTTTGCCAGAATAACCTGAAGAAATACATTTTCATATTTTATCACATTAGCCTATTATGAAATGGCTGTCAAAGGGATGGTGTGTTTAAGAGAAGTTAGATAATCTAAGGAAAATTGAAAATGGTGGAACTGAACATCCTGACCACAAGCCATCCTAATCTGCCCCCAGGGAGGGGAAGGAGTGTGTAGTGTGTACTATATGACATGTACTTGCATGGAGAATGTCAAGAGTCTACACCTGGTCTTGAACTGACAATGTCTACTAAACATAAAGGACTATAAAAAGAGTAGATGGAGACATGGAGGTGCCAAGAACATCTGACGTGAGCCTTGGTAAAATATATTTTCACACATCTGAATAATATGCTTAGAGATATGCCACTATGGCTGCGTCTCTGATCTTTTTTTTCACTAATTAGCAATCCGGTCAGCTCTGAAAAAGATCTGAGGTGAAAAGATCGGATTTGATTGGTCAAAACAACAATTCGTGGGAAAAAAATCAGAATTAGGCTGCTTGTGCAAACACAGCCTTGGACCCAAAGCAGATTTGCAATAGATAGGGAGTGCTGTTTGGAACTGAAGTAAAGAAATTGGGAAAAATATCAAATAAAAACACAGAAAAAAGGTAATTATAACTGAGGATCCAAAAGAAAGGAAATATTAAACCAAAGACAAATGCTGCTTCTGGTTTTAAACACATTGCAGTTCCTGTGAGAGGAGTGGCTCACCACAAGGCAATTAAGAGGAACACACACACACACACACACACACACACACACACACACACACACACACACACACACACACACACACACACACACACACACACACACACACACACACACACACACACACACACAGAGGGGCACATATGAACTGGGTCCCCTGCCAGTTGGAGGCTCCAGCTGTAGTTCGTTTCCTGGGTAAAACAGTGAAGATAGTGCATTGTTTGGTGCACCCCCCCCCCCCCCCCCTCTGTCATGTGCCTTACCCCTGGTGGAGGGTAGCACAGTCTCCCAGGCAGCTTGCCAGTGTGATGACTCGTTCCCAGAGCTCACCGCACTGCAGTGAAACCCAATCGCCGTGTGAGAGGCAGCCAGGAACACAGGCTGGGCTGGTATGACAGGGAGGTTACCGCTAGCCAAGCGTCGACCCCATTGCCGACACCACTGCTCGTAACCCGATTCTTCACATTGTTTGTGTTTGTTGTTTGCCCAATTGGACTAACATGATATAAAAGCTTAGAAATGCACTGCTTCCATAATGGGCCAGGGCAACTTTTGACCTTTCACACGTTCATGTCTTTTTCACAACTTTGTTTCAACAGCGAGGTGGTATTTTAAAAAAAAATGCTGTTTGTGAAAAAAGTTCATAAATAACTAAGAGGCTGGTCTCTACTCCCCCTCCCCCACTTCCTGGGTCTGAGAGGCTGGTCTCTACTCCCCCCCCACCTCCTGGGTCTGAGAGGCTGGTCTCTACTCCCCCCACCTCCTGGGTCTGAGAGGCTAGTCTCTACTCCCCCCACTTCCTGGGTCTGAGAGGCTGGTGTCTACCCCCCCCACCTCCTGGGTCTAAGAGGCTGGTCTCTACTCCCCCACTTCCTGGGTCTGAGAGGATGAGCTCTACTCCCCCCACCTCCTGGGTCTGAGAGGCTGGTCTCTACTCCCCCACTTCCTGGGTCTCAGAGGCTGGTCTCTACTCCCCCCACCTCCTGTGTCTGAGAGGCTGGTCTCTACTCCCCCCCACCTCCTGGGTCTGAGAGGCTGGTCTCTACTCCCCCCACCTCCTGGGTCTGAGTGGCTGGTCTCTACTCCCCCACTTCCTGGGTCTGAGAGGCTGGTCTCTACTCCCCCACCTCCTGGGTCTGAGAGGCTGGTTTCTACTCCCCCTACTTCCTGGGTCTGAGAGGCTGGTCTCTACTCCCCCCACCTCCTGGGTCTGAGAGGCTGGTCTCTACTCCCCCCACCTCCTGGGTCTGAGAGGCTGGTCTCTACTCCCCCACCTCCTGGGTCTGAGAGGTTGGTCTCTACTCCCCTCCCCCACCTCCTGGGTCTGAGAGGCTGGTTTCTACTCCCCCCACTTCCTGGGTCTGAGAGGCTGGTCTCTACTCCCCCCCCACCTCCTGGGTCTGAGAGGCTGGTCTCTACTCCCCCACTTCCTGGGTCTGAGAGGCTGGTCTCTACTCCCCCTCCCCCACTTCCTGGGTCTGAGAGGCTGGTCTCTACTCCCCCACACCTCCTGGGTCTGAGAGGCTGGGCTCTACTCCCCCCACCTCCTGGGTCTGAGTGGCTGGTCTCTACTCCCCCACTTCCTGGGTTTGAGAGGCTGGTCTGTACTCCCCCTCCCCCACTTCCTGGGTCTGAGAGGCTGGTCTCTACTCCCCCCCACCTCCTCCTGGGTCTGAGAGGTTGGTCTCTACTCCCCCTCCCCCACCTCCTGGGTCTGAGAGGCTGGTTTCTACTCCCCCACTTCCTGGGTCTGAGAGGCTGGTCTCTACTCCCCCCACCTCCTGGGTCTGAGAGGATGGTCTCTACTCCCCCACTTCCTGGGTCTGAGAGGCTGGGCTCTACTCCCCCCACCTCCTGGGTCTGAGTGTCTGGTCTCTACTCCCCCACTTCCTGGGTCTGAGAGGCTGGTCTCTACTCCCCTCCCCACTTCCTGGGTCTGAGAGGCTGGTCTCTACTCCCCCCACCTCCTGGGTCTGAGAGGCTGGTCTCTACTCCCCTCCCCCTCCATGGGTCTGAGAGGCTGGTCTCCACCCCCCCCCACTTCCTGGGTCTGAGTGGATGGTCTCTACTCCCCCCACCTCCTGGGTCTGAGAGGCTGGTTTCTACTCCCCCACTTCCTGGGTCTGAGGCTGGTCTCTACTCCCCCCACCTCCTGGGTCTGAGTGGCTGGTCTCTACTCCCCCCACTTCCTGGGTTTGAGAGGCTGGTCTGTACTCCCCCTCCCCCACTTCCTGGGTCTGAGAGGCTGGTCTCTACTCCCCCCACCTCCTGGGTCTGAGAGGTTGGTCTCTACTCCCCCTCCCCCACCTCCTGGGTCTGAGAGGCTGGTTTCTACTCCCCCACTTCCTGGGTCTGAGAGGCTGGTCTCTACTCCCCCCACCTCCTGGGTCTGAGAGGCTGGTCTCTACTCCCCCACTTCCTGGGTCTGAGAGGCTGGTCTCTACTCCCCCCCACCTCCTGGGTCTGAGTGTCTGGTCTCTACTCCCCCCACTTCCTGGGTCTGAGAGGCTGGTCTCTACTCCCCCTCCCCCACTTCCTGGGTCTGAGAGGCTGGTCTCTACTCCCCCACCTCCTGGGTCTGAGAGGCTGGTCTCTACTCCCCTCCCCTCCATGGGTCTGAGAGGCTGGTCTCCACCCCCCCCACTTCCTGGGTCTGAGAGGATGGTCTCTACTCCCCCACCTCCTGGGTCTGAGAGGCTGGTTTCTACTCCCCCACTTCCTGGGTCTGAGGCTGGTCTCTACTCCCCCCACCTCCTGGGTCTGAGAGGCTGGTCTCTACTCCCCCCACACCTCCTGGGTCTGAGAGGCTGGGCTCTACTCCCCCCCACACCTCCTGGGTCTGAGTGGCTGGTCTCTACTCCCCCCACCTCCTGGGTCTGAGAGGCTAGTCTCTACTCCCCCCACTTCCTGGGTCTGAGAGGCTGGTCTCTACTCCCCCTCCCCCACTTCCTGGGTCTGAGAGGCTGGTCTGTACTCCCCTCCCCCACTTCCTGGGTCTGAGAGGCTGGGCTCTACTCCCCCCACCTCTTGGGTCTGAGAGGTTGGTCTCTACTCCCCCTCCCCCACCTCCTGGGTCTGAGAGGCTGGTTTCTACTCCCCCACTTCCTGGGTCTGAGAGGCTGGTCTCTACTCCCCCACCTCCTGGGTCTGAGAGGCTGGTCTCTACTCCCCCACTTCCTGGGTCTGAGAGGCTGGTCTCTACTCCCCTCCCCCACTTCCTGGGTCTGAGAGGCTGGTCTCTACTCCCCTCCCCCACTTCCTGGGTCTGAGAGGCTGGTCTCTACTCCCCCCCCACCTCCTGGGTCTGAGTGTCTGGTCTCTACTCCCCCACTTCCTGGGTCTGAGAGGCTGGTCTCTACTCCCCTCCCCCACTTCCTGGGTCTGAGAGGCTGGTCTCTACTCCCCCCACCTCCTGGGTCTGAGTGTCTGGTCTCTACTCCCCCACTTCCTGGGTCTGAGAGGCTGGTCTCTACTCCCCTCCCCCACTTCCTGGGTCTGAGAGGCTGGTCTCTACTCCCCCCCACCTCCTGGGTCTGAGAGGCTGGTCTCTACTCCCCCTCCCCCTCCATGGGTATGAGAGGCTGGTCTCCACCCCCCCCCACTTCCTGGGTCTGAGAGGATGGTCTCTACTCCCCCCACCTCCTGGGTCTGAGAGGCTGGTTTCTACTCCCCCACTTCCTGGGTCTGAGGCTGGTCTCTACTCCCCCCACCTCCTGGGTCTGAGAGGCTGGTCTCTACTCCCCCCCCTGAACACACACACAACACACACACACACCTTCGGGGTCTGAGAGGCTGGTCTCTACTCCCCCACCTCCCTCTTCCATACCCACCTCTTGCTTAAAATCAGTCAAATTTACCTGTCAACACCCTGACATACTCCAGTGCCGTGCACAAGCTCTTTCAGGTGTGACCCAGGGAATAGAGTAAATAGAACATTTAGTCCTACTGGGACTTGCCCTACCAATCCCTCCCATGATGAGAGATATCTGCATTTTAAACCAGTGTGTTACTGTAAATGTATTCCTTTAACATGTTTAATGACTAGCTGTGATCAAGCCGACCAGCTAATGACAGCAATAACAATATTGGGTCTCAAAACCCTTGAAAGGGATTTCAAAGGCAGTTTTGATATTATAATTTGCAACAAATGTGGCAAAGTATTCGAGAATTAATTTCACGTGTCCTCCAGATCATCTAAAACAGTGTAAGCTGTTGAACATTTAATTTGCCAAAAGGGGGATAAAATTTCCTCCTCCTTTATCTGTTTGTTTTCACATTCCATCCTTGGTAGATAGAAAACAAGAGCCACTGCTAAAGATGCAGGACATTAATTGAAAACATTAGTCAGAAAATGGCTGCCGTCGTTGAGTCTCCTTGACGGCATCTTGAAACAGTATGTCTTGTGTCACCTCTTAGAATAGTCTGAGCATGAGGCTGGTTCAGCATTGGGCGACGTGTGCAAGGGCATAATGTACTGTGTGTGTGTGTGTGTGTGTGTGTGTGTGTGTGTGTGTGTGTGTGTGTGTGTGTGTGTGTGTGTGTGTGAGAGAGAGTGTGTTTGTATGAGAAAGAGAGAGTGAGCGTGCGTCCTCCATTCCCATGCAGAAGGAAGGATTCTTGTCATCATCCCAAACATACCCCAGCCTCTGCCCCTGTGCCATGCAATGGGGGCCCGGCCCCAGCCCTAACCCCAGCACCATGCCTCAGCCACAGCCCCGGTGTGTCATGGTATCAGTGGTTCCCAAGGCTGCCCAGCCTGGGAAAGGCTGTGTGGAGTCGTTCCAAAATCAGCATTACATGCATTATTGTTCTTGTCCAAGTCCCCAGCACACAATGAAAACAACAGCAACAGCCACAATCTCAAGCCCTCCTAATACAAGGCTGGCCTTAGTAACCTGTGAGCTGCCTTCTTTAAATAAAGTTAACTGCTTCATGGCAACAGATGCGTTCTCTTTTCTTGGGGTCCGACAAGGACGTCCCCTTTAGCCACACCCAAATGAGTGCAAAACAAATGGATGTCTTACAGAATGTGCAATACAGACCTTGGATCTACTGTGTAAATCCATTACTTTTGAAGAGCACTAAGAGCTGCACCTGTTAATACACTGTATTTGCTTGTATCATTAATGATTCAGCCCTGATTCAGCCCTAAACTGTCTACTTAATATTTAGAATTATTTTAGACTTTATGACAATCTGTGAGCAATAAATTAATCCATCCCATTTAATATCAAAACATTTGTGTATATCATTTCAACATGTTAGCTAAATTAACTATCCAGTCCTATCTAAATAATCCAGGCTCTTCCTTATTGTTGTTCATTTTGTCAGAGACAAATGACCCTCTGTTTATTTTCCCTAAGAGTGGGAACGAGCTGTCACTATGACAATGCCCTGGCTGGGCGGATTCCAAACCTCTGGACTCCAATTACATTATAGGCCCTTTATTAGTGTTTAAGGTCACAAAGAGACAAGCAAGTGCATCCTATATCAGGAAGTAGTGTGCGCCTCAGGAGTGAAATATTTGGCTTTTAGTCGGAGCAGTGGCCGTGAGTCGGATATCCTGGGAAGCGAGAATGCGGCAGACTGGGTCCAGGCATCGTACAGGCCAACACTGGAACAAAATGGCACAGAATAATAGGTCCCTTCCTGACATTCTCCCTATCACACTGCTGTATTTCTGTCAGGCCTTTTTAAAACCAACATTTGTATTTATTTATTTTACCTTTATTTAACTAGGCAAGTCAGTTAAGAACAAATTCTTATTTTCAATGACTGCCTAGGAAATAGAAACAGTGAAAAAAAGTGGGTTAACTGCCTGTTCAGGGGCAGAGTGACAGATTTGTACCTTGTAAATTCAGGGGTTTGAACTTGCAACCTTCTGGTTACTAGTCCAACGCTCTAACCACTAGGCTACCCTGCCGCCCCAACGTGTCTGGAGTTCCCCCTCACAGGCTCGGAGGCTCTGTTCAGTAGCCCACAAATCCTCCCCCATTCTGCATTGACAGCTCCTGGTCCAGAAAAGGTGTGTCCAGATTGCATCACTCCATAGGGTAGGTATGCATGTTCATGCCCAGAGAACTCGAATGCTTGAGGACGAGCACATTCACTTGTCTGGTGGTATGTTTTTTTGTTTGTTGCAATGACAGACCTTTAGCATCCCTGTGGAACAAGTGGTACAGAACATATTTATAGACACATTACAGATGGATGCTCCATTTCACTGTTTCTATTTCCTGTCTAGTCACCTGAATGTTTGGTCAGGATACATGCCTTAGGAAGTTATGGGTCTCCCTCCAGCTTGTTTTCTATTTCACTTTTGAATTGCAAAGCTTTCCACCAAAACCCTTCAACTCATTCATTAAAATCTGCAGTAGCATCCCTTGCCAAAAACAAAAATGTACAATGTTTTTTCAAACTTACAAAAATGACCAGTCCATATGAACAGCATGGTGTCCGATTTGTTGTTTTCACCTCTAAAAGAAGGAAAGGCACACACACACACACACACACACACACACACACACACTGGAGGGACTCCCGTGGTAAATTTGTAAAAGGAATTAGCAGTTGGGAGTGAGGAAGTCATAAGTCACACATAAATTGACCTGACCACTGTGAAGTCGCTGCCCTGGCCTGCAGGATACAGCAGGGGTCTTCAGTGGCGATTTTAGCATGTAAATCTTGTTCGATGATATAAGATCATATTCGATGATTACATTTCTCTAAAACAGGGTATAGGCTATATGTGCACCACCAAGTTAGAACAGTAGGCAAAATTAAGCGGTGAAAATAGACCAAATTATTAGGGTGAGGCACATTGAACATTGCATGTCACAAAAGATACACGTCATATAACACTATTTGATGCATTAAATAAGCCTTTAATTTGACATGTCACATAACACAATTCTATTATAGAATGTTGTGTGTGCTGAATTTACACGTGCAAGCCAAGCGCCACCACTACTATCAGAACAACTGTCAAAGCTGTACAAAAAAAGTTTGCAACGGACCGTCGTCGGAGGCTCCGGACTGGAGACCGTCAACGCTGGAGGCGTTGTGTCATGGATCCTCACTGGCAGGCTCCGGGCCATGTATCATCACTAGAGGCTCCGTGCCATGGATCATCACTGGAGGCTTTGTGCCATGGATCATCACTGGAGGCTTCGTGCCATGGATCATCACTGGAGGCTTCGTGCAATGGATCATCACTGGAGGCTTTGTGCCATGGATCATCACTAGAGGCTCCGTGCCATGGATCATCACTGGAGGCTTTGTGCCATGGATCATCACTGGAGGCTTCGTGCCATGGATCATCACTGGAGGCTTCGAACGTGGAGCCGTAACCGGTCTCACCGGACTGAGGAGACGTATGGGAAGCCTGGTGCGTGGAGCTGCCACAGGGCTTACCAGGCTGGGGAGACATACTGTTGGCCTGGTTCGTGGAATCGGAACAGATCTCACCGGACTGGGGAGATGCACTGGAAGCCTGATGCGTGGAGCAGGCACCGAATACACTGTGCAGTGGAGGCGTACTGGAGGTCTCAAGCGTAGAGCCGGCACAACCTGTCCTGGCTGGATGGTTACTTTCGCCCGGCAAATGCGGACCGGAGACACAGTGCGCAGAGCCGGCGCAGGATATCCTGGGCCGAAGAGACGCACTGGAGGCTAGGGGCGCTAAGCCGGCACCATCCGTCCTGGCTGGATGCCCACTCTAGCCCGTCAAATGCGGGGAGCTGGAGACACCATGCGCTTCACCGCATAACACGGTGCCTGACCAGTACCACGCTCTCCACGGTAAGCACGGGGAGTTGGCTCAGGTCTAAACCCTGACTCCCCAATCTCCCCGTGTGCCCCCCCCTCATTTTTTTATTGGAGCTGCTTCTCGGGCTTCCGTGCTAGCCGTGACCCTGTGTAACGTTGGGCCCCTTTACTAGCTGCCTCCGCCTTCCTCACTGCTTCCACCTGCTTCCACGGCAGGCGATCCTTTCATGCCAGGATCTCTTCCCACGTCCAGTATCCATTTCCTTCCAGAATGTCTTCCCATGTCCATTCTGTCTGCTCCTCCCGGCCACGCCGCTTGGTCCGTTTGTGGTGGGTAGTTCTGTCACGATCATCGTCACGGAAATGACCGGACCAAGGTGCAGCGTGGTGGGCATACATTTTCCTTTATTATAAATGTTGCCAACAAAACAAAAACCAACAAAAACGAATGTGAAGCTTACTATGGCTATACAGGCCACTAACAAAGACAACTACCCACAAAAGACAAAAGGAAAAAAGGCTGCCTAAGTATGATTCCCAATCAGAGACAACGATAGACAGCTGTCCCTGATTGAGAACCATACCCGGCCAAAACATAGAAACACAGAACATAGAGTTTCCCACCCGAGTCACACCCTGACCAACCAAACATAGAGAACCAAACCAACCAAACATAATACTGTCAGGGCGTGACAGTATTACTTTCTTAGCTACAGTATACATATCTCCCTTGCATATTATATAATTTATGCAGCAGCATACAAGACATTTTTGGACTCACCTTGTGAAGATGGCGCGGCGGTCATTGTGGTGAAATTTTGTCATCAAACTTTGTCTTCAAAGTCTGGCATTCTCTGGTTTTATGGTGGAAACTGGAGAAAAAAAACACACAGCCACTCCATTGAATAGCAGCCTAAAGTTAGTGGTTGCTTTGAAATGCTTGCAGTTAGCCACTGATTACTTCCAAACGACTCATTGTTGAATTTGGGATTTCCAACATGTTGAGTACTCTTTATGTCCATTGGCCGATGAGCACCAATACATTTTATCTATATTTCCCTTCCTTATTTCTCTTCTTATGACAAGGAATAAAAAGGATTTGCCAGTAGATTGTCGACTTGATTCATGATGATGACTGCTAGCTAAGATTTTGAAAGTATGATGTTGACATGATCAGTCCAATCAAAGCTAATGTACATATAACGCGATTTGACGTAATTCAATCTGTGGCCAATGACCTTGAGTCTTCTTGGAAGGGCACATGTAATATAACTCTATGGCAGGATCCAAAGGGCTGATATGTTGGATGTCTACCCTTACTAAGGACTTAAATTTGGCGATGATGTACTGTCCTCATGAGTGACAGAACACTGAGCCAATCACGGCACAATGCTCCTATTTTCTGCTGGCTCGCCCCACCACCACAGAAAGCACTGAGCTAGGCTGAAACACCTGCATTTTGGAGATATGTGTGTATGCAGCTTTATTAACTGAATTATATTAAAAAAAATACATTGTTTGAAAATATGTATATATATATATTTATTTTTGCAAAACAATGTGGGGCTCAAAACAGGTAGGGCTCTTCCCCACCTGCCCTGAATGATGGGTCACCACTGGTGGTCTCACTGGTCTGGTAAAGAGATATGCTTTTAAACTACTTTGAAACTACTGACCCTTCCCCATAGTATTCTAGTATACCACTGTCGTTCATGGGAGTACATTTTGACCCCCAACAACACACATGTGCACACTTTGTTTGAACTTCAGAAAGTCAGAAATAACCAATACCATTAGTACAGAATTGAATAGGCAACTGAGTAGCTAAGTTTTGTTACGCAAGAGATTTCTCACAGACGTCCTAGTGTGTTCAGTGTCTCCAGACTGACCTCTCCCCTCCAGCACCCAGACAGCCATCTCTCCTTGGGGTGGGTGTAGACCCGCTGGCCCTGAGGAGCCACAAGGCTGTCCAGGAAGCAGCTCTCAGCCGGATACTATCAGGGCAAGACCCGCTAGAGTCACAACACTGATACAGCCGGTCACTGGCTCCTGATAAACAATGCTAAATATTGTTGTTATGGGCTGTGCCCCACGTTGCCCTATCACTGTGTTTTCTTCCACTATGAAGGATGCCTGTGAAATGGCAATAAGGTTGTGTTCACACACTGTGCAGGGAGTTTGTGATGAGTGATATGGATGGGAACTATGGTCATTGATGTGTGGGTAACACTTTATTTTAACAGTGCATTTACCAAATGCAAGTACAAGATAAATATCATAGGAAGCAATAGCAATTCCCATATGACCAACATTTCTTGAAGCCCAGCTGCATCATGGGAATGGACCTTTATTTCAGGCCAGTCTTGAGATTAATGCTATTCTAATTCAAGATGGGCTTTTCATGGTCCCCCATCACTTTTGGGAAGACACTAAAGTGCTACAGCTTATCAGTGATAAGACCTGAAGTGCACTACTACCACACTTGCTTGACCCTTGCCCCTCCTCTCTGGCTCTCTATACCCAGGCAGCCCAGTACATTCTGCCCCAACCACCATGTATAATCTCTGGAAGAATGTGACAACAGTGGGGTCAGCTCCCTTATCGGGGCGCGTGGTGGTTGCCAAGGGGGCGGCCGGGTGCCAGCAGGCCCCCCGATCACCCACACGTCCAGCTCCTCTTCACACACTCAGCGCGGGAAACACTGGGAGGGACAGCTGTGGCTGCAGAGGCCCAGGCCTGGAAAATACCTGTCATCAACGGGCCCGCAGAGCACCCAGAGGAATCTGAGGCCGTTCACAACAACCACCACAGATAGACGCAGGGAGAGAGAAAGGTGTCCCCGATAACTCCCAGATACACACTGCTCTGCTCTTTCCCACTGGGCTGGCAGATATCACGTGCCTGGACTAGGAGGATTTTTCACCCTGTATGAGAAACTGACCTGGGAGGGAAAGGAAAACAAAAACAACTATTCAGTTTTTCTACTTAGACGTCAAGGCCATTATTGAATATTCAAAAGTCTTTAAAGTCATCTTAAAAGAGGACCTGGTTCTGTTTTATCATATAAAAGACCCTTCCCTGCAGAAGCATCGTCCACTCACACAATAATGGCTTGATTGTAGATAGCGTGAATGATTTATTTGTCAATTTGTTTCTGTTGAAAGTATTGACCAGCCATGCTTACCTCATAAAAGGATATGGGACCAGAAGTTTAGTGGCCTCTTGGAATAATCTATTTATGTGATCTCAGTGAAACTTGGGCAGTGAATGGACCTGGAAGTGGCTGCCCATTGTTAGACCGGTCAACAGGATAAGCTGACAAATCTATGAGGCATAATGGCACACTCTATTCTTCTTATTGACCAAACATCTGTGGGGGGTTAACTGGTAGTTAGAGAAGTCCATGGGACCCAAGCTGGCTGCCCAGAGACGTGCTGCAGCCCTGTGTGACTGCGGCGCCAAGCCAATGGCCGTCGCTGCAATTGTTCGTAACCACGCTCTTTGTTTTCCTGTCGTGGATCTGGTTGCTGGTCTTGGTTCAGGTCCACCGATGAAGACGAAGCCACAGCCTCTCCTCTTTCCCAGACTGTAACCTGACAGGACCTGACTGCTAAAGGGACAGAGTAAATAACGGGCGGTGACAGAGGGCTGGCACGACACACACAGGGGCCTTAGTGCGCTCTAGGGTCCGGGCCAGGCAATGGCCAAGGCCTGTAGGGAACGGACCGTGCGGGGTTAAGAGAAGGTCCCCTCCTCACCGGCACTGAGTGACCACTCCTCTGGCCTGGCTGAGAACTCAAACAGACAGATATTAGCACAGATCACGATAATGTGATCTAATGTACCCACTACGAAAGGGCAGTGTTGAGATGATTTTGTGTCTCTTTACCCCCAATGAAACCCTTTTCCACAGAGAAGAAAGCCCAGCAGGGTGGAATGGCGGGTTAGGCAAGGCTGTCATATCTAACCACTGCAGTTTGAGATGAATGACCATGGAAGGGAAGCTTGCTCTTGAAATGTGTCATGGCTTCTGCACTTCTTAGAGCAGGAAAGTTTACTGGACCCAGAGTGGATGCGTCCACACATCCATGACCTCATATCCTGCATCACATCCAGCTAGCTCCCCTTCATGATTTTTATTTCCTACCTAGCTTTGTCTTATGGCTCTGGTTTCTTCTCTGATGGGAGGATGTAGTCATAATGGTTGGTATAACGGACAAATTGGGCCCCTTTTCGTTTACCAGCAAATCTGATCCCAAAGGCAGAAAATACGTATTTTTTTGTTCAACTTGTCCCTTTGAGATGGAAATTTAGGGCTGGTTTGGTGAGAGCCAGCAGTGTTGGTAGAGCAGGTGCCAGTAACCACCTTACACACACACAAACACACACACACACACACACACACACACACACGTACATACACATGCAAGTACGTTAATACACACACCGCCCACACAGCCTGCACATGGCTTTCATGTTTTAAGATCAGAGGCCCTTGACCAAAAGAACAAATTTGAAGTAACCCTGCAGACTGTAAGTGTTTGATATCTGAAACAAGACTCCTCTCATCTAAAATGCCACTTTTATATCCCAGCCTACTTGTATGCTCTCTCAATGGACTTTGTCCTCACTGTTTTTCATTTTCTGTGCACAAAGGAAGATAACCGTCTTAGTTAAGACCTACTGTATCAGGTCCTGAAAAAGAGGAACTTCCTGAATATATTTATTGTGAAGATGTGGGAGAAAAATGTCTGAACATGGGGTTATGGACTTGATTTAACGCTGTGTATTTCTTGTGCTACCTGTTGATGTCACACAGTTTAGACACATAGATCAAACTGATTGGTGTGTTTGCAGCCCCCTGTCTGTTCCATTGGAAGACACTGTGTGAGATCGTACAATTGTATGAAGAAACAACCTGCCACACACCATCACACTCAGGAAACGCGGCCTCCCCAGAGGGTGGTCAGGGCAGAGGTCACACAGACCTCCCACGGGAAACACATAAACACATCCCCTGAGCTGTGATGTTGTTGTCACTGGACATAGATATTACGTGCCTTGTAACCTCTCGTAATGCATTCTTCAAATTGCAATGAAGGTAACCAAAGAGCTTGCAATTGAAGTCAGACATTGGAGATCACTAATACTTAAACAATGTGATGAATAAGAGAAGATAAATTAATGTTTGTTTGTTGTTTTTACGGCACCAATATTTGTTATTTTGTACAGGCAATAACATAAAGATAGCTTTGTGTGCTTTTCAATTAGTTGTAAATCTATTCTACAAATCTTCCTCTGCAAAGTAGTTTTCGGATCGTAAATAATTAATTCCCAATTAATACCAATTACTTTCTGCATGGAAGCACATACTTTCAATTGACATTGCTAATTAACTTCTGATCAAGCATCTATCACCCCAGCACCCTGAGAGAAGAATGCCAGCCAGCGCAAGATATCACAGCGGTGGAAAGACACGGTGCGGCCCGGGGAGGTGGCGATGGGAGTGGTGCGGTAGCCACAGCAGTAGGGGGGATTTTGTCGTGGGGCTGTTGGGAAAATAATAGCTCCGAGGTAGACCGTGGCAAACAGGAAGGGTGTGTACAGGATCTCATTGCAGCTGCTGTGCCGAGCGTCGTCTGTTCCCACAGTCTTTGATGTGCGGGCACACAGCGCTCTGTGCCATGAGATAAACACTCTGGGATAGCGGGTTTGTTTGTGTTACACATAACTCCTTAATGAGAAGTGCCCGGGCCAGCCGCTGGGAGCCTGTGAGAACACCAGATGGGGGGGAGAGAGGTGGGTGCGCGGGCAGCGCAAGGGTAGTGGGATACGTGTGGTCGACCGCGTGCTAATTGATCATTGACATGGACGCCATTGATTGCTTCACGCCGTGGTATTTGGGTTTCTATACCGTCGTTTCCCAATGGGGACCCTGGTTTCCTCTGCCACATTCCCTTGGTTGTCTGGGATAGGTTTTTAACTGTCTTTCCACACCATAGGTTGATACTATAATAAACGTTCAATAGATAATGTTATGGAAATAGCCCAGGCCTGCTGCCTATTCCTTCCTGAATTTAGCCTATGCATTTTGTAGTCTACATTACTCTTCCCAGAGCTTGGTCCTCAATAGGCTACACTGTCCCAAAAATACTTATTACAGGAAAAATGAATACACATAATAATGATTTATTACTTGTTCATCACCGTATTAAATAGTTAATTAGGTGTTATATCATGAAATGAATTTAACCAAAGAAGCATCCCAGAAGGGGACATCAGTCCATGTTGGTCATTTCATGACCATTCCTGTTCACATTATATTTGTGACCCGATTCAGGAAACAAGGCGTATGTCACACACACGACTTCACAGGAGTAAAAAAAAATATTTTTCAAAATGCGTTTTTTTGGGGCAGAAATGCCTTCTTGAACTTTCATGTATCTTAATAACAAACTTGTATGCCATCTGTAAATACCAATACAATTGTTAAATTACGAGCCTTTTTTGGTTAAGACACAGAAAAATAAATTAGCCTTCCCACTAGCTATGATTGGCTGAGATAATTAGTGGGTTGTGTAACGTCGGGAGAGTGATGGGTGTGGAGTCAGGCGCAGAGAGCAGAAGTTTCACGGGAAAAACGCTTTAATGTTCTCAGTAAACAAGAACAGGTACAAAAATGGGTGAAGCCAAAACACAGGAGCAAACACAACCCAAAGACCACTGTTACATAAACCGGACAGCTAAAACCCAAAATCAACAATATACCACCTAAATACAATGACAACAAGCCTGCACAACCACAAGCGGGCTAAAGAAACTTAAATAATACCCACCCCAAAAGCCCAACAAGGAACGGGTGAAAACAATTAGACAAAAACAAACGAAAAGGAAAAAGGGATCGGTGGCAGCTAGTAGACCGGCGACGACGACCGCCGAGCGCCACCCGAACAGGAAGAAGAGCCACCTTCGGTGGTATTCGTGACAGATTGGACATGCCGAGAGAAGAGTTCAGATTGGTCTGCCATAGAAGCTCGTCAGTCTGTGTTGGTAATCCTGTCGAACGCGGCTTTTAAAATATATATATTGTGTAGTGGAGCTGCATATTTGTGTCTCTCCACTTTCTGGAGGATAAAGTTTTTAAAATCTGTGGAATTAGAGTATGATAGCTAAAGAGATGGAGGAAACACCTGTCTCCGGATTACATCTTCAAACTAAGGGCAACAGTGGCATGGCATTCCAGACAGGGAGACGCGTCCATGCACGATGATGTATACAGGTAATATAGTCTAGCGTCAGCTAGCTCCGTTTTCAGATATGACATGTTTTCTAATTTTGACAGAAAGTGGTTTAATTTCTAGCTAAAGTGTATCGTTAGCTAGCTCATGTTAGCTGGCTGGCTCCCTAACTGACGTTATTATTTGTTTCCCAGAGCCGTGTGCAGTTCTAGTTAGAGCCTAATGTTAGCTAGCTAACATTGAACATGGTTGGTTAGCTCCCAGCATTGTGGCATTTTTGGCACTGTTTTTTTGTTTAACTAACTAACTTTGGCTGGCTGACTCGTTAACTAACATTACGTGATGTGTGTACAACACCCGTTGAATATACCCGGTGTCAGTAAACGTCTGCAAAAAAAGTGTAATGAAATTGTTGCCAGCAGAGCTGGTTAGGCTGTTTTCATGCGATCCAGAGGTAAACAAATCATTGGCCAGAGCGTCAAGTGTGCGCTTCGAGAGCGAAACGAGATGGGTGGGGCTAAAGCTTATGGTGAGGGTGTGAACAATGCTGAATGTGTGTAGACAAAGAAGAGATCTTCACTAGATCGCAAACATTCAAAGGCGATTTTCTCAAATGTGAGATTACAAGTTGATCAACTTTCAAAGCAAAATTACTTTCCCATTGTTCCTCAAATGCAGTGTATGATATACATTTGTGTAGCTCTAAGTCTCTACTTTTATCTAATGTAAAAAACACAATTTCAAATTTTGCTACATAAGACCGAATCCAGGTGGTGAGTCCCATTTTTCCATTAGTCATGCATTTTGTTTTATATCATGTTTTAGAGAGCTTTCCCATTGCGCATAGTTGCAGAAAAGGCTTCATTGTCTTCTTGTGGATGTTATTCTGCTCCTGTTTTAGGATACAGTGGTTGGAGCGAATCCCTTTTGTCCTCTCAGACACCCATAAAACATTAGACTCACCTTGGGAATTCTGAGTACTGAGAGACTATGGTATCAAATGGTAGTGAGGCAGACATTCCTCTGTGGGCTAAATAAAGTCTGTGAGACACACTTTCTCATAGTCAGAGGATACTTTCAAGTAGAAACAGAGGTCCCTGTGTGTGTGTGTGTGTGTGTGTGTGTGTGTGTGTGTGTGTGTGTGTGTGTGTGTGTGTGTGTGTGTGTGTGTGTGTGTGTGTGTGTGTGTGTGTGTGTGTGTGTGTGTGTGTGTGTGTGTGTGTGTGTGTGTGTGTGTAAATCCCATTACACTGTCATTGCCATGTATGGCATTGAACTGAACTCTGATTTTAGTATTTCCAAAACATCATAGGTGACATGAAAATCTCTGCTATTACCAAATCTTGTGATTAAAAACTTTTTCCAAACTGTGTTCTAGAGGGCATTGGCAAGGGTCAAAGGTTCATTGTAATGGTTGTAAACCTGTGTGTTAAATGTGTGCTGAGCTGTGAAGCCTGTATGAGTCCGAGAGATGGGAGAGAAGGGAAGTCCGGGAGTATTGAGGGTGGTCGGTCAGTTGCCTGGGTCAATCCTTCATCAGTCACCTTGTACCTCCGTCCCAGGCCAACAACTTTCTGAGGGCCAGCCGTGCCACCCTTATATCGACGTGATTGGGACCCTTGGTGACTGGCTGTTAATAGTGTGAGGGGAAGGGCAGCGTCAGGGCCAGGTCGAATGGCAGGCTGGTCAGCACGGCGGTGAGTGGCGTTCCTCCTCACCTAAACCGAAAGGTCAAATGTTCACATTACATATGAGCTGGCATTTCCCCATCTGTTCACACCTGAACCGACTGCTGCTCCATGAACAGTATACCACCCCACTACGCGCCTCAGTCTACTCCACCTACCCTGGTATTAGATTTGTACTCTTGTGCCCTTTCTGTATATGACTGTAAAATAGAGCTGTGGGGGCAAAACTGTCATTGTATCTAATGAAGTGTGAATTTCTCTGTGCCAGAGGGAATTTCTGTGTCTTTGCTTTCAAAACAACTTCACGGTTGATTTGGCATTATGTTGCTGAATGTGAAGACATTTTTCACTTTGGCAAACACCCGCTTTCTTGTTTGTGACCCCTTTTGTGGGCTTGAAAATAGACAATGTCTTCTGTGAGCCATTGTTCAGGTCTATTTATAAAGCGAAAAAGTGGTGAGAGACAAACAACCACTGAGTTCCCCAAGGTACAGTTGTAACCACAGTTTCAGAAGAATTCTTAAGAGATGCGACACTACCCCTTGGTAAAGCTTTGACCATTGAGAATAATGTAACATTTCATTTGTTTTGACTATTCATCACAATAAACCAATAGTAAGAGATTTAGTGGTTTGGTTTGCACTTGGTTCAACTAGGTGCACATCATTTGAATTACATATATGAATATATGTAAGGCAATACAAACATTATGTAGGTTAGTCACCAATTATGGGGATTTCATGTTTTATTATTCTGTGAGACATTGCTTTGAGCAAAACAACAATGTGAATGTATGTTGTTTTGTGGTCTTATGCTACAAGGCCTGTCAGATCTGGTTCTACAGTAGTGCCAGTATAGCAGACAGTTCAAAAGCAAGACTGTTTTCTCTTGTTTCTGATTTGTTATTATAATGAAATCTGAATTATTCATTATAAATTACCATTGGAATGAAGCTTTTTACTCGCTCCACTGCATCTACATACACTACATTTACAAAAGTATGTGGACACCCCTTCAAATGAGTGAATTCCAACTCTATATTAATGCCCATGATTTTGGAATGAGATGTTCAATGAGCATGTGTCCAAATACTTTTGGTTATGTAGTGTATTTAAATCCACCATGTAAACCTTTATGGTTTAAGTCTTTAAACGGTCAGTGAAGGTCAATGATAGGAGTGTGTAATTTTGTCACGTTTAATAAGAAAAGGTTGATTACATCACTGTCTTTCAAGCACATACAAAGCATCATCCTACTTAGAGAATAAGAGAGGATGGGCACAATAGGCTGAGCGCCTTAGCACAGCTCATGATTATGCAAAGTGAACCAGCTACTTACACGACACCCCCCTTTATTAGTGCGACCTTTGTCAGAGCGCTTATTGTCGCCGCCTAACCCCACACGTTCCAGAGATGGTATCGGAGGGGCACAGGGTGTGGAATCTGAGCTCCAGCACATTCCCCAGATGAGACAGGGGTGTGGGAAAGACCTTGACGGCTGTGCCCCTCCCTGGATCAGCTGATCCCCCCCCCCCTTTACCATGTTTGATTACTGAAACACTGATACAGTTTCCATTGAAGCAGGGTCAAGATTTTGGGAAAATCCCCAATACAAGAGTTCAGAACGTGACCAGAGCACAGCTCAGACTCTGGGCTGCTATTTCTGTTAGATTGCTCTGATTGTGCTCCTTTTTAATTTATGCTGCAGAGCAAATAGAAAAGCCTTTGTCGCTCGGAGCCGTGTTTCAAAATCAGGTCCCACAAAACAGGACCACCGTGTTGAGTGGGACGTTACTGTAGGGGCTTCTGAAATGGTTCTTGTGAAGTGGTTGGAAAGGCTTGATTAACTTCTCCCCCTTGTTTCATTTATATTTTCCCATTTCTTTGGCTCACAATGGCAGAATTAGTGATAGCATTTGCACAGTATTCATACTTTGTAATAGAAGTTGTTTTGGCCCTTCCAATGAGATCTTACCAACTCACAAAAAATAACAATATAAATAAAGAGAAGTTTAAACAATTTTTTTACTGTACAATATCATGTTCCCTTTTTAAAAGCACTATCTTTGAGAAGGAATTTTATTTTATTACCAAGCGAGACTGTTTGAGACCCTCACAATGTCAGTCACTGAGTCCTACGTTTGAATTGAAAACATAAATAACGATGATAGTTGTTGTGCAGTGAATCATTCATTCTACATTTCCACAATCCTTTAGCCTACTTACATCACTGTGACTGATACAGAAAAGTTGGCACTTGTCTGAAGTGCACTTATCAGGAGTTGACTGTAGGCTTTAACAGAATGTGTACGTACCTTTCCCAGGTGGCCTTATACAGGCACCAAGTGAGCATATATTCATTGTTCAGCCACCTGTTGATGATTTAACTCTGGGAAAGTCAATGTAATAGGGGTTCCATGTTTTCTGCCCGTTTCCTTGGTTGTTGTATTGGACAAGGCGCCATTTCCAACACAACACAATTAGGGTGGCACGCTGCAGCAGATGAAGCCGATAAGAGTGATGGTAATTACATGTTGATCACATCACTTCCGTCTCAGTCAGCAGCCAGGAACTCAAACATAAATTAATTCACGTGTTGCTAAGCAGAGTTAGGAAACACAACTGTCCGCCCCTTACTGACAGACAACATTTTGGAATAACCACTGACATTGTTTTCACAGTGCAATCAGCAGGATTTAAAAAAAATATATTGTGTAAATATTACACTTAAATAAAGTATGCAGCTGTACCTTGTATTGTTGCATGGACAGTGCAATAAATCCCATAGAGAAAAGTGAGGTCTGTGTTTGTCAGTTGACAATGCATGGCTTTTACATGTGGCCTTCAGTTCTCAAACATTTACTCCCTTTGTTTTTGATGTTCGATTCTATCAGTTGACCTCCAAATCTACATATTAGTCAGAAAGTTTTATATAGCTAGAGCTGTACATAATTTCCACAAGAACAGGTTATATATGAACTCTTAATCACTTTAATCCACTGCGATCTGTCAGAATAGCTGTCTGGTAGTTCAAATGAAACCCTAACCTGTGGTTTATCCCATCACTCAGTAGTCCTGGGAGTCGCTGTGGTAATGTGCTGCTGGCCCTGCCAACAGTGACATACTCAACACAGACCTCGCCTCAAGTCTACTGACTGGACGTCTTCTACACACTGACATTGAGCAATGACATTTTGAAATTGTGATTTATTTACCCCTATTCAAATGTCATTCCATTTAGTCCACATATTGTAACACAATTAATTAACAGTATAAATGTATATGCTAATAAATGACCTTTACATTTCAGTTAGTCCCCAGGTTGTTATCCAAGGTGTAACTGCGTTCTTCGTTTGTCGAATGAAAGTCGGACCGAAATGCAGCGTGGTGGTTACTCATGTTTCTTTAATGAAGAAAAACGGAACGATACATGAAATAACTTATAAATACGAAAACAACAAACGGAACGTGAAACCTAATACAGCCTATCTGGTGAACACTACACAAAGACAGGAACAATCACCCACGAAATACACAGTGAAACTCCGGCTACCTAAATACGGTTCCCAATCAGAGACAACGCGAATCACCTGACTCTGATTGAGAACCGCCTCAGGCAGCCAAACCTATGCTACACACACCCCTAATCAACCACAATCCCAATGCCTACAAAAACCCCAATACGACAATACAATAAACCCATGTCACACCCTGGCCTGAACAAATAATTAAAGAAAACACAAAATACTAAGACCAAGGCGTGACACAAGGAGTTATTTTGTTGTGATGCACTTTTAGTCTCAGACAAGATCTCGTTAAAATACCCTCTTTAGATTGAGGAAGGGACTGAGTGGAGTGTGAGACTTTCACAGCAGTGTATTTAGAGCAGGCAGCAAAACAGAGGCCGGGTACACTTGAGGATGTCAACGCTTGGCAGAAGAAGAGACGTCTCCAGGTGGCTGAGTGGTATACCTTGGGAGGAAATCTCATCAGGTAAGCACTAGCAAGAGAGGGAGGGAGACGAGAGAGAGAAAAAGAGAGTGAATGAGAGCGAGGGAGATGGGGGAGAGAGACAAAGAGAGAGAGAGAGAGAAAGAGAGAGTGAGAGCCGAGTCTCCCTCCAGGGCACCTCTCCTTTGAACTGGGCCCTGCCTGCGTGCTGACTTCCTGTGCAGACCGCACGCACCCTCCCTGCCAATTTGGCAGCCCTCTCGCACCTCGCTCAACATCACCAGCAAATTTATTCTGGCATTGTGTGGAGAGGGCCAACACCACCTGCGGCCATTCAGACCTGCTCTGTTCTCTTCTCACCGAGGAGTGCTTTAAGTGTCTGTCGCTGCTCTATAGCTAACTCCCAATGTGGATGCAAGAGAAAGTAATATGCAGAGAAAGTGGGACGGAAATGTGTGTGTGTGCGTGAGACCTACAGTACAGTACAGTATGCAGGTCAGAAACATAGCACAGCTCTGATGGCATGATATAGTTTCAATTCAAAGCACAAGTGTCTTGAAAGCTGACCTCAGGAGTTCAGAACACTACTTTTCTGCCAATCACAGTCCTACAGTCTGGGAAACTGTGTTCACTGTGAAAGGAGATCTTCATAATTGCCATATCTCCACTATTCCCATCACATCTAAAAAAACAGGTAGCATGAGAAGTTATGGATATTGATGACTTTCATCAGCACATACAATGCTGGATCTCTGTATGGGAGACAATGCTAACTCTTGAATTGACTTACCATCTTGACATTGGTCTGTGGGGTTCTGGGAGTTCAGCAAAATGGTGCTGTTTCCCCAATCCAAATTAATTGCCAACAATATTTTTAAAAAAATTGTGCAATGAATTATGCCAAAGTGATAGTCAAATGTAAGCAGAAGATTTGACGTTATATATGTATTCATGTGTATCTATTGGGGTGTGTTTTCTGTAACCTACAGGCGCTATGGTAGAGAAGACAGACTCTCTGTCTCTTTCTCTCTCTCTCTCTCTGCTTGCTAGTTGGCATTACAAAGGCAGCATAAATCAGGCAGTATGTTCCTAAAGAGCAGCTCTGCAGCAGTAATGGGGCTCTGACAGTGAGGAAGCATAACAACCCAGTTGGCCGTTTCCTCACATGTCAAAGGATCCAGCCATGTTGGAAGCCAAGCCTTCTGCTTGCTGCTTAGTCTATAAGGCCATTCTGTTCTGTACAGGAATGTAAAGGAGTGTGGATTAATCAGCAGTAGCCACAATGCTTCTCTCACCTTATCTGCTAGCAGGCCTGGGCTGGGTCCTTTCCCCTACAGGTTAGCCAGATTAAATCATCTTGTAGAGAAGTTATACGTTTTGGGTGGGGGGCAGTGAGACAAATGGATCTCAGGGCATAATCAGACCATTGTTTATACGTCTGAGCTGGGCAACGCCCGTCAAAATATATTAGTGAACATGAATTAGTGGTGGCACGCACCCCCAGGCTGAGAAATGATCAGTCATGGAGTGAAATGAAGGAAACAGGAAGAACTGTGCAGATACACATTTTTGTAACAGACTAAAACTGAGGGAGATTTTACTGTAATTCTGTTACCAAGATTGCATCTGCAGTTTTTTCAGTAAATGTTATTTATTTACTGTGTAAATTGTTCAAACTAATCATTGTGCACATAGTTGTATGCTTCGTTAAACTTTAAAATCTTTTTTTGGGGCTCTTTAAAGTAAAAAAATCGGAGTCTCAGCATAATTCCGTTACTGTGGAATTGCCCAATACATGGTGTTTTACATGAATATGGGATTTACATAAGGGTTTTTCTGACCACAGAACCTGATGCTATAGGATCAATCATTATACAGTCAAGATAATCCAGTTCTTCTAAGGATATGGTCATTTGGTCTCTCCGGCAAATGGTTTATGAACTGATATGGAAAACGACACCAGATTCAAAACATAGAATTGTTCTATTTTTTTTATTTCAATCATTATACATTATACAATATTATACAATATTCTTGCAACCAATAGAATGTTATATATATGGGGGATACAACAATCACAGCCCTGCCAATTTTGCTGCGAAGAGACGGAATCATTGGAGCATTTGTTTTGGTACTGTGCATATGTAGCTTGTTTTTGTTCGCAGGTCCAGGAATGGCTGAAGAATTGCAACATTTACCTGGAGCCAACTCTGCAGGTAGCACTACTGGATGATTTGAAACGTCATAATCAATCAATCAATCAATAATATCATAATACTTTTAGCAAAAAATGGTATCTGTGATTTACAATCTGTATAAACTATGAGAATAGAAAGGTTCAGAACTTTTGTGAAACATCTATACTGTGTCTGTAAAATGTATATCAATTCAGAACAGCACAGTTTCATGAACTGCACAAAAAATGTATGTCAAATAGAAATCAAACCGGATGGTTTCCGAAATATATGGGAGAGTTTGAGGGTAGCGGAAGGATAGGAGTAAAAACAAACAAAATATAACTATTGTAAAATAGACTGTGTCCGTAAAATGTATGTATAAGCAGGAAGTAGACACCTAAGTGTTGTTGCTCATTCGTTTTCTCCAATTAGGGGAGGGGTGGTAAGGTTAGGGGAAAATAATAAAGGAAAATATATTTTATATACTGTGTATGTATGTATGTATGTATGTATGTATACTGTACCAGTCAAAAGTTTGGACACACCTACTCATTCCAGGGTTTTTCGTAATTTTTTACTATTTTCTACAATGTAGAATAATAGTGAAGACATCATAACCGTCACGCCCTGACCTAAGAGATCCTTTAAATTCTCTTTTTGGTAGGTCAGGGTGTGATTATATTTCTTTGAGTATGGTTCCCAATCAGAGGCAGCTGTCTATCATTGTCTCTGATTGGGGATCATACTTAGGCAGCCCGTTTTCCCACCTTCTGTTGTGGGATCTTGTCTTTGTGTGTTGCATGTGTTTGCACTCCTTGCTTTATGTTCGTTGAATTGTTTATTGTTTTTGGTGGAACATTTAAAATTAAAGAAAATGTACGCTTACCACGCAGCCACTTCATTTAACGACGGACGTTACAATAACTATGAAATAACACATATGGAATCATGTAGTAACAACAAAAGTGTTAAACAAATCTAAATATATTTTATATTTGAGATTCTTCAAAGTTGTCACGCCCTTGTGCTTGTCTCCACCCCATCCAGGTGTTGCACATCTTCCCCACTTATCCTCTGGGTATTTATACTTGTGTTTTCTATCTGTCTGTTGCAAGTTGGTCTTGTTTGTGCAAGCCTACCAGCAGTTTGTCTCAGCTCCTGTTTTTCGCTAGTCTCTCTTTTTCCCGTCCTCCTAGTTTTTGACCTTTGCCTGTCCTGACTCTGTACCCGCCAGCCTGACCACTGCCTGTCTCTGTGCCTACCTGCCGTCCTGTACCGTTGCTTCACCTCTGGATTATGTACCTCTGCCTGACCTGAGCCTGCCTGCCATGCTGTACCTTGGCCTCTGCTCTGGATTATCGACTCCTGCCTGCCTTGACCTGTCGTTTGCCTGCCCCTGTGTTAAACATTGTTACTTCACATAGTCTGCACTTGGGTCTTACCTTGATTCCTGATAAAAGTAGCCACCCTTTGTCTTGATGACAGCTTTGCATACCCTTGGCATTCTCTCAACCAGCTTCATGAGGTAGTCACCTGGAATGCATTTCAATTAACAGGTGTGTCTTGTTAAAGGTTAATTTGTGGAATTTATTTCCTTCTTAACGCATTTGAGCCAGTCAGTTGTGTTGTGACAAGGTAGGGCTGGTATACAGAAGATAGCCCTATTTGGTAAAAGACCAAGTCTACATTATCACAAGAACAGCTCAAATAAGCAAAGAGAAATGACAGTCCATCATTACTTTAAGACATAAAGGTCTGTCAATTTCAAGTGCAGTCGCAAAACCATCAAGCACTATGATGAAACTGGCTCTCATGAGGACTTCTACAGGAAAGGAAGACCCAGAGTTACCTCTGCTCCAGAGGATAAGTTCATTAGAGTTAACTGCACCTCAAATAACCCTCCCAAAAAGGGCTATTTGCCCTTCTCCCCCGCTTCCTCAGTCTTGGAGCTCTACGGACAATTCCTTCGACCTCATGGCTTGGTTATTCCTCTGACATGCACTATCAACTGTGGGACCTTATATAGACATGTGTGTGCCTTTCCAATCAATGTCCAATCAATTGAATTTACCACAGGTGGACTCCAATAAAGTTGTAGAAACATCTCAAGGACGATCAATAGAAACATTATGCACTTGAGCTCAATTTTGAGTCTCATAACAAAGGGTCTGAATACTTATGTACGTAAATAAGGTATTTCTGTTTTTTATTTTAATATGTTTTTCTATTTTCTAATTCTATTTTCACTTTGTTATTATTGGGTATTGTGTTTAGATTGATGAGGAAAAACATTTAATCAATATTAGAATATGGGTGTAACGTAACAAAATGTGGAAAAAGTCAAGGGGTCTGAATACTTCTGAATGCACTGTATATACAGTTTAAGTCGGATGTTTACATCCACCTTAGCCAAATACATTTAAACTCAGTTTTTCACAATTTCTGACATTTTTAATACTAGTAAAGATTCCCTGTTTTAGGTCAGTTAGGATCACCACTTTATTTTAAGAATGTGAAATGTCAGAATAATAGTGTAGAGAAGGATTTATTTCGGATTTAATTTCTTTCATCACATTCCCAGTGGATCAAAAGTTTCCATACACTCAATTAGTATTTGGTAGCATTGCCTTTAAATTGTTTAACTTGGGTCAAACGTTTCGGGTAGCCTTCCACAAGCTTCCCACAATAAGGTGGGTGCATTTTGGCCCATTCCTCCTGACAGAGCTGATATAACTGAGCCAGGTTTGTAGGTCTCCTTGCTCGCACACTCTTTTTCAGTTCTGCCCACAAATTTAGGATTGAGGATTGAGGTCAGGGCTTTGTGATGGCCACTCCAATACCTTGACTTTGTTGTCCTTAAGCCATTTTGCCACAACTTTGGAAGTATGCTTGGGGTCATTGTCTATTTGGAAGACCCATTTGCGACCAAGCTTTAACTTCCTGACGATTGTCTTAAGATGTTGCTTCAATATATCCACATAATTGTCCTGCATCATGATGCCATCTATTTTGTGAAGTGCACCAGTCCCTCCTGCAGCAAAGCACCCCCACAACATGATGCTGCCAACCCCGTGCTTCACAGTGGGGATGGTGTTCTTCGGCTTGCAAGCCTCCTCCTTTTTCCTCCAAACATAACGATGGTCATTATGGCCAAACAGTTCTATTTTTGTTTCATCAGACCAGAGGACATTTCTCCAAAAAGTAGGATATATGTCCCCATGTGCAGTTGCAAACCGGAGTCTGGCTTTTTTATGGATATTCTGGAGCAGTGGCTTCTTCCTTGCTGAGTGGCCTTTCAGGTTATTTCGATATAGGAACTTGTTTTACTGTGGATATAGATAGTTTTGTACCTGTTTCCTCCAGCATCTTCACAAGGTCCTTTGCTGTTGTTCTGGGATTTATTTGCACTTTTCACACCAAAGTATGTTCATCTCTAGGAGACAGAACGCGTCACCTTCCTGAGCGGTATGACGGCTGCGTGGTCCCATGGTGTTTATACTTGCGTACTATTGTTTGTACAGATGAACATGGTACCTTCAGGTGTTTGGAAATTGCTCCCAAGGATGAACCAGACTTGTGGAGGTATGCAATTTTGTTTCTGAGGTTTTGGATGATTTATTTTGATTTTCCCATGATGTCATGCAAAGAGACACTGAGTTTGAAGGTAGGCCTTGAAATACATCCACATGTAGACCTCCAATTGACTCAAATGATGTCAACTATCAGAAGCTTCTAAAGACATGACATCATTTTCTGGAATTTTCCAAGCTGTTTAAAGGCACAGTCAACTTAGTGTATGTTAACTTCTGATCCACTGTAATTGAGATAAAGTGAACTATAAGTGAAATAATCTGTCTTTAAACTATTGTTGGAAAAATGACTTGTGTCATGCTCAAAGTGGACGTCCTAACCGACTTGCAAAAACTATAGTTTGTTAACATGAATTTTGTGGAGTGGTTGAAAAACGAGTTTTAATGACTCCAGCCTAAGTGTATGTAAACTTCCGACTTCATCTGTATATTTACAAAAATATATATGGGGGATTGGAAATGATGCAGACATTTACAGTGATGGAAGCTACAATCTATTTGAAATATTAAAGCTGATCTACCCCCCCTCACCAAAAAAATCTAAGAATATTAATAATAATAATAATAATAATAATCTGTCTCTCCGTGTGCTCACCAGTCTTTCCATATACAGTACAGTGTGATGCTTCTACTACTACAGCAACTCTTTCCTGACAATGAAAACATTGAGAGAGCTTTGTGGCTTGGTTTCCTCGCCCGTTGAGAGAGAGGAGGATAATTGTATGTTACCCAATGAAAGAGAGTTATTCATTTGACAAACCAACAGGAAAAGTGGTGGGAAGCCATAATATAAAACCATAAGGATGTGGTGGCGGGGACATTTTCCCACGAGATTAGATTATAGTCCAGATCATACATGGCTTTTGTTTAGCTAACATTGTTACCTTTAACCAAAGTCATCACCATCATCGTCATCATAGTTGAATTATACAGTGTATCTTGAACCAGTAACCCAAGGAAATAAAACATCATTCATTTCGATATGGACAAAGTAATGTTCCTTGCAGAGACAAAGCCTTGTGATATTTATTGTGCCGAAATGACCTGATCTCATTCAAGACCACACACAAGAAACAATACTGATAACAATACCCCCCCCCCACACACACACACACATAAATTAAACCATTTCAGTCCATAATGTACACTATTAACAAAACAACAAGGCATGCTAAACATTAGTGTGAATCCACAATACATCCATAATGTCTTTGGTGGCATTCTAATGACTTGTGGCATCCACCATATTTACTTGCAAACATATTGAGCAAGTGTGTTTGGGTCCACTAAGGCTGTGTTTAGACAGACAGACCAATTCCGATCTCTGATTGCTCAAAAGACCAATTAGTGAACAAAAGATCAGAATTGGACTGTCTGTCTAAACGTAGCCTTAGTCAGCTAGCTGACTCCTGTTTATTTTATTCTGACTGCTAGACAGTGTGTTGCCTTGGCCCCTCAGTGAAGGCTGGCTCCCACACTGGCTTGTATATGTGAACAAGGCTGTCCCCTGAGCAGGAGGCCCTGAGAGTGAGAGAGACCAGCGCTCCCACAGACAGACACCGTGAGGACCAGAGCCTGGGTAGGTGACCCAGGTCATAGCCTCTCTCCCTCTAACATGACCATTAACTACTCCCTTCTTTTTCCTTTTCACCTCTCTCAATCTCTCTCTTTCTACCTCTCTTAAGTCTATCTCTTCTACTGTACCTCAAACTCAATGTACCCTATTCTCACTGTTCCCATGTAATGACATCTGTAGAACAGGTCCTGAGAATGAGAGTGAAAAGAGAGGAAGAGAAATGAGGAGGACAAGAGAGGACAAGAGAGGGAGAGAATGAAGCACATGAAGAACAGAGGTGAGGGTGAGGCACAGTGTGAGAAGAGAGAGGGAGTAGAGAAAGAGGAGAGGTGTGGAGCTGCCGAGGGGTTAAGTGCAGTGGGTGAGGTGGAAAGGAGGAGGGGGGGGTCATGTGAGAGGGTCTGCCTGCATTGGATCTGCTCCAGGGCCCCCTCCTCCCACCCCCCTCCTCTCCCAGGACCATTCTCATGGCTCCCAAGCCTGAGACTCCCAAGGAGAGGGGCCGTCCATCAGTGACTTACGTTGCCCCTCCACCTAAACCACAGAGCCCTTTTTGTGACAGGGGCCCACGCCTGTCACTCGCAATCGCTCCCCCAGGACACGGTGCAGCGGCTGCCCACTGGGGTCGCCCCCAAGGCACGGATCAGGTGACGTTCCCACCACAGCTCCTCCACGGCTCGCTGCGCTCCCTGCACGAACAACAGCAAAGTCTCTGGAGACACACTCGCTTTCTCTCACAACACACACTCTCTTTCTCTCCCTTTTTGAAATACACACACGCACTCATGCAAACAGATGGAGACTGGCTTAAACACACACACTGCAAGCTCCTTCTCTAAATAAGAAAATATTTTTATTGGCACCTGCGTCTCCAGCCGTCCAGACCCTTAACATGTCTGGGAATCTTACAAAACTTTTTAAATCTGCCTCTGAATGACAGTAAATGTAGCCAGATTAACCAAATCAGAGGCCCCGCTATCTTGATTAACTTCGTATCCATTAACTTTGTTCTGGCTTTTTATTCTGTAAAATTCTCTGTGAAACTTTCCCATGTCCATGTGAATGGGTAGTGGTGAGGCAGCCAGGCGCTATCTTAGGGGGATCCCTTTGAGTCAGGACACTAGGGGACAAACGGGATGGGTAATGCCATCCCCATTGACACACCCAACCAGAACCCCCCTCCCGGCAGCAATGTTTGCATGTCCTGGCCTCATGGGGATCAGAGAGGTTATGAGATGCCCCTTGGTCCAGATGACCATGGATCAGATACAGCAGCTTCCCTCTCACAGCTCCCATCTGCATTAGTTCCACAGCTGACCGACCTATAGCTGCACACTGTAGTATCGTTAGAATCCAAGCCAGCGGCCCACAAACACCCATGTAGAGTGACTAGACTAGACCATGGTATGTCTACTGAACTCTATCAACCCAATGTCCCAACCAGGTCTCTGTCAGGCCTCCAGGTAGTCATGGACATTTTTGTCTAACATTAAGAAACATTGTGTCTATGGTGGATAGCATGCATTTCCCATGTCAAATTTGTTGACTCATGGTGTTACATATAATTTTGAATGTTCCATAACTTGGCTAAGCATTGCATCACTGTTGCCCGTTGCCGTGACACTAGGGCTGGGGCTGGGGCCGGTCAGAGCCGGAGCAGCACAATGGCCCACTAAGTGAACGCGCTCAGAGCACTTCCCGCTGTTGTGCAGAGCGATCCCCTCGGCTGATACCAGGCGACCCCTACACCCTCTCTCACCACTATCAAGATCTGGAAGCGTTGCCACAGCTCTGTGGGTCCCACATGGCTTTGACACATACTCCAGATGGTCCACTGAGACCTACAGCCACAGCATACAGCCATAGGCCAGGCCAGGGAAATGCCAGCCTGACCAGCAGAAAAGGTTACATTTGGCCTTTTTCATGGATAACATCTAACCGCATGCCTGTGAGCAAGTCTGTGCTATGGCAAATGGCTGAGGAATTTGCATGCCTTTTTTCTGTCACTCGATAGAGAGGCTAATCCTTGCTCAATACATTCCTCTGAGAGAGACTGACTGTGAAGAGGGTTCATAGAGTTGTGTTTACAATTAGTGCAAGAGACAAATCATTAATGAGGGTCTAGAGAAAATGAAGCTGGAATCCTATTAGTTACTTTAAGAATGTGCCACTTGATAATGGAAATGGTTATGTTTTGGAATTTCTTATGCTAGCAGATTGATTCCTTGTGTGGGTGAGAGAAGAAACACAATTTGAATGGATCTGAGAGAAATGGTTTGGAGAGTCTTGAAAGGAGCCTGGTCTTGTGGGAGAGAATAAATGAATAGAAACATTTCTCATTCATGCTGATAGTTTTGATCTGAAATCTTCTTTCAAAGTGCTACACTGAAATAGAAACAGACATATTCCTATTTCGCCGCCTCTCGAAATGTCAGTGTTGCAATCAAATCTCCAAACATTCGGAGATGAAACATGTCTGCCAAAACAAAAGACATGTCAAGTTAACACAACAAACATGGGTTAAAAAACAGTGGGACCTGACAAAGAAAAAGAGGGAGGGGAGCAGTCAGTGGCATAGGAACATAGAGCGAGACAGTGTTCATGGAAAAAATGGAGCTTGCCGCTCTTGTCAATTATTTAGTGCTATCATTTATCAGGCTAGAGAAGGCAGGTAGACAGGAGGAGGTGGTGGTGGGTGTTCGAGGGGGATGTTTTGACTTGACGTGGAGCTTGAATAAGAAATGGAGTACTGTCGGAAACAGGGGTCTGAGCAGGCACGCAGGCCAGTGGGCCGGGAGGGGAAGTCGTGCCGCTGGGTTGCCAGTGCCGGGTGCACGGGATAGCGAGCAAGGAAGTGGCGGGCGCTGAGAGCGGAGGGGGGAAGGCTGCATCTGGCCTCTAATGAGACTTTCAGAAGCAGCAACGTTCTCATCAGCTCTGTTTGTTTTCACAGGCCGCTCTGTGTTGACTCGCACATTGTTTTCCTTGGTCGGCCTCACCATCATTCTCAGGCTCTGGGATGTTTATTTATTAAGTGGTGCCCTTTTTTCTAGTCTGGGGTGGCGCGGACGGGCCAGGTTCTAAATATAACATATATTTTTAAATATAACATATTTTCCTCTCTTTCATTGTGACCATGCAGGGCCCCTGGCTCACAGTGGCCGGCAGAGCAGCACAGAGGGGAGCTGGGGGAGCAGGAGGCCGTTTCCCATTGCTTTAACCTCCCCCTGGCTCCCCTCCAATGAGAGCTACAGGATATAGTACACACACTTTCTCCAGAGAGATGATGAATCATACTGTGTTTTTTCTGTTATAAAGGAGAAAGTTTATTTAATGTGTTTTGGAGCATTATTCTTCTGTTAAAAAGGAGAAAATGATCACACAAGGTTCACTATTACTTCCACAAGGATAAATCTTCATATTATTTAGAAATTATGTTTTTAAACCAGCAACCCAGAAAAAATGTTTATACCGAAGTGGTACAAATCACTTTCATGTATTTTGGACGGACCGTATATCAGTTTATGAAATAAAGTTGAATGTTTTTCCCAATATGTTAAATTCCTCACACCCACTTATACCTTCATGCCTGTGTCCTTTCCTAGCAAGCTCTGCTGAGATTACAGCAGTATACCTGGTTATTAGATGTCATCAGTGGCCCTTGATCGTACCGTGACAAGGTCAAGTTGATTTTCCTCCACAGTTTATTGCTGAGGGGGGCAAATCGAAACAGTTACAGATGAAGACTGTGAACTATCACCTAGCACATAACAAAATTCTTAAAATATTTTGGTGTTAATCCAAATTTGACTATCGTGTGCTTAGCGACCCTGACTTTCTTTGATGCCTCCACAGGGTTTTTAATAGCAAGTTGGTGGAGTTATGTCAGGGGAATTTTCCCACTTTCATATTATCTCTTATTTAATGAAATCAAGGTGGTTACACCCAGACCGTGGAACGATAACGTGTACAGCAGCGCACCCAAATGAAAGGCCTTGTTATCAATTAAGATAAGTCTCGATGATTTGAATGACCTAATTTGGGTGAATTGAAAGGAAAGGCTGGAGCACATAGACACTGAAGAACAAAGTGTTCAAAAATATTATAGAGACCGAGAGATGCTTATCTGGAAGACTTTCTCATGACTTCATCCTGACTTTTTAAATAGCATGTATGGCTGCTGTATGTACAGAATAATGAACATACTGAAAAGACTGATGACTTGCAATAGTCATTTCTTGTACTAATTATTTCACTATCGACCACAACTGTTGAATAATCCAGTTTGGTAAAACAACCAACTCCTGCTTCCAAAACTGTTGTCATCTAGGGGTCCGGAATTATTGGAGCCAAAGATACAAAGGTCTATTTTAATGTCATTAGACCATAGCACCGCCTGAAGTTTTCTAAACGGCATTGGCACTTGGATTGGAGCCGGCAATGGCCATCTCAGCCTCCGGACTTGAACCCCATTGAAAACCTGTTATTTGAAATGAAGAGGGCAGTCCAGAAGCGCAGACAAAGGATCAGTGACGTGTATTCATGGAGTCAAGGGAAGACAGACTTATGCAAAGAATGTACTAGCTGACATGACGTATCATTGCCCATGAAAGGAATATAGGCTATAGAGCAAGTATTTTAGCCAGGTAGCCCAGAACAGCAAAAACTAAAAGCGTGTACTGTATGGCAGAGTTCTAGACCGTTTAGGCAACATGAAAGAAGAGGATGGCATTATTGGATCCCCTGTTTTCAATACACTAGCACCCTCCCTTTGCGAGGACAACGACACTGAGCCTTTTTCAAAAATGTTTTAGGAGATTGGAGAACTCACTGGGAGATATCTTAGACCATTCAACCATACAGCATCTTTCCAGATCTTTTGATATTCTTTGCAGTAGCGGTGCATGGGTAAAATCACCGGGGAAGCCAATCCAATAAAAAAAAGTGTGTTGTGATAATTGTGTTGTTTGAGCTATAACCTGTTAGTTCATATGCCTTGCTATCATGATATATAGGCCTAAAGCCGAGACAATAATAAGACACAGTGATAGAATAAATTCAACCACACATTTGTTTGATCACAAAACCGGAGAGCAACATCTGTCTGGTTATTTATCCAAAAGTATGTTGACACCTCGTCAAATTAGTGGATTCAGCTATTTCAGCCACACCCGTTGCTGACAGATGTGTAAAATTGATCACACAGCCATGCAATCTCCATAGACAAACATTGGTAGTCGGTTGGCCTTACTGAAGAGCTCAGAGACTTTCAACATGGCACCGTCATAGGATGCCATCTTTCCAACAAGTCAGTCTGTCAAATTATTTCCCTGCTACAGCTGCCCTGGTCAACTGTAAGTGCAGTTGGAAGCAGGAGTTGGTTGTTTTACCAAACTAGATTATTCAACAGTTGTGGTCGATAGTGAAAGAATTAGTGCAGGAAATGACTATTGCAAGTCATCAGTCTTTCAATATGTTCATTATTCTGTACATACATTTATGCTGTTATTGTGAAGTGAAAAGGTCTAGGTGCAACAACAGCTCATAGAACGGGACCGCCGAGTGCTGAAGTGTGTAGTGTGTAGTGTGTAAAAACCATCTGTACTCAGCTGCAACACTCGTTACCAAGTTCCAACCTGCCTCTGGAAGCAACGTCAGCACAATAACTGTTAGTCTGGAGCTTCATGAAATGGGTATACATTGACGAGCAGCCGCACAAAAGCCTAAGATCACTATGCGCCTTGCCAAGCATCAGCTGGAGTGATGTAAAACTTGTTGCCATTGGACTATGGAGCAGTGGCAACGCATTCTCTGGAGTGATGAATCACGCTTCAGACGAATCTGGGTTTGGCGGATGCCAGGAGAACGCTACCTGCCCAAATGTATAGTGCCAACTGTAAAGTTTGGGAGAGGAGGAATAATGGTCTGGGGCTGGTTTTCATTGTTCTGGCTAGGCCCTTTATTTCCAGTGAAAGGAAATCTTAACGCTACAGCATACAATGACATTCTAGACGATTCTGTGCTTCCAACTTTGTGGCAACAGTTTGGGGAAGGCCCTTTCCTGTTTCAGCATGACAATGCCCCTTTGCACAAAGTGAGGTCCATACAGAAATGGTTTGTGGAGATCGGTGTGGAAGAACTTGACTGGCCTGCACAGAGCCCTGACCTAAACCCCATCAAAAACTTTTGGGATTAATTGCAACCGCGAGCTAGGCCTAATCACCCAAGGTCAAGCCTTTTCAGAAGAGTGAAGGCTGTTATACCAGCAAAGGGGGGGACTAAATCCACATTAATGCATATGATTTTGGAATGAGATGTTCAACAAGCAGGTGACCACATACTTTTAGTCATGTAGTGTATATACTGATATATATACAATACCAGTCAAAAGTTTGGACACACCTACTCATTCCAGGGTTTTTCTTTATTTTGTACGATTTTCTACAAGTGTGCAAAGCTGATGACAGCTTTGCACACTCTTGGGATTCTCTCAACCAGATTCTCTCATCCACCTGGAATGCATTTCAATTACCAGGTGTGCCTTGTTAAGAGTTAATTTGTGGAATTTATTTCCTTTATAATGTGTTTGAGCCAATCAGTTGTGTTGTGACAAGGAAAGGGTGGTATACAGAAGATAGTCCTATTTGGTAAAAGACCAAGTCCATAATATGGCAAGAACAGCTCAAATAAGCAAAGAGAAATGACAGTCCATCAATACGTTAAGACATGAAGGACAGTCAAACTGGAACATTTCAAGAACTTTGAAAGTTTCTTCAAGTGCAGTCGCAAAAATCATCAAGTGCTATGATGAAACTGGCTCTCATGGGGACTACCACAGGAAAGGAATACCCAGAGTTACTGTACCCCTGCTGCAGAGGACAAGTTCATTAGAGTTACCAGCCTCAGAAATCATCAATTATCTGCACCTCAGACTGCAGACCAAATAAATGCTTCACAAAGTACAAGTAACAGACGCATCTCAACATCAACTGTTCAGAGGAAACTGCGTGAATCATGCTTTCATGGTCTAATTGCTGCAAAGAATCCACTACTAAAGGACACTACTAGATGAAACTTTCCTGGACCAAGAAACACGTTCAATGGACATTAGACTGGTGAAAATCTGTCCTTTGGTCTAATGACTCCCAATTTGAGGTTTTTGTTCCAACTGCTGTGTCTATGTGAGACGCAGAGTTGTTGAAAGGATGATCTCTGCATGTGTGGTTTCCACTGTGAAGCATGGAGGAGAAGGTGGTGTGATGGTGCTTTGCTAGTGACACTGACTGTGATTTATTTAGAATTCAAGGCACACTTAACCAGCATGTCTACCACAGCCTTCTGCAGTGATAGGCTATCCCATCTGGTTTGAGTGGGACTACGATTTGTTTTTCAACAGGACAATGACACCACACCTCCAGGCTGTGTTAGGGCTGTTTGACCAATAAGCATAGTGATGGAGTACTGCATCAGATGACCTGGCCTCTACAATCACATGACCTCAACCCAATTGAGATGGTTTGGGATGAGTTGGACCGCAGAGTGAAGGAAAAGCAGCCATCAAATGTTCAGCATATGTGGGAACACCAGTCAAAAGTTTGGACATACCTACTCATTCCAGGGGTTTTATTTATTTGTACCATTGTAGAATGATAGTGAAGACATCAAATCTATGAAATAACACATATGGAATCACATAGTAACCAAAGAGAAACAAATCAAAATATGTTTTATATTTAAGATTCTTCAAAGTAGCCACCCTACCAGAAAGGCCTGATTGGTTGAGCGCTGATTGGTTCAGTGCTTTCCTTCTGAAAGGTTCTCCCATCTTTACAGGAGAACCCTAGAGCTCTCACAGAGTGACCATTGGGTTCTTGGTCACCTCCCTGATCACGGTCCTTCTCCCCCAATTGCTCAGGGACTTCGACCTAATTTCGTGATTTTTGCTCTGACATGCACTGTCAACTGTGGGACCTTATATATAATCAATTGAATTTACCACAGGTGGACTCCAATCAAGTTGTAGAAACATCTCAAGGATGATCAATGGAAACAGGATGCACTTGAGCTCAATTTCGAGTCTCATACCAAAGGGTCTGAATACTTATATAAGATATTTCTATTTTTATTTTTAAATAACCATTTGCCAAAATTTGTAAAAACCTGTTTTCGCTTCATTATTATGTGCAGATTGATAAGGGGAAAAAGTGAGAGAAAAAAAGTTTAATTCATTTTGGAATAAGGCTGTAACTTAACAAATTGTGGGAAAAGTCAAGGGGTCTGAATGCTTAGCACTGTATAAACTGTATAGATATATAATTATATATTTTTTGCATACAATATAGCTCAGTATAAATATTATTTATTTTATACAGTCTTTTTTGTTCATCTTTATCAAGGGGGTCCAATATTTCCAGACCCCTCTATATTTAACACGGTCATAAAATAACAAGCCCATGACTTGTGATCTTTAATCCTGTTTATGGTGGACATGTTATGACTCCCTCTGCCATAACTCCTGAGCAGTGATCCTGAAATGGTAACGCTAGTTGTTGTGGATTTTGGCTCACGGCAGGAGCTCCTTTTGATGGTGACAGATGGAACCCAACAACAGTTTAAAAAGATGAAAGGTGTTCCTGCGACCCTTTAATACCCCCTGAATACCCATTCAGTTTGTCTGCACAGGGGGCTCGGGTGATGTTCCACACTTCGTTATCGGAGGCTGCTGTTCAAACGTGAGAAGGAGATTTCAGACGTCGTCTGATTCAAAGGTTGACATCACCGGCAGCAGCGGCTCTTTGGGCTCGCATCATCACATGCTCCCAGGCTAAATCGTCATGACCTGGGATTTCACCCACCCTGACTTCCAGCTCCCTTTCCCAGGCTACTCTGACTGACTGACAGTCTAGCCCAGCTCTAGCACCCAAAATCCCCGCACTTTGTCCCCCCTGCTCGAATGTTACCCAACCAGCCTTGTTCTTTTGGGAAAACATGACTGTGGCCCTGTCAACATGCCAAAAAGTGCAAGAGAAAACAGTACAAGCAGATCGCCTGTTACGCAACGTGGCCAGTGGCAGTAGCCAGTCAGCCAACCAGCCAGGCAGGCTCTGGGTACATATGGCAGACAGTGGCACTCTGTGTGTGCAGCCTGGGAGGAGGCAGGGTGGCGAGGGTTGGCGAGAGCTCTCTCTCAGCGACCCAGGGGGCTGGCACTGTGCTGGGAACAGGGTGATCTGGTGGGGCTGGAGCCGTGGGAGCAGACACTGGGAGGCAAGTCTCCTGGCGCGACACTCTGCTTAGCTCCCTCTCTCTCCCTTTATCTGAGACGCAGGGCTGAGAAGTGGGTCACCCACGGCCAACAGAGGTAGAGTTACAGTTACTGACAGCCCACTGGGAGCTGACTCCCTAGTTTATTCCCTTTGTGGGTTTTTTGTTGGCCCTCAGAGTTGTACATCAACATTTAGGTGGAAGGTTTTATACAGTACACAACATCAACTGAATTTAAATTTAGCATCAATTCAAAATTGATACATCCTCTGAAATTCAAGAGGACTGGATATGCTTAGAAAAACATGAGAATATTGGAAATCAGAATCAGAAAGTTTAAATTTAACACATCAACAACACAAAGTGACAGTCATTTTGAAATGGCTGTAAACACGAGCATCCATCACAGTGTACTAGAATGCCACAAACAGACTCTGTTAAAGTGATGGTAAAAAGGTTTTGTATAAATCCAGCCAGAAGTTTTGAAAGTATCACTTACAAGCCAAAATGGGTCCCTGAAAATTGTGCACAATTGTGTACAATTTCATCTATTTTGTATTTTATGTTATGTCCCCCACCATTTCCCCCAGAACTTTGCATGATATGTTATGAAATCCAATTCGTAAAAAATGTTACGAATTTGTAGGTGCTTAAAATCTTGTTCAATCTGTTTAGTTCTTCTGTTCTGAAGCCCATTGGTGTGATGGTGTTGGGCTGTGGCGTTGCTCCCTCTGAGGTATATAGTGGCACAGGCACAGCACACTGGGAATCATCGCACCCCATAGAGCAGCTGAAAGGGCTCCCTCGTAATGCCAAACGCAGGGTTAAATGTCTTGTCACACTGCCAATAAATCTGAAGAAAAAAAATCACTCTCCCCATTCAACTAACAGTGAACAAAAAGCCCTAACCACGCCTGAGGAAAAAGACTATTCTCCATAGAAACAACTGATTTTCATTTTCAAAATGAGTGATTATAGATCACTCTTGGAAAATACAGGGTTAAAAAAGATATACATATCTGTTATCATAACTTGTTGATGATAAACCAGTGTATTCAAATGGATAAATTATAAATGTTATGGATATGGCAAGTTCCACCTCCTCTTTTCGTAGGTGAGCTAAGCTGTGCTTTGGTCCTCCTGAATGAGCCTAACATACACTAAGAACACCTGCTCTTTCCATGACATAGACTGACCAGGTGAATGCAGGTGAAAGCTATGATCCCTTATTGATGTTACTTGTTAAATCCTCTTCAATCAGTGTAGATGAAGGGGAGGAGACAGGTTAAAGCAGTATTTTTAAGCCTTGAGACAATTGAGACATGGATTGTGTGGGTGCCATTCAGAGGGTAAATGGACAAGACAAAAGATTGAAGTGCATTTGAACGGGATATAAAAGGTGGTAATGCTGATTGGTTTTTCACGCTCAACAGTTTCCAATCAAGAATGGTCACCATCCGAAAGGACATCCCTCCAACTTGACACAACTGTGGGAGGTCTTGGAGTCAACATGGGCCAGCATCCCCGTGGAACGCTTTAGACACCTTGTAGAGTTAATGCCCTGACGACGTGTACATGGCCTCTCAAAGTCTCTTAGTCCTAGGTGAGTAGTCATGAATTACAATATCCCTTTCTTCCCACTCCACAGAGAATAGAAGAAAACAGAATTGTGATTGAGGCCCCAGTCAGTCCTGTTCTCCTCTTCTCCTATCCCAGAAAAACACAGATTTTCCCGTCTTCCCCTGTAAACCATGTTTATGACCGGGGTGAGGTCGCTCACTTCAAGGTAGTGCTCTGCTCTTTTTTGGTGCAGTGAGCAGTGTTGCTGGGGCTCATGTTCCACCGGCCCTGGCCCTAACCTCTCCCCATTCACAAGGCCTGCAGGGACATAGCCCTCCTCTGTCTGACAGACTCTGCACAAGGCAGCGCAAGTGATGCTATTTGTTTGCCACCATGGTTTTCCACAGCAGCGTTGTTGTTGCTGGTCGCTGACTGGAAGGAAGCTGCGCTCTGGCAACACCCAGAGAGAGCAGCTGAGGGATTCCAGGGCCTGGGATCTATTACCTGTTGCCGAGGAAACCCAGGCAAAAAGGATGTGCACTACTTTATTTACTTCTTCTTGAGACCATTCTGGCCAGAAGTCTTGTCTATAGCCTGTTAGTCAGGCATGTCTAAGTATGTCTAACATTCTAAATATCACATCAATAGACCAAGACCAGACACAAACGGCATTTCTGACATTTTCTGGTTTAATCAACCTTCTTATATCACCTTTAGGATTTGAGAATTAAAAAATAATAATTATGAACTAAAATGTAAAATATAAGTTTTTCCAGTTGTTAATGAAATTCACCACTAAACAAAATGAATAAAATGCTACAATCACAAGCTAAATCACATATGTGAAACTCTGAAGTGTGCTACTAATTGTGCCTTTTCCCTCAGTGTAGGGGCCCGCTCTTAGTCTTTATAACGTCACTCAACAACAGTCGCTAAAACACTAGGCAGTGATATATAGCAGAGTAGCCAGCCAGGGAGGAGGTCATGGGAGTTACAATAACAGTCTGGTGCAGAGAGCAAGACCTCTGTGGTCTTCAACATGGACGTCTGAGTGATGCTCGCTCGGAAGACCCTGCGCCGGCGCTCTCCGTAAACATCCCCCGCAAGCCCAACGCAAGGCGGTACGGCATTCTCATGAGAAACTTCTTTGCTGTGTCCCCACGTTCAGCCAGCCTCACAATCACCACCACTCTTGCCGAGAGGATTTTCAGGATGGCCGGATAGCTGCAAAATCCCCCTAAAGATTTCCCAGGCCATTTTTAGTGCCAGGCCCTAATTTTAGAGCGACTAGACTCAAACTGAGGAGTCAAAGGTTAGGAGGATCTCTTAAAAAAAATAAACTGCAAAACATAAAAATGGAGGATGGGAGCGATTCAGATTTAGGAAATGTACGCCTTACCTACGCACGCCTTTCGTACGCACTTCTGAAAGTAAGCATTTCACCGCAAAGGCTAGACTTGTTGTATTCAGCGCATGTGACAAATACAGTTTAAATTGATTTTTTTTCTCAGTAGTTGGTATTCAGACTTACATTATGTATGTGCGTAATGGGCTTTGCAAGCGTGGTTCCCTTGTGCAGGCTGAATAAATATAATTCAACCGCTGAAACGCCTCCCACTTACTGGCCAAAAGATTTTCTCATGGAGTTTTCATTCAATAGGGTTTTCAGTACATTTCTTAAAGCCATCCCTTTAAATTTGGTGTACATTTAATTTGAATTTTCTTGAAAGATTACAATATATGGAGAAAATGTTTCAGAATATTAGGTCTTAATGAAAGAAAGGCATGTAAATACATGCATATTCATCTCCTTTTCAGCATCAATTGGTCAATAAAAAAATTCTATAATATCTATGAATAATAAAACAACAGGTTTGGAGCACCTTTACCCGCTAAATATATTGGTGAATCAAAAATACATTGGTTTGATTCATCCTGAAAGTTGCTATATTAAATTGTTCAATCCATCAAATATTGGAAGGTGAGAAAAGTGTAAAATAAGGGTTGAAGAGTAGCCCTATAAATCTACCCTAATAATCCTCACTAATCATGTCATCACAGTTCCAACGGTCCAGTCATTGTGAACCGTGAGCCAGCCTCCAGGTTTAAACTGCTATGTATGGTCTGTGTTCCATAATGATTCGAATAGACTCCATGTCCCAAATTATTGCACAACTTGTAATACATTAGCCTAATATGATCCACTATTGCTAGCGATCATCAGGAACAACCACACTGTCACGTCCTGACCGTAGTTCCCTTTTTATGTCTCTGTTTTAGTTTGGTCAGGGCGTGAGTTGGGGTGGGCATTCTATGTTTTTGTTCTAGGTTTTGTATTTCTGTGTTTGGCCTGGTATGGTCCCAATCAGAGGCAGCTGTCGATTGTTGTCTCTGATTGAGAACCATACTTAGGTAGCCTGTTTTCCCACTATGAGGTGTGGGTAGTTATTTTCTGGTTAGTGTTTGTTGCACCTGTCAGAACTGTTTGGTTATGTGTTTGTTGGTTTTGTTTGTGTATTCATTCTGGATTAAAAGTATTATGGATTTGTACCACGCTGCACTTTGGTCCTCTTCTCCCAACGACAATCGTTACACACACACAAACATGACAGAGGAAAGACCTACCATGTAATGTAATGATGCAAAATGTAAGGAAGTTAACACATCATTACCATCAATGGCAGTTATAAATGTATATGGGTGGCTACTGATAGTGGCAAATATTTAAAACAATACAAAGTGTAAAAAACACTATGAAACGTCTGGGCATATAATTAAAAGATTCGAGAAATCATGAATCAACTCAGTAAGTGTGGCGCTATACTGTCATTTGTGCATGGCTACAGAAGCCTATAGCTTGGGTCTCCAAACTTAATCCCAGGTTATAAGGCTGGCATTTCATAAACTGCCATGTGGAAAAGCTTATGTTTATATGCTTCACTTTGCTGCCATATGACTGGTTTCACATTTTCTCCAGCGATTATACGGTAAAATAGATCTAAAACAATTGTAATTTATATTTAGAATCCCCTTTTCCAAACAGCTTACTCATTTACCTAGCTCTTATCAATAGCTCTTATCAATTTGTAAATTACAGTGCATGGAGAATGGTGATATTTCTATAGAAAAAAGAAAGTAGATTTATTTATCGTTTCATCGTGTGTAAAGTTGGTGGAATTATTACGGAATTAAGTCAAGGTCAGAATACGGCATATCTGTCGAACACCTCTGTCACACCTTAATCTCTTTGATCTCCACCCCCAACGAATAGCAGGCTATTCTCATGCTTACATTCAAGGTCAGAATACACTTAGTGAGAATAGGGCCTAAAAACAGAATGATATTCCATTTACGCTTGCTCGACTCAGGTCGTAATCAGCCCCTGAGAGATGAGCAGTCACCAGCTAGCTATCCTAGCTGTCCCTCTGGTCGGTCAACTGGCTGGGTCTATTTTCTACCCCACAGAGCAGAGGATGGATGGGAGGAAGGAACTGTAAATAGAGGGAGGAGAGCAGCAGCTATCATTGTTTTGACAACCTGAACAGCGTGGATGTTGTTGTCTGACAGTCGTCACATTGCCCTGGGGTCAATTGGAAACATCCACCCATTGATTTGATATGAGATTCTTAGCAGAACTTCAGGCAGATGAACGGCATCTTGACTAACAGGAATGCAGGCGATGTTTGAATGATGTCAAAGGGCAGGGTTTTGTCTGAACTGGGAACTTGTTCCATCTTGAAGATGAAACCATACTCAGAAAGAAAACATGTCACTCTGTCAGCAGTTTAGAAAGCCAATAGTCGTGACTCAGAAAGGTGAATAATAATAGTCTACTTAGGGGCTAATGACGATGGAAACTATTCAAGCATTATTTCTCAGGCTCACCAACCCATTCCAAAGTTGGGAAAAATTACAGATATAGTATAAGCTGACTATAGTCTATCATTTCAAACAAAGACATTACCATACAGTACCACAACACTACAGAGTTTACTGATACTTCAATTACTAATGCTCTACAATCCATATCAAAGCGCACTTTGGTCGGTCATATCATCCATTAAACCCATTTAACCCCCAAGTCGTGCCCCAGAGAGAGCTCTTCCAGGCTGGGTATTTTTGCCTACCATGCCCCTAAATAGAGTGTCTGTCTGGAGGAAACAGTGTAGGCAGGAAGTGTGGTGGCACAGGTGGATGAGGCTGACATCCTCCAACGAGACTGTCCCTGTCTCCCTGACAGGACACAGACCCTGGGTATAGCATTACAACCCAAGAGGGAGGAAGAGACCCATATCCTTTGCCATCATCATGACGAAATATGGGCTCATAGCTGCTTGGGTGTAAAGACACCGAGAGACAAAGACGACACAACTCAGTTGGGGATAGGCCTATTTCTAGAAATAAACATGTTGGAGGATATTCTATTTCCAAGTATCATGGGTGGAAAATTTAGCAACAATTTAGAACACAAAAGTCCAGTAGCGGTGTGTGGGTAAAATCCCCGGGGAAGCCAATCCAAGAAAAAGAAATGCCATATTACAACCTATGTGTTGTGATAATTGCATTATTTGCTTTATAACCTGTTTGTTCATATGCCTTGTGACCGTGATATATAGGTATAAGGCTGAGACAATAAGCCGACACAGTGGCAGAATAAATTCAACCACACCTTTGTTTCATCATAAGACTGAGGTCCACAAAACATATTGCATGTAACAAACAGTTACATGGCTTCAGCATGGTCAAGCCAGATAATGTTCTCGATATTTACAGAATACTAAACAACTATTGATTTAGAACCACAGAGAGTTACCGCAAGTCGCAAAGAACACAGGAGTTGCCTCCACTATTCCAGCACCATTTCAACTTCAATATTTCAACATCATCAAATCACCGAGAACTATTTAGTGCAATCAACATAAGCTAAATATGATATTGCTGTCCATTGTACTGATTGTGTGTGTGTGTGTGTGTGTGTGTGTGTGTGTGTGTGTGTGTGTGTGTGTGTGTGTGTGTGTGTGCGTGTGTGTGTGGAAAGTAGAAAAAAAAAAACATGTTGAATCACCCAGAAACACCAATGCCATCCTCCTTTCTTTCATGACTCTATCATACAGTACACGCTTTTCGTGTTTTGTCGTCTTAGTCTACCTGGCTAAAACGCTTGCTCGCTATCCTTTCCTTTCATTGGAAACAATGCAGCAGGCCAGCTAGTTAACATTAGCCTACTACATCTAGCTACATATTGAACTTCCATCCTCTCAGGCCGCGGGCACAATGTATGAATTTATGGTTAGATCAGAATCGTCTTTATAATCATTGGCCAGTGCGGAGAATTAAGTAATACCACAAGGCCAAGTCCCTAGCTCCATCCATGGCTAGCTTAGGAACTAAAACATTTTAGCTAGTTAGCTAGCCACTGGAGGACGACGACACAACGAGATGCAACAAAAAAAAAAAATCTGTAAATAACGTTTGGCTTGTGATTGGTGTGATGCCATATCCAAACCGTCTTTTTTGGTGTGCCAGGACCATTCACAGTTGAACTCACTCAACACTGATTGGCTATTATTTAACTTTAAAAAATGATAAAGGGAAGCCAAATGCTCGATGGCTTCCCTTGCATTCAATGCTTTTTTTTGACCAGACAGCATCAGATAGATGGCCTGCCCATACTGAGACAGATGGGCGCTGTTTCGCTCGCTCTGATGCTTTCTCCGGTGAGATACACTCAGCCTCTAGGGAATTGAAGAAAAATGATGAAACACAGATAGACGAAAGATCAATTATTAGATTTTTTTTGGTACATTGTTTTGGGAAACATCAATCAATACACTCCACTGCAAAAGTCACAATATTTCACCAGATATCTCAGCTACCTCACCCCCTATCTCTCTTAACCCTCCTGCTGTGTTCTTGTCAAATTGGACCGATTTACAAGTTTTATCTCTGAAAAATATAGTTAATTGAATCTGATTGTCATATGGTTCCATGACTTTGTCCACACAGGGGATCTGAACACACAAAATAAATGTTGATGATTTTCATAAAATGTTAAGTGTTTTATTTAACTCTTGTACACCTGTGGTGTTCCCGGTCATTAGAAATAATGACCGGTCATTAGAAATAAATGGGTGAGACTACAATTAGTGTATAAAATTGAGTTCAGGTACATGCCCATTCATCAGATAGACACACTTCCTCTCCCAGACCCCCACATGCATGTGTGTTTGAACACACACACACACACACACACACACACACACACACACACACACACACACACACACACACACACACACACACACACACACACACACACACACACACACACACACACACACACACACACACACACACACACACACACACACACACACACACCTGTTGACATTCTCACAAACAATCGCAACATTGTTTCAATAATATATAGAACTTTTCTCGCAGCTCTGGTATGTAAAGCTTTTTTGAGGCCTTGCTCACAATTCGTTCTGTGGGAGCAGGATGACCAAAAGATATACTATCTGTGAGGCTCTTGATCATATCTTTGATCATGACACTGGTGAGGAGGATAGAGGCCAGGAAACTGACTGTGAATATGCATTAGAGGAGAAAGTACTCTGTGATAAATAGCACAATATGTTTCATCTGAGTATTTGTTATAGTCAAAATAATCCATACATTATGCTTTTTGTTACTCAAAAACGAGTTGTATGAATTCAGGTCAATGAGGCCCACAGGCCATAAATAGCAAATAGATGTTCAAAATGTGTAATGTTCACAAGAACACAAGTTGATTAAAAGATCTAACACAACCTTAGGTGATAATATATGTATTATTATGGATTTGTAATCAGTTATAATGGGTCGGTCATTTTGGACCGGGAAGAGAATTAATTAACATGAAACGAATACAACAGGAGGGTTTATAAGCTCTTTGACATGTAATGTGTTGATGTTTGGTTTTAGAGTCATCTCTCGTGGACAGACTACGTAAACATAAATCTGAACAATTACGCCAGACTTGAGTTGGGTTAACTGAGATTAGATTTGGAGTAAGATGTCAGTGATGTAATGTGAGTGGAATCCTAATGTTCCTGTAACAGACACATTGTATGCCTTGTCAGACGTGCCAAGGCCACTACTTCTAAAGACACAGAGGAAACAGATTTAACAGCAACAGAATGAGAAAGGGTTCTAAATACTCACTTTGTAAATATTTGGAGATTAGGAACACACAATCAGTGAATAGGTCGGACGTCATAATGCCAAGTTAAAGGCATTTTTCGAATATGAGAGAGATTCCTGGTATAATGATTAGGAGACTAATTTCCTGGGCATTAGGCCAAACTTAATTTACCAGACAGCTTCAAAGGGAGTCCAATTGTAATGTGTATCATTTTGGGCGGCATTCTATTGCTCATAAAAATTATATTGCTCATTAAAAAAAAACATGTTATTATATATTTTATGTGTTAGAATTGAAATACAATTTCAAAGAAACAATCTGTACATACATTGTCAACTAGTTGGCTGCATTCTTCCACTAATTGGTATTTTCGGGCAATAACATCAAATATTTTCCAGAACTGATCTGATTATTCAAAATACCAATTTGTGAAGAAAAAAAAACACAGATTTGAGCTGGCTGTCTAAACACAGCCGAAGAGTAGTAGGCCTAAAACAACTGTTCTGACAGTGCTGAGCTTATGGTTTGTGCATTGCCTTGTTTATGCTGCCATCTATTGGCTCTATTTGATCGTTACACACATTTCTGGCCAGGCTTTTATTTACTACCAGTTCGCCTAAACACCAATGTCTGCCCACATAAACTCAGAGGCATTTAAAAACATGTTTAAATGTATTAAACGCATTGGTCAACTGAAAGTTTATTATTATTTTTTTTTAAATAAGCTCCAGCTTAATTGAATCACGGCTCACACTCCTCCCACTGTGTCCCCAGGAGTACGAGAGCCAGTCGAGCGCTGAGGCTAAACTTGTGAGAGTTTGACCTGCTAGAGAGGATTCTGCCGGCCCATGAGTACAAGGTGCTGGAGGAGAAACCAGGCAGGCTACAATAATTCTTTGATTTCAGACAAGGTAGGTACTATTTCTACTTTAACTTGGTAATGAGGGCTGATAATCGGTTCTATGGACTATGTTAAGGTGGTGTAAAATGTTTGTTTATTTCACTCTATCCCTCCACGGGCTGATTCCACCACCCGGAGATTGTCCGGTTTATGAAGAGTCTGAACGAAGAGAGCTGGCCACGTGGAAGCTGGAGGTGATGGGTTGTCTAGATCAGAGACCAAGAACAGGCTCCTCCTTGTGACTTCAACATTTTCACTGAATGATGCTACACTCAGCATGTGTCCATAATGTTGTTGTAGCCACTGTTCCTCACAGGAAAATGCAGGATTTCTGGTTCGGGAGTTGTGGAATAATGAAGCAAAAGCTGGGCTATCGTTGAAAACAAAACGTGCGCCCTGTTTTACTCCTAAAGTGCTTATTTTATTCTACATAGAAGTTGGGAAAGATTTTGAGTCATTTTTAAAAAATGAACGTTTCTGAATGTGCACATATTTCACCTGTATGATTCACGTGACGTGGGAATGGGAAGCTGTTTGTCAATTACAGCACATTTAAAAATGTGTTTGGGCTGTTTTAATACAATGTATGTGTGCTTGAGTGTTTTATTCGAGTAGTACCACATCATTTAACATATAGTATATATTTCAATGTAATACCATGTTTTAAGACACTGGACCTTTAGGTTGGTTTGCAAAAAAATATTTAATAATGATACTGCAGTAAACACAGTATATTCACATAGCAGTTTTTTCGGCAGTGTTTGATGTGGAACTGTGTTAGAGCGGTCAAATCCACAGGCGACTCCTGGCATTATACCTACAGTGGCCATGCATGGCGTCGCTTTAAGAGAGAACCCATGCAGCCTTGTTTACAAATTCAAACACTGGAATGTGAGATGTTATCTACAGTACATCTCAATTAGGTTGATAAAAGTCCTCTATTTTGTATTTCTATATAGCCTACACTTTCTAATTCTACAATTCAAACGCGAGTGGGACAGATTTGGCTTTGTGACACCACCAAAACATCAGTCTATGCGGGTGTCAGCTATCGCAGGGTAACACTGATTGAATCTAGGCCTAAAATCGGTAAATGTATGAAAACATCTATCACCTGAATGTCTGATAAACGTCACAGTTATGTTAAAAACAATTTGAACAAGGAGATAATGTGCTAATTATGTAAATAGAGAGAAAAAACAGCTGTATGGTTCATTATTGTAGATTAGCAGTAATAACCAGAAATAAACACATTTAAAAATAAACGTTTAATCCCACAGGGTTGTCAAAGCATCTACACTGCTTGACAGATGTGATCTATAATAAGCATAAATTGTGTATCATATACATACACTGGATGGTCATTCTGTCCCCGATCAAGGCTCATGTGCAAACGGTGCACAGTTGGAATAAAGGAGAGATTAATAGGATTCGAAAGGTGTGACAGTGTATTCAGTAGATTCCAGCACAAGGCCTTATCTTGGTCCCCATGAACAGTATTGGCCTACAAACCCAGCACATGCAATTTCAAGTATCAAATACAACTCCCTCCCCCCAACAGTGTTATATGACTGTCCACTCTTGGAAGTAGGGGCTCTATTCAATGTGTATTGCTGAAGCCGTACAGATTGCAAAATAGAAAAGGTACATTTCCGATTGAGCTAACATATGCAGCATTTACCGTGAATGCAGGAACATTGCCTTTAAAACTTCCACAATATGGATTGAATAGAGCCCTAATGATAATAACATTTTTAAAAAGTCAGTCATTTTAGTATTGGGAAGAAATGTGTCACTATTTTTTGTTTTTCAAATACATTTGATATAAACGCGACATTCATTTTAATACAAAAAGCGAATAGTTGGAATCATAGGAAATAAAGGACAGGAGTACTTTACAGTATCACAATCTTTCTTTTTGATGTTGTATGGAAACGCATATAAAGCTAAGTAGCAGGTAGATAAGATACATTTGTGTTGGTACTGATGGGGCTTTGGTTAGATAGGCCTATGTCATGCACTCCACATCAGGTAATGTGGCCTCTGGGCCAGTGAGTGGCAGTAGAGTGCTAATCCTGGTCTGGGGAGGTAGTTGAGTGGTTCAGACTGGTCTAGCAGGTCCTCTCATGATCACTGCTCTCGGAGATGTTGTTGCTGGGGGTTTCTTGGGCACTGGCGTGTGCGGCTGAAGACAACACCTCCTCAAAACTCCCTCCACCCCCTTGGCTTCCCACCTTGGTCTGCTCCAAAAACAAAAATGCAGAGGCACACACACACAAGAGCAAACAACAATGTTAAAACCAATAAGAATCTGTGACATTTCTTTGGTGTTCTAACAACCCTGCTGATGACAACATTTGGCTCTAAATGCTCACATTCAAAGTGGAGCGATTGTTCTCCAGAGAGTAGTGTTTAACTTCAATTAGTTGAGCTGTAAAAATAGACTGGATTTAAAAAATTAAAAAACGTTTATTTAATTAGGCAAGTCAGTTAAGAACAAATTCTTATTTACAATGCTGGTCTACACCGGCCAAACCTGGACCAATTGTGCGCCGCCCTATGGAATACCTAAACTAGAGGAAGTGAAGCTTTGAAAGAAAGGAGTCAACAAGAAAGACCCGAATACTGTTGAGACACAATGTTGACTTTACTTAGGCCGGGATTCAATCCGATCGTGCTTTGTTCGCAATGCACATTTTAAAGGCAATGTTCCCGCATTGGAAGGGACACATTCTTAAAAAACGCTGCACATCTCAAATCGAAAAATTACCTTTAAAATGGGCCATTGTCCAAATCCGCACTTACTTACTTCAACATTACGTAAATAAATAACTCTCATAGCTCTCAGTCATTGCTCTGACAGCAACATGTGTAATGTTTCACATTACCTTTATGTTGGAAACGGTGCATTCAACCTTCTCCTCAAAGGACTTGAAACTGGGCGAGTTCCTAATGGGATGATTAGTCAGATCAGTTTTCCACAATACTATCATTTTACTATACAACATGTATCGGAGTCACCATGAAGCAGAACTGCACAACGGTTGAAGCCAGCCACCATACTGTACCTTTACTGTTGTGTACAGTTTAACTAAAGCTGCCTGTACTTACAGTCCTCTCTATACTAAAGCTGCCTGTACTTACAGTCCTCTCTATACTAAAGCTGCCTGCACTTAGTCCTCTCTATACTAAAGCTGCCTGCACTTAGTTCTCTCTATACTAATGCTGCCTGCACTTAGTCCTCTCTATACTAAAGCTGCCTGCACTTAGTCCTCTCTATACTAAAGCTGCCTGTACTTACAGTCCTCTCTATACTAAAGCTGCCTGTACTTACAGTCCTCTCTATACTAAAGCTGCCTGCACTTAGTTCTCTCTATACTAAAGCTGCCTGTACTTACAGTCCTCTCTATACTAAAGCTGCCTGCACTTAGTCCTCTCTATACTAAAGCTGCCTGCACTTAGTCCTCTCTATACTAAAGCTGCCTGTACTTACAGTACTCTCTATACTAAAGCTGCCTGTACTTACAGTACTCTCTATACTAAAGCTGCCTGCACTTACAGTCCTCTCTATACTAAAGCTGCCTGCACTTACAGTCCTCTCTATACTAAAGCTGCCTGCACTTAGTCCTCTCTATACTAAAGCTGCCTGCACTTAGTCCTCTCTATACTAAAGCTGCCTGTACTTACAGTACTCTCTATACTAAAGCTGCCTGCACTTACAGTCCTCTCTATACTAAAGCTGCCTGTACTTACAGTCCTCTCTATACTAAAGCTGCCTGCACTTACAGTCCTCTCTATACTAAAGCTGCCTGCACTTACAGTCCTCTCTATACTAAAGCTGCCTGTACTTACAGTCCTCTCTATACTAAAGCTGCCTGCACTTAGTCCTCTCTATACTAAAGCTGCCTGTACTTACAGTCCTCTCTATACTAAAGCTGCCTGCACTTAGTTCTCTTTACTAAAGCTGCCTGCACTTAGTCCTCTCTATACTAAAGCTGCCTGTACTTACAGTCCTCTCTATACTAAAGCTGCCTGCACTTACAGTCCTCTCTATACTAAAGCTGCCTGTACTTAGTCCTCTCTATACTAAAGCTGCCTGTACTTACAGTCCTCTCTATACTAAAGCTGCCTGTACTTACAGTCCTCTCTATACTAAAGCTGCCTGCACTTACAGTCCTCTCTATACTAAAGCTGCCTGCACTTACAGTCCTCTATCAACACAACACTGTAAGAAGACCTGTATGCTCAGTGTAATTGAAAGGTTGCTTTTTCTAGTGTTAGGATTTCTATGATTGCTGTATTTTCACACATTTATCTTTTAATAAACAGGTCAGATAAATACATTTCTAGCTATCTTGTCCTGATGACTGCTGCAGTAAATAGACCTAGATTACGTTATACCTGTAAATTCTGAAATAATACCAATTCCCCTCATAATAATGCTTCCAAACATTCAGCCTTAAGACAACAAGAATGACTGGGTGGCTAAGGATGGGGATCTAACGGAGTACTAACCCTATCACTACACACAATTACCTCATAGCGGGCATGCTCATTGAGTGGCGGATAGAGCAGCTGTCCCCAGAGAGCATGGCCCAGATAAGAGAGGAGTTCAATCATTAACATGGATTTACAGAAAGCAGAAATCACAGAGCACACACTAGTCAGTATGGAAACTTTTCTATAATAGAGATTTACCCATCATCCGATTGCCCAAAAGAAACATACAGTTTTTAGATTCAAGTATTATAGAGGAATATAATAGCTTATAGTGTAATATGATACATGTTCTTAGACAGTGTTGGGAAAGCCAAGTATTGCCTACTTCACCCAGATTTTAGCCAAAAAAGTAGTGTAGTTCCAGTAGTTACTTACACCGCTACATGGTAAAAACGTTTACTACTGAAAACACTATTTGAATTCAGTTAAACTACCACAAACCTACTGCAAAACATTTGTAGTTAAATGACTAGTTGAACTACATGTAGTTCCCTATTCAACATTGTTCTTAGACGACTTAGTCATGCAGTATCATCTAAAGTGACGACTTATACACATTTATGTGACTAACAACTTCTAGAGAACTAGTAATGGTAATTGTACAAAAGAGAAATAAAACTAAAACTCAACTGTAACCATATTGGTCTACCCTCAAATAAAACATGCTATGGTCAACAACACTAAGTCATGCATACCTAGTGTTCAGTTTGCTACAGATCTGAGGAGCTGGCGTATTCACTATCATGTGACTGCACCGGAATTGTCTCAATCAAATCCTGGAAATGATCCCATTCAGTTGGTAGTCATCATCCTAATTACGCTCATATTTAAGTAAGTAAATGGCCACCATCTTAGTTGGTATTTTGACTAGTTTCAGTGCAGTCATAGCAAAGACACACAGAATATCAGACTCCAAATCACAAGTAGACTACTGAGATAACACAAACACAATATCTTACCCAAGTGAATTTGATCTTTTGATGCGTAGAAAGAGATGAAAAAAACAAACATATTTCAAGACATTTGAATGACAGTATCAAGTGCCCCACTTATACTGTACATTGTGACTTAATTTCAGAAATACAGCAGAGTTGAATTAATCTTCTTTTCAAGAAAAGCCACACAAAGATCCAGTCCACACACACTTCAAACACACAGTTAACCAAGCAATCATCCAAGCTATGGCAATGCCATACTCTATGCTGTACTGTAGGCCGACATTATGAAATAGAATGCAAATGTTTGGGTTGCAACTATTTAAATAGAAATCTGCAGTCTGTAGTGCCGAGTAAAGCCAGCAGCAAGTATCACCACAGGCAACATACCTTGCTTTGTCTGGTACCTCCTAGCTAAATAATACTTTGAGCATATTTCAAACCCAATGCAAGTGGGCCAGGGCACTTTTTCATTTCACTGGGCAACATAGTGAAAATAGTGTTGTACTGTATATATAATTCACACGAAAAATCCATAGGAACTCATTTGCATGCACACACAAACACACAAACTAGGGGGCATACCTTCTGAGATACATTAACTCAAGGCCAAACATGCTGGAATACATGAAAGAATGTCCATTCGTCTCTAGATTAATGTTAAACATGATTTCAAACAAAATTGGTTGATAAATACACTATTCCAAGTATTTTGTTACATGTCATTATCATGCAATAATGACAACAATATTAAAAGAACAAAACAAAGACTGACACCTCGCCAATACACACTACATGGACAGGTATAACACTAAATCACAGTTTTCCTTTGTCATGACTCGTCTGAGTATTGCATTACCAGTGACAGCTGTCTATGATACGATAGCTCCCCAGTGGCAGAGTGTAGAGCCAGAATACTGGCCAGCCATGGAGCTCTATTGTGCCACCATGCCTTGTCAGAGCTCCAGTCCTTCAGGGCTGATCGTGGTCAGTCACTGCGGGCTAGCTCACAGCTCTCCCAGCCCTGATCACAGCTCTCCAAGCTCTGATCCAAACCCACCCCGGCCTGCATCCAATCTGGCCTGCAGAAAGCCGCTTACTCTGGGTTTACGCAATGCAAACATGTCCCCCTGTCTGGGTCAACCCCAGCAACAGTGAGGATTGGGCACATGACAAGGCAGACTGGGTGTAGAGAAGCAGAGACGAGGGGGGAGCGTGGTCATTCTGACTGGAGGGACCCTGTATTCTGTTTCAATAGCTGTAGGCTTAAAGATGTAGCATAAGGATTTAGTTGATAGGATATTCAATATTTTGATGCATGGTTGCCATAGGCACCAGTGACACTGTACCTCATATCCCCAAACTTCCTGCTGATGGCTGTTCCCAGTGTGGTGAACGCTGCTGACGTTTTCTGACCTGCCGTGCTCAACGTCTCCGATGTCTTTTTGTACCTGGCCAAATGAAAAGACGGTGATGATCAAAACAGACAAAGAACAGGATACCTTAGGACAGCCACTCCTGTGCTCTTCCCATCCCTGTACAGAACACTATTCACTACACACACAGATTAGTTTCATAGTCAGAGTTGGAGCCAGGGTGTAACTGATTCTCCAGCACAGCATCATATCTATACAAATATGCCCGATGGGAATATCCTTTACCTGTGGACAGCAGATTTGATTCATTTTTATTCACTGCATATAGTTTACATACAGTGCCTTTGGAAAGTATTCACAATCCTGGACTTTTACCACATTTTGTTACGATAAAGCCTTATTCTAAAATCGATTAAATGCAACATTTTCCACAGCAATCTACACACAATACGCCATAATGACAAAGTTAAAATAGGTTGTATTACATTTTAGCTAATAAAAAAACAGAAATACCTTATTTACATAAGTATTCAGACCCTTTGCTACGAGACTCAAAATTGAGCTCAGGTGCATCCTGTTTCCATTGATCATTCTTGAGATGTTTCTACAACTTGATTGGAGACCACCTGTAGTAAATTCAATTGATTGGACATGATTTGGAATTCACACACCTATCTATCAGGTCCCACAGTTGACAATGCATGTCAGCGCAAAAACCAAGCCATGACGTTGAAGGAATTGTCCATAGAGCGCCGAGACAGGACTGTGTCCAAGCATAGATCTGGGGAAGGGTACCAAAACATTTCTGCACTATTGAAGGTCCCCAAGAACACAATGGCCTCCATCATTCTTAAATGGAAAAAGTTAGGAACTACCAATTCCAAGCGTCAAGTTGGGAGGAAACCTGGCACCATCCCTACGGTGAAACATGGTGGTGGAAGCATTATGCTGTGGGGATGGGAGACTAGGCAGGATCGAGGCAAAGATTAACAGAGAAAAGTACAGAGAAATCATTGATGAAAACCTGCTCCAGAACACTCAGTACCTCAGACTGGGGGCGAAGATTCACCTTCCAACGGGACACCGACCCTAAGCACAATGCCAAGACAACACAGGAATGGCTTCGAGACATGTCTTTGAATGGCCCAGCCAGAGCCCGGACTTGAACCCCATCAAACATCTCTGGAGAGACCTGAAAATAGATGTGCGGCAACATTCCCCATCCAACATGCCAGAGCTTGAGAGGATCTGCAGAGAAGAATGGGAGAAACTCCAAATACAGGTGTGCCAAGCTTGTAGCGTCATACCCAAGAAGACTCAATGCTGTTATCGCTGCCCAAGGTGCTTCAACAAAGTACTGACTAAAGGGTCTGAATATTTGTGTAAATGTGATATTTCAGGTAATAAATTAGCAAGAAATTCTAAAAACCTGTTTTTGCTTTGTCATTATTGGATATTGATAAGGGGAAAAAACTATTTAATCAATTTTAGAATAAGGCTGTAACATAACAAAATGTGGAAAAAGTCAAGGGGTCTGAATACTTTCCGAAGGCAATGCACCCTGAGCAAGGCTTAGGTGAGAAAGACTTTTCCCTATTGATGCTGCAGAATCGATGGGACACACAGGAGAGCATCACTTTGATCATTTGTACAGCTTAAATACCACTGTTAGGGCTCTGGCCTATAAAGGGAAGCCATTGATTTTCCTCTTTGTTTTCTAGGTCTAACAGCCTGCTAGTCTGATGCCAAACCTGGTCTCAGAGCATTTCGTATTTTTCTATATGTAAATTCCGAGACACTACATTTAGTTACGTTTCGTATGGTATGTAATCATTTGTGGATGTCCATCACCCAACTTTGTATTATACACTGCTAAAAATAAATAAAGGGAACACTAAAATAACACATCCTACATCTGAATGAATGAAATATTCTTATTAAATACTTTTTTCTTTACATAGTTGGATGTGCTGACAACAAAAATCACACAAAAATGATCAATGGAAATCAAATTTATCAACCCATGGAGGTCTGGATTTGGAGTCACACCACACTACAGGCTGATCCAACTTTGATGTAATGTCCTTAAAACAAGTCAAAATGAGGCTCAGTAGTGTGTGTGGCCTCCACGTGCCTGTATGACCTCCCTACAACGCCTGGGCATGCTCCTGATGAAGACTCCTGGACAGTCTGTGGTGCAACGTGGCATTGGTGGATGGAGCGAGACATGATGTCCCAGATGTGCTCAATTGGATTCAGGTCTGGGGAACGGGCGGGCCAGTCCATAGCATCAATGCCTTCCTCTTGCAGGAACTGCTGACACACTCCAGCCACATGAGGTTTAGCATTGTCTTGCATTAGGAGGAACCCAGGGCCAACCGCACTCACAAGGGGTCTGAGCATCTCATCTCGGTACCTAATGGCAGTCAGGCTACCTCTGGCGAGCACATGGAGAGCTGTGCGGCCCCCTAAAGAAATGCCACCCCACACCATGACTGACCCACCGCCAAACCGGTCATGCTGGAGGATGTTGCAGGCAGCAGAACGTTCTCCACGGCGTCTCCAGACTCTGTCACGTCTGTCACATGCTCAGTGTGAACTTGCTTTATCTGTGAAGAGCACAGGGCGCCAGTGACGAATTGGCCAAGCTTAGTGTTCTCTGGCAAATGCCAAACGTCCTGCATGGTGTTGGGCTGTAAGCACAACCCCCACCTGTGGACGTCGGGCCCCCATACCACCCTCATGGAGTCTGTTTCTGACCGTTTGAGCAGACACATGCACATTTGTGGCCTGCTGGAGGACATTTTGCAGGGCTCTGGCAGTGCTCCTCCTGCTCCTCCTTGCACAAAGGCGGAGGTAGCGGTCCTGCTGCTGGGTTGTTGCCCTCCTACGGCCTCCTCCACATCTCCTGATGTACTGGCCTGTCTCCTGGTAGCGCCTCCATGCACTGGACACTGCGCTGACAGACACAGCAAACCTTGCCACAGCTCGCATTGATGTGCCATCCTGGATGAGCTGCACTACCTGAGCCACTTGTGGGGGTTGTAGACTCCGTCTCATGCTACCACTAGAGTGAAAGCACCGCCAGCATTCAAAAGTGACCAAAACATCAGCCAGGAAGCATAGAAACTGAGAAGTGGTCTGTGGTCATCACCTGTAGAACCACTCCTTTATTGAGGGTGTCTTGCTAATTGCCTATAATTTCCACCTGTTGTCTATTCCATTTGCACAACAGCATGTGAAATTTATTGTCAATCAGTGTTGCTTCCTAAGTGGACAGTTTGATTTCACAGAAGTGTGATTGACTTGGAGTTACATTGTGTTGTTTAAGTGTTCCCTTTATTTTTTTGAGCAGTGTATGTTACGAATTTGCAAAATGTACTATGTTACAAATTTGCTAAATGTATGACATGTTACTAATTCTAGCTAGGTGGCAACTGTAGCTAACTGGCTAACGTTAGCGGTTAAGTTTAGGTGTTAGGTTAAAGGGTTAGAGTTAGGGCAAGGATTAGCTAAAGGGATTAGGGGAAGGGTTAATGTTAGGGAAGGGTTAGCCAACATGCTAAGTAGTTGCAAATTATCTCAAAAGTAGTAAGTAGTTGAAAAGTTGCTAATTAGCTAAAATTGTCCGTGATGAGATTCAAACTCGCAACCTTTGGGTTGCTAGACAGTCGGGTTATACGCCTACCCATCAACCGACCAACCACCCTTCCCCAGGCACCGAAGACGTGGATGTCGATTAAGGCAGCCCCCCACACCTCTCTGATTCAGAGGGGTTGGGTTAAATGTGGAAGATACATTTCAGTTGAATGCATTAGGTATCCCCCCCTTTCCCTTACTTTCATTTTTGCCATAAGTAACCATATGTCTTATATAACCATACCAAAAGTAACATGTCATACTAATTTGAGTGTCCCGGATTTACTATGTTACGTCTATTCTATGAGACCAGGATGCTGCCTGCCTGGCTTCCAACCTCTCAGAGCCCCAGGCCCTAGAGCCTGATTATCGCTCAGTGCATTAGACACAGACTGCATGGAAATCTGAGGTCCGCATCTGGCCGTCACATACACACCTATGCCTGCTAACGGTTCCATCTGAAAATGATCACTACGCCTCCATAAGAATATCATGTTCATGTTGCTCTCCGAATAGTCTCTTGCATTTATCGCAACTCGCACATTACTGGTCCTTGCTTCCAGCCTAAAATTTAGTTTGGTACAGTGGGGGTTAATATAAGCCTTGCAGTCTGTCTGTCCGACCTCGGAAACAACAAAGTTTCCCTTTTGAATTTTGATCTCTGTAGTACCATAGACTGTAAGTCTGGACACCATTCGCTCTATGGTCTGCATCTGCCCCATGGATTGTGCAATGTGCTTTTATAACACAGGAGGTTGGTGGCACCTTAAATGGGGAGGACGGGCTCATAGTAATGGCTGGAATGGAATGAAATCTAACTCAATCACATGGTTTCCATGTAGACGAGACAACTTTTCTGAGCCAGTCGAAATCATGCACCAACCCCATTATCATGGACATATCCATTTAAATGCCAATCGAAAAAAGTTTAAAAAACGAAAATGCAGCTAGTGTAGTGCCATTCCAGGTTCAATATTTGATGTGACTGAATTAGCTGAAGTTAGCTAGCAAGTGACAATAAGTTAAAGGCTGCATAGCAACCATTTTCTTTAGAACGGACAACGAGCCTTTTGCATAGCAACTACACAAAAATAATTAAACGACTGGAGCAACATGACCAAGACTTTTGTCCGGACAATATCTTCTGGTGGAAGAATTAAATTGTATGAATGAACTCAAAATAACTGTTTAAATGAAAACATGTAATTCATTGTTATTGTAATATGATAGTAAGCGTTTTATAAAGCAATAATGCATGCGAAGCAGTGATATACCATGAATACTGTCACAGGTAAATGGGTTGACCAACAACGCCATTCACCTGTGACTGTATTAATGATACAGCACTGCCTCGTGCCTTATTGCTTAATTAAACTGCGGCATTGTTGAATACCAATTTCTAATAGGCTTGAAGAGCATTCTAGAGCGTCCATTATTTCCCTATAGTGCACGGCATATCAGCACGGTAGAATTCAATGGCTATAGTTAATTCTTACATGTTCTATGTTTTAGCTGCTTTTGAAAGCAAAGGTTAAATTGAAAACATTATTGGCATTGTGGAATTCGATTTTCATAATAGCAAGCTAGGACTGATGGTTTGGTTAGCTAAACTAGCAAGTCTGTTTGGTTACCAGGGTAACTACTGTAGCTATCTAGTAAACAACGGACGCCAACAACAAACCACACTGACAATAGATGCAGCTCAGGCGTTGGAGTTGTTGACCTTCACACTTGTCCGTTTTGCGTTGGTTTTGAGACTGGAGATTAAGGAGATATGTTGTGGCATTTACACAGTGGAGGCCCCCTAATCTCCTCTCCTCTCCCGTCCAGCCAACGATCCCTCAGCACCACGGATCTGCTTGGCCCTGGCGACTTGCGGTTCACCCTCACCATGGTAACAGTGATTGGAGAGGGGCACTGCTCATTTGCGCACCTAGTTAAAGTGTGACTCTGGTAACTGAATAACCAGGGAGACAGGAGATCTAGGCCGACTGTATGGCTGTTCACACAAAATGGCTATAAATACAGAACTGACCTACACTGAGTGAACACTTGGTCTTTCCATGATATAGACTAACCAGGTGAATCCAGGTGAAAGCTATGATCCCTTATTGATGTCTTCTGTTAAATCGACTTCAATCTGTGTAGATTAAGGGAAGGAGCCAGGTTAAATACGGATTTTCAAGCCTTGAGACAGTTGTGACATGGATTGTGTATGTGTGCCATTCAGAGGGTGAATGGACAAGACAAAATATTTAAGTGTCTTTGAATGGGTTATGTTAGTAGGTGCCAGGCACACTGGTTTGAGTGTGTCAAAAACTGCAACGCTGCTGGGTTTTCCCCAGAATGGTCCACCACCCAAAGGACATTCAGCCAACTTGACACATCTGTGGGAAGCATTTGAGTAAACATGCGCCAGCATCCCTGTGGAACACTTTCAACACCTTGTAGAGTCTATTCCCCGACGAATGGAGGCTGTTCTGAGGGCAAAAGAGGGTGCAACGCAATATTAGGAAGGTGTTCCTAATGTTTTATCCCCTCAGTGTATATGAGCTCTACAAAACAAATCAGCGGTCCACTTAACATATCTTTCAGAGTTTGTGATGCCTATAAAGGCAATCTCTGGTGTCAGGAGCAAAACACCTTAAGGGCCCGAGTGCCATTTTCCTATTTTCTTCTCCAAATGCTAAGCTTATGCACTTACTCTGAGACGGTCTTTAAATGGCAACTGTAGGAGTCTAATTTAGACCCCCCCTCCCCATCCCTCTGGCTCCATGCACATTGGAATGTATTGTAACATCATATTTGACACATGAAGCATAATACACACATTGAAATATGTTGGGTACTTACGCAGTGGAAGTCTGCATGTCATACCAGCTCCTGTTGAAGTTCTGTTTGAACTCAATGAGTGGTGTTATACCCAGTTTGGCTTTGAGCTCTGAGTGGTGTTTTTCTTTGGAGGCCAACACTTGCCTCAGGGTGGAGATGTCTTCCTCTAACTAGAGGGATAAACAAAGAAAACAGAGAAAAAAAAGAGAATTAGAGAAATGGAGTAAGAGAGGGATACTAATTTCCCCTTGGGCTCAAGTATCCATATGTGACCTTGTTTGCTTTATAGAGCATTCATTTTGAATGCTCAAAAAGTGTAATATTGTTTTGGGATGAAGCCTAATACGCTACATAGATGTTGGTTATAGAGCTGTAATAAACTGAGGGAACTGAAGTACAGAACAATGGCTTTTAGCAGACTTTAGCTTATTTGGATGGACAGAATGAAGGTAGAGCTTTCTTGAATCCAACTTCGATCAACATACCAGGCTAAACATTGAAAAACAGATCAGTGAAAAGTGCTGATGAGAGGGACTACCTTTGTGAGTTCACTCAATATTTCCTCCCTCTCTTCATCAGTCAGAGTGTTGTTGAGGTCCACATCTGACACAATCTCTTCATCTACTTCTGTTACAGGCTCTGGGTCCAACAGACCTGGGGATAGACAAGGATGGAGGCTTAAACTAAACCAACTCGCCAAAGGTTAGGAAACTACAAATTTGCATATGGTGGACATTAACAACCACATACAGTAAGTCATGGCTAGTAACTCAGGCACCCTGCTGTCAAATGGTCTAACTAGAAGATCTGAGTAGGCTACAGCAAGGCAGATTCACATATCTGTTGCCATGGTAACACGGCCACAGTTCAGACAGAATGAACTAGATCACTGCTCTGCATCACCGAGACAATGTCAATATACCCAGCATGACCCCAAAATAGTTTAACAACCACTGTTTGATCCAGTGACCGTAATGCTCTACACTAGAGCTTCTATTTCCAAGCCCATTTATATTTTTATGCATTTAAAGCTAAGATACAGTATCTTCTGGGTAGTTTAGGGAAAAGTAATGCTAACCCGTTCCAGAAGGCCACCAGTTGTCTATAAGAGCATATACAACTAGGTGGGTCTAATCCTGGATGCTGATTGGTTAAAACTGCATTCCAGCTGGTGTCTATTCCAAAAGTTATCACCGGCTAAAGCTATGATGTTGAAATGCCCATTTACTCTGTTCCATCTCACTGCGCGATCCACTGTCTCATCAGCCCAGCCAGGCAATTTATAAACTTTTTATATAAACAATTTATAAAAAGCATCTAGACTGTCACATTCGTCGTACCGATGAGACCAAGGCGCAGCGTGATATGAATACATTCCTCTTTTAATAAAGAAAGAACACAAAACAAACTAACAAAACGACAGTGAAGCTATACAGTGGGGCAAAAAATTATTTAGTCAGCCACAAATTGTGCAAGTTCTCCCACTTAAAAAGATGAGGCCTGTAATTTTCATCATAGGTACACTTCAACTATGACAGACAAGATGAGAAGAAAAAAAAAATCCAGAAAATCACATTGTAGGATTTTTTATGAATTTATTTGCAAATTATGGTGGAAAATAAGTATTTGGTCACCTACAAACAAACAAGATTTGTCTCTCACAGACCTGTAACTTCTTCTTCAAGGGGCTCCTCTGTCCTCCACTCGTTACCTATATTAATGGCCCCTGTTTGAACTTGTTATCAGTATAAAAGACACCTGTCCACAACCTCAAACAGTCACACTCCAAACTCCACTATGGCCAAGACCAAAGAGCTGTCAAAGGACACCAGAAACAAAATTGTAGACCTGCACCAGGCTGGGAAGACTGAATCTGCAATAGGTAAGCAGCTTGGTTTGAAGAAATCAACTGTCGGAGCAATTATTAGGAAATGGAAGACATACAAGACCACTGAAAATCTCCCTCGATCTGGGGCTCCACGCAAGATCTCACCCCGTGGGGTCAAAATTATCACAAGAACGGTGAGCATAAATCCCAGAACCACACGGGGGGACCTAGTGAATGACCTGCAGAGAGCTGGGACCAAAGTAACAAAGCCTACCATCAGTAACACACTACGCCGCCAGGGACTCAAATCCTGCAGTGCCAGACATGTCCCCCTGCTTAAGCCAGTATATGTCCAGGCCCATCTGAAGTTTGCTAGAGAGCATTTGGATGATCCAGAAGATTGGGAGAATGTCATATGGTCAGATGAAACCAAAATATTTTGGTAAAAACTCAACTCGTCATGTTTGGAGGACAAAGAATGCTGAGTTGCATCCAAAGAACACCATACCTACTGTGAAGCATGGGGGTGGAAACATCATGCTTTGGGGCTGTTTTTCTGCAAAGGGACCAGGACGACTGATCCGTGTAAAGGAAAGAATGAATGGGGCCATGTATCGTGAGATTTTGAGTGAAAACCTCATTCCATCAGCAAGGGCATTGAAGCTGAAACGTGGCTGGGTCTTTCAGCATGACAATGATCCCAAACACACCGCCCGGGCAACGAAGGAGTGGCTTCGTAAGAAGCATTTCAAGGTCCTGGAGTGGCCTAGCCAGTCTCCAGATCTCAACCCCATAGAAAATCTTTGGAGGGAGTTGAAAGTCCGTGTTGCCCAGCAACAGCCCCAAAACATCACTGCTCTAGAGGAGATCTGCATGGAGGAATGGGCCAAAATACCAGCAACAGTGTGTGAAAACCTTGTGAAGACTTACAGAAAACATTTTACCTCTGTTATATACCCTTTGTTGGCAATGACAAAGTATTGAGACAAACTTTTGTTTTTGACCAAATACTTATTTTCCACCACCATCGCTTCGCGTTCCCACCATAATTTGCAAATAAATTCATTAAAAAAAATCCTACAAAATGTGATTTTCTGGATTTTTTTTCCTTCTCATTTTGTCTGTCAAAGTTTAAGTGTACCTATGATGAAAATTACAGGCCTCATCTTTTTAAGTGAGAGAACTTGCACAACGAGTATATATATATATATATATATATATATATATATATATATATATATATAAACGAGTGCTGACATGCAATTACACATAGACAAAAAAAACACATACCCACCCTCATCACACCCTGACCTGACCAAAATAATACATAAAACATAGAAAACTAAGGTCAGGGCGTGACATAGACATTATCTCCCATTTATTTTAGACTAGCATTTGGTTAACAGTGGAGATCATTGGTTTTCAATATTGAAATTTGATCTCCAGCTGTCCCATAGTAATGAACGTGAGTCAAGATGAGACAAGACAGGCAAAATCGCGTATCATTAACTCATTGTTATGGATGCATCCAAATAAATGGCACTAGAAAACTGCTTAAAACGCAAATGCAGCTACTTTGTTGTCCTTTTGGCTGCACTGTTTGATGTGACTGTAAGTTAGCCGTATGTGGCTAGTATTTAGAACGAACGACTGGGTCGCGTCCATAGATATGGAACAAAAAGACTTAACGACTGGGGCACGTCTCTGGCAACCGAACCGCTAGAAGAAACAACCAGCTGGCTTGGGTAGCAACCTAGATTTGTGTCGGGACTATATCTCGTGAAAGGATGAAATAGTATGAATAAATTCATCAAAATAATGTTTTTTTAATGAAAATATGTCAATCATTATTTGAATATGTTGGTAACCTGTTGTATAAAAGTGATAATGCCATTGAAGCCGGTGTTGAGGATATATTAGCAGTTTGCCGGCCTTATACGAACAGTAATATATCCTCCCAACACCAGTATCTCTGGCATTATCACTTAATTAACCGTCTTAGATGTTGTTTCTTATCTAGTTCCACTAAAACAAAACAAAAACGTCAATAGGTCTGACTAACAGTGTCTAATTAAATAGGAGCACAAATCTATTGTTTAATAGTGATCTAATTACATGATAATAAGTGTGTGTGTGTGTGTGTGTGCGCATGCATGTGTTTACAGTCACAATATAAGCAAAACCAGACAAACATCATAACACTTCCTGGTACGTGAAGTACTGAGTGTCTGGTCAATATCTGCAGCCCTGCTCTAAACGACTGACGCACAGACCGATGAAGTAATGGCCAAAGCCCTGACATGGTGTTCCCTCTGCAGATTAGATCAGTCATTAATTGTCCCGACTACCAAGTCTCTTATAACTGCATAAGAAGTACAGTAAAGAGACTGTGGCTGTACATTCTATACAAGCCTACAGTAATACACCTGACAATGTAAACTGAATAGAAATCCCAACCTACACTAATCCCAAGGTTGAAAAGCTCTGAGCCAGGACATAACTACGACATCTAAACTTAAGGGATGTTATTGAGCTGCGACAAGCTAGCTAGCGGATGTTTTTGTCCAGACAAAGACGACAACTAACAAACATGCGTCACGTCTGAGGCCTGGCTTCTCATTACATCTGCAGATGAATGGTGGCATGGCACAGAGCTCGTGATGCAGTTTGGCCACATAACCCAATAACAGAAAGGAAGGCTGTGCTGGGGAACGGAGTCCAATACTTCCTCATCAGAAGCCTTTGGAGCCGTTCCCTTTATTTGGAGCCTTTTCATGTAGACTTCCACATTATGAACTGCAGCTCTCCTTGTGAATCACTCTACAGCTCTGTCATTTTGCCTTGCTTCAGTGCTTGTAATAGTCAATATATTTCAGAGCACAATATAACCAAACTCAGCATTGTATGGTCATTCGATTTACCTCATTCGTTTTCTACTGACACTTTGCTCATCTCAAATGGGAAAGGATTCAGTTTACTTTGAACAGCGGTTTCTAATCTTTTCACTGTGAAAGGGTAGGCCCCCGGTAGGGATATGTTGCTTAGCAACTTGCCACATAGACGTGCAAACCTAATCATATTCATTGAATCATTTTGTTGTCATTAAGACATGTCAATCTGTCAACAATAGGCTCATTCAATTTAAATCTGACAATTTAGAGGTCTTGTGTTTGTGTTGCCAGTGTGAGGTTCTGCGTCCATTAGCAGTGTTCCTGAGGCCCTGAATGAGGTCCCTGCTGTAGATACATTAACATTTTCTCATGTTCCTTAAATAATCCATATGGAAATAAATATGAAAAAGCACAAAAACAACAGGAAACCATGCAGCCGGAATGTCATTGGAGTCGATGGACTCTGACTTTCCTCTTAACTCCCTGGCAGCCTGTCATCTGAAAATCACATTGCTGTTTCACCACACAGCCCTAAACCTCACTCCATCCCTGCCTCAGTCTGATTTAACAGAGCACCACAGTCACTGCCAAAATTATTGGCACCCTTGATAGCGATGAACAAAGACTATAAAATAAATAATTCAAATACTCAGCTACATTGTATGAAGAAAAATTTGTCTCTTATACAATTACTCAGAGAAAGAGATTTTGTTTATCAAGCAATCATTTAAGAATGTTTGTCAAATTATTGGCACCCTTGTTTTCAATACTTTGTGCACCCTCCCCTTACTAGGACAATGGCACTGAGATTGGAAAACACATTTGAGGAATAGACCATTAGACCATTCCTCCATACAGAATCTTTCCAGATCCTTTGATATCATTTGTCTGCACTAATGGACTGCCCTATTCAACTCAAACCACAAGTTTTCAATTGGGTTCAAGTCCGGAGACTCAAATGTTATCTGTCACATACTTTGTAAACAACAAGTTAGACTAACAGTGAAATGCTTACTTACTTCCCAATAATGAAGAGATTCAATTTATTAAAAAAAAAACCATTAGGAATAAATACACAATGAGTAATGATAACTTGGCTATATACACAGAGTACCAGTACCAATTCGATATGCTGGGGTACAAGGTAATTGAGGTAGATATGTACATATAGGTAGGGATAGGGTTGCAAAGAGTCAAACTTTCCGGGTAAATGTCCAGAATTTTCCATGGGATGTTAAGCCCGGGAATTTTCTGAATTTTGCTTAAATTCAGCAAAGAAAGTTAGCTTATAACAGTGTACCTTTTTTGTGGGATACACAAGTAAATTCTAGGTCTTGTGGTACATTTTGATTAAACTATCCCCAATTCAATGTAATTGCAACCCTCTGCACGCAGTGTATTCTTCCATCCCATGTGCAGAGCACTCTTCCATCACATGTACAGCTGATTCTCAAGATCTTGCACACTAATGAGATGCTATTCAGCACACACTACTACAAAGTCTGAGCCAAGGACCACATATTTTCTGGTAAGTTTTGATTACAATACTGGGTGGGGTGAATATATTTTATATGACACACATTATTTTTTGTTAATTAGTAAATAGTAGTCTATTTTGGATGATGCTGGTCATGACTCACATCAACACCTTTTCAAAGCATTTCATGGCCACAGATGTGAGTGCTACGGGGCAATAGTTATTTAGACAGGTTACCTTGGCATTCTTGGGCACAGGCACTATGGTGGTCTTCTTGAAACATTTAGGTATTACAGACTGGGTCAGGGAGAGGTTAAAAATGTCAGTGAAAATACTTGCCAGCTGGTCAGCGCATGCTCCGAGTACACATCCAGGTAATTCTTCTGGTCCTGCGACCTTGTGAACGTGTACCTGTTTAAAGGTCTTACCCACATCGGCTCCGGAGAGCGAGATCACACAGTCGTCCGTAACAGCTGGTGCTCTCATGCATGGTTCAGTGTTACTTGCCTCGAAATTAGCATAGAAGGCATTTGGGTCTTCTGGTAGGCTCACATCACTGGACAGTTTTCCCTTTGCATTCCATGATAGTTTCAAGCCCTGCCACATCCGACAAGCATCACAGCTGACATAGGAGTAGTAGATCTTATTATTAATGTTATTAGTATTAATGTTTTGATTGTTTGATGGCTCATCAGAGGTCGTAGTGGGATTTCTTATAAGCGTCCAGATTAGTCTCACAGTCCTTGAAAGCGGCAGCTCTAGCTTTTAGATTAGTGTGGATGTTGCCTTTAATCCATGACTTCTGGTTGGGATATGTCCAACCACAATCAGTCAGGGTTCTGTAATACTACATAAACTTTAAAAGGTTGCAGTATCTGCCCTTGTGTACTCCTCCTGATTTTGGAGTCTATTTCGGATGTTTCGCATCTGAACACATCATTGTCACATTCTCAGTTCAGGTCAGCAGGTCTGGGTAGTCTGTGGCTTGACAACTCATCCTCAATTAACTCACACTAATCATATTCAGCAGCACAGAGGCCAGAGCTGTAGAAATACACCGTCTCCTTTTCACATGCTAGGTTCTCAAAGTCATCATTGTTTTGCTGTACAACCTTCTCCACACCAAATATTCTGTAGTATTGACAGCTACCCCAGTGTTGTTCACACAGAATCAATCAACCTGATATGAACCTATAGGCAAACTGAAAGGCATATCTCTCACACTGTGGCTGCTCTGGCCATGCTAAAGTCTGTCATCCAAGGTGAAATATCTGTCTATTAGTGATGGTATCACAGTGGGTATCACAATGGTTGTCTCTCTCTCTCAAAGCAGACAAACAGGTTGCGATCCATTTTGACGACATGGAAAATGTACTGATACCCTCATCTCGACCTTTGCACAATGATAGCGACAGCACTGTCATCTCCTATTATCACCGCTAGCTCATTGATGTTCAACGAGTTTACCCATTACGTATTGACAGAAGAAACAAATCCTGTAAACTTAACCTGTGTCAGACGGAACACGGAGCCAACATAACCGTAAGTGTTACTGTAAATCCCCAATCCCCTTACCAATGAGATAGCTCTTAACCACGGTAAATAAAAATGGATCAGTTAGTAAATAAACAGAGGTTATCTGGAAATTGGTTCCACTTTTTGCTTCCGTTTTAGACCATCTCGACCGGTTACATCATTTCTGACCTAGCTATAGTAGTGGGGTTTTCCTCAGGGATTATCAAACTAGATTTACCACAGTCCTTCGCCTCAGCCAATTAAGCAGTGGTGATAGCTAGCTCAAGTCGAAGATGCCATTTCAGATAGTCCTCTGACTGCAACTTCATCAAATGGTTGCTCTCAAACTCATTAGGTGAATTAACACTGTCAGGGGTGTTTTTATCCAATTGGTGGAGGGAGGTGAGAGTGAGTGCAGTCCCTCAGTCACTCACGACAGTGAGACTTAAAACATGAATCAGTAATACTGCATTACTCCAGTCAGAAGGGACACATTCCTGTGAAGGGCAGTCAGAAGGGACACATCACATGAACATTCCTGTGAAGGGCAGTCAGAAGGGACACATCACATGAACATTCCTGTGAAGGGCAGTCAGATAATCAGAGAAGCAGCATACCTGTCCTGATATGTCCTTGTCCTCTTTCTTCATTTGGTAGCAGAAACGAGGGGGAAAGATTGTTCATTTTATGAAATTAGTCATTGTTGATCAGATATACACTAAGTGTACAAAACATTAGGATCACCTCTTTCCATGATATAGACTGACCAGGTGAAAGCTATGATCCCGTATCGATGCCACTTGTTAAATCCACTTCAATCAGTGTAGATGAGACAGGTTAAAGAATGATTTTTAAACATTGACACAAGGATTGGTTATGGTGTGCCATTCAGAGGGTGAATGAGCAAAACAAAAGATTGAAGTACCTTTGAACAGGGTATGATAGTAGGTGCCAGGCGCACCAGTTTGAGTTAGAGAACGACTGATAATCAGCCAGGCCGATATAGCTGTCCGATATTGGCCTTTTCTAGTCTAACGTGTATCCTCGTTTCATCTTTTTCCTACCCACGCTCTCCTTGTTAGATATTATTCACATTTATTGCTTGGTAGCAAATGTCATCGCCATTGAGATAGTTCTCATAGTAGCAGGAAACAGCAGCAAGTGATATGAGCGATGACGAGATGTGAAAGGGTGCGGAGTTACAGCCATCGCTCTATCCAACCGTAGCAGTAGGATCAAGTTCGCCCATTTATTGACCGATAGCTGCATTAGTCAATTGAGTTGTTTAGCGATGCATCCTGGCAGCTAAGTTGATTAGCGATGCATCCTGGCAGCTAAGTTGATTAGAGATGCATCCTGGCAGCTAAGTTGATTAGAGATGCATCCTGGCAGCTAAGTTGATTAGAGATGCATCCTGGCAGCTAAGTTGTTTAGAGATGCGTCCTGGCAGCTAAGTTGTTTAGAGATGCATCCTGGCAGCTAAGTTGATTAGCGATGCATCCTGGCAGCTAAGTTGATTAGAGATGCATCCTGGCAGCTAAGTTGATTAGAGATGCATCCTGGCAGCTAAGTTGTTTAGAGATGCATCCTGGCAGCTAAGTTGTTTAGAGATGCGTCCTGGCAGCTAAGTTGTTTAGAGATGCATCCTGGCAGCTAAGTTGTTTAGAGATGCATCCTGGCAGCTAAGTTGTTTAGAGATGCGTCCTGGCAGCTAAGTTGTTTAGAGATGCGTCCTGGCAGCTAAGTTGTTTAGAGATGCATCCTGGCAGCTAAATTGTTAAGAGATGCATCCTGGCAGCTAAATTTAAAAAAAAAATCCATATAAAAGGAAAATGACACACAAAAAAAAAAAAAAAGTTTCATAAGCATCCGTGGTCATAAATCATGACGTTACGTTGGACCCATTTGCATTGAACAGATGTTCTTTTATATTCTCAAACTAACAGCAGTGCCTATATTATTGTCCTTCCATACAGGTGTCACATGCGTGAGTGATGCTTTTATGCAAATGTTGTTGATCAGTAGGGCAATATAGAAGGCAAACGGACTGTTTGTCATCTGTAGCACCATAGATGCCACAGATCAGCCAAAATCTACTTTTAAATATACTTAAGTATCAAAAGTAAAAGTATAAATAACTTCAAATTCCTTATATTAAGCAAATCAGATGGCACTATTGTCTTGTTTATTTATTTAAGGATAGCAAGGGGCACACGCCAACACAGACAAACTAAGCATGTGTGTTTGGTGAGTCTGCCAGCTCAGAGGATGATGGGCCAGGGATGTTCTCTTGAGTGTGTGAATTGGAACATTTTCCTGTCCTGCTAAACATTTAAAATGTAACGAGTACTTTTGGGTGTCAGGGAAATTGTATGGAGTAGTTTTACATTATTTTTGGTAACACTTTACTTAACCTATCATAATAACACGTTATGACATGGTTATAACCATGTCATATGTCACAACAGCTGACAACTTCTCATAACCTGTCATAATATGGTCATAACACTCATGTACCTGTTGTAACATATATTGCGTTATTTTTTGACTGGTTATGACAATGTCAAAACCCACATTTATTCAAACATGTTTTTTCCCTGCAAAGAAGTTTCCTTGTCACGCCTTGGTCAATATGTTTTGTGGTTTCGTTATATATTTTGGTCAGGCCAGGGTGTGACATGGGTTATGTGTTTGGGTTCGTATTGGGGTTTTATTAGCATTGGGATTGTGTATGATTAGGGGTGTGTCTAGTTAGGCTTGGCTGCCTGAGGCGGTTCTCAATCAGAGTCAGGTGATTCTCGTTGTCTCGGATTGGGAACCGTATTTAGGTAGCCCGAGTTTCACTTTGTATCTTGTGGGTGATTGTTCCTGTCTTTGTGTATTCACCAGATAGGCTGTAATAAGTTTCACGTTTTGTATTTCAGTTATTTCATGTATCGTTCAATTTTCCTTTATTAAAGATCATGAGTAACCACCACGCTGCATTTCGGTCCGACTCTCTTTCCACAACAGACGAACGCCGTTACAGAATCACCCACCACTCACGGACCGAGCGGCGTGGTTACAGGCAGCGACAGCAGGAGCAGCGAAGGGAGGACGTTATGGACAGCAATGGCATGGATTATACGACGTGGGAAGAAATCGACAGGTGGGCGGCCGACCCAGAGAGAGTGCCGGAGCCCGCCTGGGATTCGCTAGGGCAGTGCGAAGAGGGCTATAGGCGAATGGAGTTAGAGAAACAGACACGGCGGCGCACAGCGAAACCCGAAAGTCACCCCAAAAAATGTATTGGGGGGGCGGCTCAGAGGGAGAGTGGCTGAGTCAGGAGATAGACCTGAGCCAACTCTCCTTGTTTATCGTGAGGAGCCAAGGAGGAGACCAGAGCCAGTGTTAGAGGTGAGCGAAGCAGAGACGGTGAAGGAGTTAATGGGGAAAGTGGAGTGGAGAGTAATGAGGGAGTTGCTAGCTTGCTGCTATAGATATGATATTCGTCCGACGGATCGTGTCGGGGATTTGATAGCACCCGAGTTAGCGCTCTATACTCAACCTGAGGTGCGTGCTAGTCGGCTGGTGAAGTTGGTGCCAGCTTCACGCACCAGGCCTCCTGTGCACATCCCTAGCCTTGCATGTCCTGTGCCAACACTGCTCTCAAGATCTCAAATACGCCTTCACGGTCTAGCCCATCCTGTGCCACCTCCACACTGCAGTCCTCCGGTGGCAGCTCCCCGCACCAGGCTTCCTGTGCGTGTCCTCGATCCTGTAGCACCAGTTCCAGCACCACGCACCAGGCCTCCAGTGCACCTCGCCTGTTCAACACAGCCAGAGCCTTCCTTTCCTCCTACGCTGTCGGAGTCTCCCGCCTGTTCAGCGCAGCCAGAGCCTGTCTCCTCTCCTGCGCTGCCGGAGCCTCCTGCCTGTTCGGAGCAGCCTGAGCTGCCAGTCTGCAGAGAGCTGTCAGTCTGCCAAGTGCTGTCAGTCTGCATGAAGCAGCCAGAGATGTCAGTCTGCAAGGAGCTGTCAGTCTGCATGAAGCAGCCTGAGCTGCCAGTCTGCAGAGAGCTGTCAGTCTGCAGGGTGCTGTCAGCCTGCATGAAGTAGCCAGAGCTGCCAGTCTGCAAAGAGCTGCCAGTCTGCAGGGTGCTGTCAGCCTGCATGGAGCAGTCAGAGCTGTCAGTCTGCATAGAGCAGCTAGATCCGCCAGTCAACCAGTCTCTTCCAGATCCGCCAGTCAACCAGTCTCTTCCAGATCTGCCAGTCAACCAGTCTCTTCCAGATCTGCCAGTCAACCAGTCTCTTCCAGATCTGCCAGTCAACCAGTCTCTTCCAGATCTGCCAGTCAACCAGTCTCTTCCAGATCTGCCAGTCAACCAGTCTCTTCCAGATCTGCCAGTCAACCAGTCTCTTCCAGATCTGCCAGTCAACCAGTCTCTTCCAGATCTGCCAGTCAACCAGTCTCTTCCAGATCTGCTAGTCAACCAGAATCTTCCAGATCCGCCAGCCAGCCAGGATCTACCGGAGCCTACTACCTGCCTGAGCTTCATCTCAGTACTGGGCTTCCTCTCAGTACTGGGCTTCCTCTCAGTACTGAGCTGCCCCTCTGTCCCGAGCTGCCCCTCTGTCCCGAGCTGCCCCTCTGTCCAGTGGGGATCTGGGTGAGGACTATTAGGCCATGGTCGGCGGCGAAGGTGGATTATCCCAGGACACGAAGGGGAGGAACTATGACTTTAATGAAGTGGGGTCCACGTCCCGAGCCGGAGCCGCCACCATGGACAGACGCCCACCCGGACCCTCCCTATGGTTTTGAGGTGCGTCCGGGAGTCCAACATAACATCGCAACATATATTGCGTTATTTTATGACTGGTTATGACAATGTCAAAACCCACATTTATTCAAACATGTTTTTTCCCTGCAAAGAAGTTTCCTTGTCACGCCTTGGTCAATATGTTTTGTGGTTTCGTTATATATTTTGGTCAGGCCAGGGTGTGACATGGGTTATGTGTTTGGGTTCGTATTGGGGTTTTATTAGCATTGGGATTGCGGCTGAGTAGGGGTGTTGTATAGGCTTGGCTGCCTGAAGCGGTTCTCAATCAGAGTCAGGTGATTCTCGTTGTCTCGGATTGGGAACCGTATTTAGGTAGCCTGAGTTTCACTTTGTATCTTGTGGGTGATTGTTCCGGTCTTTGTGTATTCACCAGATAGGCTGTAATAAGTTTCACGTTCCGTTTGTTTTGTATTTCACAGTTATTTCATGTATCGTTCCGTTTTCCGTCATTAAAGTAACATGAGTAACCACCACGCTGCATTTCGGTCCGACTCTCTTTCCACAACAGACGAACGCCGTTACATTCCTTTCATTTGAAAGTTAGTTTCTTAATTTCTTTATTTTTATAATTAATTATTTACAGTCATGTTTTTTTTCTCCATCATATTTTAAATAACCTGTAGAAAATAAATGTTGGCAGCCATGAAGTGCTTTGAAAGGCTGGTCATGCCAGCTTAACCCAGTTTATCAAGAGAATTACCATTCAAATCAAATTACAGTGCATTCGGAAAGTATTCAGACCCCTCGACTATTTCCACATTTTGTTACGTTACAGCCTTGTTCTAAAATTCATTAAATCGATTTTTTCCTTTATCAATTTACACACAATACCCCATAATTACAAAAGCAAAAACTTTGTGCGAACTCCAAGCGGGATGTCATGTGCCTTTTACTGAGGAGTGGTTTCCATCTGGCCACTCTGCCATAAAGGCCTGATTGGTGGAGTGCTGCAGAGATGGTTGTCCACAGAGGAACTCTGGAGCTCTGTCAGAGTGACCATCGGGTTCTTGGTCACCTCCCTGACCAAGGCCCTTCTTATCCGACTGCTCAGTTTGGTCGGGCGGCCAGCTCTAGGAAGAGTCTTGGTGGTCCCAAACTTCTTCCATTTAAGAATGATGGAGACCAATGTGTTCTTGGGGACCTTCAATGCTGCAGACATGTTTTGGAACCCTTCCCCAGATCTGTGCCTCAACACAATCTTTGGAGCTTTACAGACAATTCCTTCAACCTCATGGCTTTGTTTTTCCTCTGACATGCACTGTCAAATGTGGAACCTTATCTAGACAGGTGTGTGCCTTTCCAAATCCTGTCCATTCAATTGAATTTAGCACAAGGATGATCAATGAAAACAGAATGCACCTGAGCTCAATTTCAAGTCTCATCCATTTTTGTATTTTTTTTATACATTTGTGCAAATGTATAAAACCTGTTTTCGCATTGCATTTATGGGGTATTGTTTGTAGATTGATTTTTCATGTAAGCAATTTTAGAGTAAGGCTGTATCGTAACAAAATGTGGGGGAAAAAAAATCAAGGGGTCTGAATATATTCCGATTTTTTCCATTTAACTTTATTTATTTTTCCTATTTAACTACATATCAACAAAGTCAAATGTATTGTTTTGTTTTAAAAAAATGTATGCATTAATGCATACATGGCTGTCTAATGATATTGTATATCGGCCTAAAATATTGGTTTCGGCCCTAAAAAAAAAAACATATCGGTCGTTCTCTAGTCTGAGTGTGTCAAGAACTGCAATACTGCTGGGTTTTTCACGCTCAACAGTTTCCCGTGTGTATCAAGAATGGTCCACCACACAAAGGACTTCAAGCCAACTTGACAACTTTGGAAAGCACTGGAGTCATCATGAGCAGCGTCCCTGTGGAACTCAAACACACACACACACCTTGCAGAGTACATGCCCGAACGAATTGAGGCTGTTCTGAGGGTAAAAGGGAATGCAAGTCAATATTAGGAAGGTCAAGTGTTCCTAATGTTTTGTACTCTCAGTGTATAGGCCTAGACTACTTTGTCCAAGGAGGTCACATGTTCTAAACATACAGCCTTTGGATATAACATGTTCATAACCAGAGAAAAAATACTGTATAACAAACATCTGAACATTTGTGACACATGCATAGATTACATAGGTGTTTCATTGTTGGCCTGATGAAGTTGACCCTGGTTAGGCAATTCATGTACAGATACTTTAGGGCTGTATACGTACTGAGAGAACATTTAGAAATTTCAATCAGCTCAAACATAACATGCTAGAGAACTTTAGTATTCCAAAAGTGAAATCTTGCTATCTACAGTTGAAGTTGGATGTTTACATAGACTATAAAACTAGTTTTTCAACCACTCCACAAATTTCTTGTTGAACAAGTTTTGGCAAGTCTGTTAGGACATCTACTTAGTGCATGACAAGTAATTTCCCCCAAAATAGTTTACAGACAGATTATTTCACTGTATCACAATTCCAGTGGGTCAGACGTTTACATACACTAAGTTGACTGCCTTTAAACAGCTTGAAAAATTCCAGAAAATTATGTCATGGCTTTAGAAGCTTCTGGTAGGGTAATTGTCATCATATGAGTCAATTGGATGTGTACCTGTGGCCTACCTTCAAACTCAGTGCCTCTTCGCTTGACATCATGGGAAAATCAAAAGAAATCAGCCAAGAGTCTGGTTCATCCTAGGCAGCAATTTCCAAACGCCTGAAGGTACCACGTTCATCTGTACAAACAATAGTGCGTGAGTATAAACACCATGGGACCACACAGCCATCATACCACTCAGGAAGGAGACGCGTTCTGTCTCCTAGAGAAAAACGCACTTTGGTACGAAAAGTGCAAATCATTCACAGGACAACAGCAAAGGACCTTGTGAAGATTCTGGAGGAAACAGCTACAAAAGTATCTATATCCACAGTAAAAGGAGTCCTATATCAAAATAAACTGAAAGGCCACTCAGCAAGGAAGAAGCCACTGCTCCAAAACCGCCATAAAAAAAGCCAGACTACGGTTTGCAACTGCATATGGGGACAAAAATCCTACTTTTTGGAGAAATGTTCTCTGGTCTGATGAAACAAAAACAGAACTGTTTGGCCATAATGACAATCGTTATGTTTGGAGGAAAAAGGGGGAGGCTTGCAAGCTGAAGAACACCATCCCAACCGTGACGCATGGGGGTGGCAGCATCATCTTGTGGGGGTGCTTTGCTGCAGGAGGGACTGGTGCACTTCACAAAATAGATGGCATCGTGAGGCAGGAAAATTATGTGGATATATTGAAGCAACATGACCTCAATCCCATAGAAAATGTGTGGGCAGACCTGTTAAAGCGTGTGTGAGTAAGGAGGCCAACAAACCTGACTCCAGTTCCACCAGCTCTGTCAGGATGAATGGGCCAAAATTCACCCAACTTATTGTGGGAAGCCTGTGGAAGGCTACCTGAAACATTTGACCCAAGTTAAACAATTTAAAGGCAATGCTGCCAAATACTAATTGAGTGTATGTAAACTTATGACCCACTGGGAATGTGATGAAAGAAATAAACGCTAAAATAAAAGAGTTCTCTCTACTATTATTCTGACATTTCACATTCTTAAAATAAAGTGGTGATCCTAACTGACCAAAGACTGGGAATTTTTACTAGGATTAAAGTTCAGAAATGGTGAAAAACGGAGTTTAAATACACTGCTCAAAAAAATAAAGGGAACACTAAAATAACACATCCTAAATCTGAATGAATGAAATATTCTTATTAAATATATATATATTTTTTTTACATAGTTGAATGTGCTGACAACAAAATCACACAAAAATTATCAATGGAAATCAAATGTATCAACCCATGGAGGTCTGGATTTGGAGTCAAACTCAAAATTTAAGTGGAAAACCACACTACAGGCTGATCCAACTTTGATGTAATGTCCTTAAAACAAGTCAAAATGAGGCTCAGTAGTGTGTGTGGCCTCCACGTGCCTGTATGACCTCCCTACAACGCCTGGGCATGCTCCTGATGAAGTGGCGGATGGTCTCCTGGTCACCACAGACTCCTGGACAGTCTGTGGTGCAACGTGGCATTGGTGGATGGAGCGAGACATGATGTCCCAGATGTGCTCAATTGGATTCAGGTCTGGGGAACGGGCGGGCCAGTCCATAGCATCAATGCCTTCCTCTTGCAGGAACTGCTGACACACTCCAGCCACATGAGGTTTAGCATTGTCTTGCATTAGGAGGAACCCAGGGCCAACAGCACCAGCATATGGTCTCACAAGGGGTCTGAGGATCTCCTCTCGGTACCTAATGGCAGTCAGGCTACCTCTGGCGAGCACATGGAGGGCTGTGCGGCCCCCCCAAAGAAATGCCACCCCACACCATGACTGACCCACCGCCAAACCGGTCATGCTGGAGGATGTTGCAGGCAGCAGAACATTCTCCACGGCGTCTCCAGACTCTGTCACGTGCTCAGTGTGAACCTGCTTTCATCTGTGAAGAGCACAGTGCGCCAGTGGCAAATTTGCCAATCTTGGTGTTCTCTGGCAAATGCCAAACTTCCTGCACGTTGTTGGCTGTAAGCACAACCCCCACCTGTGGACGTCGGGCCCCCATACCACCCTCATGGAGTCTGTTTCTGACCGTTTGAGCAGACACATGCACATTTGTGGCCTGCTGGAGGTCATTTTGCAGGGCTCTGGCAGTGCTCCTCCTGCTCCTCCTTGCACAAAGGCGGAAGTAGCGGTCCTGCTGCTGGGTTGTTGCCCTCCTACGGCCTCCTCCACGTCTCCTGATGTACTGGCCTGTCTCCTGGTAGCGCCTCCATGCTCTGGACACTACGCTGACAGACACAGCAAACCTTCTTGCCACAGCTCACATTGATGTGCCATCCTGGATGAGCTGCACTACCTGAGCCACTTGTGTGGGTTGTAGACTCAGTCTCATGCTACCACTAGAGTGAAAGCACCGCCAGCATTCAAAAGTGACCAAAACATCAGCCAGGAAGCATAGGAACTGGTTTAATTGTGCAGAATCATCAAGACAGATCAGTGGATCTAAATCCAATGATTTATCACCACATGCTATTACAATTCACAGTAGCCTATACAACATATGCAATTGATGTTGCACAGGTTTACTGTTCAACAGTGGGCCCATGATGACACACTCAAATTACTGTAACTACAGTAATACTCCCAATAACCGGGAAGGAGGGACTGAACAAAGGCATGTCACCTTCAGGTTGCATCTCAAACCTGCTGGGCATAACCCACTCATCAGACTACAAGGTCTTACCCCATACCCCTGCACCATCACTCAGTACATTAAAGTCGCTCAGTACACTCGAGTACAGATCTGATGATGATGCATTTGATGTTCATAGGCCAATGAATGGGGTGCAAGACAAAAGAGTAGGTTACACACACACACACACATACATTGGTGTACAATGTAGGTTACAGTGTCCATTAAAGCAGGGGTCTTCAACATTTTTGGCTCAGGAACCCGCTCCTAGGCAAACTGGCGACCCACGGACCCCCATCAAACATTAACCCCCCCAAAAAATGTAACGTCTTGTCATCAAGTAATCAATGCTTTGTACAGCAGTGATGAATGTATAAGGCCGAAAGGTATGCTCTTTATTAACTTTTTTTTGCACCTTGCACTGTCACCCTTTGTATTTTTTTGAGCATTCATTAAATTAAGTATATTATTTTTACATCTCGGCCTCCTTGGGTTATTCCTATTCATGGTTTGAGTGCTAGTCCTTTTAGAACTAACTTTATATATATTTTTTTATCTTACGCACAGGCCACCTTTCTTTTTAGCCTGAGTGCAAACCCTCATACTGGCTTACAACATTTTAAAATTAATATGTGGTAAATAGTTTTTCATTATTTTGACCTCCTCACATTATAATTGGATGAGGAAGTGTAAACTCTAATATAGCTTATTTTCTCTAAGAACAGCTGTTCAGCTGATTAAACAAAGGTTAGCCGTGGGTTGGCAAAATGAGAGTCCAAGTCAGTCAAGAAAGCTTACTAGCAGCCATTGGCACTTGACAAGCCTGGTAATCTATTCATGGGTGCTTTTTCTAAGCTTGTGTCAGATACTCCAGTGAGTGTAATTAGGTCCAATTAGTGTAATTTGCTCAATATTTGGAGTTGATAATTAACATGGACATCATTAGAAATAAGATATTCTCCTCTTTTCTACTGTACTGTAGGTATGTAGTCAAAAAAATAATATTCTGTTGTTGCTAGTGATTTTAATAAAAACATTGGGGGGGGCACTTTTCTTTCTTTATACATGTTCCACGAACCGCTGACTGTAACTTGATAACCATAGGTTGATAAAAACCAATGCCTAGACCTTGTTTGAACCAGAAAGTTGATTATAATATCCAGTATTCAACTGGTAACCTAATCTAGTGTGAACAAGATATGACAGCCATCTTGCTATTTGGAAGATCGGGCCAACTACAAAGAAACCCTCTCCAAACCAAATACCAATCACAAGGTTTCAATTATTTGGTCAGATGGTCATGTGGGGAGGGAAAATAGTGGCCTTGCCCTTGAGCCAGTCATATGGTTTGCAAAATGAATTTTAACCTAACAGAGGGACAGAGCAATATTACATCCACATGAACTTGATCTTTTGTTACCATGTTGGAACATGATGTTGCACACCGGACAGAAATTGACAAATTAACCACGTGCACCATTAGCCAGCCTAGATGCGTCATGTGATAACTGGCTACTCTGTTGATAAAATGTTTGCCTTTTGAGGAAGAATTTGTTAAAAGTTATGACGCATCTATCAAGACCATCCTCCCATATACAAGGTCAACTGCTTATTACGGTGACTAATATATGCAAAGGTTAACTAAGTCTATATCAAATATGAATACACTAACAATAGTTTTCGTTCATCTCTGATAATTGTAAGTAACAAACAATTGCCTAAATACTAGTTACCCAGTTGAATAAATGCAACAACAAAAATCCACTATGTGGAACATATTATTCTATAATTTTTGAGAGTTGGAATTCTCACTCACCCTGTTGTCTGGTCTCCATTCGAAACAATATGAAGCAGTTGGCTACTTCAAGTAAATATAAATAGTTCTAGCAAACAACACTTTGGACGTAGCTATAGTAGTTTACTGATGCGCTGTCAGATGCCAGTCTTTACACGATTTCCTTCACTCTGTTATTACGCTACCGCCTCCATGGGCGGAGCGTCCAACACGCACCAATGGTTGTGTACCCAATGACTCATAAAAAAAAGGTTAGCGCTATCTGGACTCATTGGGACGTCCTTACCCTAAACCCTAACCTTAACCCACATCTTTAGTTAACCCTAACCCTTTGACCAGTGTAGAGCAGCTGGTAGCCTGGCGGTTAGCAACATTGAGCTAGTAAAAGAAAAGTCACCGGTTTCAAATCGCCATGCCGAATAGAAGAAATTTCTGTCGATGTGTCCTTCAACGCACGTAACCATAATTGCTCCTGTAAATTGCTTTTGATAACAATGTCTGCTAAAATGTAAAAATGTGTTAAACTTCAATTGGGTGACGTTAGAGTTGGGACGACCCAAGGATTGCATCCAACTAGACTGACTGCCCTTTATTCACAAAGGAATCTGAAACAAAGTTGTGATATTTTCCAAATACTCTATCCTGTCTAACGAATGATGCGTGTCATGCTTATCAATCCATGATCTAATACAGTCAGAAAATTGAGAAAATGTTATGAAATAACACATATGGAATCATGTAGTAACCAAAAAAGTGTTAAACAAATAAATAAAATAAAAATGTATATTTTTTTAGGTGTGATGGTGTAGGGGTGCTCTGCTGGTGACACTCCACAAACACCTGACCTCAACCCAATTGAGATAGTTAAGGATGAGTTGGACAGCAGAGTGAAGGAAAAGCAGCCAACAAGTGTTCAGCATATGTGGGAACCCCTTTAAGACTATTGGAAAAGCATTCCAGATGAAGCTGGTTGAGAGAATGCCAAGAGTGTGCAAAGCTGTCATCAAGGCAAAGGGTAGCTACTTTGAAGAATATTTGGTTACTAAATGATTCCATATGTGTTATTTCATAGTCTTGATTTAGTCTTGATTTCATAGTCTTGATGGCTTCACTATTATTCTACAATGTAGAAAATAGTTTAAAAAATAAAGAAAAACCCTTGAATGAGTAGGTGTGTCCAAACTTTTGACTGGTACTCTGTGTATATATATATACAGTGGGGCAAAAAAGTATTTAGTCAGCCACCAATTGTGCAAGTTCTCCCACTTAAAAAGATGAGAGAGGCCTGTAATTTTCATCATAGGTACACTTCATCTATGACAGACAAAATGAGAACAAAAAATCCTGAAAATCACATTGTAGGATTTTAAATTAATTTATTTGCAAATTATGGTGGAAAATAATTATTTGGTCAATAACAAGTTTGTCTCAATACTTTGTTATATACCCTTTGTTGGCAATGACAGAGGTCAAACGTTTTCTGTAAGTCTTCACAATGTTTTCACACACTGTTGCTGGTATTTTGTCCCATTCCTCCATGCAGATCTCCTCTAGAGCAGTGATGTTTTGGGGCTGTTGCTGGGCAACACAGACTTTCAACTCCCTCCAAAGATTTTCTATGGAGTTGAGATCTGGAGACTGGCTAGGCCACTCCAGGACCTTGAAATGCTTCTTACGAAGCCACTCCGTTGCCCGGGCGGTGTGTTTGGGATCATTGTCATGCTGAAAGACCCAGCCACGTTTCAGCTTCAATGCCCTTGCTGATGGAAGGAGGTTTTCACTCAAAATCTCACGATACATGACCCCATTCATTATTTCCTTTACACGGATCAGTCAACCTGGTCCCTTTGCAGAAGAACAGCCCCAAAGCATGATGTTTCCACCCCCATGCTTCACAGTAGGTATGATGTTCTTTGGATGCAACTCAGCATTCTTTGTCCTCCAAACACGACAAGTTGAGTTTTTACCAAAAAGTTATATTTTGGTTTCATCTGACCATATGACATTCTCCCAATCTTCTTCTGGATCATCCAAATGCTCTCTAGCAAACTTCAGACGGGCCTGGACATGTACTGGCTTAAGCAGGGGGACATGTCTGGCACTGCAGGATTTGAGTCCCTGGCGGCGTAGTGTGTTACTGATGGTAGGCTTTGTTACTTTGGTCCCAGCTCTCTGCAGGTCATTCACTAGGTCCCCCCGTGTGGTTCTGGGATTTTTGCTCACCGTTCTTGTGATAATTTTGACCCCACGGGGTGAGAGCTTGCGTGGAGCCCCAGATCGAGGGAGATTTTCAGTGGTCTTGTATGTCTTCCATTTCCTAATAATTGCTCCCATAGTTGATTTCTTCAAACCAAACTGCTTACCTATTGCGGATTCAGTCTTCCCAGCCTGGTGCAGGTCTACAATTTTGTTTCTGGTGTCCTTTGACAGCTCTTTGGTCTTGGCCATAGTGGAGTTTGGAGTGTGACTGTTTGAGGTTGTGGACAGGTGTCTTTTATACTGATAACAAGTTCAAACAGGTGCCATTAATATAGGTAACGAGTGGAGGACAGAGGAGCCTCTTGAAGAAGTTACAGGTCTGTGAGAGCCAGAAATCTTGCTTGTTTGTAGGTGACCAAATACTTATTTTCAACCAATATTTGAAAATAAATTCATTAAAAATCCTACAATGTGATTTTCTGGATTTTTTTTTCTCATTTTGTCTGTCATAGTTGAAGTGTACCTATGATGAAAATTACAGGCCTCTCTCATCTTTTTAAGTGGGAGAACTTGCACAATTGGTGGCTGACTAAATACTCCCCACTGTATATATAAATGCTATTAGTTTAGTACACTTAAATATTATTGACATTGTTTCCGGTAGAGTGAAAGCGTGACATTCATGTCTGTTGATTCATAAATTGTGATTCTAGTCTTTGAGAATCTACCCTGATCAATGTACAGTACACCCTCATCTGTCAGAGTAGGGTAACTACATCTCTTGTAGTACATTTGTCACAAGATAAATTGAGTAACTTTAACTCCAGATGATTGGGTTACAGTATAATAATAAATAATACTATATCATTTGATTTAACAGATTCAATCAATCTCTTACTCCATGATATACAGTATTTGCTTACAATTATGGCCAGGCAAACAGATACATTTGATTTACTTTTGAAAAGTATGCTAAACGTATTCATTTTATAAGAAGCAAAACACTTGTTAGAAGATAGTTAGACTCTCAAGACATCAGTCTTTCAGATGCAATGATTGGATGATAGCTGTGAGGGTTAATAAATCAAGTCATGTTCAACCTGAACTCTTTTATCATTCATCCTTTTATGGGGCGGCAAGGTAGCCTAGTGGTTAGAGTGTTGGACTAGTAACCGACTGTTCCTAGGCTGTCATTGAAAATAAGAATTTGTTCTTAACTGACTTGCCTAGTTAAATAAAGGTTTTAAAAAAGCATCCAGCAACACTTCTTGTATGCAGCAGTTGCTCTTTTGACCCATGAGGTGTTTTGGAATGACCTTGCATTTTAAAAGAGAAGTTCACTATTTTACAACTTGATGTTAGATAGTTCCCCACCCTGAAAATAGTATATTGGCCAGTAGAAACGAATCCATGGTTCAGTTTTCTTTAAACAGCCATTATAACATTAGCTAACTTTAGCCATTACTAGCTAAAAATATAAGGAAGTGATGGGGGCATGATGTGAGCATGTAAAAAAGATGTATGTCCAAATCACCTGAAATGTAATACATATTTGGTTTGATTTTACTTAAAGGTGATTTGGCCATAACATTCAAAAAAACATGCTCACATGCCCATCAATTCCATAGATATTTTTCTATCAGTGGCTAAAGTTAGCTGAAGTTAGAGTTTCTCCTGGCCCATAGACTATTTTCAGAACCATCTAACATCAAGTTGTAAAATAGTGAAATTCTCTTTTAAGACGTAATCTTTCCATTAATATAATTTCAAATGAATTTGAAAGATTCTGTATGTTTTGTCTTATCAAGACACCATATGAAATACTGTAATTCACTGGGTGTTTTTCCATATCCCACGCTGGCATGCTATACCAGGGACCAGTGTGGTAGTACTGGTAGCCGAGTTCCTCAATCTGCAGCTCTGCCAAGCCTTATCCTGTCATTAGTAGCAGAGGAGCTCTGTCAACAGGATGTCTGTTTCAGCCGGCACAAAGAGAGAGGAGCACGGCCCCACACTAGGAGGAAACAGTCCCCCAGACAGACAGCAACTCCACTTCACAGAGTGAAACAGGAGGAGGCAGGATATTCAACTGATGGGTGGAATTTTCATTATGATGAACAATTATTCAGATCAGACTCAGAGCTACAATATGTCTGGTACAGATTGGTTTCTTATTGTGGTATGAGGCCTTTGCATTGGCCAGAACAGCAACAAGAGTCTATATTACTATGTAATACTGCTGATGAATAACCACTAACTACAGGCAATTCTCATTAATTGTGTTGTATATTTCATAGCTTTGTCAGCTCTGCTGAGCCTCTTGATAAGGCCCTGTTAAAGAAAAACTCATTAGTCCATTGTTGATATACTATCAGAAATGTTTTGCATGTCAGCAATCAAGTTTTCAACATAAATAACTTTTAAAATACAGAAATACAGCCGGTATGATACCTTTTGCATCATGTGCTGTCTTCTTGAACTTGTTTGATATGGAGCCTGTGTATTTACACAGCTGTTCACAGCCTTCTAAATCACACACAATAAATCAGATGATCCTGGTAGGAAGGAAGGAACCAGCTGGGAGCACACAGCATTCTGGTCAAACAAGCATATCTGCGTTCAGGGGCTCGCTCCCTGTGCTGGCTCATAGGAGCGTATCTGAGTCCACAGTACTTGGTTGTTTGAAGGCCCTATTGTAACTACTTTCCCATCCCCAGGAGGACTCCACTGGACCTGTGGGTCCATAACCAGCTGGACTCACTTTCTCAGTGGCCATCACAGCCGCAAGGTCAGCTGATCTCAGAGCAATGTACAGAGGAGTAAGCGCAGGCCCCAGTTAGATCACATGATGTTGGGAAGCAGTGAGCTGTGTTTGCTTCCCAAATGCCCTCATATTCCCTATATAGTGCACTATTTTGACCAGAGCATAATGGGCCCTGGTTAAAAGTAGTGCACTATAAAGGGAAGAGAGTGCCATTTGGGACACATCCCGTGTCTGTCCACCCAGGGAGGATAGAGTGGACACTGGACAGGATAGATAACATAACAGCTTGGCCCTGCTGATGTGGTGTAGGCCACCCTCCTGGGCTATTCTCAGAGGGGGCAAGCACTAATGGAAATGAAGGTGATAACGTTTCCGTAAAAACAACTTCTGAACAGGACATCCTCGTGGATGGAGGGAATGGGGTTCACGAGGGGAAGGGGCAGTGTTCTTTGAAAAACTATACATCAAGGCAAGTGCAAGACAGTGTTTTTTGTTGAGCCATCAATTGGTTTTCCTTGGCTGAATAGTACAGGGAGAAGAGAGATGTTTTTGGCATTTCAACCATCACTGTTTAATAACTCTACAATTCCATCTGATAAAAACATACATTAGTTTTCTACAAAACATGAATTACAACAACTGAGAAGATAGTGGTGCAGCAGCATCGAAGACCCACAAACAAAAGTAGAATACAAATCTGTGCATTTGATTTTCATAAACCAACCAATACATGAAATACTACTATCTGTGTTGTTGTAGCTTTAGTTTAAACTACTAGATCATTTATATCTAGATCAGGAGAAATTGACCATTTCAGTTGTGCAAGCTACAGACCTTTTTTGGAGCAGAGATGAGATTCTCTTTAAAGTCAGGAATAACATGGAGATCAAGCATATATCAACAATCTTTGTAAAGGCACCAGGTAATCTTTATGGTAACAACACCTCAATGGCTTTAATAGGGACTTCAGCCAGCCGATAAGCCCCTGGGCAAGTTCAGACATCTGAGTTGAATCACCCACCTGCCCAGACGTCAATTCAACGTGTCAGGTTAAAAGGTAACATGTATACACTAAAAGTGTCATCAAACAATGGCATTTTAATATATTATATCCAGGTGATTACTCGATGAGAACAATGGTGATATCATACCTGGTATCTGGTAAGCTCTATCTTTAAAATCATTCAAAAACCAAAACAAACCATTTGTGTGTCAGGCTTTGATCATGTAGCACAGTTGGGAGCTAAAGGGGCAGGGAAAGACAGCAGTGGAGAACGTGAACAGAATGCTCCCTGAGAACAATTACAAAAGCCTCATAGATTTCAAATTCTGTTCATGACCTTTGACATTGTGGTAACTGAAGTCGTCACAGGAACTAGAGTGAAGTAGTAACCAAGCTTTCATCCATCTCCATCATCATCCTCACCATAGTATGTGTTATTAATAACACATGAATCAATGCAGTGTCTGAATGTCGGATGAATACAGTGGCCATGGTGAGAAGATTGGGTAGATAGGGGGAGGTGGACAGGCCCACTGTTGCCAAGTTACAACCTTTAAAGCTGCAGAGAATCCACTGGCACAGATTCAGGTCCATTGTGTGCCTTTCAAAAGGGTACTTAAATCAAAGGCCACTGGAAAAAAGTTTAAGAGACATTTGATTATCAGCTGTGATACAAACAATTACACATTTTTTTTTACTAATGTTGTGCCCAAATTGAATTTGAGAGAAAGCTTAACTAAACATGCCCTATTGTAATCAGTGTTTCAAATTCAAATTGAGAATGGACTATGGTTTATTATTAATGATATCAAGACACCGGGCTTATACATTTGATGTGAACAGAAACCCCTGACATGACTAATATGAACTTCATAGACACATTCATAAACATATAGCATGTACTGTATGACAATTCCAACTAGATTTAAATAATGGACGACTATGGGAAGGTGATTGTTTCATGCAATCTAGTTGAGCTTGAAAGTGAGTTCCTTAAATAGGCTCCTCAAAGTAAATAACAAAACCATGACTTCTCTATCATGGATCTTACTGTACATCTCTCTGTCTGTCCTCCATAGATATCCATGTTTAAATTGAATGGGTTTTTAGATATATTCTCACAGCAGACATCTGATATTGACCATTGAAGGAGGCAGAAAATTTGTCAAATGTACATTTTCAAAACAAACACATATATTGTGGCATCATTACTGGGCATGAAACAGCAGTTATTTCAACAGTGCTGTCCCCATTGGTTTGTTTCCAACATGGAAAAAACAAATGCATTTGGTTGACGATGCAAATACCAGTCTGTATGGGCACAGCCCTCTGGGGTTGGCAGGGATGGACGTGGCTGAACGTGTGTATGTGTATGGAATGGAACCTTGAATCTCACTAAAACACAATCACCACTTACAGGGCAGTTTGGGATTGGTCATAAAAAATGTGTGTAACTACTTGTTGTGTGTAACTATCTACAGGTAACTGCCAAAATAAAGGAACCGCCAACATAGAGTCTGAATAGGGCGTTGGGAGACACCATTTTTCCACAATAAATTCCATAATTTGGTGGAAAACGCTGTCTCAGGTATCGCTTCAAAATGTCCCATAAGTGTTCAATAAGGTTGAGATCTGGTGACTGACTGACACACAAACACACACACACACACACACCCTTTAAACCCCCTATGCTCCTTAAAGAGCCTCTTTCAAGGTCACAAAGATCTCTTCTTCTAGCCATGGTAGCCAAAATATTGTGCACTGGGCTTTTTTTTTTACCCTAAGCATGAAGGGATGTTAATTGCTTAATTAACTCAGGAACCACACTTGTTTTAGTTCTGGGCGATTAGCTGACATTTCTGTTTATTTTCGTTTTTTAGACAACTAATTGACCGAAAATCAGTTCAATTATTTGAATTTCATTTAGTTTTTTTTTCTTTCTGCAAGCTCAATGAGCAAATCAAGCATGAACTGTGGGACATTATAGACAGGTGTAGTTTTCCACAGGTCAAAATTCATCATATTTAAGTGCAGAAAGCATGGTAATTAACTATAATGACCAGAATCTTTATACACAACAACTGAAATATTGTATTATAGTAATGTGAATAAAGGATGGTTGAATAAAGGTTGTGTTCTTAAAGGTTCTTCTTCTAGAAGGTTCTCCCATCTCCACAGACGAACACTGGAGCTCTGTCAGAGTGACCATCGGGTGATCAATGGAAACAGGATACATTTGAGCTCAATTTTGAGTCTCAGAGCAAAGGGTCTGAATACTTATGTAAATAACGTATACGTTGTTATTTATTTATACATTTGCAAACATTTTGCTGTGTCATTATGGGGTATTGTGTGTAGATTGATGGGGAAAAAATACAATAAGGCTGTGACGTAACAAAACGTTGGAAAAGGGAAGGCGTCTGAAAACTTTCTGAATGCACTGCACTTTGTATCCCTCATTTACTCAAGTTTTTCCTTCATTTTGGTAGTTACCTGTATGGACGCACCACAATAAAATCCCTGAAAATATCATAAATATGCAGGTGCTCAGGGTCCGCAAAAGAATGGTGATAGACTCACCCACACGTCTTCAGTAACTCTTTCCCATTCTACCCAATGTGTTTCTGTTTCACTAGCCATGCTATAGGAGCCCAGACACTGTGGAGGTAAGTTGGGCGGAACAGGAGTAGACTGCTCTGTGAGCCTTTAGATCCACAGGCTGGAGGAGGAGCCACATACAGTGTTGTGGTAGACATGCAGTAGAGAGAGAAGGCCACTGGAAAGCATTGCTCTTCTCAGGCTGTGGATGGAAACCAACCCTCCCCCCTCCCCCCAAATCCCTGTGTCCCCTCCCTGGGCTTCGTATCTGGAGCAGGGTCCTGACCACACTGCCATGGTGCTCAGCTCAGTGCCAACGGCCAGTACCCTGGGTCCGCTGCCGTCTCTTCTTACAGATGTAGAAGATAGGAAAAGCCACGAGTCCTGAGGAGAGAGCAGAGTAGGAGAGAACAGGCAGGTTAATATGGAATGGGATCTAAGCTCAAGGAAATTACTGAAGTGACACCTCTCGCAAGGAAGTGTTCACAGTATTGGTGATCGATCAAGGAAATACTTTAATAATCTCAATACTGTTCTGTTGTTCGCACTAGTAACACATTACCTTTGAAATACGGACACACAACAGTAAAGATAATTTGTGAGCGGGATTAACAAGTGTTTGTCAACAGCTTTATATCAGTGTGTTATCCTCCCATCGCCCAGTGTAGCAGTGCTATCTGAAGTGGACAAGCAGACACTTAGCTGCTTCTATCAATTCACACCAAAACACAGATAGCCCTCTCCAGCAGACCACGGCCACTGAACAAGCAGAGTCACACTACATACCTGAACCAAGGGAAAGTAACACATTTCAGATTCTCTAAAGCACCAGCGGTTATGTAATGTTTCATGTTGTTATCTAGGGATTAAAAGAGCAGGATTAAAACAGTAGGTAATAGTAGTCGTTTAATGTTAAAAAGGATGTAACAAAGCTTACCTATGACCATGGATACTGCTCCGACAACCACCACCAGGACTATGACAACAGGGGCCACCACCACTTTACTCACTGGAATGGGAGGGAGACAGAAGAGACAGCACAGATATGCATGAGGGGTCAGGACAAATACATGCATGAAAATGCATGGGGAGGACAGGGCAGTTTGGAATAGCACCTTGGCACATTAACATTTTTAACAGGTTATCAGAGGTCCTGCGCAATTACAGTACACCCAACCTAAATCAAAACAGCCAGTAGCGAGTTATGGGACTACGGTTTAGATAATTCCCATGTTTGTTTTCATTGGCAAGGCTGTTAAAACATGAGAATGGGAGCAGGCAGTGGAGTGTTTTAATGGGAGGTAGAGGGGGTTTTGTAGACCCTTTGAGGGACACATTATCCCACCGTCAGTGTGTGTCAGATGTTTCCATTGGCACCATGCTGGTATCGGACTAACTTTAGCTAACCCCACTCAGGGAGCAACAGCTGAGGCCCTGCATGTCACTACACAAGGCCCTGAGGGAACAACAGATACAGAGCTGCAGTCAGAGCACCTATCGGAGAACTACTGAATCTCTCAGTTGAGCTGTTCAATATTCACACACCGCAGGCAGGGTCACAAAGACATGGGTCATCTCAGATAAGGAAGTTCTGCTGATAAGGGGCATGCAAATCATCCACTGTGTTGGCAGCTACAGTTTACCGTTATTGTTCTGACTTCAGAGCTGTGAGAAATTACAATGCACTGCAATGCATAATGCAATTTTTAGCATAGGCACTAGACGTATTGTGAAAATGGGTTGTGAGCGAGTCATGTCTGCAGCATCAAGCTAGTATATCGGCTGCCTTCGATACTGTGAACCATCAGATCCTCCTCTCCACCCTCTCCGAGTTGGGCATCTCCGGCGCGGCCCACGCTTGGATTGCGTCCTACCTGACAGGTCGCTCCTACCAGGTGGCGTGGCGAGAATCTGTCTCCTCACCACGCGCTCTCACCACTGGTGTCCCCCAGGGCTCTGTTCTAGGCCCTCTCCTATTCTCGCTATACACCAAGTCACTTGGCTCTGTCATAACCTCACATGGTCTCTCCTATCATTGCTATGCAGACGACACACAATTAATCTTCTCCTTTCCCCCTTCTGATGACCAGGTGGCGAATCGCATCTCTGCATGTCTGGCAGACATATCAGTGTGGATGACGGATCACCACCTCAAGCTGAACCTCGGCAAGACGGAGCTGCTCTTCCTCCCGGGGAAGGACTGCCCATAAAATGATCTCGCCATCACGGTTGACAACTCCATTGTGTCCTCCTCCCAGAGCGCTAAGAACCTTGGCGTGATCCTGGACAACACCCTGTCGTTCTCAACTAACATCAAGGCGGTGGCCCGTTCTTGTAGGTTCATGCTCTACAACATCCGCAGAGTACGACCCTGCCTCACACAGGAAGCAGCGCAGGTCCTAATCCAGGCACTTGTCATCTCCCGTCTGGATTACTGCAACTCGCTGTTGGCTGGGCTCCCTGCCTGTGCCATTAAACCCCTACAACTCATCCAGAACGCCGCAGCCCGTCTGGTGTTCAACCTTCCCAAGTTCTCTCACGTCACCCCGCTCCTCCGCTCTCTCCACTGGCTTCCAGTTGAAGCTCGCATCCGCTACAAGACCATGGTGCTTGCCTACGGAGCTGTGAGGGGAACGGCACCTCAGTACCTCCAGGCTCTGATCAGGCCCTACACCCAAACAAGGGCACTGCGTTCATCCACCTCTGGCCTGCTCGCCTCCCTACCACTGAGGAAGTACAGTTCCTGCGCAGCCCAGTCAAAACTGTTCGCTGCTCTGGCCCCCCAATGGTGGAACAAACTCCCTCACGACGCCAGGACAGCGGAGTCAATCACCACCTTCCGGAGACACCTGAAACCCCACCTCTTTCAGGAATACCTAGGATAGGTTAAAGTAATCCTTCTCACCCCCCCCCCCCCCCCATAAAAGATTTAGATGCACTATTGTAAAGTGGCTGTTCCACTGGATGTCTTAAGGTGAACGCACCAATTTGTAAGTCGCTCTGGATAAGAGCGTCTGCTAAATGACTTAAATGTAATGTAAATGTAAATATGCTGTTTTGATCATCTTCATTATTGTGTGAACTGATTAAGAAGATGAAAGGCCACCCACATGGTAATTGAAGTTTATTCGTCGTCCCAGCGTATGTATCTTTCTGAGTCTGACCACAGAGACCAAGGAGGAAAGTCATGGGCAGTGTAACGACTGAATTAAAAGGGAGGCAGAAGGACTGTAAAACTACAGCTGCTAATCAGAGCATCTTTTTAAATCAGGCCTTAAGGGCCTAGTCTAAATATAGTTGTCATATTGTCAGAGGGTACTGATTGCTTGCTTGTCTAATAATATTAACCATGAAATGTAATGGGAATCCCAAAATGTCCCCTCTATAAAGGGTTTAAGGGCCTCTGGGTCACGGGCTGAGGCTGGGCAGACTCACCACACACGGACCCCCGGACCAGCCGGCGGAGGTGGGGCTTCTCAGGAAGGTAGCGGTACTTGCAGCCGAACACGCTGAGGTTGGATGTGTGATCCCCGAAGAATCGCAAGTGGCGGTACTTCTCCCCACAGCGGTAGCAGAAGTTGGTGCTGCACTGGGTGCAGTTCATGTGATCGCAGCCCTCCGTCCTCTGAATGTGGATCTGGAGAGAGCGACATGACCTCATGGGTGCTCTATAAAGATTTTATAAGCCGTTGTTCATTTAAAGTGGGACCCTAATTTCTGAACAAATTATTAACTATATGTATCAATTACTAGATTATCAGTCAGCTCAGCGCAGGTATTTCCAGAATAGAAAGTATTTTGGTTTGGTTCCAAATCAAGGGAAAAGAATGGAACATTTTGTCCTGATATCTGAGCATCACTCAACCCCTCTACCTGACTCATGCTGACTGACATTGCATTGAGAGGAGAGTGCTGCCATGGACAGACAGCAAGCCAGCAGCCAACACCTCAGTGAAAGTTCCTTCCAATACCAAAATGAATTAGCAGCACTGTGCTTGTTGCTGTTGCTTTCTAAAAGGCCTCTCACTGTGTATGAAACAAAGACCTGACGTGGCATACTAAATCTAATTTGGTATTGACTTTCTGCCCAGGACTCAGTCGTATGACTTCATGGAATGCTTCATTTCCAGCCATTGTTACAAGTGGACAAGGGGGGGGAAAGACCTCTGACACTCTCTTTCTCTCTCTCCTCTTAGAGAAAAACACACAGAGGACACTGTCATGGCTGTAGAACTACTGAAAAGCACATCTTTAATCATCTTATGTTGTTGACATACAATGCTGGAGAGAACAGACGGCCCTGTCTCCACCTGCCTAATCAAGCGAACACCCTTTAGGACCATGTGAGAAGGCCTCCTATATCATTGTTTTGGCTGCAGAACTGTCAACCACAATCTTCTTCCAGTAGCTATGTTAACTAGCAAGGTTTGCTATTTTTCTCCACTCTCCTGGCTCTGTCACCCACCTTGCAGTGGGGGCACTTCTGGGCGTTCCTCTGGCCGTGCTCGATGATGCTGGCCCAATGACGCAGCAGCTTGTCCCCTTTCCTGTAGTCCCGGCACTTCAGGCCCTCGTGCCAGGGGGCGTGGCATTTGAAGCACCACACAAACTGGCACTTTGTGCACTGGATCTGCAGAGGCATAGACATGTGATTGGCTAGATAGAGGCATGGCGTATAAGAGGCATAGATTTGGTGAGAAGAACTGAAGTGCCTGCATGGACTAAAACCTCCCTCATTAATGATACATGAAAAAGCACTTTGTCCAATGATTCAAGAAACCTAAACATTTTCCCAAGAATTACAAACAGCAGAGGCCCTGTACTCACCTTGTACTTGTGCTCAGTCATGCTGTATAATATCTGATCTCAGAACAGTACAGGCCCTCTCTCTCACCTTGTATTTGTGCTCTGCCCTGCTGGGGGTGTGTCCTTTCAGCGAGGTGAACTGGCTGCACTGGGGACAGGGTTTGGTGCTAGAGTCAATCTGGCTCAGCTCCAGGAAGTATTTGTATTTGGCCACTTCCTCACTGCCCAGGTGGGACATCACCAGGCTCTCCTCCAGGTAACCACTGCACTCTGTGATGGGGCACACGATGTCCGCTCTGCCCACCCTGACCTGGGGAACACATAGACATAACACAGGGATTAATTGAGAGAGATGTGAATGCTTTATGACAAATTAGGATAAACAAATAATAAGACAGTGGTCGTAAATTGCATACAAACACAATGCCATTGGCCCTAGATCCGGTAATAAAATATTGTCGATACATTTAGCTACTGGATTGCATGTGTGTTATGTAGGTGAAGGGTAAACAGAATGCACAAGCAAATACTACAGTGTACAGTACATACAGTACGGAACATACATTTCCTGGGTGGTACTGTACAAGGAAAAGTTATTTACCAGAAGTTGAGCGGTACGATCTGTTGTTACCCTAATCCCCCTATAAGAGATACTGTGGTGTGTGAGAGAATGTGCCTTGGAAGGCTTCCATGAACCACGAGTGACTTCGCTAAGTCATTTTGCAGACGCCCTTATCTAGAGCAACTTGCAGGAGCTATTAGGGTTAAGTGCCTTGCTCAAGGGCACATCAACAGATTTTTCACCTAGCCGGCTCGGGGATTCAAACCAGCGACACTTCAGTTCCTGGCCCAACACTGTTAACCGCTAAGCTATCTGCCACCCCATAGTCATAACACTACTACAACAGTGGAAAACTACAGAGGAAAAAGGGCCCAGTACGCCTCAGTGGGAGTCTTAGCATTAGCCTCATGAGTACACCCCACCATCACTTCTCCCCCTCCCATGTAGAGCTCCAGGACACCCTTGCTCCAGGCACAGTGGGTTCCCTCCAGGGTGCTCCTCACAGGGCATGGTGCAGACAGACGGGTAGGCCCCGGATTAGCACATTGCTGCTGATCTGAGCTGAGTAATCCCCTCCTGGCTGGGCCTGTAGTACATGTCCATAAAGTAGACTAGAGAGTGATGCAGCACAGCTCTGGGGTAATGCCCAGCAGACTCTTTTCACTATGACAGCCTGGCCCCTGGCCCTATGGACCCTGTTCCTGCACTATAAAACATAGTAGTTAATATAAAAAAACTAACAGTAAAGTACCATATTAAATATTTACAGAAAATTGACGTAAATGACAATGCAGTCTGAATGATCTTAGGCGTAAATGTTAAATCATGGGACTGTTGTTTCTGGCTCATTAACATAATTTGAGGTGTGTCGTGTTAAGAGGCTACATTTGTGCCACACATTAGATAGAATGCTGCACTAATTTAACTGATATGTGGTAGTTGTGCCCTAACAATTAAATGTGTATAGGGAACAGATTGGAGTGGTAGCAAGTCTCAGACCTTTAATGGTTGAGTATCTGCATTGTCCTTCAGTCTGTTTTGCCCTTTAGTCACTTCCAGCTTGGATGCCTTTGTTAAGGCCTCTAGAAGTGCAAGTGATAGGAAACACAACATTAGGTATTTTAAATCACTTTCACTTCTAGAGGCCTTAACAAAGGCTCCCAAAGTGGTATTCATATGTAAACACAATAACTAGCAGCCAACCTGATTGCTCCACTGCCATGCAATTACGGTAAAATACTGTACAATACAAACCCCATCACTCTTCAATTAATTTTTGTATTAATTTATCCATTAATTAATTCATTTGTTACAATAGCCATAATAAGATTACAGTTGTTTTACAATAACTTACGGGCAGCCAGTTGCCTGTAAGTTACCATAAAAACAAAGGCAAATAAGATTCCAGTAACACTATTGGATACCATACAATACGGTAACATAATGTACCTTTTTTACAGTAACTTACAGGCAACTAGCTGCCTGTAAGTTACAGTAAAAACAACACAAAATGGTTTACAGTGTGGCCCTGTACTCTCCTCAGGGCCAGGCTGTGCACTCTGTTCTGCTCTCGGGGTTGTTCAACAGCAGCTCAGCTATTGTTGTCCAATCAGCTCACATATGTTATCGCATCAGAAGTACGTAGACCTAAAGTGACAACAAGCAGAATGTTTTTTTGAGGTAGCTGATTGAAGACTTTTCTAGAAAGTGCAGTCCCAGTGCAAGTGAGATATCAATAACACACACTGTTCTTTCTCAGAACCATGACATCAGCCAACTCTACCAACCTCCATTTCACATTTTAGTCATTTAGCAGACACTCTTATCCAGAGCAACTTACAGTAGTGAACACATACATTTTTGTACTGGTCCCCCGTGGGAATCGAACCCACAACCCGTTGCAAGCGCCATGCCCTACCAACTGAGCCACACAAGACCAATTGACTAGACAAAAGAACCCATATTAACTAAACATGGGACATGTTCTTCTAATAATATGTCTAGTCCATTGTACTGTGTGTGGGCACCAGCATGATATATCTACTGTGTGTGTAAATAAAAGGAAGTGAATGTAAGGACAGTTTATGTTGTGACTTGCACTGGGAAGTCTATCTTCTAAAGCTGCACAGACAAGGTCACAGGCTTAGGACTAGCTAGGCTGTGACACTGATGAGACGGTTAGTAAGAGAGTTGCCACCTGTGAACGTAGTGCCCAGTGATGAGGGTGTGAAGGAGTCCCATAGGGAAACCCTGAGCCCACCTCTACACCCATCAACCAGGCCAAAGGACAGTGGCCCTGACAGCCAACACAGCAGGGACACTGGAGCTGTGGCAAGACGTGAAAAAGATATACACTAACATCTCCCTTCCCTTCTGCCCTCCAAGAGCAGTGCCCCTGGATTACACCAGGGCATAACATCTGTGGTCAAGTGGTGTGTGTATGTGTACACCTAGTATAACTGTTCTGCTGCTTCAGAGCCATAACCAAACAGAGGAGAAACTGTAGTCCACCACAGCCTCACAGAGAAATGAATGAGCGTTCTCCAGGAGTGCGTTCTCATCCCTTTATTAGGTCTAATTTTAGTTCTGATTTCACTGATGACCAG